>NW_028288968.1:0-670236 GCF_059628265.1 Tinamus guttatus | reverse complement strand
CAACATCTTTGTCATTACTAAAGATATACATGGGATCAAGCCTAATATTTTCCGGTGATCCCAATAGCCCAGACAGTTTTCAGCTCACCTCATAGCCCACCCATCCAGTCCGTATCTCTGCAATTTTTATATAATGTGTGAGACCATGCCAGAAATCTTGCTAAAGTCAAGATAAATTATATCCACTGCTGTCTCCTGTCCATGGAGCCAGTCATCTCAGCACTGGCGTCAATGAGATCATCCAATCGCAATCTGCACTCATTACATTCACACTTGTTCAGTCATCTGCCCGTCTCCATGTGCCTGGAAATGTTTGCTCCATCATTTCACTCTTTTTCTTGTCCCTCTGAAGATGGGAATAATGTTTACTTTTTTCTACCAGTTGCCACAGTCTTTCAGAAGGACCTCACAGTGACATTAGTCAGCTCCTAAGGACCCATGGATGCATCCTCTCGTGTCTTATAGCCTTGCAAATCTCTAGATTACCTTCACAGCCCCTAACTTAATCCTCCTTCACTGTGGGCAATAGCTCACTCTCCACAGTACATGATATGTAGACCTGGCAGGCTTGTGACAAGAACTTGCCAGTAAAATCACAGAATCAAAAAATGGTTGAGGTTGGAAGGGACCTTTCAAGATATCCTGTACAACTCCCCTGCGCAAGCAATGTTTTCTACAGCACCTTGCACAAGATTGTGTCCATGCTGAGGCACAGAAGGTGTTGAATGCATCAGTTACTAACATCTAAACAGCTCTACAGAGTTTTGTAGAAACGGAGAGAGCAGCTTAATCTATGACCTTTTCCTGTAGCAATTTCACTGAGACCTGCACTTTTAAGGGCAGTTTTTCTGTGCATCATTGTCATCATTAGAACAGCATTAAGAAATACCTGATGATGATATCAGCTTCTTGTTCTGGAGATAAAATTGTTTTTCTCAACATGTTGTGAAAGGCTCCATGCTCACTAAACCCTAACTTTTCCCACAGATGTAAGAGAGCTAGAAGAGCTCTGTTTATACCAAGCTTTGCTAACAGGCCAGCAGTTGATATGCTGACCAGGAGGAGTACAAGAGCAACCTCTTCTTCACTGCATCAGTAGGAGGATTCTTATTTGTCTGTTACTCCTTCCCCTTTGCTTCAGAATTAAAACCTCAGCAAACATATGTTGTATAGGCAACTGCTAAAACAACTGCAATAGGAAGCCTACCGTGCTCCTTTCCCTTTATCATTTGAGCAGGATCAGATTCTTGTCTAGTTACTTTGGTATAACTCATGCTTTGCTCCTGATTTTTGATGAACCTGGAAGTAGAATCTGCCTCTGTGTTTGGACAGGGTTGGACTGTGAGGAAGGTTAATACTGATCTGCACTGACTAATATGGAGGAAAGCTAATAAGAAGACAGATATCCATCCCTCCTTTCGAAGGGCTGAGCCCCCTCCATTTCCGCAATCTCAGTGCCTTCACTCTTCACTGGACCTGCAAGAGCTCAGCCCTTTCCAGTCAGGGTACTTATTTGAATTCAAAGGGAAATCTGTGTTTCAGCTCTTACTCTCTGCCTTGCTGCATACTTGTCTCCCTCCCCTCCCTCTACTCCCCATAATTTACGTTCTTCTGCTTCATTGACATGGCTGGGATTTTACATTTAAACAATGTTCCACCATGTACCAGTTCCTCCTGATAATAAGTGAAGCTCAGTCTCAGATTGACTCAGCTCCTTGGCATGCAGGTAATTTCTCCAGCTTCCTCCCATGGCATTCCTCTCCATTGCCTGAATTTGAGAGATTTCCATGGCAAGCAATCTGACGCACAGATGCATCTTAGATAGTGGATAGCCTTTATGTGCGGTGAACCTAGCTTAGATAAAATGGACAAATTTAATATATAAGCCTCATGGCAGACTTCTCTTTTTTGAAAATCTCTCATTATCTTTCTTAAAAGTTATGGTCCAAACACATAATTTCCTTGTTGGTCATATTTTAGTCTTAGATGTGAGTTTGTGCCACCCAGGATTCAAACCTCTCTCCTCTTGCAAGACAAGGAAGTGCTACTAGTAATTTTGGCACCTGAAAGGGAGATTTGGAGCCCCAGTTTACAAAAGTTACAGGTCCCATTGTCACAAAGAATCACAGGCAAAAGCTAGAGCATAGAATAAAAATCAGGAAGGTTCCAACAAAGATCATTTTTAGAGGTCATCTATTGGAAGGAGAATCCAAGATTTACATCAGGGCCTGGGTGCTTGTATACTCTTATTTGGCCATGTCTGGACAATGTCTACAGCAAGCTCAATAGGAAAGCCTTGGTCTTCTTGTTCAGTATAGGTATATTCACTGACTTCACTGGATACCCTAACAGAAAACTATACCCTGGCTATTTCTTCATTTCTGGCCCATAGTTCTCTACAAGACCGTTTATGTTGACAAATTTAGAAGATTTCTCTATGGCTGTTTTTGATCCATCTCAGTCCTCACCTTAGCAGTTGAGATGGACTGGAACTATCTGTGGAGGGCACTGCCAACACAGATAGACGTCACTAGAGAGTCAGCTGTCCTAGTTTTTAAATTTGCTTGTTCCAGGTTTTTTTTTTTTCCAAACACGTGTTCCTCTTAATGCCATAGCTAGAGAATCAGCTGTGGAGAGCCAAGCAGAGTGTCCCAGTTAAAATAATAATTCACTCCACAGATCTGACAAGTTTGCGTCAGAATTCTTAAGGCAAATCCAAGATAGTTAAGAATCTACAAAGCAATAACGTGCTGATAAAAGGACTGAGGGAGGAAGATCACATTCCTCACAGCTAGGTAGGCTGATAGTACAAGTGGAAATATATACAGTTCACCCTCTGTTCAGCAAAGTATGTGCAAGCCTTATCAGCTGAACAGGTCTCCTGCATCTGTTGAAAATTTCAGTGAACCCAGGCTACATTTTGGAGATGCTATCCCCAGGCCTGGTTTGCTTCTGCTCTGCAGCAGAACCATTCAGGCTCCCGGCACGGAATCCCCCTATCTCCTTTCTCTCTCTCAGCCTCTTATTTCAACATTAGTGGCAATAAAAGATCAGCATTTCTCAGAGAGAAATCTCTACACCCTGAAAACATGTGAGGGGTTAAATTAGCCTCATTCGTTTCAAAAGAGAATACTTTGGGATTCACCTCCTGACAGAAGTTCTAACAGCTACAACGATGTCCATGTTCTTTCTGCAGTTTCAGTGGGTTAAAAAAGTTCGTTTGTGTATACACATATTTGATTAAATGGAAATATCAACTCAGTGACATGACTCCAGGAGTCTGGGCTTTGGGCACTGACATACTCCTTTTTTAGCCGTTATCAGTGTCACTCTGTATACGGAAAAAGGGACAAGTCTTGTCACAGTGTTATCTGAAGGTTGACAGCTCGCAGTGGTATGATCTATCCACCAAGAGACATCATCTTCCACACTCAGCTCTGTTGGTGAAGGCATTTTTCCAGATCCACTGGGGCTTTCAGTCCCAAATATCTGCTACACCACAAGCTTCATGCTCCATGAGCAGCAGGTTTCATTATCCCATGAGGTGATCATCACCTGAGGCACAAAGCCCTTCCTGTCCAAGGAGATTCCTGCAAAGTTTACGTGGGGACTGAGATGTGGTAGCTTGAACTAAGCTGTGGGAAAAAAAAAAAAAAGAAAAAAAAGAAAAAAAAGAAAAAAAAGAAAAAAAAGAGTGGGAGGCACAGGGCAGCCCAAAAGGTCACATGAAATGAAAGAGAGAAGAACCATGCTGCATTCTTCTGACAGAAAGACATTTTCTAAAAGACACAGGTTAATGGGAAGGGGGAGGCAAAACTATTTATGAATTTGTGCTAGCTGCAGGAAAATGTTTCACCAACACACAAAAAAATACGAGGGAGGTATTTAGAAAAACATGCAAATCATTAATTTTCAAATTGAAAGTTTGAAGTGTTAAGTGTCAAAACAGGCTGTGATTTAAATTGACCTTTCTTAAGAGTTTGCAAGGTGCAAGAAATAAATCCACTCTAGTCTAATGTGAAATGTTAGATTTTAAGTCAAAACAAAAATGATGACTCAATCTGAGCTGATTTTGTTAGTTTGTTTTTCTATTTCTCTGAAGGAAAACATGAAAATAGATAACATTTCATTTTGATTCAACTAATATCAATGTTTTGATTTTGACTCTGAGTTTTTATTTTGTGAATATAGTTTCCAAGGCAAAAAAAAAAAAGTCTCCCAGATGAAGATATAATACTCATTTTTGCCAGTCTGGTCTCTGTTAGATGAGGCAGTCACTATGTTCTCTGCCATTCCATGCGAACTAACAGCATCCTTGATGATGGCATGTTTTTTTTGGTTTCTTGTTTGTTTTGAGGAGGAGGCTGTTACAGAAATTGTTTACATTTAGATAGCTACCATTGACACTGGGATATGAACATGGAGACCCTCCTAGCCCACATCTACAGCAAAATCCTTCCTAAGTTCCTAGTACAAACCCTTGCACTCAGCCTGTCATGGGATGACGCTCTATGGATGCACCAGCCTTACACAGGAGACCTACAAGGTCTTCCAAGGAAGGGTTTTGAAAACAGAGATGAGCCTGTGATTCAGCTAGAGAGACTGACTAAACTCGCAAGCAGCACAAGTCTTGTTTTCTTTATTTCTTTATTCTTTATTTATTTACTTCTCAATTGGCTCTATTTCTTATTGACCTTCCTACTCATTATCAGACCTGATAGGCTAACTCCCTCATGCACGCATGCTTAAGAGTTGTTGGCCGTGTTTGCACTATATTCCAAGAGAGACTCTAGGCCAGTTCTTGAAACAAAAACTCAGTGAGTTAGCTGTGAAGGTGGGGTGATTTTCAGGTCATGACTCACTAAAGAAAAATGGATACCTAAAGAGGAGCTTGAGTCTGGCCTGGTTACCTTCATCATCATATGGATGCAGGGTTCTTCCTGGACAAACACAAGAAGGTATCTCCAAGCACCAGATTGGAAGTGTGAGGGTGAACTTAGAGCATACAAAGCATAAGTTCACCTCCTGGCCAAGCAATCTGGACTAGCTCAGCTACTGAATCCAGCAGACCTAAATTTTCCCAGACCAAGGCCTAGGCGCTTTGCATTCTGTTCACCTCTGCTGTTATTTCATTTCAGTGTAGATTTTTCCTTCATGTTTCACTTCAGTTCTTGTCCTTTGGATACGGCACCACACTCGCTTTTAAGCAGCTAAGCCTGAGCTCTGGGATCATACTTACAAGTTTGTGATCAAATTTCACATTGCAAGCCTATCCAGACATCAGGAATGTCATGCTAGGGCTACCAATCTGCATCCCCAACCCTTGAACCTCCACAGCAAATCACGGGCAAGTCTTTGTCAGGGTCTTTTGTAAACAGAATGGCCTAAATGCATACATAATATTGGATCTATTGTAAAATATGAATTCCTTGGGGTAGAAATGCTGAGTCTGCAACACTACTGGAGAAGATATATTCAACTGTTTGTAAATGTGTTATCTAAGCATTTTCACTCACTGATGCTATTCCATGTCAGAGACTTGGAGCTGAGTGCTATTTGCCTTCAAGAAGCACAGCATCAATGACTATTTGCTTTACTTTCTGGCTTCTTTTAGCATCTGCCTTGCTCCCAAAGTAGACCTAGTCCCTGCCTCATGCGCTGGCAAAGAAACGCTGGTGGTAAGACGTGCTCTGTGACTAACCATGAAGAAATATCGCGGCCCTTGGGGTCTGAGTTCCCCATCTGCTGGCTCAAATCTTGTTCCAGTGAACAGGCAGGCCATTTCAGCCCTTGTGACAATGCTTGGCGGAGCACTGCGATGCTGGATCACACCCTCTTAGCTTCCTGCAGACACTGGCACCAAGCTAGCTGCCCCGTGCCAGGGCAGCACAGCAGCTCCTTTACCCAGGTTTGAATTTTTGCTCTCAAATCCCCCTATTCCCTCACTCCTGCAGATTTCCTTATGTGTGAAGCAGCAGAAGGCTGCCCTGGTTTAGGATTTCTGTTGCCCCATCCCCTTGGGAAGCGGTGAAAGACGACTCCTTGCTGCACAATGTCCACTCCTGAGAACCCATGAGCATTAAAATTCTAATAAAATTTGTTATAAGATAAAGTATCTCAGTTCCAACATTTTGTTATAATTATATATGGATGTATTCACCACCTCAGGCTCGCTAGGTTGCCCCTGTATAATTTTGTCTAGGGACTTCTACATGCACAGCAAAATTTTCGGAGCAAGAATTGTCCATTAGGTGGTCTCCAATGAAACTAATGTTCTCAAGCAGTTAAGCTGCGCAATTCGTGTGGCCTCAGTCCTAAAACTGACTATTTGTTCTGGGATGAGCTAGAGGATTTCCACCTGAAGTCTTCAACTTATATTTGCCTTGTGCTGTTGGATAAGTTTTTATGGGCTTTAAGTTCTGAGAGCTGTTTTGCCCAACTGCAGAAATATGACCCTTAAAATTAAGTGTGCAATGCAAGTACATACGTACACAGGTGCATGGTAACACATAGCACTTTTGACAACACAGCTAGAATTTTCCTTCTGTGAGTAATAGAGACACATATACATCAACAAACAAGTGTTAAGAAAGTTTTGAAGTATGACCTAACCAGCTTGTCAAACTTTCTCACCCATCAGTCTTCTGTTTTGAGATCTTTTAAGACAGAAGTCATTGTAACTGTGAGACATTATTTTATCTCCAGAAGAAGGGTTTGAAAAATAACCTTATTTGCAATAATCCTTCTCTATCACCCAAAATGACTTTCAGCGCCATAAATACTCTGGGAATATCAAAAACTCCTGGCCTGATGTCTATTAATTTCATGGTGTTTCTAATTTAAGCCTACACAGAAAGCACAAAATGACAGTGAGTTACCCAAGTAGAAGCAGATGATTTAAGGGAAATTCAGGGATTTAACTCTCAGAGGTTTCCTTCATCCTTTGTCCTGCCTAGCTGGTGAGCTCAAGGCATCCTACAAGATGCTGGTACATCAACTCTTCCTGAAGCCAGAATCACAACAGCACCTAGAAACCCACTTTTCAAGTGACAGTTCAGTTTAGTTAGGCCTAAATCTTGAGCTATCAATACATAGGCTAATTTTTTATTCAGAATTCAGATACTTTAGACTTCCATTAGGAAAAGGCAATGCAGGCTATTGTTGTAACATAGAGAATATGCTGGTCATAAGCCAGACTAGTGAACATTCAGGAAAATGAGATGTAAGACATCAGAGGCACCTCTAGATACACTCAAGATCCTTCTGGACAGCCCACAGCTCATCCCTGAGTCAGAGTCCTGCCCTGATCAAGACTAACTTTCCTCACTTCCATTGTGAAAGCCATTTCACTCTGTTCCATTAGCTGCTCAACAATTCTAGAAAGTCCCTGTGATTTCTTTCCTTATTTCTCTCCACCATTCCCACTTTTTATCCTTCATTCTAGTACTTGAGTTTCTGGTTTCCTTTTTTTTATTAACTTTACACCACTTGAAGTCAAAGCTCCTTTCTGTAGTGCTCTATAGGCCACTGCCCTTCTCTTGTCCTAAGAGGTTTCCACATCTGTTGAGTTCAAACAATCAGCTATTGTCTTTGGTCTGGGAAGGGTGTGGCAGGGGCTTTGTCCACAGGGTGGGGATACATCCATCGAAATTTTCAGGAAGCAGCAGTTGCAGTAAGAATGGTCTTGTAATGTTAGTCAGATACCAGATCTTCCTCCTCTCGGAAACATATCCCCTGGGTAAAAAATAAAATAAAATAAAATAAAATAAAATAAAATAAAATAAAATAAAATAAAATAAAATAAAATAAAATGCCTAAAACACAGGTACGATTTTATAAGGAGTTATAGGGGTGCGTGCAGCATGACCTCTCAGGTTACCCTCCAACCTTGGCTAAAACATTACTGCACTTTTGGAAGTGCAATTGCATAGGCATGGGATAGGTCTTGTGACTTAGTAGCATCATCTTCTGTAAAGTAGCTAGAATTAGCAAAATTGTGACTTAGAGTGTAAATTTTGAGGAGTATCCATGTGCCAAAATGCAGGTGTTTAGCATAATTTTACCCCGTTGGATATTATGGCTGGTCCCCTGCTGCTTAGCTGAAACTATGGGTCTTCTCTAAACTCTATATTGTAGCTGACAGCCCCATATACCCAGTAGGTCTTGAACACCATGAGGTGGCTCAAATAGGTGCGTTAGGATATCTGAGATACAGGCAGCTTAAAAAGGTACCATCCTATGGAGACAGCTCAGATAGTCTTAGAAATCTGTGTTTAGACTGCTGAATCCCACCTGCTGTAGTATGAGCAGTAGTCCAAAAAAAAGGAGCAGCTTGAAGAATGAGTGAGGTTAAAGACACTGGCCTACCTACACTGGCTGGGAGCATCCTCGTAAAGGGAGCAGAGACGGGTCAGGGATGCCAGACATTAGATGGGATTAGGTTACTTAGACAGAGAGACAGCTCCCAAAACAAAACTGGTCTGAATCTCATAACTTTGCATGGGGCAGGTCCAGGAAGTGACTAAAGGCATCACGGCATATTTGAGAACATGTCCTTGACCCACCATGTCCCAGTCCTGACAATATTCCCATCTCTCATATCCTACCTTCTCCCAACACGGAGGCAGCTCCTAAACCTTAGGATCTGGGCACTCGCTTGGTCGTGTTTTGCTGCTACTCGTTAGGCATCAGCAGACCCCCTGCCAGCAGCGATGGAAACTAAATATAACTGTCTGCAGCTCATGGGTTTCATTATCGAGCTCAGAAAAGGAAACACCTGGAGCGAGGGGAGGAGGGGCTGAGCACAGCTAGCTCTGGTGCTTGGATGGACTACCAGCCCCAAAGGCATTGACGTTCCCATCACGGCCTCATAACAAATAACAAATAGACACTGTTTTCCATTCCTGCGGCACGTCCCTCCAGAGCCACTGTCCGGCTTCAAGGGCTGTGGTGAGAGCTGGCCTACCCAGCAGGACCAGGCTGGCCACAGGCACCGTTAAGCCTCTCATCAGACCTGGGTCTGCAGGAGCAATATCTCCCGGAGGGTCCTGGAGAGGATGAGCAGCTGGTTTTCTGCCAACCTGGCATCTCCTGCCAGCCAGAATATCTCCCAGCCCATGCTCTGACTGGCTCCCCAGTTCCTGCCCCATTCCCTGCTTGCATTCAGCCCCTTCTCCCAGGAAAATTTGCGATGGGGAAGATCAACAGCAAGGAGGATAATGGGAGCCGGAGCCAGCATCCTTCCAGCTGCTCCTGCTCCACAAGTAGCCAATAGTGATTTTTCTTTCCCCTCTCTCTTCTCATGCTAATCACCCAGGAGCGATTGGAGTTGCAGCCGAATACGGAGGGAAAGAAACAGAGCTAGAGGCCAGGAGTTTTTCATGCCACTATAAAGTGGCATAGGGAGGAGGGGAGAAATTAGTGGAGGAAAAGCAAAATGAAGCAGGAAAATCAAAATAAAAAAGAGTGGTACTGAAAAAAAAAATCAAATAAAAAAGCAAGGATTTGAAGAAGACTCATTCTTTATGTTTGGTCACGTTCACTCCTTTCAGCACTTGCCCTCCAAGTGACCAGGGAAGTATCCTATTAAAGAGTGCTGCTTTCTTATTAGTATTCCTCCTTCCCAGCCAGAGGAGGTAGCAAAGAGGGGGGAAAGTGGTATGGAAGCGGGTTTAGGGAGAGTGCTTGGAAATTCCTGGCATTTTTCTGCCTTTGTGTCTGGGGGCTGAACTGAAAGGGAGGGATGCAGTGAGGGGACGACGCTGGGCAGAACTGAGAGCCTTTTTATCCTGTTCACTAGTCAGCTTCTTAAAAAAAAAAAAAAAAAAAAAAAACTTTAAATTTGTTGCCTTTTTTTTTTTTTTTTTTTTTTGGGGAGGGAGAATTAGCCCTCAAGGGAGCAGACTCTGAGGTCTCCCGTCCGTCTGCCCCTGATAACCCTGACTCCTTTGGATTCCCACGGGAAAAGCCCTGATCAGATCTTCTCCCGCCAGCCCTGGAGACCAAATCATACCAGGTTTTTGTCTGGGTTCACTCTAAAATCACCATCTGACCCAGCTGCCCCAGCTCCTCACTTGAAACTATGCCTCCTCTCTTTGCTATCCCCAGCTTTGCTCATTGCATTCCTCAAGGCGTAACAACAACTAGAGCGGGTCAGGGCAAAGCCTTGTCTGAGCCACTGTCTTGTCCCCAGAAATGATTGGAAGAGGGTAAAGATGGAAAGGAGGCAGGGAGGGATATTCCTAGACAAGAGAATAAGTACTGCAGTGTTAAGTGGCTTCAGCAACTTCCAGGGCTTTTTCATGAGGGCTTCCACCTAGAACATCACGCATAGGGCTATCCCCTGGGTTTTTTTTTTTTCTTTAACTCCTTTGTCCATCTCATTTATGTTTCTGGTCTCCACAGCATGCCCTAGCTCCTGAGTTATGTGAAGGAAAGAATAGTCTAACCTATTCCCACTACTCAGGTCTCTTGGGGAGCTGTGGCCTGGGGTTGTCCTGCTCTCTTCTGGGGACAATGGAGCCCTAGCCTATTCCCCAGGTAGTGCTTTCACAGAAATGGCTCTGGGGCTGTCATTGTTCCCAGTGCCCTTACCTTTCCCAGCCCTATTGTGTCCTATGGAGATGGGGGGAGCAGAATTGTATGCACCATTCAAGAGGTCAACGCCCCGGAGACTCATTTGGTGCCACAATTGCTTTATTTTACTTTTGAACATTATTCTTTTCCTAAAAGCTCTAAACTTCTGTTTCACCTTTTTGCCTCTGACTGAGTACATATATGATGTTTCATAGAGCCCTTCCCAGGGACACAAAGGTGCCACCCTGGGAAAGGTTAATTTAAGGCCTGTGTACGGTCAGGCTGCTTTTTATTTTCCCATGTGCAGTACTTTATACTTTTCAGTATCAAATGTGAATTGTGCCACTCATTCAGTTACTCCAGATCAGAAAATCTTTCTGCAGTTTCACCTGCTGAGCTTTCAGTCAGACTATCCCGAATAAATCTGTAGCAGCAGCAGCAGCAAACACATTGAAATCACTATTCACTCCTATTCCAGAGCATCCATGAAAAAAAAAGAGCAGAACAAGACTGGGAGATGCTGGGACTCACCAGCATCACATCTCTGCTGGAAAAAAACAGCATTCCATTCCTGGTTTTTTCTCTCGAGCTTTGAACCTTTAACTAATCCATCGTAAGGACCAGATGAACTGGATCAGACTAATTAGACTGGATCTGACTTATGTGCCGTCTCACCCTTTAACCAGAAAGCCCACAGTAGTGGAGTGGCCTGGCTTCTGATGTTCCTTCTACATCTTACTAAGGCTATGAAGAAGTCCCACATGAGGCCTCCGTAGGGTCCACATGGCCCTTGCAAAGATGTAGGCACGTTGAGTGACTCCCTTGAACTCATAGTCCATCTTTCCCCTCTCCACTTATTCACCTGAAGCCAGGATGGAACATGTCCAGGGCTTTGCTTCCTGGAGAGCTATAAACTCTGTCCAGATTTGTTGCGTGGAAAAAAAATATGATGAGCCAGTGCATCCACAGGCCATCTGATAACTAAAAATAGGGAGTAACAAGATGAAAATTTTGGGCTCCGCCTCGGAGCTCCTGCAGAGTGCCTTGCATGCAAACATTTGTTTGCAACTGTACAACGGAAAAGTGGTCAGTGCTAAATATAGGGAAGCTCTTAAGCATGGGTAGGTGGGGTGGAATATGTGCTGTGCCGGTCGCTCAGCATTTGGCTAATAAATGAGGGAGGACAAGAGCCGAGGAACTGAGGTGGGAAGAAGTTTGTTTATTCATAGCCTCATGCTGTCTTGTGCTTTTTCCTCCTGCCAAGAATGACCTCAAAGCATTCGGGAGCTCCTCACCGGAGCCTGCGCCTCTCTTTCCCTCCTCCCCTTCTTGCTTTTGACTGTTTTGCCAAGGCCAGCTGGCCCCTGCTGTTCACAGTCCTCAAAAGATCCGTACGCATTGTACGGTGAGATCCCCAGAGAATATCTCTCATCAGCGAAATCTCAAATCAAATTCAAAGCACACTGAGGAATGAAAGGCAGCATCTGTGGATGATGGGCTGGTGGAGGTTTCCAGCAATCATTTTCCTTCTCATTATTTACTGTGATTATCCCCTGTGCTATTCAACCAGGAATGGCTGGTCAGCCATTATAGCCTTTACAGTAAGACACACAGCACTTATTATAGAGGGCATTGACCACAACCAAGCCTTTTATCTAATAGACACCAAAGGAATGCAGCATAATATCCCATGTCCAGCCTGTTCTTGGCAAGTTTGGAAGTTCAGATCATGGAGTGGATTGATCAGCCAATGTGCAACCAACCTTCCCTCCTTCTCCCCTGTTGCTTCCATATTTGCCAAGTCCATAAGCCTGATTGTTCACCAGAGTCATGGGATCTATGAAGCTTGGTCATGGTTTGTGGAGGGCTTAGTTCTTCTGTCTGTTTACAAGCCTGAAGGAAAGGATTTTCAGTTTCCCTTTGAGTGGATTTGTCATTCCCCTGTCAGCAGGGGAATCGATCACCCACAACTGGCTACCCAGTGGCCAGTCTTGCATATCCTTTTGCGTCTTTTGCAGATGTTCTCGTAGGTGGACCTTAGCTCACATACAGGATGCAGTGACATGATGAGAACTTCCTCTGGTCCCAGAAATTTCAGCCCATGCTCCCCACGTCAGAGACATTTCTACCATGCTTGCTACTGAGCTAACAAGCAGGCAGGAGTAGATCCAGATAAACCCCCTTTTCTTCCTGGAATTTCCTATTATTGTTAATCTCATCAGGATGAAGCAAAGACCTAAGCCAGAGTGTTCCTCTGGACATTTGCCTTTCTAACCTGCAGCCCTCTGCTCTTGATGCTCACTCCCTTCACTCAAAAGAGATTCAAATCCTCTCCTGGGCTAACTGCTATTTAACTGATTCAGGAAAATACTGGTCTGCTTTGCTGTCCCAGAGGTGATGTTCACCCTTCCAGGTTGCTGCACCCCACTTCTACTTCATGTACCCACAAAGACTCTGCTTCAGAGATGCAGTACATGTACCCTCCTGGAGAAAGGGCACCAGCCCACATTCCACAGATTGTTGTAAGGCATTTGTTGCTTTATTTGCTCGTTTTCTTATTTTCTGCTCCACCCTGACTGTTAACTCCCTTCCCTTTATAATCTTCATGCAGCTGCAGCCCATCATACCACAAACAGGGTGTGGGTGGGTAGGTGAGTGGACACATGTGGCTGGTGCATGTATGGGGTTGCATTTCCAGAGCTACCCCGCTAAGACTTCTCAATCACAGAGGCAAAACTGACATTTTATGACAGAGCAACTCCCCAGACTGCATCTGCAAGGCTGTCCCCAGGCAGCCACAGTCTGCATCTGCAAGGAGAATCCCACCTCGTGTAGGTAGCGGAGACCTTAGTATCACCTGCCATAAAAGCGGTGACATGCAGAGGACCAAAGCATTGCAGTATGATGCAGGATTGCAAAGAAGGAGAATGGGACAAAAAAAAAAAAAGTGCAATTTATCTTCTTTAGCCTCTTTCCTGAGCCAGACCAGGCAACCACTGGGAGCAATCCAGGTACTTAATTGATTACTTGTACCTCTCAAAGACATTGGACCTGGACCTGTTTTCATAGGAAGATGCCCTATGGGATGTCTTCCTTTGATACAATCAGTCTTCAGAGAAGTTTGGGGTCCACTCTCCTGTCTACACCATTATCAAGGTACAAGCAGTCCCTGTTTTCTCCATTTGCTTATGCAAGCTGAATTCAGTTGGCCTCTTGCCATTAATTATGGTGGATTCTGCTACATCTTTTCTTTACAACTGATTTCCAGGGAAAACAGACAGCTACTGGATAGGGCAGTGGATGTCTCACCCTTGCTGATCACAGCCATTCTGGGACAGGACCAGCAATGAATTGGTGAGGTTTCAGATGTCTAAAAGCACTCAGCGTGTTTGTGCTTCTTGCCTAGGGGTCCTAGTAGCTATGACATGTTAGAGAGTTTCAGCTCTTTTCCCAGGTAGCACTAAATACTTGAGTGAGTGATACGGGAACAGGAATTTTCCCATCTCCTCTGTGTTTGTCCAGCAGGGAAATACTAGACTTATATCTCCATGGCTAACAACCTTTTTGGCAATGCTGCATTCATTTAAAACAGTATTAATTTCTTCCCTTGCCTCAGAAAGACACTGCCTCAGCCAGGAGCCACCGGCTACTGCTAAGGACCATGCCAAAGAGTGAGGAAGGATGTCTTGCTGAAGCTGTTTAGTGCTGGGCATAAATCATGCCAAATAAAACTGAAATGTGCTGCGATTTTTACTTATCTTCCTTAGACTGAAGAGTTTCAAGGGGGTTCTCTGTGCAAGCGATGACCATGTGTAATTCCCATTACTGCTGATGAGAACGACGCATTTCCACTAACTGGATAAATGCCCTTTAAATTAATCTTTGCTGAAACATGGGAGTAGGGAAATGAAAGTAAGGCGAACTCTTCTCATTGTAGTGTTTCAATTAGCTTCCAGTTTGGTTTTATTCTTGTCTTTAAAGGCTAAAGAAATCCATATAAAAATAAAAAAGTCAGGAAAAAAGTAACTAATAAGCAAGAAAGAGAAGGGAATTTTCCCAGATTCAGTCGAGTATTTTCTTGTTAATCACAGTGGGATGCAAGATGCAATTTACAATTTGCAGTGGTAAACTGAGGCCCTGGAAAAGAAAAACATTTGTGAAAAAAATAAGCATCAGTGTCATGACTGGGATCCATTCTACATGGCTGGAACAGGTGATTCATCTGGCCCAGATTAGATACCTATCAAAAACCCAACCTTCCTTTACTCTTTGGTTTTCCATCATGTCTGGAAAAGCCGAAAGGGAGCAGGAAGGCATGCCATGAAATACTTGCAATCCAAGGCAGAGCCAGCAGAGCAAAGCAGATGGGGTTTGCCCAAGGCCAGCTGCAAGAAGGTGACTTAGCCAGGCAGTTATCCCACCTGCACCTCCTCATAGTCCTAGTCAACGACTCTCACCATCTCTCCACCACATTATCAACTGATTTTTTTCATGCAAGCCTTATAAAGAAAAAGAAAACACATGCAGCGAACTTCCCCCACCCTTTTCTCCACTCCAGGTTCCAAATGATTTGCCCCCTCTCTAATAATTCAGTGAGCTTTGTTATGACAGGGCAATGCAGCTAATGGAGAGTGAAATTGAAGAAGAATGTGTGGAAGTTGCAGCTTTTATCTCTAAAACAAATAGTGAATTCCTCCGGGCGGCTGCAGTCTCCAATAATGATGAGGCTGCCGGGCCTTCAAGTGTTGCCCTGGTAACTCCCAGGCTGTTCAGGGCAAATCCTTGTCCAAGAGGGAAGAGAAGGCGGCAAAACTTAGGAGAAGTGGAGTTGGGGGAGCACAGTGGGGAGTCTGGGAGATGTTTGAGCTGGTGGGACTTGCTGCATTCATTGCCTAAGCTCAAAGGACCATTCTGTGCTCCCAGGAAATTCTCACTGAATCGGAGGATGCAATCTCTAGGGAGTTCTCCAGCTGGGAGAAGTAAGGTTGATCCATCATTCCTCTAGCTCGGAGATGTCTTCTCTTTCACTGGTGGCCCACAGCCATCTGCAAGAGTTTGTGGGGAGGCTGAACTGGGGATGTTGTAGTAGCAGTGATAAAATTCCCTGCTGACGTTGGGCTTGGAAAAAAAGCATGCCTTTTTAGCTGGGGGCAAGCAGAATGACCAGTTTCCACCCAACCACTATTTGTAGCAGTGGAAAATGTGTCTAGGTGCCTGGCTATCTCTCCTAATGGGTGGTTTGTCTTTCTAATGCCTTTCCTGCATCCCTCTGTCTTCCTTTCGTTAAGATATATATACACACATACATATATAAGCAGTCACACTTGTACTGGGGACAATGTTAGAGAAATACAATATAAAACTTCCACGTATCTCTACGGATGCACCGTAGCCTGGATGGGCAGTTTTGCCTCCCCACTTTGCCCTTCCCAATGCACCTGCTATGCAACAGCCTACATTGCAGCTTCCCAACTCCTCTCCAAACCAGATTGGACCACGAACCTGCTTCTTGACAGCTGGATGTCATCCATGCAATAATGCATCAGGGATCTCCCCAGTCATGGTCTTCATTTCTAATTCAAGCCACAGTGATGTTCTGGCAGATCGTGGTGGTCTCTAGTCACTCCTGCCCTGGGAGATAGATGGTTTTGACCTCTTTCTACTGAAGTACAAAGACTGAGGAAGGGAGGGATTTGGGAGTTCTGTTTGACAATAAGTTAACATGATACTGGTTGATAAAAGGTTAGCCATGAGCCAGCAGTGTGTCCTTGTGGCCAATAAGGCCAACGGGATCCTGGCCTTCATTAGAAGGAGCGTTGCCAGCAGGTTGAGGGAGGTGATCCTGCCCCTCTACTCAGCTCTGGTGAGGATGCACCTGGAGTATTGGGTGCAGTTCTGGGCTCCCCAGTATGAGAAGGATGTAGAACTTCTAGAGATGGTCCAGGCTCGATGCATCTCTCTTCAAGCAGTGTGGTTGTGTCCTCATTTCCAACACCTATCTCACATGGAGACACCTATACTACAGGCATGCAGATGTCTTGGTGCATACCTGAAGCCACCCATGGATGAGTATCTGCATGCATCTGTGCATGATCAAGATGTCAAACAAGCATCTGGAGCATCTGTGCTGAAGCAGTCAACTGCTTGCTGAAAATTAGGTTCCTTGTTTAATACTTTGAAAAAACGAAACCCAAGAGGTCTAGAAATTGCAGTTGTCTGTTCGTCCATATCCAATGCGAAGTGGAGGAACAGAAGAACCACTGACCTTGCTCTTAAACATGAGATCACAAATGAAATCAGGAACTTATGTCAGAGCTGAGCACTGAACCCAAACTATGTAAGTCTCTGTACCTTAATTCTAACAAACAGGGTTGTTATTTCTTCACTGTCAGTAATTTGGAAAACCATCGATAGCGGTGTGACTCTTATCCTGGCTTGCTCTTAGCTTTTCCAAGCAATTCCTGCTCATGAGGCAAGCAGCATTCCAGTTTTGCCTGCAGTGTCAACTACAGGTTAAGGAACAGTCCCCACTCCTGACATTCCATCACCATCATCCATAGTTATTTTTGCCTTTTCTTGGGTTTGAGTGTTTTTCTTTGCTTTCCTTCCTGAAATAGTCACCCCAGTAACACATCTTCTGTCATTCATGCTCTTACGCACAGTCCGTGTCCATCGTCCCGTCTTGACCTCAAATTTGAATTCCAAACATTATTACTGCAGGCCCCATTGCACAAGGAAGAGAGGTGATGACATTCAATAAAATCGGATTACTGGCATGTTAAATGATCCCAAGCTGGATCTCAGCCCAAGATTTGCCATGCTGCACTAGTTTCCTTGGCAGTTCTCTGTGGACGGTGGTAAACACTGTGAGGAACTCTAGAGACATCAGGCAAACATTATGACAAATCTGAACACAGCTGAACAAGAATAACATGGCAAGGAAATGAAAAAACCTTCTTTTAGGGCATTCATCCAAGTCCTGTGAAGTACAAGAACATTTATCTGTGTTACGTTGTGCTCCTTGAACCAATTCTCTTCAAAATGTCAGAAGAAAGGGGGTTTCTACAGTCTCGGAGCTTGAAACCATTCCAATGCCATGTGAAATCTCCCTTCTCCTGAGGTAGTTTCATCCCATCTGTAATAATATGCCTTAAAAACACTGGTTCCCTGTCCTGCATCTTCCCCATGTCGGATAAAGGACCTGGGAAAAAGAGGTTGTTAGGAGCCAGGTGTGTGTGTGCATTAAGGTCAACGTCAAGCTTACAGACAACAGGACTGACTTAAAACCATGAGATTTTAAGTAATCGTAATGCTGGTATTAAATTTTAGTGTGAATTGTCAGCTTTTTTGGTTCCTGTTTCCCAGGTCTATGTGCCCACCATCCTTGCCTGCGTTTCTCTGCACCCATGGAGATGCTGTTTTGGATTCAGGGCTGCAAGTGAATGTACTGATGTAATTTCCTAATCCTGGGATACTGCCACTGAGCAAGACCTCTGGAGCTGGGCGCCTACAATAAAGCTCCTAGGTAGGAATGTTGCAAGAATTTGGGTATAAACCACAGCTTAACCATTTCTGCGAAGTTTTAACCTTCTGATCCAAGCAAATCCATCTCAAAAACTAGAAAACAAAACAAGAAAAAAATAAAAATGACTCCAAAGATTTTCTACCTTTTTGCAGCCACATCATAGCAGAGAGATTAAAATGCAGATTACACATTGCCTGTACCTTTGCTGCACAGACTGCTTGGAGGCTCCATGAACTGAAGCCAGAGCTTCCTCATTGCACAACAGAGATGGAAGGAAAGTGAAATTTTTTATCAGATAACTCTTCTCCAGCTGATTCTTAGGCATTTGCATGGGATAGGTTTAACAGCCATTTAATTAACAGCTTATTTGCTTTTAAGCAATTAAAATAAATAGCTCTTTCTTCTTTCTTTCTTTCTTTCTTTCTTTCTTTCTTTCTTTCTTTCTTTCTTTCTTTCTTTCTTTCTTTCTCTTTCTTTCTTTCTTTCTTTCTTTCTTTCTTTCTTTCTTTCTTTCTTTCTTTCTTTCTTTCTTTCTTTCTTTCTTTCTTTCTTTCTTTCTTTCTTTCTTTCTTTCTTTCTTTCTTTCTTTCTTTCTTTCTTTCTTTCTTTCTTTCTTTCTTTCTTTCTTTTTCCTTCATCTGTTTTTATGCATCACTTTTCAGGGGAGGTTTGGGTGGGCTTGCAAGCAAAGGGCTGATTCCCATGCTTAATTTCTCCTTTTTACTAGGTCTTCCAAGATTATATTTATTTTCAAAGACACTCACAACTGCTTCGGTTTAATTGGTTTAATTCAGGTACTACCAGGGCAGCAGGAGTCCTGGGCTCCCAGATGCTGCTGTCCAAGAGGCCACCGGATATTTCTGCAGTTTATTGGAGCAGTGAGTCCATGGAGCTTGACATTAGCATCCTTGGAAGATAAAGTTGGGGCAAGAACAAAGCACAAAAAGAGCCTCGGACAAGCCAAGCCTCTCCTGAAGTCTTCTCTAGGTGACCTTGCAAAGACATGAAAATCTACCTTTAATGGAAGACACCAAGAAATCCAAATTCTGAGAGTGAGTTTGGGTGAGAAGGTTATTTTTTTGCAACACCTGGGTCCAGAGCATGGGTTGCACTGGATGTGCCAGTGCAGGGAGAAAGAGCAGTGTAAAACTCGGAGCTTATTTTTAGTGCCCTGCTGCCTGCAGTGAGCTCTACTTAGCTGAATGTTAGATTAAAAAAAAAAAAAAAAAAAAACTTCAGCACCTTTCCCTCTCAACACAAGAAAATATATAGATTCTATAATGATTTTGTCCTTGCAAGCTTGGGTGCATTTGCTTCTTTTTGGGTGTTCTCAAGCAGATGCAAACTTTCCTGAGTGAGCCAACAAACCAGAAAATACCCAGTGCAGGTACCTGTTCATGTCATCCAGCAATATTTTCAAACGCAACTTAAAATCTGACCCAGCTGAGCATCCCAAATCAACCTCTATCCAGACAAAAATCCCAAATCATCCCCCATCCAAGCAAAAATCTGAAATCAATGCCCCAAACCTTTATCCGGGTGAGAAGCTCAAATACACATTCATGCAGATGAAAATCCCAAATCCACCTCCCAAACCCCCATGGAAGTGACAATTCCAAACCATGCCCTCATGCAAGTGAGAATCCCAAATCAATCCACATTCAAGCAATAAAAGTCCCAAACACACTGAGGCAAAAAGCCCAAATCCAGCCTCCTGCAAGTGTGAATCCCAAATGCACACCCATGGAAATCCCCAATCCTCCTCCCATGCAGTGAGAACCCCAGATCCCTCTCCCACCAAAATGACAATCCCAAATCCCCCTCTAACATATAAAATGTCAAATCCCCTCCACTAAAATGACCATCCCACACTGCTCATCCAAATGACATTCCCAAATCCCCCTCGGCCACATGAAAATTTCAAATCCCCCTCGATCCACATGACAATCCTAAATCCCTCTCCACTGAGATGACAATCCCCAGTCCTCCCCATCCACATGAAAATCCCCAATCCCACCCCAAGATGGCAATCCCAAATCCCCTCCATTCAGCCCATCCAGATGGCATTCCCAAATCCCTACCATCCACATGAAAATTCCAAATCCCCCTCCATCCAGATGACAATCCCAAATCGCCCCCCACGGAAATGAAAATCCCAAATCCCCCCCAATCCAGATAAAAATCTCAAATCCCCCCCACCAAATGTCAAACTCGAATCCCCTCCATCCAGAAGACCCCCCTGACCCCCCATCCCGGTGCTCCCCCTCCATCCTCTCACCCCCTCCCTGTGTTGGGTGATGGGATGCGGAGGAAGAGGAGGAGGAGGAGGGGGCGGTGCAGCCCCAAGGCGGGGAGGGGATGGAGGGGGAGCCTTCCCCGCCCTCCTCTTCCTCCCCGCCTGGCCAAAAGGGGAGGGAGGCGGCGGGTCGCGCAGGCGGCCGCGGCGAGCGCGGAGAGCGGCGGAGGCTGCGCGGGGGCTGCGCGGGGGCTGCGCGGGGGCAACATGCGGGCGCTGCCGCCGCTGCTGCTGCTGCTGCTGCTCGGCGGTAAGTGCAGGGCGCGGGGAACGGCGCTGCGCACCCCCCGGCTCTCCCTGTTTTCCAGCCCCGTCCCCTCCACGCTCGGGAAGTTTGCAGCGCATTTGGCGGAGCATCCACTCCCCCCAAAAAGAACGAAAAGCTGAGATTTCCCCCCGAAAACCAACTTCGGGCACGGGTCTCTAGCGCGGAAAGCTGCTCGTTTCTTTCTGTACGGTCGATGAGTCTTTTCGCTCTTTCATCTGTCTCCCGTGCCTGTGATTTGGGCTCTTGAATCACACTTTTTTAAAATTATTATCATTTTCTAAAATTATGTTTTTGTTAGTTATTTTGCTAACAGAGCCAAAGGGAACTTCGGCTCCATCCCGAGCGCTCTGCCAGGTGCTCCGCTTCTTGGACCCGAGCAATCGGAGCCGGCGCGGGATGCACAAAACCTGGGGAAACGTTGCAAGCTGGGGGATGGAGTTGGGGAGAGGATAAATCTCCTGGGCCTCTCTGGCGCTGCGGATGCAAGGAGGGATCGGGCTCGTCGTGCGCGGGAATTTTGCGCGGTGCTGTCGCGGTGTTGTACCAATTACAAGGGATTTGGTTCTTCGGTGCCAAGTTTTTCTCAAAAGATGTCTCAAAAAAAGCACCCAAAAGTAGTGGGGAAGAGAAAATGCACCACTTATTTCTTCTGTTTGTTTGTTTTTTTGTGTGTTTCCCCCAAAGTGAAGGCAGACAGGGAGGAGTGCAGCATTTCTGCCAGGTATTCAGGGAAGATGTAGAAGGGGGAAAAATAAAAAGGAAAAAGGTGAAATCTTGCTGTCCTGTCTAGCAGTGGAATTGTGGCTGATGTGAATGTGCTTTTATTCAAGGTAACAAAAGCTCATGAGCTCTCCGGAGGTAAGAAAAAAACACAGTGGAGGCAGGGCCCCTGAGTTTTAACTACGGGTTAAATTCACAGAGATCAGCCTGAAATCTCTGCCAGGGGTTTAATTCCTGTTCTTGATGCCATCCATATATATATGTATGTATATTTTTTTTCCTGCTTTTCTGTCAACTCACATATGTTAGCAACACTGAAGTAAAAGAGGAAAAAATTCATGTTCCTTTGGCTTCATGAACTAGCAGGTGTGGGGTCTTCATCCCTCTCATAATGCTGATATCGGCTTAAAAAAATCACTTTTCATCGAAACCTTAGAAGATAAGGGCAGCCTGAAACTCGTTAACCCTGTATGGAGCAGGAGCTGTCCCTACAATTTTACTTGGTTTATACTGGCCAGAATTTAGCTGAGTAACTTCTCAGAAGGCCTTTTATTTAGTTATTTACTCTTCAAAACTGAGCACTAAATACATGGGGATTTGTATGAAACAGGTTTTTAGCTGTAGGATGGTGCCATGGGAAGCTGATGGGAAGCTGTTTCTATAGCACTCTCAACAGATCCTATTACATCTTTCTGGGAAATTACTTGATTAAATTCTTCAAAAAAAAAGAAAGTGTTTCCTGCCATTAGTTGCTACTTCTAGGTTTTGAAATAAGCTACTTAAAGAGATGGTTTTATGCTGCTCCCTGGGTTCTGGCACTGCGGCTTTTCCTTCTTGGTGGTCAAAAGATGGATCCCTCATTCCTGGTTGCTTTGACTTTGTTACTGCAATATTGCCAAGTTTTACGGCTCGTCATGGCAATGCCCAACCCTAAGCCTAGTATCTGGCTGCTTTTGTCGTTTTGAACTACTGAAATTGCATCTCTTATTTATTTATTTATTTATATTCCCCTCAAAGGGGAAGGAGTTGGTTCTGGATGTGAAAATGTGTGAGTTTTTAAAAGCAGCTGGTTTTGGTGCAGCTATTTCACTTCAAGTTCCCGACTTGCTTCCAGGTCTGTGCGGACTTTATATCACCATAAACCTTTGGTTCTGTAGAGATCTCCTGTATTTAGACCCTTCAAAATCACAAAAATCCCAAAAAGAGCAGCAGAATATGACACTGGGCAGATACTTTAAATTCATCCATCTCTAAAGGGGTTCAGAGTACCCCAGAGCTACCACATTCACAGGACACTTACTTACTTTGCTCCATGTAATAGAAAAAATGCAAAATAGATAATCCTATATCCCACTAGAGGCTATGATGGCAAAATAGCATCAGAAAGAGAAAAACTATACTTGTTTTATCCTCTGGGAGACCAACAAAGGGATGCAACTCCAGCCTGTCCTAGGGGCAGAAGAGGGGAATGGGTCTTAGAGGCGATCCTGCCCTTCAAAAAAATCCCAGATGTCAGGATTTCAAAGCCTTGTTGCCAAAACATCCCTCTTCTTTCCCAAAACTGAAGTCAGGGTTTTTTTTTTTTTTTTTTTTTTTTTTTTTCTTTCTGTCTGCAATGAGCTATCAGAAATGCACATTTTTAAAATTCACTGGATCAGTTCAACAAGCTCCTGATTCTGGCAGGAGTAGGAAAATTGCAGTCATCTCTACATTAGGAGAAAAAAAAAAAAGCTGTTACTCAGCATGTTTGGAAATCTGAACTGAAATAGAGCATGTCTCCATGCACCTCTGCTGTCAGAGGCACTTTTACCGTGGACGTTTTGCAGCCTGTTTTGGGGCTGGCCGCCCTCGATGCAGCATTTCAGCAGCCTTTGATTCCCCTGTGGCAAAACCAGACACTGATGATACCTCGTGGGTCTATTTAGGCAGCTTAATTAAAGAATAGTTTGTGAAGCACTTGAAGAGGTTTGGATGAAAGGAGCTGCCAGGGTGCAATGCTCTGATTTCCTTCCGAGTTGCTTAAAAGACTTAGGGTGATGAGGCTGGTGATAGCTCGTGTCAGCATTGGTGGGAAACAGGATGGAAATGTATCTGCTTGCTCCATGCAGATCAAGGAGCTCCTCAAGTGCCACCACATGTTGCAGGTGGCCAGAATCTGCCCGGGTTCCAACACTATGGGGTGGCTTGAAATCTGCAGGGGCTTTGGTGGCCGTGTGCTTCATGGTGTGCAGATCTTGCCAAGTGCCTCCAAAAGGTTTGCAGGTGCCTCTGTTTGTTGATGGTCAGGTTGCGCGGGCTGCTGTCCTGAGGGGTTTCTTCCATAGTCATCCCCTTCTTCCGGCAAAGATGTTCTTCCTGATTTCTTGTACTACCTCTCCTTCATGAGGGGTTCATGTCCAAACCAACCTGCTTCTTTTCCATTCAGAGTGATGCTTGTTGTCCTCATGGTCTTCTCCATCTCGCCGTGGTCAACCTCTCTGCATTGTCCCAGGGCTAACTTTTAAGACCCCAATTGCAGAGATTCAGGTTTGCTGGGCTCCTAAAATCCACCAAGTCTCTGCCACCCCAGCAAGGCTGGACATGCTTTAGAAGACCCTGAGCCAGATACACCTTCCTGTTTTTAATTCCCACAAAACTGCGGGAGCAGCTGGAGCCAGAACTGATGTTTTGAGCCCAACAGGGCCCAAACTCTGCGTCTGGGTGTCTCTATGATCCTCCTTGTGATAATTTGAGCTTCAGGATCACAAAGCTTCCTTTGCACAGTGTCCAACAGTCCCATCTTCCCTGCAAGTCCTGCTGGACATTACTACTGCTAGTGTTTGATAAGCTTAAACGACCAATATTGGCTACATTCCCATGCCCACCTCATTAAAACAAGGCATGGCTGACTTTAGCTTGCTACGGCAGGGTGAAGTCTAGCAGCCCGTTTGGGGCTGAGCATCCCAGATAACCCTTTACTCTAATGCAAGAGTAAAGGAATATAATTATATATATATATATATATATATATGTACATATATGTATATGTATATATATATATACACATATATATACATATATATAAATACTGAAAATGGTGTTCTTTTTGTTTCCTACAGGGTAGACATTGCTGGGGTGCTGAGCTATCTGTGTAACTCCTTGCCCCAGGATGACTTTGCTAGCAATTTCAGGGAGGATGGAGGCTTTCCATGGTTTCATTAGAAGATAACCATGCTGTATGGTATTAAAGAGCATATTTCTGGTGTTCCCCAATTCCTTATTGCCCAACTGTAGCAATCGTAGCTTATTCTGAAGCACCAGCTGGTCACTGAGTGATAGCATGTAGGACTAGAGGTCTTATCTGGACTGACTGTTCTTGGGGGAAATAAGTGTTTTTCTCCTGCAGGAGGACATTTGAAGGCACAAGCTTTTTTTTTGTGTGGGCTTGGCTGGCTCCATGTTTTCACAGTTCTTCCCCCATGCCTCTGGACACTTGCATTTGCAGAAACAACTTGCTTCCCTATCGCTCTCTCAGCTGGTGATGGACTCGTTGCCATCTCCCACTTCCCCAGGGCCTTCTTAGCCTCCTGCAGCTTATTCTGGCCCTTCCACCCCGAGGAGATTCATGGTGGTCTCTCCTGCTGCCACCGAGCATCTCTCCAAATGCTCTGCCAAATCACAGGACAACCACCGTCGGGATGGAACAGTGGTTTTGAATGGCAACTGCTGTTGGAGCATGTGAAACAGCCAGACTTGACCTCAGTACGGTGTTGGGCAGGTCCCATTGTGTGGTAGGACTGGTGGATATTCCTCTAGTCTCCATAAAAATCCCTTGCACTTGGAAGCTTAGCCAAAGAAATGGCCTGAACTGCCCCGGGAACATGCAAGTCTACGTAAAACAGGGACAAGACAGATGTATTACAGCTAGAGTGTGAACTTCTTCCCAGGTTTTGAGATGACCAAGCACTGGGACTAGTGTTCAAAACATCTATTTTTGAGTGGAATGATCCTTTACGAGAGAGTGGACAGGTGTGGGGAGAGACAGATGAGCTTAACTGCTATTTTACCCAAATCCTATGTGTTCAGCTATGAATGGAAGAGCTAAAATGCTGCTTAAGGGACTGGCTGTGCCTCAGTTTCTCTCTTTAGCATGTGTCTGCTTAGATTATGAGCTGTTTGGTGGAGAGTTTTCTCAGAATGTAGTTAGGGATGGGGAACTGGTCTTGCCTGAAGCCTCCAGGTCCGAATGGTATCCACAGGCTCATGGTGAGCAAGGTGCAATAAGAGCTTCCCACAGCCAGGAGTGCACATGGAGACACTGCAAGGTGGAGAAGCAGCAATCTGCCCTCCAAGGGCTTAGATCATGGCATTTATACATCTGCTCCATGCTGCTGTATGAATGCCCCCTTTGAATCATGGCCACCTGGACCATGCTGATGCACCAGAGCTGTTCTTCTGCTGGGCCTGATGCTCCCAGCTGAGAGGGACCAGTGTCCTCAGCTCCGGGAGGAGAGGGACCAGGTTTCTTCCAGGATGATTTAGATTACTTCAGACGGGCTGCCTGCTTTGAATAGCCAGCAGCACTGGGAATAGTGAGGGTTTGGGGGAGTCCTGCAAAATGCCCATGGTGACACAGCAACCATGAATGGCTTGATGTGGTTAAGGAGGTCTCCAGGGTGTCCATCACCCCAGCATGGTGCACTTACTGGGGCTTAGTTTATAGGCATCTGCAAGAGGAGCAACCTTGCACCTCAAGGGCTCTCCTTCATCTTTGTGCCCAGCATCTTCTAGTCCCAGAGCTGGGAAGATACGAGGGGCCCTGCTGTGATCTTCTTCTGCAGAGGTGGGTCTTTGAATAGAGTCTTTGAGGTGAGATATATGGGTGGCCTTCCTGGAGGTGACCACATGCAGACGTTGCTTTGTCTGAGCCATGGCGTGTCTTGGTCAGCCCTAGCTGCTCAGCATCAACGTTGCACCAATATCCCCCATGTCTCATTTGCTCCAACTCTTTCCCCTGGAGCTTTTCCCATTGCTAAACCTGTCTGCTTTGCAGATATTTGTGCAATGCAAGCTGCTCCAGTGGCAGATACTGTCCCACCCTGTAAATAATGTCCACAGCATGGGCCTCTCGGCCACAGGGTGACAGCAAGGTGACAAAGTACTGCAAGGAGGCAGGAATGATGCAAATGGCTTATTAAAGTGTCCTCTGTGACATTTAGACTGAAAACATGTCTTTGGATTAAAAAATATATGTGTGTGTGAAGCCAGGAGGAGGGCAGCAAACTTAAAAATAAGCAGGGGTGACCTAGGTTAAAAATCTCCTCCAAAATAGAAAAGATGATAAACTCTTTTTTCCCTCCCTTTGATTATTCCCGTTTAGAAGTTGCTTCAAGGACTGGCCCACATTCTCAGCATCCATAATAAATGCTGGTTTAATCCAGCAGCTATTTCTTCTGTCTTGCAAGCTCTGTGTGTGCAAGGAGCTTTGGTCTTGCACCCCATGGATAAGGAGACTGACTGCAAGGGGGGAGGAAGGTCTTTTTGCCGGGGTAGGATAAGGCCCTCGCCATTAATGACAAAGAGAGAAATTTTCTCCTTCTCTGCCCTTAATTGATTTTAGTAAATTCAACTGGAGGAGGAGGTAGAAATTGGCTTAGTGCTATTAGGCTAGGGTACTTAAAGATGTATTAAATCTGCATGCTGGCTACTGTAAGAGAGGAGGAGACAAGCTTGCCAGGCATTTATTCTAAATGCCTTCTGCTAGGCACAGTCAAAGGGAAAACGCCAGTTTTTTAATGTGAACAAAGGCGATTTGAAAGACTCCACAGAAGGGTTTGAGAAAGTCCTTCTTGGAAACATAATAGCAAAGAAGTCTTTTTATTTTATTTTTTCTTTTTCTTTCCCCTTGGCTCTAAAAGCAGGAGGGGAGATAAGACCTTCCACCACATACGCAAATAAGGTGAGGCAGGAGGAGAAGAAAAAGGGAAAAAAATTTAAAAAGCCTTTAGAGGAAGGTAATTGCCAGGAAGGAATAGTTGCAGCAATGCCAGCACGGGGATCTGTCATGAGACCACATACGGTGCTGCCGTGAGGTGATGCTTCCCATCAGCAAGGCATCATCACGTCCCCGTCTGCTTTACCCTACCAAGGAGCCGCTGATATATCTAATGATTTTCAATTTAAGGCCTCCAACCGATTGCATTGGAATTCAGTGTAATTGTATTGAATTGTTTGCATTAAAAAATCACAGCTTGCCTGAGCTGCAGAAGGTTTTGTAAGGGTGGGAGTATGTTAGGTACATGCCTTAGAAGACAGGTTTTGTATGAAGCTAAAGGTGCGTGATCAATAGGAAAAAAATACATGTTTTATGCTTGTTTTATTCTGAGATTTAATTGTATAGTTGTTGGGGTAGCAACACGCTTAGAGCTTCTGAAGTGAGTTCTTTAAATATATATATATATATAAATTATATATAAAATATATATATATAAGTATATATATATATATATTTCAAATAAGCAATTAAATTTGTCCTTGCTGGACACTTCTGATTATTTAAGTAACAGTTAAGGGAAGCAAGTGTTCTAATGGGAATTGCACCAGCTAATATGGAGCATCCTCCAACCAGATTGCAGTTGCACTCCTCTAAAAATAGCATATTCTAGCTGATGCTGCTTTCAGCTGATTTCCCAGCTTGGTAGCTGCTAGTTCAAGGCTGGGTAGCCCCATTTGGTCTTGGCGCCCTCTCTTTTTTGCTCGCATGTGCCTGTCTTTGAAAGGCAGAGAAAGCAGTAATACATGGCATTTTAATCTTTATTAGTATGGTATCTTTAATACTGGTGTAGTTTTCCAGTGGATCAGTTCTCTGATCCAACTCAAAGCACTGCTGCCAAAAGTCAGTGCTGTCACGGGGGAGGTTTCACAGGTCTGTGTTGCATCAAAACAAGACCATAAGTGCACCAAAATCACCTACATCATTAGCTCAAAGTTAGGCAAATGCATCCTGGTTGCCCATATCTCCTCTTCTGGTTTTGCAGAAGATTCTTGGTCAATGCACTCCTGTGGGCTCCTGAGATCCTGTGGGCTCCATCCTGAGATGGTTCCTGCAGGTACCGATAAATCCCCATGGGCTATTTTCCATGGGAAAACTTCCTCTTTTTTCTCTCCCCTTCCCTTATTAAATTCTCAGAAATGGTTCAAAAAGCCATTTTATGGCAGAATGATTTACTTTAAATCGATGCAGTTTAAATTATGAATCATAATTACAGTTTAAAATAAGAAGAAAGTCTTAATTTAAGTGATTTGATTTTAATCGCGTCTTTCATCTACATTTCATAGCTGTGTCCCAAGCTTGGTTCTCCTTGGCTGCTGGCTGAAAAACATGTAGATTTACAGCCAGCTCTTGCATTTTAGTTTTATTTTCTCACTAGGTGGGCACACTATGAAGATACTTGCTTAAGCTGTTAAGCAGCCTGTCACAGCTCTATTTTGATTTCTACCTTATGTATCTTTTAAATGCTTCTTTTGTAATGAATAATAGTAATAATTCAGTGCTCATTGCAGACAATCGCTCTTCACTGATGGATGAAAAACTCTGCCAAACTGATGTAGGCAAAGTGTCATTTATAATTCTTTTAAAATACATTAGCTAATCAATGTCCTTGATACCTAGCATATAAACTTTTCAGTGTAGTTTTGAGTTTGAAACTAGCCAATTTATTGAAGGAATTTTGAGCACTGATCTTCTTAGAGGGAGTTAGTACGTGAATTGTTTCATGTCTCTTGAGGTTTTAGAATAAACAGACATCATTCTCTTAAAACTCCCTTTTAGTGTTTAAAACAGTCAGAGGAAGCAATTTGATTTTTTTTCAGCTGCCAGCTCTCCATTATCTGTAAAGGGAATTAAAATGGTTAGTTTAGATTTACATGCTTACCCTCTGAATGTCTAGCTGAAGGTAGGAGAATATCAGCTTCCAGGTACCCTGAATGTCTTCACCTTGGTGTAGACGGAACAGTGATTAACAAAGAGAAAAACAGATGTTTGTGAGGCTTCCTTTAATTAGCTGCCCAGTTTCTGAGTAGAATTCAGACCATTTTGAGCTGGAAAATCCACGTTCCCTGAGTGCAATGAGTGTCTCAGGTGATTTTAGACCCTGTACAATATTCCTAATTTCATCTTTTATGCTAGACCGTGAATTTGGCATGTCACAGGTTGGGAGGAGACCCATAGTGGTCCATAGCAATGTCCTCCCGTGGAATACAGTTGGCTTAGAGCAATCTATCTTACGTCCCAGGAAAGCAAAGCACACAGAATCACAGAATGCTTGAGATTGGAAGGGACTTCTAGGGATCATCCAGTCCAACCCCCCTGCTCCAGCAGGGACACCCAGAGCACGGGGCACAGGGTGGCATCCAGGCGGGTTTGGAAGATCTCCAGAGAAGGAGCCTCCACAGCCTCTCTGGGCAGCCTGTTCCAGTGCTCTGTCATCCTCATAGTAAAAAAATTCTTCCTCATATGGAGATGGAACTTTCTGTGTTTTAATTTACATCCATCACCCCTTGTCCTGCCACTGGCCACCACCGAGAAGAGTTTGGCCCCATCCTCTTTGCATTCTCCCCTCAGGTATTTATATATATCGATAAGATATCATATATGCATGCATAAATATTGATAAGATATTAGAGCAGCCTGACAAGTGCTTGGTGGACCTCCATCCATCCACACAGCATGCCCGTTATGGGGGTCTGGGGAGTCTGAGAAGCCGTAAACTCAATTCCTCCCGTTCTTTCAAAAGTAAAATGTTATTAATGTACTGTTTTGCAAAGCCTGGTGGAGCCTGAATCTCTTCACCCAGCTGTTCAGATGCATCTCACCACTGCTGCTATAGGAGAACATTTTCTCTGACAGTCCTAACAAATAAAACGTCACTGTTCAAGGCAATGATTGCAAACCCCCCACTATGTCTTGACAACTGTCACATCCTTGCTGCAATATGTTGAGCTCCTCACTGTGGGATGCCCTTTTCAGAGGACATGTCCTCATTAAGCAGGTGGCATCTGAAAGTTGTCTTCGCTGCTGAGATGACCACAAACTTCCTTTGCAATTGCCGGCCTGCCATCTGTGCAGTGTTTGCATCCATTATGGCGCTCAGGGTGTCACCTCCACTGTGTAGCCCTATCTACCTTTGCTAAGACACATCAATTAAGGCTGCCAAAGCTGTCTGATATGTTGCAGTCAGCCCATCTCAAGGTGGAGGATGCACTGACATCTGCCAGCCACTAAATCTGTGTTTAGTCAGAGCAAGTCCCTCCTAGGTTGCTGGCAGGAGCAATATGCTGTGGTGACCATCCTCCAAAGTGGGATCTTGGGTAGGATTTCAAAGTCGAGCCTATAATTTACCATCTTGCCCCAAATCCCTTTTCTGTGGGGTTTTCTAGCAGGGATAAGGTTGGCATGAAGGTGAATTAGATGGGGAAGCAATACCTGTGGTGGCAAGGATGGCCAATATTCTCACTGGTGCAGGCTATAAAGCCACCCATCACCATTCAGACACCAAAATGTACCCCAGCAGACTGATTTTTGCCCAATGGACTTCAAATGGCCTTTTCTTGTGGTGACTGTCTTCCGTCCCAGCCTCTCCCTTCAGGATGGGTGCTCTGCCCATCTTGCTTCTTCTTGGAGGTCTCCTCTGGCTCTGTGTTCCCCGTCTTGCTGTTTCTCTGATACATGGTTTTTGACTGGCGGGAGGTGATTTAGGGTGGCTGAGCTGGGGAAAAAAAAATGTCCTTTGGGAAAAGGAAGAAACACAACAAGAGGAAAGGGTGGACTGGTGGGAGGGAGTTGGCAAAAAGTGGACACTTAAGGTCAGATCTCTCTGCAGAAAGAGAAGTGAAGGAGGACTTCACTGGCAGTATATATTCCATGCGGTTAAATAATGCCCCTTAGGATTTCCAAGGAGAACAGCAAGGCACATCCTGCTCCTGCTCCCCGAGACCTAGCAAAAGCTTTGGGATCCCCCCTTGCAGCCCAGGAGCACCCTGAGAGCTGGAGCAGAAATACTTCTGGGACAGCCATGCTAGAGGAATGCCAGCTATTCCAAGGCCGTATTTGGGTTTGAGCAGGAGAAAGAGGATGTCAGTGCTCTGCTTTGCCCTCCCAAATAGCACCATGCTGCCCACGGCAGGTCCTAAGCTCCTTCACCCCTGGAGCAGGCTCTAGGGCTGCTGGCAAGCATGGACCAGCTGGCTCTTTTAGGCCCTTTTAGGAAGGGTTTCTTTCTAATCCAGCCCAGGAGAGGTGTTTTGGGGGCAGGGGTTTATCTCCGTCTCGGCGGGGAGAATTGGCAGCCCGAGGTGCTGAGGGGCTGGCGGAAGGGCAGCGCTGATAACACTGCGGCCGGAGATGGGCGGCCACCGGGAAACCTCCGAAGGCGGATTGGCTTTGAAGCCAATTTTTTGGAAAATGCTTTTAGGATTCCTTTATTTATTTATTTACCTTTATGTTCCCGTTCTGGGGACTGATTCTTGCCACAGTGGGGAGCAGGTAGAAGGGATCGTGCACACCTGAGATGAGGTGTTTCTGCAGAAACCTCTGCTTGCAAGGGGTAAGATTGAAGAGGGTACCAAGATTTTTCCCGCTACCCAAATTCTGAAGTAGGTGAAGGTACCCCTCCCTCAGAAACTTATATTATAGAGGGGAAAACTGCAGCAGAGGCAGGAGCTCAGGTCTCTCAGCTCCTATTTTAAGCAGCAAGATTGCCCTTCACTGTGATGAATGCATGCATGCAAGGTTCCCACGATTCTTTCTGCAAGGGAAAAAAAAAAAAGGCAGGGAATAGTGAGGCTTGTTCTAATGAATTGCTGTCACCTTGACCCAAAGTCCAGGGGCTGCAGATTGTCCTATCCCTGTTCAACCTATGGCTGTTATTACAAGAGTCGTGAAAGGAGGCTCTTGCTCTCCTTGCTAATTCGGATTAGAGCCGATGCGGCTCTTTCATAGCAGTGAATATCAGCTTTTGGTTCTAGTTGGAGCTGGGAGCGCTCAGCCCTTCCGCAATATCTGAGTCCTTGCTAGAAGAGGAATTCCCCCTGCTTTCACCCTCTTCGCAGTCAGGAGGGTTGATTCACACACAGTATCAAGGGACTTGGCCATCAAAACACTGAAGTGCAAAGTGTCTTTTGGGGTCCACGTCTGGTTTCTTTGGCCTCTCTGCTGTACAGAGACAAAGGATTCAGTGCATCACTTTTTTGAGCAACTCTGCTGCTCTTCCGTGGTACCCTGGACCTTGTGGAGAAACTTGGGTGATGGGAAGAGCCTAGTGACGATTGGACAGAGGTGTCCATCCTCTGGGTGACACCAGCCAAGTCACTGGTCCCAGGGAGTCGTGTTTGGAGGAGACAGTTTGGCCATCGGCTCACAAGCAGGGCTTTTTTTTTCCATATTCCAGAAATTGCAGAGCAATGTGTGGGCCTGGGCTTTATCAGATAGAGTCGGACAAACCAGCTCAGCTACAAGGAAGGGAGACTCAAGCTCCCAACCGCGCCCTGGAGGTCAAGTCCCGGCTTCCGCAGAGCTCCGGGATTGTTTCTCCTCTCCTTCCTCTCGTAGCTACTGGCTGCTTCCAGATGTGAATGGGAGGAAAACAACTGACTTGCTCTGGGAGAGGCCGTTCTCACGATTACAAGTATCCAGCCGCCCACCGCTTGGCTCAGCACGGGACTAGGAGGCAGGAGGATGGACCATGGACCTGCTGTGGCAAGTCACCACCTTATCTCAGTCAACATCATCCTCCTGCTCCGTCCTGGCAAGAGCAATCTCTTCTTCTCTGGGGTCTGCTGCCTTCTGGTTTCTTCAAGTTCTTTTTTTGTCTGCATGGTTAGCACACCAAAAGCCTGATTCCTGGAAGCTGGTTGGATTCAAGGAATGTTTTGCTCAGATGACAATTTCTAGAGACTTCTGCATGGGATGGGGCTCAGGGCAACAGAGACACCTTTCCAGATGTCTGGAGGAGTCTCTCTGAACACGGATCTGGAGTGTGTGGGCATTCTCTAGTTGTCCATACCTTGCCATGCCGTGGTAAGCATGGAAGCTGTACCTCATAAAATAGTTTTTGAAGCAAAGGCATGCTCATATCCAGCAGTGATAATTTGCAAACGTAACATAGCATCAGCCTTTGCTGGTGACCTGTGGCTGCATTTCCTCTCCTGCTCCCTCTGCATATCCACTTCCAAGTCCGGGAGCATGACAGGTAGCACCCACTGAATCCCAGTCTGGTGTCCCCTCTGCCACTCTTCTGCTCTGATAGTGACTATCTGTAGGTCCCATTGTGAACCCAAACTGCAGTTCCTGCCCTCTCCTCCTGCCTCCAACACTAGTGCAATTCCAGGCCTTTATTCTAAAGGAAATGTGCAAGCAGAATGTGTCAGAGTTTCACTGTGGTGCCAAAAATATGCTCTGGAGTAGAATAGTTCAGATATTGTCATGGAGCCCAGCCCTGTGCCCAGCCCTTCTGTGTCCAGCCCGTGTCCCAGAGCTGCTGGTTGCATCCCTGAGCCCCTTCTGAGGTGGTAGCCCAGCGAGAGGTTGGCAGAGCTGCCAAAGGTCTTTCGTGGGAGAAAGATGAGGATGATGATGAATGGCAGGGAGGGGATAGGGCTCTGTCTTCCTTCCTGCTTCCTTTGCTCCCTTCCCCTGGCCCGCCATGGCTTGTTCTGTTGCATGGCTACCAGGCACGACTGTGCCACATCACAGCCAGGAGGGGCAAGGATTTGGAGGGCAGGAAGAGGTCCGTGAAGTTCTGAGCTCCACAGTGGCCACAGACAGAGACCTTTTCCTTCCACACCAGGTGCACGCTGTCAGTGAAACTCTTTTCATGCCCAAACCCAACACTAACTGCATTTTTTTGGGAATTGAACGTCGCCATCGTTGCATGTTATGTTTGTCTAACATTCCTTGCTGAAAGATCTCAGCACAAAGCCATTTAGCCCCACTGCTTGACCGTAGCCTGCTTGCACTGAATAGGAAGACCTGGATCCCTGACCAGGCTACAATGATGTCCCATGCTCTTCTGCTCAGCTCCAACCACTCAGGAATCCCACTCCTTGCTGGGAAGCTGGGAGAGCATCATCCTTCCCCTACTGAGTCATAACAATGAGGTAATTGGGCTGGAAAGACAATGTCATTCAGCAGCCAAGAACCTAGCTTGGTTCTTGGCTGCTTGGTCAGCCCAGATGATTGTGTCTCATCTCTCATGACAAAGCCACCTTTAAGTGACTAATTAAAACCCTTGCATGATCTAGCTTGGAAAGGATAACCAAAATGCTCATCGTCCCTGCTCTGTTAAGCCAAGCCAGTTGGCCAGCTAATTAGTAAACCTCTTTTTCATTTTCATTGCTTGCTGTGTAGACCTAAATTCCTGGCTCTGGTAGTGGAGAAACCTTCACAAAGATGTGGCAGAATGTGTTTCAGAGCAAGATCTTCTAGGTGAACCTTGGGCTTCAGCTCATGCCTGGCTGTGGACCTACAAAATTTTTTTGGTGTCTACCATCTACATAAGGATCATCTTTCCCCTTATGGGATGATGCACCCTTTGGACTGTGAAAGAAAAGTGTCCAATGCATGGCAGAAAACAGGAAAATATCCAAGCACAGTGCCAGAAAACTGTATGTACATGGCAAATCTCTGCTTCCCTCAGGTTAGCGCTTCTGCAGCATAGGGACCAGGAACGCAGCCTTCACTGACCTCTGAATAAAGATGTTTGGAGCCTTGAAACCAGCAGGTACTTCTGCTCTAGGCATTTCTTGCTGTTATTGCAATTCTGACAAAAAAAAGATATCATCCTATAAAGAGTAAATACACCTGCCCTAAGGGACTTCCTGGGATAAATTCTGTTTAGTGCTGTTAGGTTTCCATCTCCATTAAACCCCTATATATATATATTTCTTTTTCCTGCCCATGATGTGTCTGTTTTACAGCAGATTAATCTTCTTTTCACTGCCCGGGCCCAGCAGAGCAGGAACACTGGGCGTATGTTTACCGCCGCTCGTGTCCCAGCCCTAAAGCATAGCAGCCGCTTCTTTTGAAGAACATACAAAGCAAGGAAGAGGAGCGATTGTTTGGGAGGAAACTGACCCATAATGTAGTAGACTCCTGTGGGGATTAGGATTAGTAATTATTTGTATTGTTGTGGCACCTAACCAAGGCTGGGGCCCTGGGTAGCAAGGTGGACCGGCACGTAAATGAAGAAGGCTCCTCTCTGCAAAATCTCTCACCTCCCACGTGGGCAGACGGGGCATAGGGAGATGCTAAGACATTTATCCTATAGGAGCATCCTTCCTCATTGGCAGGGAAAAAAAAAAAGGTCTTCTTTTTTTAAAAAAAAACTTATGCTGCTCAAAACTGCTGCTGGAAAAAATCAGCGAATTGTGTCGAAGAATCCTGCACTGAGACAGCTCATCTCTTACTGTCTGTGCCTTTCATCATCCGTTCCTGCGATTATATGCATTATTTTAAGGAGGAGGAGCACAAGACTGTCTGAATTTGAAGAACAGGAGCTCTTCAAATGGGAATATAGTCCCAAAACTCTTAAAAATGAGAGAGAGACAGAGAGACAGAGAGAGAAAAGGAGCTAAAACTGATACTTTATTTTTTTTCTGCAAAACCTCCCATTTCAGGAGAGTTAAATAATGAGGCAATTATGAATTTGCCAACAATAGGGAAGCCGATCTGATTACGCAGATTTAAAGCCAGATCGTCTCTGGGACCATTTGGTGGGAAAGCAGGTCTGTGCCAGACGGGCTTTAAATAGTTTTGAATAGGAGGGAGGGTTGGCCATGTCCTTCCCTTCCTCGATTCTCCCCACCTAAAGAATAGTACGGAGTCTCCTGCCAAACGCGCTGCGTCCACCCCATGGCTCGGCGCGCCTGCACTGCTGTATGAATATATGTGCGTGCATACGTATATGCATGAGTATATATAGAGCTCAGCCCGATCCGGGAAGCCTCCACCCTGAGCTGTGGATGCGGAGCCAAGGATCAGAAAAAAAATAGAAAAAAAAATAGAAAAAAAAGCAGGACTTGAAATAGCACCGACGCACAAAGGCTCTGCGGAGCGCTCCGTGCCGCGCTAGCAGGAAACCAATGGCCGCGGCGCTACCCGAGGTCACGGGGGAACGAGTCCTCCATCCTGCCCTCCCTCTGGACTGAGGCATGGTGGTGGTGGCTTTCATGTCACTGTGGTGCCTTTTGCCCAAATAGTGCATGTTTTGCAGGTGCCCTGCAATGTACCAACAGAGTTAGAATGAGCAGCGAAAGCAGGTGGCACTAAAAAGTGGCTATTAGGTGGGGAATTGCCCCACGTTTTACTGAGGGATGCTTGAGCTGGTCCCCAACCCCATGGGGACTCCATCACTTGGTGTCATCTGTGGCTTTATGAGCCACTAGACCTTGCAGCATCCTTCACCACCCTAGAGCAGCAATGAACTGAGGAGGATCTTATCAACCAGCCCCAATGTGCGGTGGGTGATGGAGCTGGCGCTGTTGGGTCCGTGGCAGGCAACCTGCTGCAATGCCACCAACGCTGCACTTTCCCGTATAGAAAGGTCCAGACTTGCCTCCCAAGCACAAGGAGGTTAAAGACAAAGTCACCAAGTCACCGGCACCCCTGCAGGCGGACCCATCTCTGCAGCGCTGAGGACGTAAATTTGAGCTGGCCCGTGAGTCATCAAAGGCGCCGGAGCGTACAAAGGAGGGTGAGGCTGCAGGTCTTATCGCCTCCTCTCCATCGCTTTTCCGCTGGCACATGCGCTTCCTTTTGCTTCCTGGGGTGGATTCAAGCATCCTCTGAGTGTTGCCTTCCCCTCCCATGCCAAGCAAGAGCCCTCCAGGGCCACGGTGCTGCCTTGGGCTGTTGCCTTCTTGCCAAAAGCCTTGGAGCTTCCTTGGGTAGAAAGCTACCCCTGTCATGGCTCTTCTCGCTTTTCCCTTGGCCATCCCTGTGAAGGGAAGACTGTACCCAGGAGTGTGATTCCTGCTATAAATCTTGGTGAGGAAGCAAGGAGGAAAGGGAGGTACAAAGAAGCAGACACCAGTTCAGGGGCTGTGGGTTGCAATGCCACGGTGGTGATGTGTGCCAAGGTAAACTGACCTTTCGATTCCCTGTGCCTGTTTTTAATATTATTTTTTTTTCCACTGGAGCTTCCTGCAACTTTTAGGGGGTTTATTTCTTTAGATTTAGGGTCTCCCTTCTCATTTTCTACTTCTCAGGGCTGTAGCTCCAACCTTCAGCTTACTGAGCCTCAAACTCATTCTCTGTGGGCTCCTTTTTGCCCTTTACCACTCTTAATTTATGGGCATCAAGTTGGTGAAGTTTTCTGTGCCGATTAGCAACTCTTCGTTCTCTAAAAGTAAAGTGGAAGTGGGACCTGCCTCCTCTAACTTGAGACATCCAGAAAGTGCAAATTTTCCGCTCTGGATTTGAATGTTAGTGAAAGGACGACACTGACATTTCCAGAGGGCAACTTGCCCTGTCCACAGAGGGATCTGCTTCAAACGAACAGTCATCCTCTGGAGATCCCAATGTCTCTTCACTGACTATAGAGGACGCCTAGGTGACTAGCTGAGGTCCTCAGTTTAGATAGCACAAGTTTGGGGATCTGATCCCTGCTGCTAACTCCAGTCCTAATGCCCTTCTATCTCCCATGGTCCAGTTTGTCAGGCTCTGAGGTCTTGGAGAAGCACAAAGTCCTCACTTCTGTACTTTTTAGAAGAGCTCCCACTGTCAAGGGAGTGATGTGTGGTGAAAACAGGCAGGGAGAGGGGGAGTAAACTAAATACGTCCGTTCCCTCAGAGAGCTAGTGCAGCTCTGCATTCCTTCCTCTCGCCTGGCATTTGGGATGAGGACCAGTGCCAGCAGGCAGGATGCACCCAAGCTGACCTCTGCTCTCCCCTGTGTCAGCGTCACCTTGGCCATGGCTCAAGGTGCCTTGTTGCAAGTGTTAGCACAAGCCTCCTGATAAGTGCAAAGTTTTGCCTGCAAAATCTACCCACCAGGAAGGCTGTGAAGCTGAGACCCTCATGTCTTGTGGAGAGTGTTCAGACACACGGTTGATGCAAGATAACGAGTGATGTTGGATGGGACAACTCTCCCCAGGTGCCGTCATGAGAAGTAGCTCAGGGCCAGCTCCTTCCCCACATTGCGCTGATTGCTCAGAGTATGAACCTGGCCAGCTGGAGGGGAGCAAAAGTGAATTTGGCTTCCAGACGAGATTGAGGCTGCTTCTGCTTCTTGCTAGGGACATGCAAGCCCACCTCCTTGGTGGTGCTGGGCTTAGCAGAAAGGAGCCAGGTCCTGCATGAGGTTGATAACAGCACCAAACGCAAAATCTGGAGGTTTACATGCGGACCATCACCAGCTCCCTCTAAAATTAACTTAGTTAAACTTTACCAGCTTCCCTCCGTTGGTGCTCAGAACTAAGGAGACTTCAATTTGATTTCATCCACTTCATTTCAGCTAAAATGAATAGAGCTGATTTAAAGCCGAATGAGAGTCACCACCTGGCGAGTTGTGTGCACTTCACCTAATCCACTTTGGAATCACACCTTGCGTTAATTTTCCATTAATTTTCCTGAGTACCTCTATATAGACAAGCCATCGGGCTGAATAAAAATCAGCTCCGCACTTGACGGCTCCTATCCTCATGCCTTTTCAAGTTGTCAGTCTTCCAGGGAAAGCTGGGCAGAGATGATTCATCCTCCTGGGCTGAAAAGCATGGAGAGGTGGTGAAGTTAACCATCTCCCTGAGGAGTCAAGGTGACATTACCAACTCTGATAGTCTTATCCAGACTCTAAGTCCTTATTGTGGTCTTGGGATTCCTCTCCAGATTCAGAGAAATCTGGGCTTTTAATATATTTACTTTTTTCTAGGGGAAAAAGCTTATTTAGCACTCATGCTTGTAGACCAAAGCATAAAAGAGTATCTTCATGGCTAATGACCTAGAAGTTATATAAGAAGAATCCCAAATTTTTCTATAAAAATACATATGTATTTATTATATATATTAATATATATCCTGTGGATTTAAGGCATTCTTGTGATTTTCAATGTGATTTTGATTCATGACCTCTGTTTAGACCAAAGGTAGTTGGGCTTTGCCTTGCTGCCAAGACAATTTCATGACCCATTTCTCAAGGTAAAGCTTGAGTTTCTTCCAAAGTCCCTAGATGCCTCTTGCAGAAATAGAGAGTTTTCAGTGCTAAATATGCCAGACATCATGTCCTTCAGCTGCTGGCTTTGTGCGGAAAACTCCTACAGGGCTTGTTTGCAGGGGGGAGATTGATACTAGCTTGGAAAAAGAATATGTTGTACTGCCACAAATTTTACTTCAAAGAAGTGAGGTAGCTACAGGACAACTCCATCTTTGCAAATGGTGTAAAAAAGGACTGAGAAGGATATGAGCATGGCTTAGCACTGAGCTTCGGAGGGTCTGGTCAAGCAGGGAAATGCTTTTCTTTTGGCTTGTGCTCCCAGCATTTCCGCTTCAGCAGCTCCGCTACCGTTTCCTGAGCAATGAGAGGGTTTCTACTTGGGCTGTGAAGAGTCCACGGTTCACTTTGCAGCCTGGGAACGGTGTGGGGTTGGAGGCGGATTGGTTCCAAATCTCATCATCACCCAGCGGAAGAGGATTTTTCCAGGCTTCGTGATGAAAAATAGCCGTGGGTAGAATGGAAAGGGGTGTGCATGTGTGCATGTGTCTGTTCACCTCCTTGACAACACCATGCGAAAGGATTTTAGAGCCTTCATTTTCCACACTGGTCTTCCTGTCTCTTTTTTATTATTTTTCCCCTTTCCCTTCACTTCTTAGATAGCTATGGACTGTACCTGGGAAAAGACAGTCCTTCGTACAATGTCCTATGATATCCATGAGGGAGGCTGGAGTAGAACTTGCTGCCATCACCCGCATCTCTCACCTCTGGCCTGGAGTTGGCCATGCAGATGATGCTGCTTGAGATGGGCCAGTTGTGTCCATAGGGATGAAAGATGTCACAGCCCAATCACAATTTCTTGGCAACAAACAGCCCTCAAGGAAAAAATGGGGAGAAATCCAAGGTTGGCATTAATGATGATTTTTTTGAGAGGAACCCATTTCTGCTTCTCCAAATGGGCCATTTAGAAGGACCAAGGAAGAGAGAGGTTCATGGGTTAGACTGTTGCCACTGCAGATTCACATCAGTGAAAATCTAATTGCTCTGAAGTTTCCAAAAGCCCCAGAAGTTGTAAATCAAAGTGTTCTCCTCCAGAAGAGCAAATATCTCCTTGCATACTGAAGAGGAATGTGTCGAAGCAGGGAGATGTGCTTGGGATGATTATTTTTAATAGTCTGTCATACTTCCAAATGAAACAACAGACAAGCTGAGCTGGCTCAAATACTTGCAGAAAGAGATGATAGGGAATTTGTTAATGAAGCAGGTTTCTCATCAGAAAATGCCAGTTCATCAGAACCTGGATATTGGGGATGAGTGTAGCAATTGTGGCAGGAACAGCATCTCAGGCTTTGCCTGGGTTTCTTGATCAAAGTTTTAACTGTAATAGCTTATCTGCAGTGTGGAATGGTGTTTTCTTCTCCCAAACAGGCTATCGAACTGTACAACCTGCTCCTCATACCCCAAGAAGCTGTCTTAAGTAAAGGAAAATAAAGCGAGGCAGATCTAACAGGAGGGACAGAGCAGCAGAAGCTTGAGATCTGGTTCACACACCCATGCTGTGAGAGCCTGAATCCCTTCCATCAGATGCAACAGAGGCAACTAAAAGAGTGGGGTTTGAATTAAAGTAGGGCAGTTTCTGGCTTATTTGGGGGCATGAGTGCCCATAAAATCCTTCAGTTTGCTAATAGTCCTCACATTAAGGTGCCCCAGTTGAGCCATATCTCCAGGATGGTGATGCACAGTGGGAAGCCCCTGGACACTCCAGTCCATCTGGACAGGCGTGATAAGAGCCAAACCCTTCAGGGCTTGAAGCTCATGGCTGTTTTTCTCTGGTGTGCAGCTTATCAGGTAAGTCCTTCTGGGCAGAGGCTCTGGGCAGGCCGTGGCTCCGGATTCGTTCCGTTTGATAGTGGAGCAAAGGATCCTTGTCGTTATTGTTGCCTCCCTTTCTGCCACCCGCGTGCAAGACCAGCACCAAACTGAAAGTTTTTATCAATCAAGCCTCCTTGCAACAGGGAACAAGGAGGTTCCCTGCGGAAAACAAGCTCAGTGGTTTTAAATCAGGGTCCAGACGTACTCGTTTCCTTCCCAAGAGATATTGTAGCCCTCACTAGATCCAACTGTCAGGTTTTGTCTTTAATATTTTACAGTGCAATTCTCTCAAGACTGTGCTAGAGCAGGATTATGATTATGATTATCATCATTATTTTATTCTGACAGAATGTGGGATGGATAAAGGTGCCTGCATGGGAAAGCTGGGCTGATGGGTGAGGGTTCCCAAAGCCTGATGACACTGAGCATTAGACCTTTCCCCACGTTCTCCCTCTCCTGCAGGAGACCAAGTTTGTCTCTGACCCGTGTGAAACCATTTCCTAACAGTGAAGGTGAGAGTGGCAGTGAAGGTGTTGGGTAATGCTGAGGTGAAGCTGCGATTGCAAGGGTGACAAGTGACGGATGAGTAGCGTGACTTGGTCACGGCCTTTGCCAAAACCTCATCAGGTAGCTCAGGAGGCCGGTGCTGTCTGGACCTGTCTTTCTCTAGACAGGAGGAGATCTGTCCATAAGAGAACTCTGAACACCCCGTGATTGTAGTTGGCTCTGGTATCCCAGCTCCCTTCCAGTATAAATAATTACATTTTGTGCTCTTCTGGTCTGCCAGGTCCTTGTGGTGCACCCTCCAAGTGGCCCCTCGCAAAGGCCTCATCACCCCCATTTTCCCTGTGACAAACTCAACCCCTGGCCCTTTCTGGATTAGGAAAGGCTGCGAATGGGGAGGCGGATAGGAACTGGCTCACATCCCCTCCCCTTCCCTGGGTCACTCAGTCTCCCGAGCTTTCTCATCCCGTTGGGAGCTGGTTTCGAGCCCGGCTTGCTGGCCCGCCGCAGCGGGGTGTGTCACCCGCCGTTTCCGAAGTTATTCTTCTGAGCTTCCTTTTCGCACTATTAATAGATTTTTAGCCAATCTTGAGCTGTTTCAACAAGGTGGTAGGGGCTGGCGGGGGCGTTACAGAAGTAGGAAACAGGAAGTTCTGAGGCAGGGAATTAGTTTAGCAACGGGAGCTGCATGGAGAGGAGGAGCAGGACATGTCCTTTCGTTTTGCCTTCTGCACTGACGCATTTTCTTTCTTTCCGTGCTCAGAGCTGTGGCCTTTCCAAATAACCTCCTCCCCTTTGGGCATCTTCCCTAGCCTGCAAAAACCTCATGTACACAAAGAGTTGTCAAAAGTGGAGCAGTATTGGGTGGCATGCTGGAAACAGTGGTCCTCAACCTCCATTGGCACAAAACACCACATGTTTCCTTGCCCTTTTTGGGTGGACTTTTCACATCAAAGCAGCTCCTCATCATGATGCTCATCCTCCAGTGTTGGCCAAGAGGAGACCCAGGGCAGCAGGGACCAAAAGCAGAATCTCCAGGCTCTCAAACCCTGCCTCCTCTGGGTGAAACCAAGCCGTCTTTGTAGCTAGCAGTCAGGGAAAGTTCTCAGCCCTCCGGGGCTCTCCCCATTGCAGAGACGCTGTATTGCAGATGTAGTCATAGGATGCACACATCAGGAAATGAAATCATGTTTTTGCAGTGTATTCATTTCCTCCCAGCTATTTGCTCTCCGTGTGCATGCATGCATGCGTAGAAGGCTTGCCTGCTTCTCCTGGCGATATACTTATCTGTTTATTTATCTATCTATCTTTCAGGCAGCTCTGCACCACTTCCCACTAAGATATGCAAGGATTTGGAGGTTTGGGGGTGACACATTCATGAGGAGAGGGGCAGACTCTGGTTATTAGACTCATATTAGTGCTAAAAGACTTCCCCACATGCAGTCACAAGAGCAACTTGATGGCAGATGCGTGGTCTCATAACTGTTAGTTTAGGCCATTTTTCCATAACTTGGTGAAATGACGATGGTCCAACAAGGGACCCCCAGTAATGGGTGCTGCCCTGACGAAAGCCAACCAGGAAGGTCAGAGGCAGGTAATTTTATTTCTGCTTTCTTGAAAACCGGGTGAGTGCTCCTGGCTGAAATCCAAGTGAACTTTCTTTTTCAGGCTTATAGAAACAATCTCTTCCTGGTAAGGGAGGGGGTTGACGTTGGTGACTTGGCAGAATTCCCCTCCCTTTTTTTTTCCCTTCACATACCTTAAAACCTTTAATCTTTGGGCTCACAGTGTGAAAGGGTCATTCTCACACTGCTGGAGGAAATACAGCATCTTCTGTGAGCAGTTTGGGTGTTAGCGGGACACTGAGCATCTTCTTGTCCTATCTGCCCCTTCTTACCATTGATCTGTGCTTTGCAGGGTTTTTCTCTTCTTTTCAGACCAAATCCTCCCCAACGGTGCTCGTGACCAGTCGTTAGTACCAGGTCCACCACAGGAATTTGGCCAGGCAGGCAGGGAGAAAATTAAAATAGTCCTACAGCTCGTGGAGAAGGAAAACAGGGACTCCTGGCCTTGCATTGCTCTTGCTCTTTGTTTTGCATGTGTTTCTGCTTTGGAATTGGGTATTTGGTAGGCTGGTGGTTCAAAACAACAGTAATGAGCTTGCCTAAGCCAGGCCTTCTGCTGTGGGTGGCACTATTACTCACCAAAAATGCATTTCATTCTCCTCTAGTCTGAAAAAAAATATTTTCTAAGGCTGTCATGAGACAGAAGCTCTGGATAAACTTTTAATATTAAGCCTGAAAGAATAAGGCTTAATTCTTAAGAAATTAAGTCCAGAGACTGCAGCAAGGTCTGACTCGTTGTGAATGGGAGAATAGTTTAAATCAGCAGTGTCCTGCTATATTTCACCATCAGATGGGTGGCCAGTGACCTGGGGTTCACATCTAGGGATATGATCACAGACTTTCCATGGGAGGACTCAGTCAGCAACTGATCTCTCTCTGTCCTGGCCATGGTCTTCAGGTCAACTTTGGGAAGGGAGATTTTTTTTACCCAAGGTTTCTCAATGGTGCCATCCAGCCCATTGGAGCAAGAGTGGGTTTACAGGGAGAGAGCTGTGTGATAAAGTGTTTTCTGGATGAAATAATTTTTGGTGCTGCTTGCCAGAGAGATGCAGGTCATTACCCACCAAAATTGCTACCACTATAGCATTTAGCATCACCTGACCTAGGCCTGGCCTGTGTCCTACAGTGTCCCACATGTCCGCATGGTTGGCACCCACTGAATGTGTCCATTCATCCAGTCACCACTGTTGATGGTGACTCACCTCTCCCAAATCAGGAGGGTGGATGGGCTCCTCAGGTTGCTCATAGGCCACTTAAATCCCCAGGCATGGTTTAAGAACAAAGAACAAATTCATGTTTTAAGATCTCTCAACCTCAGCAGGAGAGGTGCATGAAGTGAGATGGAAGCAGAATGGAAAGATAAACAAATAGTTAAGTTTTGTGGGCATCAACTCAAAATCTCAGTTCTTCTCCCAGTTGCTTTTTCAGGAGGCCTGCACCCATGTTCCTCAAAGCAGGACCTGCTACCCACCTCAGCTGGAAGATCACTCAGATTTCCTCCACCAGCATAGGGACTCCTTGCATTGGGCATTTTTACCTAATAGTTGCTACAAACAGCCCGGTGCAAAAGCTCTTTGATGGCCCCACAGCTCGCTGGGGTGGGATGGGCGAAGCACTGAGTCTGGGCTGCTCTTTTCTTGGCTCACGGCATCCTGGCTAGCCACTGGCACTGGTCCAGAGACAAGGCATTGACCTTCCTCTTTCTCCTTTAGATCGAGTTGAGTCAAATTGCCTTTTCCACCTCTCCTTTGGTGAACACTTGCTTCCTCCCCTCTGGGCCTGGGCTTTGTGGGATGAAGAGGAAGTGACAGCAGTGGGATATTTCCACCTTCCTTCCTATCTTTTCTTTGTTTAAATTTCTTTTGTCTTTGTTCTACCTTTAGAGGTTGCTTTTTCTTGGTTTAGTTGTTGTCAAGACTCTTGACAAACCTTTACATACCTATTTTTGGATAGCAGTTTTCTGTCTTGCAGCAGCCATCACTGAGGATTTGGGCCATCTAAGGAGAAAGAAGAAGACAACTCGATCCTAACTTTTGTACCTGATAGGTGCCCATGGCTGCTCTTACTCCCATGTTTCACTTCATCACCTCTCCACATTCAGACAGCAATTGATTTAATAAGAAATATGACATCCCTCCACAAATGCTCTTTTCCTACCGATGTGGTGGAGATCTTTTTTTTTTTTCTTACAAATCCAAGGTTTCCTCAAGTAATTCACCATGCTGGTTTTAGTTAAACTCATTAGTCATGGTACCTTTTAGACTATGTATCTCAAAACACAGCAGGTGCCCTCACAGCGTAACGGTGGCCTCAGAAACAGTTAGTAGGGAACCAAAAGTAGAAAATATGTTTGGGAATGAGGGGCTTCATGTCCTTTCTCTCATCTTTGAGTTTTCCTATATGGATGCCTGTCTCTACTGGCACAGATCCAAGCCGTAGCCCTCCAATACCCTCCAAAGCCACCCCACGATCAGGCAGCTTCCAAGGGTCCTCTGGTGACCCCACACATTGCCCAGCCTCCCTGTTGTGAATACTGCTCCTAGGTCTTGTCTCTAACATGTTTCCACCTCCTGGATCCAGGTCTGGCAACGCGGACCCAGGTCAGATTTCTTGAGCTGAAGCCAAGGTGATGGTCTCAGAAATTCTAGCTTGCATCAGATCTTTGAACCGCAACCAGTGTGAATAAAGAGATTCTGTAAGAGCAATGGATAAAAATTATCTCATGGCAAGTGAGGGGGCTCTTCCAATGATCAGAAACAAACAAAAAAGTCCCTGGATTTTATATCCAGTCTGGTAATGAATGCACCTCATTTCATCATTGTGGCATGTTTCTTTTCTCACTCAAGCAGTCCTTTGGCCACTTACCTCACTGAGAAACAGCCTCATAATTTGAGAATTTAAAGTATTCTTCAGAAATCAACTGGCAGGCCCATGGATCTCTTTGTGAATGATAATGTGAGATAACCGAGCAATGGCCAGCCCCGGGCATGGCTCTCTACATTGAGCCCGAGCTCTTTTCCCACTGAGGTAATGTCAGCTCTCAGCAAAAGGCTTCATGGGTTTCCTCAAAAACAAATAAGCTGTGATAAAAGCTGCTTTTCTAAGTGATGTTTTAGGCTCTATGAGCACAGGGTGAAAAGCATGTGGGAATTTTATGGTTAAGGTTGTCCTTTCATAACAGTACTGGGGCTTCGTGTGGGCAGTGTAGATGGAGCCCATTGTTCCCCTGCTTGTCCCTGCATTTCTTACCTAAAGGAATATTTTAACTTTTTTTTCTTTTTTTTTTAAGATTTATCTTTGAAATTGTTCGCTGACTTTGATGATTTTTATGCCATTTCCTCCATCTTTCCTGAACAGTAAAAAGAAAAAAAAATCAGCTAAACAAACAAGGAATCATAATTTGGTGATACTGTTTGCCAAGGACAGTAGATTTGAACATCCTTGAAATTAAAATAACAGAGCTACAAATAAGCATGAAAACCTGTCCAATGTTGACTTGTTATTTTGGAGCAAGTAGAATAAACGTTTCCATAGTTTACCCGGTAAGGAATTTTGGTCTGTAGATTGTTTTGTAAATTTATGCCAATGTGCCTTTTGGTGACGTTTTCCTTAGTTCTGATTTTATTTGGGCTTTTTTGCTTTTCACTAGGTGTCCGCTCTCAGGATGACAGTGCTTCTCCAGCAGTCAGTACCAAGCCAGGGGGTGACGACCAGCCTGTCTCTGCCGCAGCCACCACTACAGCCCAAGCAATCAGTTCTAAAAGCAATGCAGGAAACTCACCTCCTGTCCCCACTTCTGTGGTGCCTCCCACCACAACTCAAGAAGCCGTGTCAAAAAGCAACAAGGGAAGCCCAACATCCAAACCTACTACGCCTCCCAGCACATCTTCAGCCATAAGCCCTTCAAACACTCCAGAAAAGGTACCATCTACCCCTGCTGTGTCTTCCAGCATAGCTCAAACGACCAGTCCTACAAATGCCCCAGGGAAGCCATCGCCCACCCCTACTCTGTCTCCCAGCACAGCTCCCAGGATCAGCCCTACAAGCAAGCCTGGAGACCCACCACCCATCCCAGTGCCATCGCCCAGTGCCAACCCTTCAGCCAGCTCAGGACCATTGGTATCCACCACCGCTGTGACCTCCCGTGTGGCTCAGCACCAGAGCAGCCCTTCAGGCAGCTCAGGAAGCTCACAAGCCACCACTGCCACATCTCCCAGAGCAGCTTCAGGGATCCATCATTTGGAGCGACTGTCCAGCACTACAGCCAGCACAACGGCCCCTGCGGGCAGCCTTTCTCCTGGCCTCAAGGACCACATTTCCACCACCAAATCTGCCTCTCAGCAGCCTCATTCTTCTGCCAGTTCTGAAGTCCAGGGACCAGCCTCTTCCACCAGACCTGGAGGTGTCAGCACTTCTGTTGCTCCTTCTGCTGGATCCATCTCCGCTCCCCACTCCCCCACTAGTAAAACGTCTCAGTCTTTAACACCTGGGAGTGTGGACAAGGTCTCTCTGCCAGTCACGACCACCTTGACTTCTGGTGCAGGTACCAGAAAACCAGAACCTTTATTTTCTGGGATGGGGACTGCTTTTGTGATTTTTTGACTGCTCTAAATCTCTTGTGTCATTAGAGGGTATTTTCACCTTGCCTCACCTGGGGACTTTGCAGTGTAGTTGAGCCCATGTGAACTGGGTGTTTAGGTTCCCGTTGTCCTCAGCTGGTGATCAGTCAATGCAGTTAGTGAAATTCAAGGTGAGATCCTCTGACAAAACATAAACAGCTGCTTTCAGATGGACCAAACTGTGCTCTAAGCACCATCGACTGCAATGACTCAATCTTCAGTGACTGCAAAGGGAGCCTATGGTGAGGAGTTTAGTGGAAGAGTCTGACATTGTAGATTCAGAGAGTCAATGAAATGAATTGACAGCATCCTCTGTGCTGAAGGTGGAAGATACCAGCATGGCTGAAGGTGGAAGACCATGTGGGCTTGCACAGCAAACAAGCTTTTTGTGGCTAAACTCTGAGTCTACAATCTCTAAAGAGTCTAAGCAGTTGGGAAGGTTTTGGTTGTGCCTTAGCAGCATTGTGAGTGTCCTCAGGTTGTTTTGAATCTTGCTGAACACCATTAATATACTTTATACCCTTGGTGACTCAGAGTTCATCACTGAAATAAGTGTCCAAGGGAGTGTCCAAATGCCCTGGTAGAGGCACAGCTTCAGGCTCCCCTTTGGTATTTTTGCCTTGCAGAATTTACAGAGAAGCGGTTGCATAGTGGGACTGTGAAGTCTTCATGGAGCCTTTCAGACTTAGGGGAGATTGTGGACACAGCTCATGTCTGGCCCCGAATAAAAGCTGCTGTGACTCTGAAGCTCATCTGTGCCTTCCTTTGGAGAATAGCTGGTTGATCTTGATGTATTTCCCAGTTGCCTGCAGTGTGGAAGCCACTCGTGAAGCCATAGTCTCTCCCTCAGCCTTACAGCTCCTCGTGTTGTCAGTATTACAAAACAGGCCAATACGAGTCCATCTTTACTGCATCCATCCAGGTTGTGCTTCAGGCATGTTACCAGGCAAGGGAAGGTAAAAGGGATATCCTCACGCAGGATGTTTCTTCCCTTCATGCTCCAGAGGTCTCTTTCCCATTGAAGGATAAAGAACAAAATTGTGTTGATTCAAATTTGACCTCAGGTTTGAATTTGAAGACATCTAAGTAGCATTTTTGGTTTTGAAATACGCTCTCTCCTGGAGCCTTCAAAATGTGTGTGAGAGAGAAATAACCATCATCATGTATCATGGAAGCAGCCGAAATCGCCAAAGCAAACCCCTAAACAGGCTGTAAACAGATTATGGCATTTCAGTTCTCTTTGATTGCCACCTTCAGAGAAACTATTACGAAGACCCAAAGCTGCACATACATTGCTAGATACAGGGAGCTTCAAGGCAGATCCAGAGAGCCAAATAAGTGTCACTGTAAATTTAATTTGCAGTTCACAGATGGAGCTGTATCAGCTCTCTCCTCTCTACTCAATCAGTGTCTTTCTGCTTGCTTTCCGGGGACCCAGGTCAGACCAGCCATGGACAAGGACCTACGACAACCAAACCTGTAATCGCTGACCGGAGCCCAACCAGCACACAGCCACTGTCCCCAATCTCCAGTCACCAGACGACGAGCAGCAGGCCGGGCCCTCAGCACCCTAACGAGACCTTCCAAAATGAGGTAATGACACCTATGGAAGGGGGGCATTTCATGACGGTGTCCAAGAAATGAACCAAAAAGGATGCTCTTTCTTGAATGATCTTTCTGACACTGGGAACATCTTCAAGCTATGCCCTCAAGAGCAGGGGCCAGGCATTCCCTATGCACGTAGCAGTTCTCTGCAGGCTTGTATACTAAAAGCTGGAACTGATACCCCAAACATATTAATTTTTAGCTGGCACTCAATCCACATGTAAAGCCTGCAGCTCTTCTCATCATGTCTGAGTTGGAGAGAGACCTGTCTTTAGAAAATTGTGCATAGACGTGAGCCAGCAACACAAAAACAGACAAATCCATTTCCACTCTAGCTTTCCAGCAAGGGGATGAAGAGACTGGGGGGATGAATGAAGACTCCTTTGTTGTCTTCTCTGCATAAAACAACCCACAGATTTTCCTGAGCTGTTTCCAAAGCTCTGGTTTTCGTCAGCCTGTTGTATTAATGATCAGCTGTCCTTCGATCCATGGCAGTGATTTAAGAGTTGCTTTTCCTCTGTCTTTCTAGGTCATTTGTGAAGACCAGATGCAAAATAGCTGGCCCATCATAAGCCTTAAAGAAGCTAAAACCTGTGTAAGTACCCCCTTTCCTGAGTTTCCCTCTTTTTGGCTGGGCTTCTTTGTAGGAGTAGCAGTTGTGCTGCAGTTAGACATGAGTCTTTAACCCATGGAGCTCCAAGCTCACAAGCCTGCAGACACAATAATTATTTCATGGATCTAAGATGCAATCCCTTTTGAGAGGTAAAACACCGTAAATGCAACCCAACACCCAGCAGACTCACCCGGTGGGGAATATGGTTGGTTTAATGCATATTGAGTATTAATACCAATTTCAAACTTATTTCGTAACGCAGACATGCTGCAAGGCTTTGCTGCGTTTGCCATGATGCACTGCTGAGCCAAGGGGTGGGCAAACCTGGTGGCTTAGCATTAATAGCAAATAATAATGAATAACGAGCCAAAGCCCCATGAACACAGAGTGATGGTGATGTCTGCAATGGTGCATCCTTCTAGCATCGGCCTCCCCGGGTGTCAGCGCACCTCCCACCCGTTAGCTTCCCATTCGGCAAACTCCTGAAAACTGTAGCAAATTTTATGCCTCTTGAGCAGAGCAGATAACAGAGAAATGGCACTATCTGGTTTCCCTACTTTGTAGACCTGGTAAACAAGTCTCTAGCCAAATCTTGACAGCAAAGTGAAAAAAAAATCCTTTGAGTTTTGCAACCCGTGGGAAAACAGGAAAGTGTGAGCTCTAAGGAGAAGTGTTCCAGAAATGGCTCAAATCCTGGCTAGGAATAACGAGCCCAAAGAGGGATTTCATTGTGCTAGGTGCACAAACAGCTTACATACACCAAAGCTCAGTGTTTCAGTGACGAGACAGGTAAAGGGTGGAGAGGGAACACAGAGGACCAAGATGATGGATCCCCAGATGATCCATGGCACATCAGTGGCAGAGGAGACCCCACGTTGCCTTAAGGTTTGTTCAGTGCTTTGCACATCAGGGCAGTGCCTGGAGCAAACTTCTTGGGAATGACTCTGGGAATCGCAGGCAGTGCAACCCACTGCACCTTCATTTTGCCACTTGCAATAAATTTTTTATAACTCAAAATCGTATACTCTAAAAAATGTAAAAAAAACAAATATGTGGCTGTTAGTAACACTTTTTGGACTGACATTCCTTGAAATATTCCTAGGATATTTCCCCTTCAGTTGGCACCTTTAATCAAGTTCATCAATTTGGCCAGGTTCATCTGCTCTCTCTGTTGCCTCTTCTTTCAATTATGGGAGGATCTTAATGAGCATGGTTCCCTAATGAGACGCTATTTAACTAGATTCACTTCAGATAGGATGATTTTCAAGGGTTCAGCTAGCACACTGCTGTCAAGTTGGGTTTTAGTTTGATTTTGTTGTCTCTTTGGGGCTCTCCAGCCTACACAGCTGCCCTTTTTCACATCCCCAGCCTGACATTCCTGAAGAAGGGGGTGATCATGTCAAAAGCCAGGGAGACTGCATGGGCCTCAACTCAGGTGTCCTGGCCTGTCTGGTCACCCTTGCCCATGACACAGAAACTGAGGGCAGCAGGGACCTCTGGAGACCTTCTGGTCCAACCAATTGCTCAAAGCAGGGTCAGCAGAGCAGCGTGGACAGAGCCTTGCCCAGCTGGGTTTTGGATGGCCTCAGAGATGGTGACTCCACAACCACTCTGGACAAACTGGGCCTGCATTCAGTCCAACATTACCCAACACTCTCTACAGAGCAAGAAAACCTTCAGGGACAACTCTGCTTTGCCCAGCAACAAGCGGCATTGCTTGCTGGTTGGTTTCCCACATGCTGGTACTCTCAGGATACTCCTTCCCATTGCTGGGAGAAGAAGAATCTGCAGTGCTGCAGGACACCTCAGCAGCCTCCTTCCCTGTCCCCATCTGCCCTGGGACTGTCCCTGCCCCAGGGACCCTTGTGCAGAGCAGGAGCTCCATCCCCGTGGCCCTGGCCAGCTGGCCAGGGCGGTTTGTTGACTCAAGCGCCGTTACCTCATTTGGGGATGTTAGTTTTAGGTCCCCGCCAGTGTGGGAACCGGATTAGCTCAACGCGCCAGCGCCTCTCAACTGCAGCCAAGGAATGTGGCCGGCTCGGGCGGGAGAGCCGACGGGGCCCAGCATCACCTCCAAAGGGAAAAAAAAAAGGGAAAAAATAGGGAAAACCCTCCCATGGGACAGGACCGTGATGGGCAGAGAGGCTTGGGCACCTCTTGGCAGCAAAGCAGTTAGGCACAAATCCCCCCTCAAAGGCTGATTGTCAGCCCCGGGTCTAAATTCCCACCCCTGGCACCTGCCTTCCTCCAAAATTTAAAGGTTTTGCTTCCACACAGCGCGGTAGGGGAGATGCATGACCTGGAAGTTGCAGTGATCTAGAAGCAGGAGATGCCGGAGCTGGGAGGAGACCCGCAGGTGCGAGGATGCTCGGAGGGAACGAGCTGCTCGTGCATCTCCCGCTGCCCCCTCCTCCTCTCCAGGAGCTTTCCTGCAGTGCAGGCTCTCCCGGTGCCGGTTCCCAGGGCGCCGTGGCCAAGCGCCACCGGGGCTCGGCCTGGGACTAACAATGTGGCCGGCGCCCACCGCAGCCCGGGGCTGTTCCTTCCGCCGCCGGCATGTGCATCCTGTCTCCGCTCGCCGCCTCCAGGGTTGCTTCCCTCATATTTAGATAAGATGGGGCACGATTATGTGCCTTCCTCGCCCAGGCAGCTCGTCCTCCTCCTCCCGGGCAGGCGGTGATGCTCACGGCACTGGAGCATCCCTGTTCCGGGCGGTGGGCACGGACCAGCTCGGATCCGCATCCCTCAGGATGCTGCTGTTCCCATAACAGCACAAGATGCTGCCTGCAGATAAGGGCAGTGCAGGGACCCTGGCGGGAGCCAGGGAGCTGCTTTTAACCTTTCCTGTTTGCTCTGCCCCGTCCGCCTGGGCAGAGGGATGTGGGGGTGGAAAGGAGGCTCCAGCTCTGGTGGCAGCATCCCAGGGAAGGGCTGTGATGCACCTCCATCCTCCTGGGTTTCCTCTGCTGAGAACTGCCCGGCTCATTGCATGAAGCTAGAGGTGCTGGGGCAGTGGGGTTGAATAGGAAATGATGAGGTCTCAGCTCCTGACACCGTATTACCCGCACAGGCTGAGTGGAAGACGCTGACCCTCAACGACTCCTTGTTCAAGACCTTCTGCTCCACGGATCGCTACACCTACGAGCCCAGCAGGGACAAGTGCACGGTGACACTGGCGTCCGCGGAGCCGCGGTCACAGCGGTGGGCCGTGCGGGCCGTCGTGCACCGTGAGTGTGCTCCGATCCCCGCGCGGGGTGGTGGGGGCCGCAGGGACACCAGCTTTGTCCCTCGGAAAGTTCCACTGGAGACCCAGCTGGGACTTGGTATCTACCAGAGCTTCCCTAAGGGTCTCTGGTCCCATGGTCTTCTCCATGGGAGGTTCAGTAAGTTCTGAAGGGAGCTACCTACCCACCAGTGCCTGTTTGTCAGCTGCAGCCTCAACCCACAGAAACCTCCTCTCCATTCCACCATATGTCTAGGTACGAGTCACCAGGACAAAAAAAGGTCCTGTAGGGGAAAAGTAGCTGGGGAGTTTCTTGGCCACTTTGAAGCCTTTCAGTGAAATCCAGCTGTAGTTTCTCACGGGAGGAGGCTGGAGACCCCTCAATCTCATACATCAAGGCAGATGCACATGAAGATGAGCCGCTGCTCCCAAACCTTGGAGCTTGGGACAGAGGTGGGAAATGTAGCCTGGGAATGGGGGTCTTGTACCTCCAGCATCGCCACCACTGATCCCCTGCACCTTCTGATTCTTCCTCATCCTTTTGCAAGGAGCCTCCAGGACCTACTTCGGTCTCTTGTGCTGCCCCCCTGCTGGGAAAAGAAGTCCTGGGTCCTTCTTTGTTTTATTTTTTTATCGTATCTGACAAGTTCTAGCCCCTTGTCATGCAGCACCTTCTTGGAAACGGGCCGTGCTTGAGCCTTCTGCTGGGTGGCCTTCTCCTCCACCCAGGCACTCACCACACCTCCTTTCTTCCCTCAGTTCACCTGGACCCTGAGAAGGTCTTCAAGGAGCTGAAGGAGAAGAGGGATGAATTAGAGGAGGTAAGTGCCCATTTGGGGATGGGGTGTCCAGCTGGGGTCCCCCAGGAGCGTCCCTGAAGGACAGACACTCGCTCTAACCCACCCTTCCCTCAGCAGCTTGGCATCACCAACGTCACCTTCCACGACGAGCAGCAGGAGGAGGAGATCAAGGACCGCTTCAGCACACCTCTCATCATCACCATCGTCACGCTGGCCGGCTCCCTGCTGCTCGTTGCCGCTATCTATGGTTGCTGCCACCAACGCTTCTCTCACAAGAAGGACCAGGTGAGCTCTGTCCGCCGGCATGTGTGAGCCCTGATGGGCAAGGGGGAACTTGGGAGACTTGGAGTTAGAGGAGAGGAGGGGACCAGGATGGTCTGGCTGCAATTGGGAAGGAGCTTTGCCCCAAGGTCTCTTCACCCCAGAGGTGCCTGCAGGAGCTGAGGAGCTTCAGCCTTCCCACTTCTCCTGGCAGGGATGTCCACGCTAAACGCCACCCATGAGGATCTCTTAGGCTCACAGGGAAGGACTGAGCTCATTCCTGGGCACTGCCGGTGCTTCCGAGGGGCAGTAGCTGCCCATGGGGCTGCTGGAGAGAGCAGCAAGAGCAAAGAACGGTGATGGGCTGGTGGTGCTGGGGCATGGACATGAGTGACATGGGCTTGAGGGCACCCAGTTCTGACCAGCATCCTCCAGCCAAACCATAATTCTTATGGGAAAGGCCAAAAGAGGGAGCCCGCAGTATTGTTAGGAAAGTTGCAGAGCTCCTGTCAAATCTAGGGCTTTTTTGGCATGTATCTTCTTAACCCAAAGAGCCCCAAACCCTTCCATTCCCTATTTCATCCCGCCGGGGTGAATCCCAAGCTGACGATGGTTCCTATTGAGAGTTGGGCTCTGGAGCCAGGCGAACACAACTGCCAAAACCAACTTTTCGGGAGGGAGCAGAGGCAGCGTCACCATGGGCAGGAGTGATGCCGGAGCATCACTGCAGCATCTGGAAAGCCCCAGTGATACCCGCATGAGCAGGATGTTTGGGTTTTTGGAGAGAAAAAAAAAAATGCTAAAAATGGCAAATTTGGGAGAAGGAGAAAAAAAAAAAGGAGGAGAAGCAAATGGAGAAGGGAGTCCTTGCTGTTAAAGCTGTGCAAAGAGAGGCATAAGAGGGAAGGGAAGAGGGGGACGAGAAGAGCGAGCAAACCACCCTCCCATGCAAACCACTCATCCCCTTCATGCATTTATTTGGGGGTATTTCTTTTCTTTTTCTTTTAAGTTTTATTTTCTTTCGTTTTCCTGCCTCTTTTCAAAAATGACGTGAAAGTTTTGTTTTTTTGTTTTTTGTTTTTTTTTCTTTCTTTCTTTTTTTCTTTTGTGTTTCCCCTCTCCTCCCCAATTTAAACCTTGGAAATAAGCAGCACCTGCACCCCGATGTCCCCGGGTTTGATGATGGACATGTGGCTCTGATCTTTAATGTGAGTTGTTGCCGCCACAGGGCAGGGAGCGGGTCGGGGCCGGAGCCGTAACCCCTGCAGCTTCTTCCCCATCCTGGCGCTTTTAAGGGTCTCGAGAGCTTTTAACAGGACTAAACCCTACTAAACCAGCCTGGCTTTGTGAGCCTGCGTGTGCGGTTCCCTATGAACCGTTGTGCTTCCCTCCCTGCCGAATTTGATCCCATGCCAGCATCCCACATTGTATTATATTTGCAATGGGCAGGCTGCATTTGGGGCAAAAAACAGGTGGATTGGGCATGGAGGGAATGGGGGTGATTTGCAGAAGGTTTAAATGCAGCGGCCAGCACGATGGGGACAAGTTTGATCCACCTCCACGCAGAAGTAGCACCTGAAAAACTGCAGTTTCTGAGCATCACTGAAAATCTGAAGGCAAAATGAGGTTGTGGAGAGGGGGGCGGAAGGGCACGAGAAAGACACAGTTCTGCTGCGAAGGGAGTCCCTTGCTCCCTATGAAAAGTTTCCTAAAAAGGAGGAAGCCGGACTCCCAGCGGGGTGGAAAGAGCTCACCATGGGGGCACCAGGAACCAGCCCTCCTGAGGGGCAAAACCCACGAGCAGCTCCAGGGAAAGGGGCAGGATGAGGCTCCGGGTTGAGGCAGGGAAAGGGGCCAGGGACATCATTTGTGCGGGTGGGAAAAGGGAATGGAGGATGGAGCTCCCGCCGCCCCCTCGCCGAGCCTTTGCTGTCTGCTGCAAGCTGCTCCAAGCACTGACTGCTCCAACTTTCAAATATCTCTGTATATATAATACATACACTTACGTGCACACACATGCTGGCAGCCGGAGCAAGCGGGGACATGCTGGTGGCTGCAAGGGGTGGTTCCCAAGCGGGATGGGCATCCCTGGTCCCGTCACCTCTCACCGGGATGTCCCCGCTTCCCTCCTGGCAGCAGCGCCTGACCGAGGAGCTGCAGACCATGGAGAACGGCTACCACGACAACCCCACGCTGGAGGTGATGGAGACCTCCTCGGAGATGCAGGAGAAGAAGGTGAACCTCAACGGCGAGCTGGGCGACAGCTGGATCGTGCCCCTGGACACGCTCCTCAAAGATGAGCTGGAGGAAGAGGAGGACACGCATTTATAGAGGGGCGGGCGCCGACGAGGAGAAGACACCCCCCGAGCCAGAGACCATGTCGCCCTCCCCGTACGCACACACACGACCCCAACACAAACAGAATTCCCCTCCCAAGCCCCAGAAAAGCCCCCGTGAGCTCCTCACAGCCAAGGTGGGTGGATGAAAAGGTCCTTCGTGGAGGGGCTGGAGCATCACTGATACCCCCAAATTTTTGGGGAGGCCTCGGGAAGCCCTTGGGCTCCCAGGAGCTCCGCTGCCTTCCCTGCCCACGGAGCGCCCCAGGGCTGGGCTTCAGCGGCTGGCAGAAAGGGCCATTTCTGCCTCATTTTTGAGGCCCAACACTGGAAAAATACCAAATAAAATCAAAGATGTGCCGGGAGATGCCAGCAGCTGCGGAGGAAGCTGCAAGAACCCACCCGGCACGAAGCAGCTCCCAACACCCCCTTCCCTTTCCAGCCCTTTCAGGAAGATCCCAAAGCCACCGGCTCCAACGCACAAGGTCCATGGTTGGACCGGACTTGGGAGCTTCCCAGCAGCTCAAGCTGGGAATGAGACCCCAGGAGCAGCCGAAGCCAAGGGGGGAGCTCGGGGAAACCCAAAACACTTATAGATGAAGGTCAGGGCAGTTGTGTCTCCATCAGGAGATGCCGTTCACAGAGGACAGGGTTTGAACCTTCAAACCCATCTATTTTTTTATGTATATATTAAGTGCCATTCATTAGCCATGTGCACCACACTAAGGGGAAGGAATTTGGGAGGGGGAAACTAAAAATAAACACAAACAAGTAAAAAGAGATACAAACGAGTAAAAAGAGATGAAGAAAAAGCTGAAGGCTTTAGGCATGTGCCTAAAATCCCATCGCCTTTAAAGAATCAGGTCCAAAGACTTTCCCAAAGCCACCCCAAGAGCGGGGACTGGCGCTGGAGCAGCTCCGAGTCTCCAGGAGCAGAGAGCAGGGAAGAGATCGACTGCTCGGCAAAGTGCTTATAACAATTTGTATTTGAATAGGAATTGTACATTTATTTATTTTTCCAGACATCGTATTTTTTAAAAGCGCTGATGTTTTATAGCAGATTTTTTTTTCTCCTTCCCTTATTTAAAGAAATATTGTCTCTGAAAACAAACAAACAAAAAACAACAACAACAAAAGCGAGTTTTTATGTCGATACTGTTCGCAAAATGATCAGGTAGGAAATGCAGCGATGATCATCTCGGGCCTTAGTACTCCCCTGGGTAGACTGTAGCCATCCTTATTAGACCAAAATGAAAAACCTGCCCCGTTATCTCCTTCCTCCTGCCCCTTTCCCCTTCCTTTCTCCACCCTCTTCCCTCCCCATCCCAGAGCAGCTTTAACCCAGGCTCGCTGTACAAGAACTGTTCTTACCTCTGGGTGAGGCTCCCACGAGCAGCTCGGACGTCCTCGTGGAGACTCTCGTCTTTGCGGCATCACGAGGACCGTGCAGAGACGTCCGGATGCGCCCGGCCCGAGTTCCTACCGTGACTTTTCCCTCCGCGCGGGGACACGAGCGCGCGGAGCCGGCGGCGGGAGCGCGGAGCCCCGCTGCCGCCCGCGTCCCTCGGGGACAGGAGTCTGATTTACACTGGAATGGACTGAGAAACTGGATTGCAGAGATTATTCTTGCATTTTCCTACAGCTATATTTTGAAAGCACCATGTATTTCTGTCAATAAAGATTCTTATGTAAAAAATTCATTTTTTTGGCAGACTTAAAAAAAAACAAAAACAAACAAAAAACAAGCTTTTAGTCAAGAGCTGTAACCATAAATTACTTAGATGTCATAACCAGCTATTGTTTGGAGCCACCATCACAGGCTTTGCAGGCTCCTGCTAGGGAGAACATGGAGAGACTTGGCCAAGATGGAGGAAAAGCCATCCAAGACCTTCAGGGGGATCCAGCCATGGAGGACTTTGTGCATCTACTGCATAGCAGTGGAAAAACATCCCATAATCAAAAACATTGTAAAACCACAAGGGTAGGATGCTTGGCTGATGCGGACAAGGGTGGCCTGACCACGGCTGGGGCTAAGAGTGTCTTCAAATGACCCCAAAAGGTCTTGGCCATTGAGCATGAGCCATTCCCCCTGCTCCAACCATGGGCAGAGAGCTTGGCGCTTCCTTGGAGAGCTTGCTCCATGGCTCCATGCCATGGGGACACTGGGCATGCAGGGACAAGAGCCAGGAGGCTGCCATGGAGGTGCCAGGGCTGAGCATCCAAACGTCCTTCATGGGGTGGTTTGGATAGGGGACAAGCTCTGGCTGAACTCAGGACTGGGCTGAAGGCTGCTGTTCCACTGAACCATCGGGTTTCTGCAACTACCTCCAAGCTCTGCTCTTTGGCTTCACCTTGTGGTTGGTCACAGCTAAAACCACCCTACGGAGCAGGGCCATTGCGCAGCAGGATCAGCGTGGGCAGCTCGGCATTGCCATTCCTCTTCACGTGGCCAAAACAAAACATTTTGTTCCAGGTTGCATGGAACAAGTTTCCACTTACGCAAGAAAAGGCGGGGGCGGGTGCGAAAACACTCATCCAGTTTGGTTCAAGTATGAAAAGGCAGCGGTTTGCATCAGCCTATGTTTAGCTCTGTGTTCCTTCCCAATAAAAAGTTCTTACAACACTGGATTTATGGGATGCAGACCCAGCTAATTACCAATTTTGTGGGACAAGACACATTCTTGGCTTTCCTGTAGTGCAAAGGGAGGCTGCAGAGACATCTCGGAAGGAGCTAAGTTTGGGGTCCAGACATCATGCATCACAACTGCCTCCAAGAGACGGTCACAGACTCATCCTCATCCTCAGAAACAAGGTATGGAAAAGTGAACAGACATCAAACAAACACTTCTGCTAGCATATGTATTTTTATTAAGAAAAAAATGAACAAAATACATTCTCTCCTTATGTACATTACATACAACATAACTACATCGGGAGATATTCCTCATATCACTCATTCTTATATTTACACAACGGGGCTTACAAATCGACCCAGAAATTACTAAAGGAAAAGTTATGCCAAGGAAGCAAATCAACATTCCAGGTTGGGAAGAAAAAAAAAAAGATAAAAAAGATAATAATCTGTTTACTTGTAATCCAAGGGTGGGAAGTGCAATCACCACAGGCCACCTTGGTGCAACCTGGACCACATTTCACCACCACGGTGCACAAACGTCCCGTGGGCTCCACGTAGGACAAGCCAATATTCTTCCTGCTAAATAAAACATTTTTGCAGGCCATGGTGCTTGTCCCATGCTCCCCTAGTGCCCAAGACTGTTCTTAACCTCTTATTTCAGCCCAAAACAAACCATTGCAACACATGTGCCAAAACCCACCACTCTGTATAGCACTGGTCTCTTCTTCCAGCATAGCCACTTACAGAAGGAAAAATCCTGCACATCCACACAAGGGGGATGGAGGGAGAAAGGACAGGAATGATATGGAAGAAAGGAAGGAAATATTCCGCTTCCACTGATGGTTTGTCCTTCCAACTAGCACAGCAGACAAGAGGGAAAAATCAAGTAAGCGTCTTTATCCAGTATAAGCTCTCCATGCACTCAAAAATCCCGCTTTTGTCAAATTTTGGATGCAAGGTAATTAATTCAAGGTTTCTCAGCATGGACCATGCTGCAGGCTGTCGTCTTTTGACTAAAACAAATTATTGCAGAATAAACAAACGCAGAAACATCAGCTGCTGTTCAGGCTACACACTTTGCTGTGAAGCAGCTGACTCGTACAGGTTTATAAAACCATTTTCCTCTAGCTAGAGCTCAGCTTTTTATCAAAGCTAAAAAGAAAAAAAATGTCACCCTCACAGTCAGTTATTAAATGGATAAGCCCCTTTTTCAACCCCACAGGTGAGTAGATACCAAGCCAGGACATTTGAAGTATTTTTTCTTATCACAGGTGAGAGAAACCTGTCCGCCAGTGTCTATAGTCTATAACCACTTAATCTTGTTTTCGTCTAGCTCTCTGCCCTCATTAATTAAAAAGTGACTAAAATTCCTTAAAATGCACCCTCCTAACACCACTAGCAATGGTCATTTGAAAGCTTGGAGCATTTTTAGGTTTTAACATAAGGACTGCCAATTCTGGCCTGACAGTTGATTAAGTTGCCCAACCTTTTATGTATTTTGATAGTTTTAAGACCAGTTGCTCTCTTGGCGATTGCAGCAGAGGAAGTGGGGAAAAGAAGTCTTTAAGAGGTGTGCTCAATGTCCTCATGAGCTTTATGGTGGAGAGGCCCAAGGCCCAAGGCAAAGCTCCAGGACTTGAAAACACTGGTCTTGTATCAGTCTTGACTGTAAACGCTGCCGGGGAATCCCCGTCGCATGAGGAAGGCAGCTCTCCATGGCAGAGCTGCTTGAGAGGAGCATTCAGAGCCATTCCACACGAGCAAAGCACATCTTAAACGTGCTCAACCACCTTTTATCAAGTCTATATCTTTTCCCATTTCCTCTGACCCTTTCCAGGGCAGCCCTGAAGAGCCTTGCAAGGAAGTCTAGAGTTTGACAGAGAACCTGATGCCTCATAACCACCATCCAACTTTTGCCACCTTTGGTCCCTGAACAGGTTTTCCCTGAAGCTTCAGGAAGTCCAAAGGTGCAGCCCATTTCAATAGCAAAACCTTCATCAGCAAATTTCTTGGGGAGAGAACAAATCAGCGGGAAGGGGGCAACACGTGGAGCCCATGCTTTGCTCATCACACCACCATAAACACTCGCAGAAGATTGTCCTTGCAGATTAGTAGCAAAGCCACAAATACAGCAAACCTTGAGCTCTTCCCTCACCCTTCTTTTTTTTTTTCCAGGAACTAGAGCCAAATTCAGTCAACTGAATTCTGACAGCACTCAAATACTTACAGCCCCCAGTCTGTCAGCTTAAGCCGCGCTGTCTTACAGCAAACACAGCTGGAAGTGAAGACAACACGTACCTGTGTCTCTGCCACGTCTAAATTAAGATTTCAGGGTACTGAAGTGATGCACTGACAGCAGCTTAAGCAAGTCTGAGGCTGTAAATACTCAGAAGCAGAGCAGTGAATTTGGGTCACAGCAGGTAAAACGTATTCGGAGCTCCCCACATTGACATATTGAGTTTGAACACATGAAAGCAAAGGAGACAGCAGCAATATGTTACTTTTAGGAGCGATACTTGTGGAAGATGATGCCTTGTAAAACTCTAGATCTAAATGGAATTGCATACAGCCCCTCATCCACGAGCACTCCTCAAGTGTGCCATGAGTGGTGACAGTTCCGTATGGGACCCTCTCAGATGACAAATATAACCACTAAAACACAGTGTGGATCCATGACCTGCAGATGGAGGTACCTGGAGTCAGTTTGTCCAAGCACTGGGCCACGTCCTGCTAACATTGCTCCATTGCACTAGACACTTTCCACACTTGAGTTTTCATTATCAGAAGCTTCCAGTCTTTTCATTATCAGAAGCCTTCAGCAAAACGGATTTTGCCTTTAACTCATTACCACAACTTGAACAAATTTCTAGCAAAAGCTTTTCCATGGCAGGATATGGTTAGAAGCTCTACCATACCCATGAGTTTATCAATAACAAAAAGCTTCCAGTTCTTTGTCTGACAGTACATTTATATTCATTTTCACCAGTATTTACAGCTTACATACTATAAGACTACAAGTCACACAACTTTCCTTCAATTTGCCTTTCACAGAATAAGTCCTGTCTTCATACCACCATGACTAAAATTGGCCAAGATCTTCAGAGTTTCTATGATTCTTCCCTTAATAAGAACAATAGATTTTATAACTGGGATCATCTGTTTCTATCATAACTACAGTTATACAACAGCACAAGTACTTTGGGAGATGCACATTAATTTTACCATGCGGATTTCTCTTGACAACAACTAAACATTTCTGAATTCTGAGCCGACTGTAACACGCTAAAATTCAAAGCAAACACAAGGACTCAAGCTTTTGACAAGACATTTTTCAACTTCCAAATACAAGGTACCCACCATCTAGCTAACTATTATTGTCATTTCCCCAAAGCAACCACATCAACAGAACTACTGCATGTACCAAGGTGTAAAAGGATTCCAGTTTTAAGCCCACATTAAAACTTTCATTCAATGAACTCCATAAAAGTATTTCCTTCTCAATTCAGAAACCCAGGCAGCACCAAGAGAATTAACTATTAACGTAATCGGTACCTGCTATAATTCTGTATTTAAAAGAAGTAACATTAATACTAACACTGGATAATTTTTTGTTGTTACAATAACAGAAGGAAACAACATGCATTTTTCTCCTCTCCAAAGTCTGATTGAAGTTTTCTATTCGTTTCCTGCAGCATCCACAACTGCAAGCTTGCAGAGCAGGGCAGGAATGGTGCACGACACTGTGACAAAGGAAACTCCCTTCTAATAAGTAGCACGTTAGGAAAGTAAATAAATTTTAAAAAAGCAGCTGTTCTACAAACCTTCACAGAAAACAGTGGTCCATAATACTCTGCTTTGGATGGAGAATATTGTGGGAGAAGAAAGAGTCAACTGAGGCTGTAACGTTTATGGCTTATGGTTAAAAAACACACACACACCCCCCAAGCTATGGTAATTTCTTGTCACTAGTCCTAGGCATCTGACAAGATGCCACACTCTTCCAAAAAGGTATTTCCCATCCTTTGGATAACTCTAACTCAACCATTCCAGCTTTCAGGGTGGGTTATTATAATTAGTGACCAAAAGATTTCAAGAAGCCAATTTAAGCCTGCAAGTCTGCCACCATCCATACTCCAGTAAGGTCTTCGTGCAGATGAAGCTTTAATTCGTTCTTTAGGAAAGCTTCCTTGATTCACTCTTGCTGCCACTGAACCAAATGAGCATCCTGGAGACAAAAATAGCCCTTTTACAGATGGATTTTTCAAAACGAGAGCACAGCTTGGCCAGGAAGGCCACCAGCAGGAGCACCCTGCTTGACCCAAGGGCTTGACCATGCTCCTGTGCACACCCAGAGCAGTCACAGACGAACAGAATCAAAACCCAGTCAGCTATTTACATGGCTGCTATGACAGACTATATCACACACATGGGAAGCTGCCCAGAGAAAGGGCCAACTAAACTATTTTTTGGGTAAAGTTCTCATTCCTCATTGCACTCAACAAGAGGAGGAGACATCTGCACATAACGTGCATTGCAAGTGTGTCTTTACAAGAGCCAAAATGAACAAAACCCAACTGATTTCACTAATCACTTTGGAGTACCTTCTGGATCTCCCTAAGAGTGCCATTACCAAAAGATATCCTCCAAGAGGAGAGCAAGGCAAGGGCTAGTCTTCTTCGTGAGAACATCTAGGTAGATCCTACTGCCATGTCACACTGAAGCAATGTGACGGGCCCTATTAGCACAGCAGCACTTGCTTGGAGAAAGAAATTTGGAAGAACTCTTAAGGACATCTGCCTCATGACCACCTTGAGGGGCTGTACAAGACAAACACTAAGAAAATCGGACGTGAAGAGCTTTATTTCTCAAGGAAAGCCTGTCACTTCATAGGAACAACATTGTGTACAGCACGCTGTCACATTTCCCAAAAAACTCTTCTATTGAACAATATTGCAAGGTCAACCCCTCTGCTAGTGGCAGTGAAGAGCAGCTCACCAATGTCAGAAGAATTTGAGAGGCTAAATGAGGACTGAATCTTGATACACCCATATGAAATTCATCCCCCTCTACCTTCTTAAAGCTTCATAAAACGTACCGCAAGCTTGTAACTTTGGCTTTAAAGACCCCAGTTACTATAAGGTAATGTCTATTTGACAAGTAATTCTAGCTTTTTTTGCAGTGCCTTATTTACAAGCGAACATACGATCTAAACTATTGCCGTGCAAAGACTATGCAGTGTTAGTTTTGTACAGTCACCCGCAAATATAGTACATGCTAATGCCATCTTTTAAGCTACAATGCAGGCATTACTGCACTTTCCAAGGTATAAGGTGAGGTTTTAATACTTCTCAGGTACAGCCTGTGTATTTACAGCACTGCATGCACTGTGCTTTGACACATTTTTAAGTGGTTGCTTTCAGATCAGGTGGATTCCTTTGCGCTTTGTACTTCAGTATTTCCATGACACTAATACCTAATACATTCCTGGAATATCACCAGTATCTTTGAAGATCATAATGTAATTAAATGCAGCAAACTGTCCTTGTAAGAGCTTGTTAATGGTTTAAAGGAAATTTATACCTCACTGAACAGGATTTTTACTTATTATTTTAAAATCAAACAGCATAAAAAAAATAAAGAAAAATTATTTAATTCTGACCCTTAGCTTTAAGCACAGGGAATGAGTGAATACCCTTGGCAAACCTGCAAGAAGTCTGTCTTTTGGATTAACCTCTCTGGCCACAGGGTGCCTCTGCTGCTCCACAAATGCTCACAAGCAGAGAGCAGCTCCTGCTCGTTAATCAGCGCTCCTAATCCAGGGCCCGGGATCCGAGCCGAGATCAATTCGCTCAGGATGAAGGCAGGTCAATATGCGATCACCCCCAAGTGCTCTCATTAGCCAGGATTCAGTCCTACAGAAGCAAGCTCACCGAGCTCTTAACATAAGCAACTCAGTTATGCTATAAGAACTGGGCCCCTCATGCACACCTAATTCAGAGAAAAGTGTTTTCATCAAATTTCTGTAAGGCAAAACAAACCCCAGGTGATACCCTGCTTGGTAGCAACACTGTCCATAAAGCATTAGTTATTCCTGAACTTCCACTGTTCTCTGCTGCTTCTCAAGCTAGTTGTTTCTTTTGGGATTCAGCCTCATGTAGTCACATAAGTGGTAGGAACAAAACTTCACCAAGAGCTGGGTTGGTTAGAAAGCTGCCATAATAAAAGAATAATAATAATAAAAAATAAATAAAAAAGGGAAAAAGCTTATCATCTGGCTGAAGTTGGAAAGAGTATATAGAGATGGAGCAGTAAGGAAGCACAACAGCGTCGTGAATTTAAAATCTGGAGGGCAGAAGTGTTTTAGGTCGGTTGTGTCTAAAGCACTCAGGCCGATTGTATTGGAAACGCCACCTCAGCTGGATAACCTAAGGTTAGCACCACTGATATCTACATTCATCTTATTAAGCCCTACTTAAGTTAGCAAAGAAAAGCCCGCCATAAAGTCCCACAGTGACGTAAAACTTTCCATGCCCCTGGAAAAGAAATGCAAAGTTTCAGAGAAACAATTCGATCGGACTTCACGTACTCCGTGGATTCCTCTGCACAGAGTGCACTTGCCATCCACTGAAGTATACAATTTCTAAACAGTATTAAGTTACAGGTTACTTAAAAGCACTTTATTTGTATAGTCCTCCCTGAAGGAAAGGCAAAGCCCAACATATTGTTCCCTTCTGGAAGATTAAATGCTAGTCCTAGCTTTTAATTTTATTCTCAACGTACTAGAACTATATATGTTGCACAGAACATGTTAAAAAGGGAACACGATGGAATCGAAGCAAGCAGACACTCAAGCTCTGAGAAAGATGCTTCGCTACCTCTTTTATTTACAAAATCCAATTAATCTTTGCAGACATAAGACTTTCATCAAGTTCAACAGCAGTTGTGTAGCCACAGCAAGTGCAGCAATGATACCCTTACTGGCACGACTGTTTCCGGATAAAAAGCTCTGCAGTTTCATATAAATATTTACACCAGCCAGTTTGTACTGATGCTTGCTGACACCGGAGGCGAGCAGTTGCTAATGTGGAGTTATGCATATTCTTCATTCCACTTCAGTGCAGCACCAAGCTCTTACCTTATTTATAAAGGTTTTCTGTAAGGAAGAATACATATTTATATATATACATATATATGTATATATGCATGAGCTTGCTTTTTAAAGAGGTTTCTGCTAAAAAGGCCTCCCTCAAATGCATTAAAAAAGTGAGCTGTACTACGGAGAAGGGAGACAAGCTGTTTGGAACAATCCTCTTCACATTGACACGTTGACAAACGCACAGGCAGAAGCACACACGTAGGTAAACGGAGACAACCTGCTTCGGAAACCCTACACCCAACGGGGCGTCAGGTTGCAGAGGTTCAGCGTGTGCATGGAAGACCCAGGTCTGCAGAGCTCTGCAAGGACCCGTGGGGTTTCCCACCAGAAGATCACAGCAGCAAAACAAAACAATCCACAAAAACGGGTCTGCGTGGACAACCTGCACTCCCGTTTTCTGAGGGCTTCTCTGAGGTCTCCGCTTGACTGTGAGGTCCAAACAGAAGGCTTCAGAGTGAGGAAGTCAGGCATTTAGGCCTAGGTAATGGTATCAAATGGGTATCAAATGCAGTTACATACCGCTGTCAGCCGGGTTCTCACGCCCGAGGACAATCTGTGACATGTGCTCCCCTTCACACGACACACTGCGGTTACAAGACTCGAGACATATATTATTATTATTATTATTACCTCAACACATGCTGGGGTCCTGCTGCCAAGTTACTCAGCTGCTGAGGGTGAGGTTGTAGGGCAAAGCACTATATCATGACTAGCCACAAATGAGAAAGGAACCACCCCCTTTCCCAACGAACCCAAAATAAAACCCATCCTCTTTAACTGCAGACAACGCACAAAACTCAAAAGTTTCCCTTACGGGCCAAACAGATCATGGTAGGATTGGGTTTTATTCTCTTTTCCCTCCCTCCCCACCAGCCCTATTTATTTCTTGCATTTGCTAACTCAAAAATCAAAGTCAGAAAAAAATATATATATTTAGTCGGAAGTATGTCAGTTACATTTTATTAACCTACTCCAAGGGAAAAGCTTCAGGGATTCACCATACAAGTATAAAACCCCTTTCAAACACCTCGGGGCTACTATATTACTTCATCCCAGCAGTCAATCAATGCAGTAAAAAAATTAAAATACTGAAAACGGATGCTTTTCCCCTCTTCCACATGTCCAGTGATTGCTCCGTCACAGCGTGATGAGGTCTACCAGGTTGCCTTTAGGAGGGGTCATGCTGTCTGGGAAGAAGTTGACTAGTGTATCAAAGAGCTGAGTCCTCTGCGCGTAAGTGTGATCGACGTCGGAAAATCCTGCGGGAGGGTGAGAAGCAAGAGCAAGTCAGGGCTCACTGCTTTGAATGCTCAGCAGCCTGCGGAACACGGGGGCCACCCGTTTGGAACGGGTGTTGACTTGCTATCCATCCTTGTATGCAGTTATGGGCACAACTATTTGCATTTTGCTGCTGGAGAGAGGCCAGCGCAGGGCTACAGGGATGATCAGTTGCCTGGAACATCTGCCCTATGAGGAGAGGCTGAGGGAGCTGGGCCTGTTCAGCCTGGAGAAGAGAAGGCTGAGAGGGGACCTGAGCAGTGTCTAGAAGTACCTCAAGGGAGGCAGTGAGGAGGATGGTGCTGGCCTCTTTTCAGTGGTGGCCACCGACAGAACTAGAGGAAACAGCCACAAACTGAAGCACCAAAAGTTCCACAGGAATTTAATGAAAAAATTCTTAACAGGGAGGGTGACAGAGTGCTGGAACAGGCTGCCCAGAGGGGTTGTGGAGTCTCCTTCTCTGGAGATCTTCAAACCCGCTTGGATGCAGTCCTGTGCCACGTGCTCTAGGTGACCCTGCGTGTGCAGGGGGGTTGGACTAGATGATCTCTAGAGGTCCCTTCCAACCTTAAGCACTCTGTGATTCAGCCAATTGCTGGCTCCCCTTCCCACCATCACATATACACGTGCAGAATTTAATCATCAGGCTGCAGCAAGGGCCCACACTGAGCCTTGGCCCAGGCATCTTGCAGACTCCTTTAGCCAAGCGCCTCTGACTGACAGGGCTTGGATTTACCCTCCCATGGAAGCATGTTTCTCCAGATCCCCACACTATAGTCCTCAATGGCCAAGAACAATAGTCTGGGCATATGAGGATTTCCATTCCTTTGTATTTTATATCGCTTCCATCTCAAAGGAATATTTTTTCATTCAGCAAATGCAGCCTTCAATTAATCAAAGTCAACTAAGTTAATCAAAGCAAGGAATCCTCTTTTTATTTCAGAAGCAACACGATGTATGTACCTTCTATCTGTAAAGCCAGTCTGTAAATACATCTTAATGCATTTCCTTAAAATGCTACTACATCATTTTGCATTCAATAGTTGTCTTGAGATACTGTTAGAGAGCATTTAGAGTGTCAAATCAACGTCTGAAAAAATCAAAAGCTGGAATATTTTAGTGCATAAGATAAATGGAGAAACAGATCTATTAAAGCACAACTGAAATGCTAAATATCTTTGACATTATGGGCAATATCTTTTCAGAAACCTTGTTCTGTGGCTACTATAAAGGGACAGCACAAGCCATTCCTTTAAGTGCTACTGTAGCAAAACTAATCAAATTTTCAGAATATTTAAAACTAGGCTGGGGGAAAAATCAGCTTTCGAACTAAGTTTGCTTCCTTTGGAGGGATAACTGACCAAGAGCATTTGCTAGATATAACAGCAGAATAAATAACGAGCTTGGCTCAATTCTCCTGTTTTCGGACCTACATGGCACTTTCTTCATGGGTCTTGACACGCTGCCCGAAGAACTAGTTGTGCAAAGAACAGAGCGAACCAAACTACTCCAGGAATTGCAGTTATCACAGCAAACAGATCTGTAATCCTGCTGTGAGGCTCCTAAGCGACGTGACAGAAGTTATTTTATTCTAACCAAAGCTTCTGTTTATTTGGATAACACTAAAGCATCAGATGTAACAGGAGACACAAAATGATCCATGGAGACATGGATTTAAAGCCACTGGTGACAGATGTTTTCCATGTGGGCCTTGGGGCATTGGATACTGGTCATTGCAAGTGCTCTCTCTCAATCTAGAGGCACTTTGTGTACTTAAATTTAAAAACTATAGAACATTCCTGTGAGCTGTAGGCTTTTGCTGTCAAAAAGTCAGCAGAAAGAGTAACGATCCTTATTACAGTGAAAATATTTAGTATAATTCTTCTGACACACAATACTCACCAAGAGTGGTGAAATCTGAGCCAGACTTGAACAGAGCCGAGGCAAGAAGCTGGAACTGCAGAAAGACATTGAGGAACAAGGGAAAAAAAAGTGTCATTAACTGAACAAGAGAAAAAATAAAGCTGCTCAGAAGCCCCAGTGGCTTGAGAGGTGCTGGTTTTATTTAGCACAGTCTTTAAAACTACTCTCCGTAGGTTTGATGACAGCAATAACAGCAAAATACACTTTCACACCAGTAGAGTTTGCCCCCTTGGCTGAACAAGTTGGATGATTTCTCCTAGGGGTTGTGAGAGCACTTGACAGAGCCCGAAAAACCCTTTTATTCAGCCTCTTCAGCAGGTATCTTTGCCAAGGAAGGTGAACCTTCTTCCTCACAACAGCAGCGTTCCTAGGGACAAAGGGGATACTGTCTCAATGAGCATTAAACCAGGAAAACTGCTCTTGGGGAGCACGAACCTCTTGAGCACAGAGGGGAAAAAAAGAAAAATAAAAGCTTTAAACAGTAACCTTTTTCTGCTGCCAGAACAGCTCATCTCAAAAGCTTGTTTGGGGCAAGGACTTAGAGAAGGAATAAAAACCTCACCCACGCCCAAACCACACACCAAAAATGTTCTTTGCTCGGGATGATAAAACACTTTTAGGGCGAATTCTCAAGCAGCCTGTCCACAGTATTATTCTCCTTTAACGTCTTACTGATAGACAGTGCACGTGGTATCTTCCTCCACCCTGGCTGCTCTTTTCAGTTATTTGTTCTTTAACAAACCTTAGCCCTTTTTTGAGTTTCTTTAAGAAGTTTTCCAGGCCCTTACAGGCTCCTAATCTCTTATCTCCTGCCTGTCTGTGTCTCTGCAGTGCACTGTCCAACAGAAGAAAAAGCAAAAATAAAAAAAAAAAAAAAAGAAGATAAGCAAATACATTAAGTGAGAGTATGTGTGCACAGGTGGAAAAATGGTCAGGAATTACATTTCTGTCAGCTTAACTTTAATTCCCAGGAGAAAAAGAAAAAAGCAAAACAAAAATAAAGGGGACATAAACAATGTGTAGGCATCTAGGAGCTGGAGAAGGTGACAAAGAGCAGCCAATACAGATCTGGCAGCAAACTGTCACATCAATCTGATTTCTTCTTCAGCAGGGCAGCAGGCCCTAGGGATGGAAATATGAGCAATAATTATTATCTATCTTGGTTTCCATAGGGCTTTTGAGGCTTGTATGGTATTTCCAAGGCAAATCAGGGAAGCATCATGTAGATGAAGGTTGCAAGAAACAGCAAACGGGTCAAAAGGGCAGGATTCACCCATTCAACTACAGGCCTCGGACAGACCAGCCTGCTGGCAGACAGGCTTCAGGCTGCTTTTTCATCTCATCCACGTTAGCATGATGAAACAACATGCAATTTAATAAGGCCGGGTACAAAACACCATTCTCCGAAGGAATAATCAGCTACACAAAGCAGTGCAGGGTTACACAGGCCTTGTGAAAATGTATTGAGGAGCTATAATGGCTCAACATTATCCTATGCCCAAATGCAAATCCATTGAAAGGAGCAGGTCTAAAAATAAATCAGGTATTTCTACTGCTATGAAGGCTCATAGGGTCTAATTTACAGTAAAAGAGCCGCTTCTGGATGTCCTGCACTAATTAGCAGCAAAAAACCCCACTAAAAATATTAAGTGATAGTATAAAAAGGCAAATCTAACTGCAAAAAACCTTGAAAATATTTCAGAAAGGTTAATTTTGACATGGCATCGAGAAAGAGACTGCCTAAAGCACAGGCTGCAGTGTGGTGGAATAAATTTGCAGGCTTTTTGGAAGCTATCACTGGAGACATTTAACAGGTTAGAAAGGAAGGACTGACATGCTGGAAAATAGAGGGGAGAAGTTGATTAAGTAGCTCCTTGAGTAGAGCTGATTATATGAAATTAAAAGGGACCTCAATGCTGCTCATGTATTACATTGCTACCATAGCTAAGAGTTGCTCAGCTCTGACTCAGTAATGCACTGAACCCTAAAAAGTTGCAACCAAACTGGTGGCTGAAGGTGTGCAGGTCCTGGTGGCACGTGCCATGTTCTGGCCATCTTCCCCTGATAACACACCAAGCCAGCAAGGGGCAGACCAGGGGGTGCCACACGCTGCAACGGGCTCCCCTCCTTCTCCAGGAATGCAGACCGAGACGGTGTGCCAAGTATCCTGGTGTCACCTGCACTCGGCACAGCTATTTCCACTGCTAGGAACTTCTTTCCAGCCTCCTCCTCAGCCTTTCTGGAGGCCCGTCCCATCTCGCTGGTGCCACCACAGCTCACTTAACACTGAGCTTTTAAAAAAATGCTGTATTTTACATACTGATGGAAAAGCCAAGTGTGTAAGTTGATAAAAAAAAAAACAATTATGGACAGCAGCGACACTTACACCAGCCCATTCAGCATTTGCATTTCAGTGTCATCTAGGTGTATGACATTCTTCCAGAGAACCTTGCCTTTTTCCAGGGAATGCCGGTTGCACTGTCCAGCAGCCCTGTCCCGTCTGGGACACCTGGAAGATCATATGAGATAGGAACAACCTCCTGCTCCCATAATGTCCATGGGCTGCAAGTGCCCAGATTACAGCAAAGAACAGTTCCCCAGCTTCAACCAACGCTATGGGATGCTGCCTCATGATATAGTTGTGATGAGGTGATTGGAGACTGAAGTTTTCTGAGGAAGGAGCTTTTGGTTTCTTGGGCTGAGGTCTGAATTCTGCCTTTTCAAAAGTTCACTGGCTCCAAAATCTCTGCTCACGCAGCACTCAAACACCGAGGCATTACAAAGAATCACAGCGGGGCATGAAGAGGAGAGACACGCTTCTCTTGGCTTGTTCCTAGAAATATTTTTCTTATTTGAACTTAAATATTCCCAGAAATTTCAGTCTAATGAGACCCAAGCACCACATTTTGTCTCCACTGGCTTTATCTGGCAAATTTAATAAAGAAAAAGTCTAAGAAAGGAAAAGACGAAGCAGCCTTGAAGAGAGTCCTTAAGTCCCAGACTAGAAGCTAGTTAAGGCTCCAAGTCCCTGCTCCCTTCTCCTACCACACTCCAAGAAAAACCAGTTGTTACTTTGACTTCTACTTTGGATCTATTTTAGGAGAGGCAGCACAAGCTCTCTCTCCACCACTAGGCTTGTTTCAGCCTCGCTGTACATAATCATCTCATCTCCTTTCCTTGGGCAGCATTTGTCATCTTTTAACTTCTCAATTTCCCCTAGGCCCCACTAAAGAAACAAATATTCCAGGTAGGATCATGCCAGTCTCCAAGGAACAAAACCTTTAGCTTTACAGGCGATTTACTGATGTTTCCACACTTCAATAGCACCTTTTTTCTCTTTAGCACAAGTACCAAACTTGTAGTTTATTCTCATTTGCTATTTTGATCACCCTTATCTTTGAAGTCCTCTCCTTCCAAATTATCCCCAAATGCACATCTGTGTATGAGACAGGAGTGTGAGTGCCAGCAGATTTTTTGTTTCCAATTAGTAACTGAAAAAGCCAGTTATACAACCCATCTCCCCATGATCCAGAGCGCATGGGGGGACTGCCATTTGCTCTGGAGATCAAGCCTCCTCACATACACGTGAGACCTACTAATCTCCGGCCAGTAAAAAAAGACTCCCTGATCTTAAAACTCCCAAAAGAGGTTTAAGTGATTTCAAACAGAATCATTATCTAAGAGAACTAGATCTGTCTCTGCAGGCAACAGCAGAGCCAGAGCTGGCACATAGACAGTGGCTACTAAAACAAGCATCCATGAGATAGCTGGTGCTTGCAGGCATCTACAGTTTCACTGTAGAAGAATTACAAAAAAAGGAAATGAGACCATAATCCTATAAACATGACTAGAATTCACAACAAAGGAGCAAAAATCTGGAGGTATGCTCCTCCTGCCAATCATTCATGCTACTTTAAACAAAATTAGTTACCAACGCCAAACTAAGTTTCGAGAACAGTCTGTTTATTTTCTTTGGCGTTCAGCTCAAAACAGCTGAGGAGACTTGCCTAACGAAGCTAAAAGTAAAGAAATTATCTCTATTACAAAGCATGCAAGCTTTACGCCAATGTGAAATTCTGCTTGTAACATACAATAATTCACCTAGAGCTCAACACATAAAGCATGAAATTATATAGGCCAGTCTCTAAAACACCCTAAGAGGACTGTAACAAAGTCAGGAACCCATCCATAAAGCTTGGTCCTTTCCAAATTTAAGGGTTGCCTAGGGAGAAAGACAAACAGGCAGAAGGAAACGGATTCCCTTAAAGATTTGTCACGCTGCAAAGCCTTGCAGTGCTGGAAGACTGCAGCTCGCTCCAAGCTCATCCATCAGGTATTGAGCCCTTGATATTATTTAAGGCTGCCCTACAAATAAAGACAGAGCGTGCAGGTGTCCGTGCCGAGGCGCACAATTAAATTGCTGCTTGAAATCGGATATGGGATCAAGAAAGTCTGCGTCGGTCCTCTGGAAAGCACAAGAGCTATGTGAAGATGTAATGCCAGAGCAAAAAGCCAACTCGATGCGATAACCGGAAGGTAAATTGACGTCAACTGGAAATACACCCAGGCAGTACCAACGCGGTGGCTGGCGCGAGGCCAGTGTGCTAGCAGCTCTGTTCCAGTGCAGAAAAAAAAAAAAAAGCTCAGAAAGTTTAAAAATCTCTTTGACCAGAGCACTTTATTTATTTATTTATTTTTCCCCGCTCAAAGTGATTAAAAAGCCCCAAAACAAACAAATACACCCACGCGAAAATCCTTAAAATGATTTTGGGAGACGGATGGAAGTGAAGCTGTAATTCTGAGATGAGCAGGGAAGATGGAAGCTGATGAGTTTGGCCTGGATCAGGCATCAGGCCCACAGGGAAACGATGCTGAACGCATTCGCTCTCTCGGTTCAAGGTACAGAGCAGAGCAGGGGCACGTACAAAACATCAGTGTCTTCCAAGAAAGAGGGCGTTTCTTTCCCCTTCCTCTTCTCTTTTTACTATTCTGCACGATAAAGCTAGTACTTTTTCCCTAAGCCTGAGAAATTTGTGCAGTCAGGTAAATTCTTCAGCCTTATAAGGAAGGGAGGTTAAATACTATGCACTGAAGTATGAATATCAGGTGTCTTTAACATATTAAAAGATTCTCCTTGACAGATACACGCTGTATACAGCCTTTAGGGCAATTTCTTTGGGCTACTGAATACAGGAGGCAGCATAACCCGTCCAGCTTTTGCCACAGTTAGAGCAAAGTCGTAAAACAAGGAATAATTGGGCTGAGTGTCCCTCATTACTTCTCTTTTCTGGGCTATAAAAGGCTGGAAAAGATGTGAAGATGTTCACTCCTCTTCCTCATTTACCTGCTGAGTGTTGAATGGCTGCCTAAAGTTCCCTGCGCAAATTAAGGGCCACGTAAAAGTCAACCACCTTATTTGACACTTGAAACTATTTCTTTAATCCTTTTTGTAAAGTGACACGTACTGCGGTAATGGAATCAAAACAGGAAACAGGAACAAATTCCTGGAACGAATCAAAGAACATGCCCACTGGATAATATTCAAAACGCAGAGAAATTAAGAGTTTTAAGGTTAGCAACCAATGTATATACAGATTAGTTCCAGAAACACAGATGATCTAGAGAAAAGGTCTTTCCCCCTCCCATGGCTATTTGGTATTGACAAGCCATGGGTAGCGTTTTATAAGAGTTTCTATTCACTTTCTGCTGCACAACCAATCACGGACTCATGACATTTAAGAGAGTTTACATTTCAATTAAAGCTCCCAAAATACACAGCAGTACGCTGGAATTAAAACAAAGACCCAGTCTTTATCAGTATGAGCACAAAAGCTATTTTATCTGTGTCTCCAATTGTAAAATCACTGTTTCTAAAGTAGTAGGATCTTTAGCTTGGAAAAAAATGTATCATAACGTGTCATAAGCTGGCCGAGCTTTTTTTAAAAAAATAAATAAATACAAGATTTAAGATGCTTCAAATTTGTGCTGGAACTTCCACATGAGAACAGGATTTACATTTCCTTCTTAACTAAAAATTTGAACATTTTCATCCTTACCTCTTTCGTTTCCTCAGGGTCTGAGTGATCCACAGTTACATACAAATCATTCTGTAGGTACTTCAGTGCACTAAGAGGGTCAGTTTGAGCTTTTTCTTCAAATCTGCACAAAAAGAGGACACAGGCAGTGCAACTCTTCATCACTAAATACAGCCAGCTCCACCCAGAGCAAAACCTATCTTACAAAATGTTCAGCCAAATATTTCCAAATAAATATATGTTCGTGGCAGTTCAGTCTCAGTTTTGCTAGTGTGTGTGCTTTCAGGTCAGTCATGTTGAGTGGATTTAACTAGGTTATCATGTTTTGATTCAGTTTATCCACACTGCTCTTTGTAGTGCATAACCCCAACCATTGCATAGCTACTCTGCACAAGGCCAAATCCAACCACAGTAACTGACAGTTGAGTACAATGATTGCTTGCTGCCTCTGAAGTAAAACATCATTTGTAAAAACCTGACTTCTAACCCTTGGCAGAGCTGAATAAAGAAGGATTCTCACCAAGAATGGAGATAGGGATGTTTATTGACTTCAAATCACATGTTAGATCTTGCAAGGCTCTCTCACTACTACAACTTCATGCTTCAGGCAATAGCATAAGCCTGATTTTGAAAAGCTGTTGCACTGAACAGCAAATAAAAGGAGGCTCTGAAATGTCCACAGTGCAAGCACCACATCGCACAGTGTAGCTGAATTCTGTGTGAGATCTTTAAGCAATTTCAAACAGGAAAGAGCCATGACCCAACTTGGCATGAGTCTCAGATGTGCGAATGAATCCAACCTCCAGGCTTCATTAGCATCCGCGAGAGCTGTTACTATCTCCTAGCACGCTGCTTCGGAAGCATACTCCGCTTCCTTGGGAGGCGACAGCACCAAAGCACATGCTGATGAGCAGCAGAGTGAAAAGGAAACCTAAAAATTCTCCATGACTCCCCACACAACTTCCAGATTTTTCTCACTTGTGAAAAACACAGTTAAACCAGAAAGAAGTCAGTTATTACAAGCCTGTAGTTTAGCCCTGATCCCACTACTATTATCTTAATGAACCAGGAAACCTGCACACAATAAAATAAAGCAGGCACTTTTGAGAAACAAGTTGAAGAATCTCTTTTGTTCTTCTCTACCTGTGCTTTCTTATGAGGTATTTGCAGTGTCTTAGCAGGTATTCCTTCGAAGGTCGACAGAGCTTCAGAGACCAGAAATCATCTAATCTCATCTTTGGAGAGCAGGACTTGCCAGGATTCCCTCCAAACAAGTAATGAACCTAAGTAAATGAGAGACAGATCCAAGTTGATTGTTTAACAAGATGTACATAAACAAAGACTATTTACTAAGTCAATATCTTTGAAGAGGTTTGTTCTGGAAGGAGAACTCTCTTCCTTTTAGACACGCTACATCTTATCAGCCTTACCTTGTCCTCTAGAAGTAGGAAGTTTTCTCAGACTGCTTATATTTAAAGATGGTGAAAACACGTGCACTATTAGAGCTTTACTCTAGCAGATTCCCAAGAAGTCTATAAAAGCATCTACAAAAAGATACAAACCTTTTCCCTACAAATAAAATGTTAATATAGAAAGCCCTCAGTTACACAGATATGTGTAGAAAAGAACTCCTGTTTTCTGTGGTTCAAAATACCTGATACAAACAATTCAGCGAGATAACTGCTCAACCTCTCCCTCACCCTCTTGTCCTCAAAGACTCCAAATTCTGATCATCATGAGACAGGGCTAAACTAAAGAACTTGTATTAACACTCTTTCCTAATTCAGGAATTTGTAGATTATAAACCAATAGTATTACTATGACTTTGGCCAACCTAGTTTATGTTTACAGAAGCAACATCAAAGCTTATAAGGAAGCCTCAGAAAAAGGACTTTGAAGAACATCTGAAATGCAACTGTCTCAAAATACATTCAAAGTTGTTAATTTTTTTATTATTATTATTATTTTAAATATGTATTTATTTATTTTACAATCTCACTCATTAAAACAGCTCCATACAAAGCTCCCTAGGTGAAGACACACTACGAAAGTCCCACAGTGCAGACAAGCAGCCCTTTCCTTGGGTCAGGAAAAATCCTTACACTCCCCAAAGCCTGGCAATACGAATGTGAAGTCCTAAGGATGCTCACGAGTGACCAGTATGTTCAACTAATCCTGTCCTCTAGGCTCACAGAGGAAAATATTTCCATAGTGCCTGGAAGGGCAGATTTATCTCACCTCGCAATACAGCGGTCTAGCTGCAAGACAGTCTATGGGCTACCTGGGCAAAAAGGAATGAGGGAACTGAATAAAGAGGAAAGCAGAAAGCTAAAACTGCAAATAGAAAGATATATGGAAGATAATGTTACTCGTTCACAATCAAGAGTCACAGCATTGCTGTTACTGTCTCCACATGAAGTTCTAGTAATACTGACAAACCAGTCATGGAAAGGAAGAACTAAACAAGGAGTTAGGACAGGAAAACTCATAAATCCATTTAAAAAACAAACACACTTGTGTCTTTGTGCCTGCCTATTTAACCAACATGACCTAACACCTCAGCTTTTTCCGTAAGAAAGTAATACGGAAAGGTGTTATTGCAATTGCAAATTGGCAAAACCTTCATACTGAACATCATGTTGATGCCTTCTTCAATCAGCCTGCCATTTAATATGCATGCGACAAAACTCATTTTTTCTTCAAGGTACCTTACAAGAAAAAAGAAGTCTTTAACATCCTTTTGGATGATTTTAGGATACTCTTCTGAAATATAAGGCTAGGTTTACAAGTCTTAGAGAGGGAAACCTCAAGAAAAGTGGAAGCATGAGAGAGAGAGAAAGTTGTTTATTTCTTCACTTTTTTTTCTCCATATCGCTTGGTATTTCGGGATCTGAACCACTGACACTAAACATGACACACAGGATCTCCAAATACTGAGGTTCAAGCAGTCTCATGGGCTACCTTTCTCCACAGCTTTAAAAATAATCACTCAAAACAATGTATTCTACATCCCACTGATGCAGGCTCTCCTTATTTATATCAGAGGACTTTAGAAAGGTCATTTGAACAGAGCTTTCTAAAAATAAGACTCTTCAAAACAAGCACATCAAACAGCTCTTTAGACAGAGCAAAGCTGGGCAACTGCCATGATTTAGAAGCCCTCGCTATAACCTTAAAAACTCTGTTCTCAGTCTCAGGGTAGTTGAAGCTTAAAAGTGAACAATTAAGGGGTAATATTTACATTTCATCCCTAACGCAAGCAGCAAAGATAAACAATACAAACTCTCCATACGTTAGTGGCATCTATTCTTCCTTAAGCTACCTCAAACTTTTATATTAGTTAGCCTTCCATATTGAATTAACATCCTATGGAATGATAAGCCTCAAATATACTTGCCTTTTTCAGTCTAGACTAAGTTTTGTCCAAAACAAAACAATCTTTAGAAACAGCTGATTTTCATCACAGAACACTGTAGTGACTCTGTAGTATTACTGGAGTAAGGGCAAGTAAATGTGTCACAGTAATTTAAAACCATAGGTTAATAGCATTACAGAATCCTAATCTTTAGATCTGGATTTTATTGGGTAATTCACACAAAGTCCTAACTGAGCAGCTATACATACCATAAACAATTCATTTTAACTATAGTTACTAAGCACAGGTGTGCAGCAGTCAGATAATGCTAAAGGATGAGCTTTGCTTCTGACATACTGTTAGAAAAGATTCTTAACTGGTTGCTTAGTTCAATCAAACATATTTTCTTATAGAAGCGCTGGCAACTATCTGTGACCATTTAGAGGGATGGACTTGAGAGAAGAAATAACCTCAAAGTCACTAAAACAGGTTTTGAGATTAAGTCCCTGAGAATAATGCGCCGAGCTTCAGTTGTTCTCAAGTATAAGAACAGCAACAAGGCAGGCACTTGATAAACTCGATAGAGGTTTAATAAAACCCATTGCCTGCGTTTTGGCTGCACCCAGAAGCTATCGCGCCTACTTTGCACTGATGGGAGAAGCACCTCAGCACTTTAATTCAAAAGGCAGTGACAAGCTAACTGAAATTACCTACCACACAAGCCTAAGCAATAAATAAAGAGCTATATTCACTGTACCATGGTTGATGAAATGGAAGCTGACCTCGTAGAAGTTACTACACTGGAAGAGGGACGAGACAAGAACTGCTGCCCCTGCTCCTGAGGGCTCATACCTTGTGCAACTCGTCGTACACCAGCTGATGGGCAAACCTCGGGCAGGGCTCCTCTTCCTGGAGGCTTTTACCTGGATTCTCTTTTGCTGCTTGGTCATTCTTATAGACGCAAGACCTGAAACACATGGCAGAAAATAACTGTCAGTAGTGTCTAAAGGAAGCAGAAAAAGTTACTGAAAGGCTAAATAAATAAATAATAAATCAATTAGAATCATGTGGCATACAACACTTTTCACTTCTCCATATACTGTCCTCTTTTATCCCATTCCTGTTCTTAGCTTTACAAAGAAAGATACCTAATAAACTGATAAAATGCCATCTTGACTGTACAGACCATGAGCACAAGCCAACATCAGCTGTGTGTATCTAGCACACAGATACACAGGAGAGATCTTTAGATCCTACACTGATCAGCTATTAGGAGAGCACTGTCTGTATGAAGAGTTTTCTTTATGCAGAGCAGCATCAGAGATGCATTAGTGCTATGAGAACCCTGGGCTGCAGCTTCTAACAAAGGTTTTTATTTTTTTCCCCTCCCGAGCTGAAGACTCATTTTAAAAGCCATTCTCACCCTTCAATATAATTCATCCCAGTTTGGAAGAGAGTTTTAACAGAGAAACAGTGCCAGCTCTAGATAGGAACAATGTCAAACAACTACCAAGTACCACGCAGCAGACAAAAGGAGGGACATTTTCTCAGGACACTGGATCTAGCAGTTGCCTGAAATGCTACTGCCTACAGTCTGGAGAAAGCTGACAGAACTGGCATGAACTCTTTTCCAGCATCACTCATACAAACAGCAGAACAGCTTCCTATAAAATACAGGAAAAACACGTGCTTAGAAGGAACTCAGTAGCCTTCAAGGCTGCCACTGCTTGGTCATATGAGGCTATAGAGGTACTTGGGAAACATGATCATGTAGGGCTGCTTCCTAGGGGAAGGCAGCATTCGTGTTAGCAATAATTCACCTCTCATCTACTTACCAGCTGTTCCTCACAATGTCATAAATCCAGAAGGAGTTCCTAACGTTCTCCTCCCGCTTCTCTTTGTCTTTACTGAGCCCTGATAAGACGTGGATTTCATTCAGCTCTGGATCAATGGTAGCCCTTTGAGTGAAACCTGTCATTGGAACTGAAAAGAAAAAAAGATTGTTGCACACAGAAAACAAAAGAAGATGCAGGAAAGGATCCGAGAAATTGATCATACATATTTCTATCCCCCTGCAGACTGGCACGGTTATTAATATCTGTGCTACAAAGCATGTAGTTTTGCACAGCTTTCTTCTCAGCATCCTGGGATAAAAAGCATCTCAAGTCTAACCTTGCTACCTAGTTTCCCTATTTTAGTCTTTTTCAACGTTTCATTAGTTTCCCCTCTTCATCTTTCACACGAAAGAGACAGCAAAGCGCTGAGCGATCCCAAGCCGATATTCCCAAGCTGGAATTCCTCTCCTTCACAGCGCCCTTATTTACCACAACTTAAATGTGAAATGGCACATCTCAAAACAGGAGCTGGGCAGAAATCATGGGGCAATTTGCTTCATCCCCAAGTCCGTGAACAGAGGGGGAAAGGGAAGAGGGGAAGACACAACACCCAGAGACCGACTCCTTCCCTCCCAGGGACAAGTTTTCTGCAAGATTTGATAATTGTCCTGCTGCCAGTGACTCCTGGGAGCTCAAAACCCCTGCTGAGAGCTGCTGCTTCCTGCTGAAAGACATGGGCAGTGCTATTTCAGAGGGTATTTCCTCAGAAAGGCATGGGAGGAGGATTAAATGGCCTTGAGATAGAGCCTGGGGAACCTTGCAAGTGACAGTCATTTTGTTATCATCTCTGCAAAAGGAGGCACCAATCCCTAAATGCTCCATTACAAGAGCTGGAAAGCTCCATAAAAAAGCCAAAGACGAGTCTCAGTTAGGCAGCTCACAGCCCCACGTTCCTTCCTTGAAGTATTTGTGCTAAAGGAAGTCTTCTGTATCCTCCGCAGAGCTGTGGTGCAATTACTAAGCTATTCTCCTGCTCCACCTTCAGACTTAGAAACATGGCGAAATACTGAGGATTCCAGCAGTTTTCATCATAATTCCCTGAAAAAAAGGTCATCAAATTTGCTTGGCAGGCCTCGTTGTTTGTTGTATAATTCCCATTTCCTGTTTCCCTAGGCAACCGAGCTTCCAAAATGTATTTGTGAAGAGCACGTGATCTTTGTTTACAGATCCTGTTTGTCTCATTTCTCTTTCTGGGTCAGTTTACAAAGGCTGGTAGAGGTTGCTGGCCCTTAATCAAGATTTTTGGCATGAAAAATTCTCAGAACTCTCGTATTTTGCAAAGTCTTCCCTGCAATTAACTACAAACTGCACACACGCAGCCTAGGAAACAAGCCCCATGCTAATAAGCCATTTAATATTGACGTTGAAGAGCAGACAAAACAGCGTTTTGCAAGCCTGTGCTGTAATAGGTTTTGGTCTTATGCGTCCCTGTTCTCAGCTGGTAGGCCAGGAAGGCAATAAATGTCAGCTTAAAACTTCTGGGCAGCATCTGCTTTGCTATGGCTGCTGTAAGCCCTTAGCAAAATGTTTATGAAAATTGAAAACAAGTTGTTTTCTAGAAAACACTTGATTCGCACGTAAACGTAAGCAGAAAGTGAAATATATGCAAGTAACGCGTTGTCCGAGCCCCTTCCTGCTTTGAGAGCGCTCAGCCGCGCGCCTGCCCATGCTGACCTTTAATTTGTCCTGAAGTTTCCAAGGAAAACTCGGCCAGTTTATAAGCAAATGGGTGACAGAGCAAAGGGGGGGAAAAAAAACCCACAAAGAAGGGAACAACGCCGGCCCAAGAACTACCCCGGAACTTGTTTTAGTTGCAAGCCACAAGGATGCTGCTAAATCCAAATGAGGTGGCACGGTAGAAGCCACCCAATAAGGAAATTGAGAGGAAAAAAAGAAATAATTCTAGACTAAATATCGATTTTTGAAGAATAGCACGCAACACGGTTGGCCTAAGCACTTCCCCAGAAGGATTAAATTCAAGGCGCATTTGAGAGATTTCTGGCACAAGGATGGCCTGCATTTGATCAGCATTTTTAAGGGAAATAAAACCAATCCTTGCAGCCTTATCTGTCACTTTGCCTGTTAAGGACAATGCCAGGTTTAAAGAAAAAGAGCCTTAAAACCTCACTCTCACTGAAATAAAACTTATGATTAGTTTATTCCTATTGATAGGCCAAGTATGTTTAAATCTTGCCTTCCTCCTGAAACGTTGCTAAATAAATTAGTTTTTATGGAGCTTATGCTCATTTGTCTGAAGTTGAAATTATTCCATAAACAAGAGGAGGAAAAAGTCTCCGGTTGAGCATCTTTTCCCACTTTTGGTAATAAGAACAGGATTTATTTGCAGCAACTATAAGCAAAGCCCAAATCAAATAATATTAGGTCTCCCTCCATTGAGCATCGATCTCTTCTTGCCACTGTTCAAAAACACAGTGCACATCCCTGCACTTTTGGGGTCTAAGATGAGGAACATTTATCATAGAAATTAATTGATCAGAGAGGTTAAAGATTTTATGTAGAGACCTTAGTGCCTTAAAGTAGAAAAAGGTGACATCCATTTTTTTCAAAAGCAGAACAAGAAAGTTAGAGCTAACACAACTTAAAAATAATAATAATAAAATGGCAAACAAGCCCCTGAAAATATGACGAGGAAGAACTGAGAAAACACTGCAGCAGCAACTTATAACCATGTAACGTGCAAGATATTAAGAACAGAAACGTCAGAAAGCTCTTTGGCAAGAAAACCTGATCCTGTGAGAGCAAGAGGGTTGCTAATGAAATCCTGAGGAATGACACGCGGTTCCACTAGGGGGTAAGAGAGCTTCACAATCCGCGCGCCGGCTCGCAGGAATTGCTGCGATGCACGGGGCTGGGGCCACTGGAGCCAGGAAAGGTCCTCAGGATGTTGAGTTAACAAAACGCAAGCGACAAAACCGGACCCTGAGCACACGGAATTAAACTGAACCTGCAACAGCAATCGCTTAGGGGGAAATGTGAAGTTTTAGGATGACTAAAAAGCGATAAACATGGGATGAGGAGTGGTAAGGACGGGAGAGCCACTCCACCTCGATCCTCTTGCTCCTCCCCTTCTTTGCAAAAATAAGGGTAGACGTAAATGGGCTTTGGAGCCGATATCCAGTGACTTCACACCTATTCAAATCATCTCTCGGGACCAGGTATCGCTGAGCTTGGCCTCGGACAGAGAGCTCAAAGGACACGAAACAGCGCCCAGGGACTTAACCCAGTTTGTTTTCAATGCAGCAAGGCAGCCAGTCGCACAGCAGTATTATTTCAGCTCCCAGGACAGCACATTACGTTATTAAGAGAGGAAAAGGAGCACAAAGAAAACGCTGAACACGATTAATCCTGTTAGTAAACCCAGAAAATTGTGACTATCCTTCATGTGGCCCTGCATTTCTTCCCCAAACCTCACTGAGCAGCGCAGTGCAGAAGGGCTGTAACTGAAAATCAGATGTCTGAATCCTCTCCCCAAAACTTTTCACTTCTGTTTACTCTTATGTATCAAAAATATAAAGGTTACAGCTATTTGAAAGCCACATTCAGTCAAGGAGGCCTTTGGTTCTGAACATGCAGCCAGTCACACAAACAGGTAGTCATTTCTGACAAAGCTTTTGCAAGATGTTGCCTTAGCCTCCACAACATAATTCCCATTTACATGTAATGTGTGGCAAAGCTTCTGTAGCAGAGCACACAGCACTTGTAGGATGCCCAACTTAGAGGCATTTGATCATAGCGACTTCAGGACCCAGTCTGCAGGCAACAGAGGAGCATTTGGTAGATCAGTAAGTCTACACCACTACTTGTAAGGCATAATAGTGATGCAGCAGCTCTCCTGAACTTCAATGGAGGGGACTTTGATGAGGGATAAGAGTTCAAGAGCCAGCTGCTGACACAGCAAGATAATGCATGTTTCTCCTCGATTTTCTCAGGATAAGACCACATTTGGAAGTCAGCCATGGTCAGGAAGAACTCAGGAGATCACCTGAATAGTTTGGCTGAAACTGCAAAACCTGATGAGCAATACATGTACAGTCAAGTAACACAGGATTTGGGAAAAAAAAATGGGTCATTTAGTAAATCCAAGGGAAACTCTGTTACCAGGCTATCCCTATAAAGCACTTGGAGAAGGATTTGGCAATTGTTTGCTCTGCAGCTCCCCTGCGTAATTAGGGCAAAGTATTTTGAGAGTGGTGCAGAAAAGCACTTTGCAAGACCAAGAGAAGGAGAAGTGCCTCACAAAAAAGGGCCTCCTTGGCACGGGACACACTGGCCATTGTCAAGGTGAACCTTACACTGGACAAAAGCAAAAAGCACATCAGGTGTTCCAAACCAAGAACTGGGATCTGGTAACTCCACAACACTAGCCTGAGCTGGCTCCTGGCCAGGTCGGGCTAGCCATGCTTTCTATTTTGATCAACATTTTTCTGATATCATCCTGGTTTAAATCAGGATTTCCTGGACTTGACTGCAGTCTCTGTCCGTGGTACTTAGTGAACTCACTAGTGTATCTGGACAGCGCATCTGCTACACCATCACCTACCATCGTCTACCATCTGCTACACCATTTGCCATCGTCTGCAAAGCATCCTAGAACCTCACAGGTAGGTGAAAAAAATATATATATACACACATATATATATATTTGGTGTTTCTCTGCCCATGAGAAACAAGTCTTCCACTAAAAGGAGCTACAAGGATATTTAGGGCTTGTTCTCCTTATCTAACACCAAGGGAAATGAGATCTCCATTCTCCTGCAGAAGGAAATTCCACGCCACGTCACCTGAGTCGGGGCCGGACAGCATTATCGTGGGGACGTCAGGCACAACTGTGCGGATCTGCTGATGCTGCTGGAGCTGGAGCAACTGCCTGTGATTAGTCATGGGTTGGTTGCCTGCTCAGCAAGTCGGGCAAGCTGTCAGTACAGGCTCTTAAAGTTGTCTGGTGTTGGTGGCATCTCTAAAACACATGCATGCTTGAGAAACATGCCCTAGAAATGTGCTCTGGCATATATAAGTTTTTTTTTTTTTTTTTTTTTTTTCTTTTCTTAAAAATAGCATCTATCAGCAGACATACACTGCTACTGTGAGAGGGATGCCCACTAACACACACATTCCTGCCTGTCTTCCAGACACAAGTTCTGTTCTTCAGTTGTGCTTCACACCCTTCCATCTGCGCCACGGCTGCCTCTCTCCATACCTGACTCATCCTGGCAGTTGCATTCACTTCCCTCTGTCCCACTTTGCCTGTTTTCTAGCTGATCTGACAAATTTCATTTTGGGTCCTCAGCTGACAGTGGAGAGGAAGCATCAGATGATTTTTCATGCAGTGAGCTGAAAAAAGCACCAATACTCATGCCGTGGCCATGGCTTGGGACAAAAGGAGCTAAAAGGACCTACACTCAAAGCAAATGGAAAAATCGAGAGATTTTCAGCAGGCAAAAAAATCTTAAAGTACTATTTGCCATATACAATTATAGCGTTACTCCAAAACACAAAACTTTAATTATACTTCTCATCCACTATCCCCTAACACATCATCAATACAAGAAACCGTTACCAGGATCAACAACAAAAGGACAACAAGAATCACTGAAGAGCACAAATAGCCCGAAGAACAGACAGCAGAAAAGCAATTCATCATTGCCATCGTTTTCTAATGTTGCAACAAGTCCATATTATTAATACACCTTACCTATTGATCTCTTTTTTTCTCCTATTTTTTTTTTAATTTTTCTAGCTACTCCAACAGAAATTCTAAACAAACACACAATTAAATTCTCTTAGGGTAAAAATCAAAATAGCTCCACTAAGAATAGAACTGAATGCCACATGTGAGCCAGGAACAAAATGTAATCATGGGACTTCATAGGAACATTCAGGTCAGGCATCCTCGACTTGATTCATCACACCGAACAGTGTGAACCTCACAGCAACCAGAGCCCTGTTCTGCACGGAGAAATCAAACAGTGCATCATCCCCTTGCAACAGTATGATAAAGACCCGCTTTTTGGGGTGAAAGTACTTGCTGCTCTAATGTAACAGGCATTTTGTTCTCTTCTTGTTAAAATGTGAATTAATCCTAACGTTTTCTTTCATAAGGGAAGCGTTCAAATCTGTTTGTTGACTTTCTACGCACAGGAGAACAGTAAACTGAAAATCTACTCGTGAATTATTTCCAATGAGTCATTTTCTTACAAAGCCTGCTATTCACCGTGTCAGAGCCTGTGGGAAAGGAGAGGAGGGCTAAATATTGTATTCTCACTTGTTTCACTGAACCTTGCAGAGAACGCACTGCCCTGAGAAGCAGAGCTCAGGGTCTTCCCCGGTTGAAAGGCAAGCTGGGTTTCTTTAGAACATAAGTCATCACAGGCATCAGCTTAAAGCCACAGGTTTTATAGCTTCTGGCTCCCAAAAAACTCAACTATAAACAGCAAAAGGGCAGAATGCTACCAATTCCAGAAAAAAAAAAAAAACTTCTCAGGACAAGAAACAGTGTGTAGATGCTTGAAGATTGTCATTAGGCTACATGCAGACACCTTAATAACTAAGATGGTAAGTGGTGCAGGCAGTCAATAAGAAATCACTCTTGAGATTAAGAGGCTGGCTACTCTTTGCCCTCAGCAGCATAACTAAACACAAAGAGCAAAAAATATTAATTTTACATATAATTTATATTTTTATATGTATAATATATATAGAAAAAAGTTAGAGAACTATATATAAAAATATATAATGATTTCTACATACAAAATATAATTTGTCTATAATATGTAATCATATGTTTTATATGATTATGTATTATATAATATTATTAAAGAGAAATACTTGAAGTTTCTCTCTCAGTGATACAACGCAACACAATTTTCAACTTCCGAGCTACAGTTTTCCCTCAGTAAAAGATACTCTAGAAAACAAGGTTGAGTTCTTCTTTCCTGATTTAAGGACAGGAAGGCTATTTTTAGTTTTGCTGAAAATGTCTTCCTGAGGGGGGACCATGAGGGCACATATCAATTATTTATGTTGTGCTAAAGACTGGCCACGAAGCAGCTGGAAGGACAACAAAACTGGCAGAAGCATAACCTATATCTTGTGGAGTTTGCTTGCCTACATGGGGTTAGTTAGGGACACTAACCTGAAATGCCAGAACACTAAAGTTGGCCATTCACCTACTTAATATATTTAAATCATCTGCACTGACAGGAACAAATTAATACACAGTGAAGCTCTTACCCATCCCTGAATCTTTCTTCGTGCCATCTGATATAATATCCACGTGGTCGCTGTCTACATCATAACTGAAGAAATCATTCAAATAAGTCTTCGATCTCTGGCCACCAAACACGTACAAGCAGCGATTTTTCTAGAAAAGAAAAAAATAAAGTCATGCATCAAGTCAAGAAAACTTATCGGCCAAATGTGGCCATTCACAAACACATTAACGAGAAAACAGAGATGTTATTCTTGTAAGTTTAAAGTCATTTCATAACTACCAGTTCCGCTAACCTTAATTGGGTAAATATTTTCTCTTTTCATCGTCAAAAAGATTCACGGTGGAATAGTAAGGCCATGGAGTTCATATTATTGTCAAACTCAGTAAAAACCTCAGGAATTCCTGATTTTTCTGTTTCAAGAGCTAAGCACTTACACGCTCACCCAAAAAGCCCCTTACACATGCAACTTCACAGACTTCATTTCCATGATCTGTGTATGAGACCACAGGTTCAGATCCAAGAAAGAACAGCAGCTTTGGGGGTGAAGCTTGCAGATTTCACATACTTTACTGGGACGGTCACACCTGATCACAGTGGCTTTAGCACACATATATGACCATTCATTTGTCGAGTTTCATATTAAAGAACAAACAGTTTCAATGTCAAAAACTCCCAAGATCATAATTTCACCATAAAAAAAAAAACAGGAACAAAAGACCAACTGTAAAAGAAACTGTTCAGATACCAGCAAACTTATTAAACAGAACAGGCAAACAGCAGGCCAAGAATACCAGGTTTATTACTTCTTTCAGTTTTGCCAAGTGGAAAGTCTGCAGAAGACAGATTATTTTTCTTCCAAACAGTAGAGAAAGTTGCAGAGGATCTAAGCTGCTATGAAGTGTGCTATAAAACCCTGCAGTCTCGTGTTCAGAGACATCTCACGTTCTCAGGTACCTATGCAGGTACCTATGCAGAGGGCATCTTTTTGTGCCCTCTCTAATAGATTGCGGAAAACTTAAAAGGCGACCAAAACAGAACTGAAAATGGTAAAAGCACAGTACCCTCTATACAAATTCTAACCTCTCATTTAAAGGAGGACATGAAAAACCTCAGCAAACTGTTAAAGACGAAAATCCGTAGCCAATTTTCAAAGGGCCATGTCAGAAAACATGCGGGTGTCACAGTCTTCAGTTCTCTCCCAAAGCCCTGTTTAAAAGTTCAGGGCCAGCAAAACTCTGAAAACACCCTTTGCTATCAGAAGATGCTACCAAATAGTTTCCACGTGAAACACCCATTGCACGACTATGCAGGCAGCCCTATTTGACTTAAATCCCCTTTGCACTGCTACCCTACTGCAAGTGCCCACATGAAATGCTAGTGTAGAACAGACAAGACACTGACCATCCTCCCTTTCCCTTCATGTAATTCCCATGTTCTGTGAATAAATACTCATGTAATTGATGAGCCCAATTGGACAGGAAAAATTTTTGAAAATACCTAATACTGTCAAGGTGTTAAAATAATAATAATAAAAGAGTAAGAACAAAACAAACCTCAGGTCTGACTTTCCGTTGGGCTCTAGATGAAATGCCTGCAATGTCACCTGTGCCCAGCGCAGGAAAGAGCATCAGGCCGATGCAATTACACACTTGCAATAAGCCCCTGCACTAATAAACTAGCAGATTCCAAGATGCTGTACTAACTTAGAAAAAATTATATATCCCTTTAGCTTAAATTGAACCAGTGGCCTCTGGTCTACTTATGATTAAAATCAACTATTTATTTTTGAAATTATACTCACAGTTAAACTAGGGAATGCTCTGACTAGGACTTGAATTAATACCACCTACATTAACCCAAAAAGGCCTCAGAATGTCAGCGAATATAAAACCAAGCGAGCCGACACACTGATGAGAAGATTAGAAAGCTTCAAGCTTGCAAGGAAATTAAAACCAGATGTTCTCCTTAAGGGCAGGCATCATGAATCAAAGTCTAGCGTGGATACTTACAGAATGGAACAACATACAGTGTCCTATCCGGGACTGGATATCCTCAGGTCCAGCATTACAGGAATCCTCTCGCAAAAGTTTCCACGTCTGACACTGGCAGTCAAAAGCAAACAGCCCGCTGAACTGCGGCTCCGTGGCTCTGCTGTCGTCAACGCTGCCGTTGCAGGTCAGAATTCTGCCCCCAAACGTGTAGATCATGTGCTTTTCGGAATCCATACACATCTGTAGGAACAAGAAAACCACTTTTAACAAGTCAGTACCTCCAGACTTAACACGAAACGTGCCTCTCCTATAAGCGTTACCCAGCAAGTTCAGCAGTGCACTACACATCTCCTAAACCTTTAATTAAAAAGAAAATAGCACAAATGTCTTTACGGCTGACAGGTACTAAAAACACAGACCCTTTAATTTACAACATGAGCCTGATATTATCTTGCCCTTATAATATTTTCGCATCTAAAATCTGCTCTAGTTGCTTTTTCTTTTTTTTCCTTCTTAAAAAAAAGTTTTTCACTAGAATCTGTGGCCAGTTCTTCCAGAAAGTACATTGACTACTGCCCTTGACAGTAACTATGAAAGGGAAAAAAGCAAATTCATTGCTTATTTACTGAATGCCATCCAATCAATCCAGAACAGCATGAGATTTGTTACTTGTATTCCATCTCAGGCATATACTTAATGTTACCCTAATAACTTCAACTTCAATTGGGGTTGTTACACAGACGAGGATTTTTTGGTGATACTTCAAGCAAAAAAAGAGGAAAAAAAAGAAAAAAAATCCGCAAAATATATCTGAATTCAGGTTATGGTAAACAGGATATGCACTGCAGTGCAAATCAAACAAGACTGACTCCACACGATGCTTTCAGACACTGCAGCAAGAGTGTTACAGAGCACGGGGGGATAAAAAAGACCACCAAGATTACAATGAGACAGAGATGCTACTCACCAACATCTATACAACACATTTTTAGTGCAGCACATTTCTGAGAAGGTTAAACACAAACAGCTATCCCAGGGGGTACAGAGAGAGAGGGCTGTAGGCTGATGAAGACTTCAGGAAGGATATTCTTTTAGAAAAGGCAGGTGGAAAAAGGAAAACATTTCAGTCAGGAAAAAAAGGTAGCAAGAACAGCCTTGTTGGCTGATCGTTTTGTTTTGCCTCTTAACAGAACAGAAAAATGGACTGGCTTTTGTTTTGCAGATAACGTGCTGACAATTTCCAGTTGGGCAAAAAAGTCTATTTTGCTGGTAAGACAACAGCACTGGTTACAAAAGGCAACCCATGCTAATAAAAGTAATTCCTAGACTGTTTTATAAAAAAACAGAAAAAAACACCATTGTGATGTTATTTCTTGGCCTTTTTTTAAAATAAAGAATGAAATACCTTTTTTTTTTCTCCAAGTACAAACAAGCCATTTCACCCCATTCAAAGAAAAAAAAATGTTCAATTTAAGTATACGAACAGGTCTTAAAAAATATAGTAGCCACTCCAGAAATGTGTTCAGCCTCTACACGGCATACAGGTTTTACAGCATTTGAAAGGTCAAGATTTTGACCCTGCTGGCCTCATTTCACTGCCCTGCTTATTGCATCCTCCTGAAGGCAGCACAAACAGCTTGGTGACTTGCTCCCCAGCATCCACCAAGCAGGCCGAGCTGCAAAATCTAGTGCAAATGGGTAAATCTGGCTTCAGCTTTAATAGAGCAGTCATCCGAATGAAATGAATTGTTTTGCAAAGTTTTTTTTGACTCAATTTCTTTAGAATACCAGTATTCAATGGCATTAGACAACAGCACTGCCAGAACTTAGCTGATGGGCAAATAGCAACCGTGCCCTTCGCTGCTGCAGTACCAGATGGAGCCAGTAAGTTCTAAGCAGGCTGTGATTGAATGATTGATTCAGATACGGAGGAAAAGGTACAGGATTATCAGCGTGGACTATCAGTGCAGCTGACCTGATGATCAAACACCAGCTTCGGGCCTCCATCCGCCGCAGTGTCCTCGCTGAGCAGCATCCACGTGTTTGTGTCAATGTCATAGCGATAGAAGTCACTTTTCAGAGATTTACTGTTCCTCACGGAGGAATCCAGGTAGCGCCCCAGGGTGTAGATCTGCCTTCGCTGGATGTCGATGCACATCTTGTGGCAAGATCTGGCACTAGGGCCATTCTAATAGGGGAAGCAGCCACAGAAATAGAGAAAACTTTATTAAACATTTAAGATTGTTCCACGTAAACTAACGCACGCTCGCTCAGGGAAAATAGGTACCATCAGCAACTGGAAATTCCCTTATTCAAGAACATCTGCTTATAATCACAAATATAGGACAAACATATATCAACATCTTAATAACAGGATATTCTATATACTATTTGTGTTTTAAAAAGACACCAATATATGTTTTTAAACAAGCTTAGGACATGCAGTCTTTTTGTAAGGTATCTTAGAAGATGGGCAGCTTCTTCCAGAAGTGATTCTCAGAGGCATGTGAAAGCTACTTGATCTTTTAAAATAACAGAAGTTGATGCACATGAGCAGCAAGTTAAGATGTCATAGCCTATAAATAACTACATAGGAAGGAGATTAAGGAGTGCTCTATTACAAGAGGCTCTGTTTTATTAATAGGATGTTTTCTAACAGATCATAACCAGACACTCCCACAAGCAATCAGATCCTCTAATGGGTCTTTGGAGGTAACAAAAGCACTCCCTGTCCTTCACAAATAGATACGGCCATTCCAACCTCCAGCTCCAAGGAAATTTCCCACGGTAAGCACAAGCACCACGGGTTAGGAGCTTTAAAGAGAGACCCAGGGGAGCGCTGCCAAATTATAATGACCTTATCCATGCAGGAGTGCTCGGCTTATAAGGTGTTTTATTCAAGGAAATTAAGATGATGCAACACGGCAAAGTATCCTTTCTGCTTCAGCTGAACCTGCATTTGAGAGCTTCCAAACATTCCCTATGAAGCACACACACATAAAGGTTATGGTCATGTAAAGGTTATGGTCATGTACTCCGAAATACTGCAAGTCGAGAGGTCCAAAGCGTTATTTATAAAAAGAAAATAAAAAATAAAAACGAGATAAATGCGGGGTGTATTCTAGCCATGTCAATGATAAGTTTAATAGGACTTTATTTAATGTTAATTGTGCAATTATGGTGTTCTTTAAGTGACGGTGCCAAGAACAAGGCTGGCTAACGTAGGAGCCTCCCTGAGAGTCTACAAGGCCAGAAAGAACTGCGGAAGCAGAACAAAATGTCAAGCATTAAAGTTCAGTACTGAGAAACTCAAAAAGGTGGTCTGAAAATCAACATTAACACAGAGATTTCAAATACCAAATTAAAAAAGAAAATATCCACGGAAAACTGAAGTATGAGACTAAAAACAAAACATTAAAATCCCCTGAAAAAATAAAGGCTCTGCAAATAGACACAGAGGTAATATATATTATAACTTATTAAAGGTCCTGCACTTAAAGATAGCTATTTATATTACACCAAATAACCAGCATAATGTCTGCTCCATGTGCTAGGAAATACTACCTTCTGTATAAAATCTTGGTATCTGCACTATTTCATGTAATAATATTCCACTGAAACTATGACCAAAACTTAAAAAAGACTACTGGAACATAATTTACTGAGCTGAATCAAATATGGAAGGCAACGTGGCATTTTTGTAATCAAGAGACTTTAATATTCATGTTATAGAATTCAATTTTTTGATTAAAGAAGAGTTACAGGAAACAGTTTACAGTAACTCGAATGGCTAAAATATCTGAAGAGGTATACTGAATTAGTCATATTTTGTAAATATGAAGCAGAATGTCAGCAATGATCACAGTTTTGAGGATTAGTTACTCCATGGCAATTAACATAATTTACTTTTCTTTAAAGGAGACCAAAAGAAGTGAAGCGTTAGCATAAAATTCTGAAATGCAGCAAAAGTTCATTGCCTTTGGTTGCATGGAGGGGGAAGCTGGAAGCAAAGGAAGCAGCAGACTCAGTCTTGTTTCTAAAAAATCCAAGTTAGTAACAGTATTTTCAAAAAACTGCATTTAGAACATATGAGGCAGTCTCTTTGGATGAGTAGCAGTGACTTCTGTATCAAAGGTTGGCCCCGATTCCAAAGAAAGCAACCCCAGCAGACAAAGTCCATCTCCACTTACCTAACTGGGACACTGGAGGATACTCCACTGTTCTCCTGCCAAAGAGCACACATTTGCTTTGGCACTGCCACCTTTTAGAGGAAATGTTAGGATTTTCCTATCTGAAATAGGTGCTTTCAGACATTTCCTTCTCTCATGTCCCTGCATTTTTTTCTAAGCAATATTTTTTTTCTCTGTCTCAAAATGACAGTCTCTCTATGCTACATAAATCTTACCAAACCTGCTCAAATACAATCTTTAGCACATTCGGGAACAAAACTTCCATTTAACCAATTTCTAGACCTGTCTCACCTAGAAGAAAAAAGTCACCTTCAACCGAACACTGTTTGGGCGCAGGGACGAGACTTAGTCACTTCAACATCTACAATACCAATTTCAAGCCACAGGCATCAAAATCAAAGTTATAAGGTTGGGTATGTTTACAACATAGGAACATCATATTGTAAATCATATTGTAAAATGCTGTTAAAAAAAAAAAAGGAAAAAAATCAGGAAAGTGGGGAAATATGGAAGCACCCATTTTTAAAGGTAAGAGCTAGACGTTGGTCATGCCTCGCACAGCAGCATCTACCTTTTAAGGAGCTCCTAAAGACCTCGGCCTGGACCATTTCATCTGTTCAGATTGGAGGCACAGAAATCTCACCGTCTCAAGCTGACTTCAACACTTTTATCTTTAACTTTATTATCTTGCAGAAACTAACTGCATGGTCTCTCTAATACAGAAAGCTTCACCCAATCCACAATCTTGTTTTCAGAAAAACCTTAAGTTATTCCCATATACTGCTTATAAGGTCATGTGAAACCTGGCAAAAGCTTTTAGCCCCATGTTTACCAATTTTGGTAAACAACTTCTTAAAAACAGGGCTACATATTTCTGTCTCAAATGTCAAAGTCGAGTGGAAAAGCCTAAACCTGTATTTAATGTGAGGGCTACTAAATTTTTCAGCAGAAGCCCTTGCAGTATGAATATACTTCAATGGGAGACACAGGGTCCATTTACGAGGACAGATATGTACAGACACTGAAAATGAATCAAACACTTCCAGGAACACATGATTAAATGAATCAAGAGGCTGTGGGCGGTTGCGAATGTTCATCCAAAGAAGTGTACTTCTCACAGCTACAATAGCGAGCCTGTTGTTCAGACACAGAACACACTGGAACAACTTGTTATGGAGAGAGTGACCCACCAAATTCAAGTGGGGAAGAGTTTGTCGATTCCGGAAGCGTTAAAGAACTCAACCGGTTATTAAGCAACAAGAGAGAAAAATTTACCGTGATAGACATGACTTGCCTTGCTTAATTTACAGTGGAAGACATGAAGCATGGGTAGTTTGCCCCCAAAATGCAGACTCAATGCACGAGCCAATGGTCCCCACTGATGGGACTGTGCTACATCTCTACACCTTCTCAGAAATGTAGGTCTTACCACCAAAATAGAAGCCAAGACTTTCAAAGGGCCTCATTTAATGCAGGCTTCACTACTCTACTAACTTGTCATTGACAAACACCTGCAGCTAATTAAGGGTTTCATCATACTTTGGTAGCTACCAAGCAAACAAGTGGCAAGTGGTAACCACCAGGTCTTCAGCTGCATTCTGCTCACAACCACATCTGCTCTGAAAGCAAGAGCTGGCTCAACTGCTTCCTAAGCCACGCAGCTCTCGCTTGGTTATCTGACAAGAGAAGAGTGCCCACCACAAAGAGGAAGAGCACCCAAAAGATGGGACACAAGACTAAGAACATACCAAAAGAGAGCAGCACAATGCAAAGAATAATTCTGACTAGCTTGCTTTATTTGATCTGGTGAGTATCTTAAGTGATAACAAATTAATGCAAGACTCCTCACTGCTAAGTACTTCTTTAGAGCTCTTTTTATTCAATGCTCTTGAAAAGTTGCTAGCACACGGGATCTACATTTTGGCAGATGAAACTTCAAGAACTACTTGGCTGACTTAGCGGAGGTATCACTTCCCAAATAGCACGTCTGGTTAAAACAGGCTCTAGCAAGTCCCATCTACCAACGGTTCTGAAGAAGGACCAACTTTGGGAATTCTTTCGAGTTCTCATTCTGAAGCCTTGGCCTTCAGACTGCAGAAACCACACACGAAAGCAGCTGGTGACTTGGTTAAGCTCTTATTCAGATGGCAAACAGCATATTCCTCCTTTGGCCAGCCCCCTGCATTTATGCCAAGGGGCAGTGGCAGTAATAAAGCATTAGCATATCACATTTCTAATCTACGGGGTGCTGAACAATACCCAACATTACTAAGCATCATGAGGGCTCAATTTCTATGGACTAAACAAGCAGCCACCCGGAGCTAGGACTAACCTGAACAAGATGGCTTTCTGCCACCCAGCACCACTGTACAATTAGCGCAGCATAATAACAGCTAAGGCAGATTAAACACTATGTGCAACGGCCTCCTTTTGAAGCAGCACTGAATACAGAGCTGCTTGGCCCCGCTCACTCGTCTTCAAACACGTTGGTCTTGCTCGTAACTCTTCCAGTCTCCAAAATGGAACTAAACGCCATGAAGAGGATGAAGGGAGGGAAAAGTAGAAAGTACGTAAACTCGGGAGGGCAGAGTATTTTAAGAGAAGCGTTCAATCCCTTAAGGGCCCGGGGGTGACCAAGGGCAAAGAGGATTTTTTTTGGTTTCGTCAGTGCTCCACGACGCTCGGTTGGGCAATGCCAAGTGAATACACAGTATACTTTATGAAAGGCCTTCTCGACATGCTAAGCCACTTTATAAAATCTAATTAGAGCTTTCTTCATTTAACTTGCAAATGCTGAAAGCAATTATCCCACTTAAGGCCTAACTTACAAAACGTTTTCAAAAAGCAACACAAGAGCACCCAGAGACACTGCTGCCTCCACGGAATAACTGATTCATTGGGATACGGAGCAGAAAGGATCGGCACACAGCGCCTTAGGGTAGGGTCTGCTCAAATCATTTATGCCAGCATCACCGTGCATCATCTTTTTTTTTTTTTTTTAAATACACGTCCTGTGAACCTGATTTAATGCGAACAAGACTGAGGTACGCCAGACCCTCCTCCTTGCTCCCCTCAATCAACAAAAATAGGGGGGAGTTTGGTTACTTTTGGTTGTCATAACCTTTAGCAAATAAAGAGTTTTCGGTTGCAAGCAGATCTGTTTTATTCAGACAGATCCAGATGAAAAACCTCAGGAGCGAGCCTGGACCCTGTTCAAGAGCAAGGGAAACAAAAACAACGAACAGCTGACTAATTCTGCCGTCTTCGTGCTCTGAAAGCCTGAATGGAATGTGAGCGCTGCCTCCAGAAGAAAGTTCAGAAATAAGCGTCAGGAGGGAAACGCTCTTGTCCTACAGCGAACTAGGACGAGGACATAAAAACGACACAAACAACCTACTTTGTTGCTGGTTCTCAGAGCCAGCTGTCATGCAACAAACAGGCCCTCCTGCCTACACGCAACTGCAGAGATTAAGTGGTCTCATTTCCCAGTTTCAGGGTGCGTTTCAGCAGATTCAGTGCGAGTTCCTCCCCATCGCTCTTGCAGAAAAAAAATAAAGTTCTCCACAGTCTTGAAAACAAAAGGAAATGCGTATAGTTCTTGGCATGCACCCAGGTCTATAGGCTCTTGAAGATCAGAACTTGTTAGTGCTTTTTTGAGCCTTATACACGCTCCCAAAACGTGTAATCTAAGCAGCAGTTCAAAAAGACTGCGTGTTACAGGCAAGACCTAAAGTCAGCAAGAGAAACATCTACAATCATCCACAAGAAAAACCTCCATCCCACATAAAATGCTTTCTGTGAGCAACTGAAGTTTCTCACAAAGAAGATAACCAGAAAGCTATCAAAAGAACAAGCAATCTAGTACTTCCCAAGGCAGCGCGGGGCATTTGCACTGTCTGTCAGCCAAAAGCACAAACTAAAACGAGCGGATCCGGATAATTTTTAAACACCCAAATGCCAAGTCACGCGATGGAGCGGCATCCAGGACATCCAACCACGCAACAGGAGCCCCGTGCCAGCTCTTGTGACTGGAGGAGGTGAACGCAGACTTCATTACCTTCAGCTACTCCACAGATTTACCTCAAGTTAAGCTTAAAGCAGCATATGCCAGGTCAGCAACCGTATATTTTTAACCCTGCAATGTTCTTGCCGTTATCTCTGAAAGCTACCAGATATTTCAACTTACTTTTACCGCTCCTGCATCAGTTACAGGGAAGAAATTCAGAGAATACACAGGTTAAAATGTGTTCCATCAGTTAATATTTTAGTAAACCTATTAAACAGGTCAGAACCTGGCCAAGAATCATGACATTTAAAGCCCCCAGGATCGTTTTTGAGAAGCAAGGCTCTACACAATTTATCCCACACAGAAGAATCAAGTCTCTTATGACAAATAAGAAGTTCAGCCACCAAAAAGCTTCTCACAAGTATTTGTGAAAAAAAGACCACTAAATGCATCTAGCCACAAGTCAGGACGAAGATATCCTTTCGGTCAAGCAGTTGACACAGTATTTGAGCTCTGGCTAATCTGCTTACAAGCGTCCTCCTATAGCAATGCAACTAAATAGATTTAGTTGCAAAATCCTTTCTGGGCATCTGACTCAGACACGATGGAGCAGATTAAAGCCAGAGGCAGCTTTTAGCACACAGTTCTGATTCAACTGCTCTGCCTGCTTTAGGAAGGAAACAGAGAATTAAACAGGATGAAGCCACATGGCCACGTCTTAGGTGTTTCTGAAAGCGTGTACGTGTTCCAGATGAGCCAAACTTCTCAACGCTGGACACTTCAGCCTCATGCTGAACGCTCATAAAGAAAGGTCTGCCGAGACTAGAAGTCAAAAATAAATGGTCTGGTGTTCTACTTTCAAAAGAAGGTTCAATGAGCTTATAACTCAAATGATTAAGCTCTGAGATCATATGATATGACCTTTATGATAGCAGTGCGCTGGATTTGATAACCTAGGCGGGGTCATCCTCTCCTGTCCTACATGGGAGTTCACTAAGACAGTCTGTTCCAGCCCTCGGGGACCAGCACAGGTTCATTACGGCGTGGATGAGCCTATGCTTCAGCACACGTGAACGCTGCCATGAAAAGGACTGCATGCTTGTGCTCACCTCTCGAGACTACCTGTTAAACATTAGTCTCTCAGCAAGCAGCTTTCCAGAAACAAAACACGGCCTGTGAACTGATTCAGGAACTTACCAAGGCTTCACAATCCCAGAATGGCTGAGGGTAGCAGGGACCTCCAGGGATCCCCCAGTGCAGCCCCTGCTCCAGCAGGGACACCCAGAGCACGGGGCACAGGGTGGCATCCAGGCGGGTTGGAGATCTCCAGAGAAGGAGCCTCCACAGCCTCTCTGGGCAGCCTGTGCCAGAGCTCTGGCACCCTCACACCAAGGAAGTTCTTCCTCACGTGGACATGGAGCTGCCTGGGCTTCAACTTGCACCCATGAGCCCTTGTCCTGTCCTTGGCCACCACCCACAAGAGTTTGGCCACTCTTCACATCTGAGGGGAGAATGTGAAGAAGATTCTCCTCTCAGGCATTTCAATACCCTATTTTTGCACGAGTTTATCTACAGCACAAAAACAGCTCTAGTAACAGAACCCTGAGCTACGGCCAGTGCAGGAAGCCCCATTCCCAGGTCATTTTTGAGCTGCATGTTCTCCCTTGACTCGCTCTCACACCTAGGTACCTTCCAGGCCTTTCAGCACTGCACAAACTTGTGGATCTCATGTCACAGTAAACGAAGTCATCCTATGACCAAGGGACTTTTCTAGACAAGTAAGCGGAAAGTAAAAGACACAAGACTTCAAGTATGCAAAACAATGGGAAATTAATCTTTCGCTTAGGTAAAGTAGGTTACAAGAACGCTACTGAAAGTCTTGGTCAGGCTTTAATTTACAGTCAAAAATAAGTCATCCTGCCTACATGTTTCAGCTTACATATGCAAACAGGAGCAGCAGTAAAGCCATGTCCCAGCACACCACAGAAGGCATTGAAAGAATATTAACACCGTAATACTTTTAAGACAAGACATAATTTACCTGCAAAGCAGACATCATTCATTCACACTGATGAAAAGTGAGTAAGAAGAATTACAGCCTGTTTTATTTAACAAGGAAACACTTTGGTTGCTTTACACGTCAACTGCTCAGCTTTGCTTTCAATAACGCTGATGAAATACAACAGACAACCTACCGCAGACCCAGAGCTTTCAGCAGCTCCAAGACAGGCCCTCGGGACAGAATCCTAGCGAGAGGAGCTTGAATAAACCCATTAACACTGCAGGAGTTGAGCGAGGCCCTTTGGACTCGCATCCTAAATTCACGCTGTCCTCTCACTTCCAGTGCAGTAACTAGGGAAGGTCCAACCACGACAGTTGAGTTTCCACAGATGCCACCTCTTCAGTTTAGCTAGAGCTATACGTGGAGACCAGATAGATGGCAGACTCCTTATCCACAAAGCCATGTGAGATGTGTTATGGTTTCTCCAACTGTGTAACGATATAACAGAGCTCCAGATAGCTAAAGAGTTAGTTTTCCAGGTTTTGATTATTTTTGAAATGCTGGCGATAGATCAATATGGAATTAGAAGCCTTAATGCAGAATATGACAGGCTCTAAGATGCCTCTGTAAAGGTCAGTGTTATAGAGGATAAGGAGTACCTAGAGCTTCTAGAAAGGGACAAAAGTGGCCGTGTACTTTTTTCCCCCCTCTTCAAGCAACTCCACAACTATGGGACTACATCTTAGCACTACAGATATTGTGTGGTCTCACAGGCTTCTGCATGGCAAGAGGGTTGGGGACATGGCATAATGACCACAAACCAAATATTTTCTACGTTGAAAAACACAATGCCGTGGAGTTCATAGGACCTTTCTTCTGAACCAAGCGGCAGTCTGGGCCAGTTGTGGTTTGTGACATGTTTATACCACCTTGCAGCTCCCACTGCAGGAGCTGCGCCAATTGCCACAGGAAGCGCAGCCCAAGGCTAATCTCTGCTGTATCAAAGTTTTAGGACTGAGGCATCTTCAGTTTTGCAGTCATCTACACAGGAAGCCACACGAAAGAAAAATCAACCAAAAAAACAGTGCAAAATATTTTCTATGGTCTTCTCAAAAGTCTATGAAGCATCACGGTAAAGTCCTTCTCTTCCACGTATTAAAGACAAAAGTAAAAATAAAGTAAGTGTGCAGAAAGAAGCTTTTAAAGACAGAGCACTAAAAGCAAAGCACACCCGGGGCACTGCAAGGATCAAGACCTAACAGTTCCTGAATTACAACACGAGAAGGATTTTTGGCCACCTCCAACATCTAACCCGGGCACAAGTACCCTGGAACATTCATCAATTAAGTCCTATCAGGCCTTGTCAGGGCAGAAAACTCACATCAATGTACTTCAGCCAGCATTTCCTCTATGCAGAGCCCTGAAAGCTTAAGCACTAGTTACCTTCAAACTGTGGTGCAAAAATATCCATTCTGAGCAGCAAGAAACCTTGAATAAATCTTCTGGAAATGCTTGAAAGTCTGTTAAGTATTTGTCTATAATACTACTTAAGAGAGCTTTCCCTGTGTTACCATCCTGAGGTAACTGATATTTCTTTGGGACTTTCTGTATTTGTACAGCTTGAGCAGGGCTAGTGTAACGGAAGTCTCTCACTGCCTGCTTGAAATAAGAGACTGCTCCCGAGGCAGAGCTGCCTGCTGCATGAGGCTGTTTTCACCTTGCTGATCAGAAAATAAGCTTTCCTCCCACCTCTCCTAACGCAGCTCCCTCTCCTGTTTCCTTAAAATCACTTCTCCTGTGGTATTTAGTGTACAAAGCACAATTCCAGGAATTCCAGCTGGTTCTTGTCTTACAGGTGCTTATTTAAGTCTTTAAAACCTGAAATGGCATAAATCAGTGTTTCAGCCCTATATACACCTCTTCTCTACATTCTTACCTGAAAGTTTTGTAACCCTTTAAACAGCATGAGAATTTTGCCTTCCCTGCAAGACATTTATAACGAGGACAGCAGTGGGAATGTGCCAGGGAGAGTGTCCTGCCTGATCCTTACTTTATTGAGGATAGGGTGATGCAATGACTTACTAAGAAAATACATGCACAAAAAGCTATATTCCTGATGAAGGACTAGAGCAGTACACCCATCATAAGCTAAAAGTGGTGATTTTTTAATGAGGATATAAAATCTATGAATCAACTACCCATGATATATTGCTAGAAGGTTTAAGAGCAGTTCACAATTTTGTAAGCAATACCCCTTTAAAACAAAAAGCCTTAGGATATTTTGAAACTCTGTTTTATCTGAAGACGGGCACATTCCAGCTCCATCACTGCCAGGGTTCTGCAGCCTTCAGAAGACCAGGGTCACTGCATTTATCTAGCTACTTCTTCCTCTACAAGACCACCTTCAATATCTAAAAGGGATCTACACACATTGGTGTTAAGAATAACAGGAGCCTGGCTCGCTTTCTGCTGTTTTTTTTTTTGTGTTGGAAGCAAGAGCTATGGGTATTAACTGATAGCATCAACGAGCTAAAGATCTACAGCTGTCTTACTGTAAGTATGATATTTTCTTTAGGGAAAATTAAGAGACAAACAAGGATTAGGACAACAGAGTTGCTTGGGCACACAAAGTAGCACAACCAAATAAACAGTCACCTTTTAAAGCTGAATAAGCGTTTTTAAAAATGCTTAGAGTCAAGATAGTTTTCAATGGGGTCTTTTTTAGACTTCCTATGTAGAAATCGATGGAAAAGCGAGTCAAATCCATCTGAAAGCGTCTCTAACATCTTGGACAAAGAATACCAGCTAGAACACTTTAAAAATTATTATGCTATTAAATAAGGAAAAAATTAACACAAGATACTTAAAAACAGTTGAGAATAGTTTCTGTTGGGTTTAATGACATGTATTTGCCCTCTTTGCCTCTCCTTTTGCAGGCATTTGCACTCTCTAGGAAGCTGGCTCAGAGGTACATTTGCAGCATCCAAGTTTCTATTGTAGGTTGCTCAGGACAGCTGCTTTCTCCCCATGGGTTTTTGCAATACCAGGCATCGAGTAAAACTGAACACCTGCACAACCAGTATTTCTGAGAAGTAGAAAATGGCAGATTCACTACACCAGATTTCTAAGGTGCATAAATATCAAAGTATTTGAACCAAAAATAATGCTTGCAAGTTACTTCAGGCATCTTCCAAACTACATGATTTGTAGGAAAGAGTCAATTTTTTAAACTTGTTCAGCTCATAGATACGCTCATATAAAACAGGAACTTCATATATACATATATATCTCTGCCTCTATACACACACACACATATATATATGTTTACATATTTCAGGAACACATCCAAAAACAGCCATACATGTCACAAACGCTTACAAAGCATAAAACACTCATGCAGTAACGTGAGGTTGGAAACTTCGGGTAAGTTAACCCATTTCAACTAATGCAAATCAATGCACAGACCCGCTACGGAAAGTTTAATCAGAAACATATTAGCAGATGAAAAAGCACCCTGCCTTCTCACTAGCTTTCTACGTTCATCAGCTTTTATTTTCAGTACCTCAAAAGAGTGTTAGCAGCCAACCATCTCCTTATAATACACAGCTTTTCCGGACCATTTTGAAGCTACTGAATATCAGACTCTTGTTGACCTAGGCTTTGCTTCTCGTAAGTGAAAATTTACCCATCTAACTGGTTCACCTATGAACAGCCCTTCGCTTCTACCCATGACAGCTTAATTGAGGTGTCTTTGGTGAGAAACACCATCAAAAAGGCTTTAATGGAAAAAAAATAACCCTAGCCTGCTTACCCCATTTCTATATCTCTGATTTGAAAGACAGGATTTCCCTCTGAAAAAAGCCAAGTGGGATGAGTCAACACACCCTATTTATGAATGTGCAGGGCAACAGAATCTACCAGTTTGCACTATGCAGAAGTCAAACTTTTTTCATCTGCTATACTTTGCATCAAGCCTGGAATTCATTTAAAAGAGAAGTGCCAGATGGGAACACCTATAGGTCTACTTGCTCTATTAAGGCTAGCCAGAAGCTTGGCATATACTTAAATCAAGTTCCATGAATTCAATCCTAAAAACCCACATTTACCTTACTGTTCTGTTACCCATCTTGGACCTGCTCCCGAACAAGTCAATTTTCCTATACCCATTTCCAAGTCTCCTGGTTGCATATGTTGCATCCTTCCTCAATCCATTTGTGTCTTTTATATTAAGATGAAAAAAAAAACAGTTTGAGAGGACATCTTATCTGAAAACTACTAAAACAAGTTTCAAAAATACTGCTGACAGAATATACCAACTATCATGTTTCTCACTTATCAAATCTCCAGAGCTAACAACATCCTTCATCCTTTTGAAGGTATTTAAAAGGCCACACAACTATCAATTTACACCAAATGAAAACTTTCTGACCATTACCTACTCATTAAACTGCCCTCCTGTACCAGATTTCACTAAAGTAGCATTTCTAAGAGAAGGTTACTGCTTGGAAGTAGAAATCGTAGAACCCCAAACACACACATTAAGTTCCTCTATCCACTGGCAGTGGCATAAGAATAAAACGCCTGGAGAGTGATAGTGTTTTTTTCCAAAACAAAACCTCAAATCCCAAATCCTCAAAATGTCTCCGAGGTTGATTAGCAGCTGTAGATTGGCAGACAGCAGCACTTGTCAGAACAATTCCCTTGGTTCAGAGTATGAACTCTCAAAGGCTCTTAAAATTCACGTGGCTTGGCCCTGCCTCCTGCCAACTGATCACTTGTAGAGCTGTTGCATACTCAAAAATCAGCATTTCATGGAGGAGACAGCCAGAAGGGCAGCATTTGTGGGCTACCCCATGTTGCATCTCTCCAAGGGATGTAGGCTCAGAGCAAGAAGATCTGACAGGGACTAGAGAAGCGCTTTGGGCTCTGACGACCAAAGGAAGGATGGGGAAGTCTGCTCCACCTGGCCACAGGGGCTGAGATATCTATCCTGGACTGACAATTATATAATGTACATAACTATATAATAGAGTAGAACTCCTGACAGTTAATACTTGTGATCAGCTACCTCAGCAGTGCTGCTGTAGCCCATGGGAAATTTCGAAACCACAGCTGGAACAGCAGAGTTGACCAAAAAGGTCACAAACTTTTCGTAACACAGCGCCGAGGGGAAGACAGTAACAGACTGGCCCTGCACCTTTATCCCACAAGCGGGAATGTGAGCCACCCTTAAGATGGCACAGTAATATGTAACATTTCCTACATCTCGCTCTTGTCCAAGTCTAGTTAAGCAGTGGCTAATTTAATCGGTGTCACCGACTATCTTGGAACAAAACAGCTGGCAGCAGAACAAGCACAACACAGAACAAAACCCAAGACTACATTTCCCTGGAATCTATTTCACATATCTACAGAAATTCCACGTCAACAGACATTTCCTTTTAGCAACTTGTTTGTGAATATTTGATGCTCCTATTAGAGAAACATCTGAAGTCTTTGTTTTTGAATTTACTTCTCCATTTGAGCTTGACCTTTTCATTCCTAAATGGTGGTTTATCCAGAAAAAGCACTATCCCTTCACAAGATCAGCAGCAGGCAGTTCACTGCACTTAGCAGGAAGTTACAGGATTGTGGCCTGTGCCTTGGCACAAGGGTCAATGTAAAGGAGCTCTACTGTCGGCCTACTTGCCGATGCCATCCTAGGCTATATCGGGGGTAGGTCATTCCAGAACCCCATAGGTTTCTTCCCACTCTTCTTCCCTTAGGTATCCTTCTCTTCAAAATCCCCAATCTCCTTTTTTCTCCCCCAAACTTCTCCAAGACTCTTCTCGTCTTTCACTTCCAGCCCTTCCCTGTCCTCATTTTTTTTCCTCCCAAGGTCCCCTGGTAGCCACTTTACTGCATCACCTCACAACTCCTGGACTGTCTCCTCCAGCTGCCCCTTGTGCGTTGCCGCTCTCTCCCACCCCGGCTAGCAAAGGGCACGAGGACCTTCAAGAGAAAACACAGGCCGTTTCTGGCGCAGATCGTTCCCTGTGTCCTGGCCAGGTCTCCCAAGCTGTACGGAAACTCTGCTGGGTAAGACAGGATCTCGTCAGAAAAGGAAATGAATCCCTTTAAGGACAATCCAAGCTCTCCGTGCTTGCCGGTGCGGGAAGACAACGTGGTAACTTCTTTTGGCAGGACGTTGTTACTACGCTGCGTGCTAAACTGGACAAATGTACATACTAAACTGCTACAAAGCAGGAGAAAATTAAACCAGGGACACAGACATTACTCACTGCCCAACATGCATTTGAAGGAAGACAATGCAGAGAGGGTCTAGCTGTTTATCTTGACCATATGAGTTGATAAAAGAGAAGAATCTCAACTAACTCTTGTTATTATGTCACAATCCTCCTTAAGATATGGGCACATACTTATTGGTTATGTCATTACAATGTTTCTTCAAATAAAATCCACAATTCAAGATTTAAAGAGAAGTTATACAAGGCCAGCTACAGAGCATGGGAGGGCAGGTCCTGAAAGCCTAAATTCTACTTCAGCATCACCGAACGCATGAGTAGCTGTCGGTAACACAGAGTGACAAACGCGCGAAGAATAACCAAGAATAAATTAAAAAACCCAAAGATGTCCAACAAAGACACTTTTATACAGTGCCATTAAAATGCTGAAATAATGTGTTCAATTTTTTTTTTGCTATTTTATAAAGGATATTGGAAAAAAGTGCCATGCACCGAGATTTGAAGGGTAAGGGATGTGCCTTACTGACATTTTCACTTTCGTTATTTGCTCTACCTCATCACAATTTCTAAACACCTTTGCCAGGAAAAAACAACAGTACTAAAGTTTTACTTAATCCAGTACAAAAACTTGTAAAATGGGTAGTGGCAAAACACTAGAGAGAAAAAAAAATAAAGATCAAATGGGAACTAGATCTACTCCTCAATTTTGTTGCTACCAAAAGCAGCAACAAAAACTCATATGTTTACTCGCCCGAAGAGGTGAGACAAATTTCCAGAAATTATGCTCTGACAAATCAGAAACCAACTCAAAACACAGTAACCATGTGAAACTAACATTTCACAGCATAGTGATGTGAATTACACAACACAAGGGTCCCGGACTTTTTTGTTACCTCATATAAACCAAGCTGCAGTCATCTCAGAGGTTTTATACGTCAAAAACTGAACAAAATAGGCCAAGCAAGATGGTTCAAGCAAACGCCACAAAAAGCTCTTGGGGACTGTGTGGCCTCTGGCAGCTACCCTTGCTCTCTAGATTTCAATCTGTTAGCTGCCCATCTTGACTAAAGTTAAAAGAACAAACAACTCATTTCTGAATTCCAACAGCAGCATCGGGTCCGAAATGTTTATTAGGCGTCTGGTTGTTCAGTCTCGTCAAATTATTTAACTTTTGCTCTGCTCACTAAACTAATTTTTGGCTGACTAGACTGCTCTTGAGAAATAACCCTTTCGCCTGCAGTAATTGTAACTCTCCAAATTCGCACCTATTTCACATTCTCCCACTGTAAGCAATTCAGAAGACCTTGAACGTCTAAAATCTGCGGCTCTTACGACACGCTACACATCAATACAGGCACTTGAAAAGCACGGCATTTTTCTGTGCAAAAATTCGCATATTAGTAATGTTTGTAGAACATTAATTAATTAATGGATGTTTGTAGCACTTGCCTCTTTCTCGGTATCTCTGGAGATACAGGTCCACTGGTTTTCCTTCACACTGTACGCCCAAAAGTCAGCCAGATCCTGAGTCCCATCCCAGCCACCAAACAAATAAACAGTTTCTATTAAAAAAAGAAAAAAGAATATATTAGTTTTATTATTAAAAAAACATGCCTTTAAACAGGCTAATACATAGAAAAGCCCTGACAAATAGACAGCAGGTCTTAAAGATTACCAAAAGGGAAATTGAAATGGACTCCTCTTTGAATGTTATACCAGCCATAGGAACCAAAAGAAAGACTTTTTGGTTTAGCAATGGAATTTTTCAGGATAGATAAATGTACAGCCAATTCTGAAAGAGTCATTCTCTATTTCTATAGACACACACAAGGCAACTGAATCTATACACGCGTAATCAGGATCTCAGAGAGGAAAATTAACAATATTTACTATTTTGGACATTAGGAATTACTGCTATTTACCGAGATCTTAATTTGTCCCTTGTTTGGTGCAAGATTTATAGATGAGAAAGATTTCCTAGAGAACCATACTCTTGTTTCGTCCATCGCTTATAAAAGAAGATAGATTTCAGTTGCAAAATCTATGAGGGAAATGTTTTGTTAAGAGGATAAAGTAACCTATCCAAGGTGACAAAAGCAGGCAAGTGAAAGAGTAATGGATTAAAGTCAGTATTTCCGGCCCTTCTTTAGAACACGTTACCTTACGCCCATCGCCTCTCCAAACACCGACAGGACGGCAAGTTCAGTCACTCTGATGGAACTGAACTCGGGAAGGGTACAAGGAAGGAGAGGTCTCTGTTCTGCCATGCAGAGGTACCTAAGTTGCTTCCATTCTAGAAAACAACTACTTGTCTAAAACGCCTAAAACAACTTTACTTTTAGACTACATTAAAATGCAACACTATGTCAAGTCCAAGAAGAACAAGCCACTGCAAACTTCCAAAGTTTGGAAAAATGTCCTTAGAGTCCATAAACCGGTTGTATTATGAGGGCAGTGGCCATTTTTTAAGCCAATACCAATTAAAGAGCAGAGTTAGAAGTGTGATTTGAAAACGGGAATAATCCCCGACCCTTACCTACCATCAGGATGGTGGGCATCACCATGGAAAGGTTACCCTGGTTCATTAACTTTAATTACCCTTCCTCCTGGACTCAGGGCTCCCAGTGTTCCCTGCAAAGAGCAGGTCCCTTTGTGCTCATAAATTCTCACAGCTCACAAAACCCACATTACCACAACAGCTTCATTGATAGCTGAGGAAAATAAAAGATTTGGCACTGCCTAAGTATCCTATTGGGTTCTTGCCAAAATGTCATGCCTGCCTGTAAAGGCTTTGTCCGAGATGAAATTTAATAGCAAACCTGAATGAATCTGAGGAAAACTCAGATTTAAAAAAGTTACCTAAATCAAGCTGACAGAATTAGACTGCATGTAAGCACTCCAAAAGAGGCAGAACCATACACTCAATGTGAACTGCATCCCTAGAGTTTCAGAGGAACGACGACTACACAAGTGTACACGAACAGGGTGCCAAGTTTATTTTTAATGCTGGTACCGAACTGTAGCCTAGGTGAAAGATAAAACTCCATCATTATATAGACCTAGAAAAAATAACGTTTTCAATTTTTCAACATTACCATATCTCTATATAAAGTTCCTTTAAAAATACAAAAACTTTTCTCAAAATACTAACGCATCAGTTGCCAATAAAGTCATGAAAATGTCTTTTTCATAGTTCTTCTAAAGCTTGCCATTGTTTTCCCATGGTTTAGGTAAAATTACTCCAATTCCCAGCTCATTTCACATCTCCCGCGTTATTTTTTCCATGTATTTTTTTGGAGGAAGGGCTATTTTTTCCACCCTGCAAGCCAAGCTCCAAGCACAATGGGCTCTGGGGTCCATAACTCCGGCATTCTTGGATATTGCTGCAACAGCTAAACAACATATCAGTAAACAACATGCTCTAAGGAGGCAGCAGACAGAGGGGATGGACTCCCAACTTTCAGGCAGGAGTGGGAAGCTTGAGGGGCACAGGAGCCTCACATTGATATAATTATTTCCATCTTAGCAGAAACAGGGAATTAAGTTCCTTGTTCTCCTTTAGGGGCAGCCAGGAGGAATTTTCAATTCTACCTGTGGGGCAGCAAGACAAACATGAAAGCCCTTCCATTTTTTCCATAGCTTTCACCAGCTGCATTTCGGAAATCAAATTTCTCCCCCAGCCATCTTATCTTCACCTCCACTATGTTTATTTTTGAATGTGTATTCAAAACAATTTGAATATGTTCTATGAATATTTCTAAATTGCTTGCTCAGTCAAAAATGTTTCTATAATGTGAAAACTCTTTTATTCCCTTACTGTCCAAAGGACTAGAAGATGCCACTGCACTCCTCAAAGTATTACAGAGCATACACGGAAAAGAAAAACATTTCTCATCAACCTGAGCCTAGACTGGCATCTAGGACATGTTCTGACATTTTTTCCTGCTCCTGTTAACTCTATGCTCTCTGCACAGTGAAGTCCTTGGTAGCATTCGGGCATTGGTCTACACCAGCAGAATGCAGCACAGCAAACTCGCAACGCTGGGCGGATGAAGGATGTTTGATCTCCTGGGGCATCCCCATGGAAGTCTTCTTCTAACACAACACCGGTGAAATGGATACGTTCCATCTCCAGTGACATATCGAACCAAGCAATTTGGTCAAGTACCAATTTCACGTCTGCTAGAACAAGAGTTAATTTAGCCTCTAGATGATCATCTGGTCCAACAGGCATGCCCATTCCCTCCCCAGCATCTCACAGTGGAGCTAACTTAAGAGCCAGGGCATGTTGCACATCTCAGCTTTGACTGTCTCCCAGGATGGAGAACTCTCCTTCTTCTGAATCCTTGTTTCAATGACTGGCCATCTTCATTACCATTTCTTTTTCTTCATTTCTCACTGGAATCTCCAATTTGTGCTCACTGCCCCTCATCTTTTCCTTCTGGCCCTCCAGGAAGGGCCTGACTCCTCCTTCTCCACACCCCTTGCTATAGAGCTGTAGTATAAGTTCCTCTTGGCCTTTCCTAAGGAATGCACCCTTCTTGAGTGTCTCCTTGAAAAATTACACGCTGCAGCCCTCTGCCCTCTTGGTGGCCCTCCACTGGGACTCGCTTAGTTCAGCAACATCCTTGATGCAGCAGGGAACTGAAAATGGACACAGTATTCCAGATGCGGTCTCAACAAGTACCAGACAGAGGAAATTTCCCTAATCTGCTGGCCATACTGTAGCTAACGCAGCCCAAAATGAGGCCATAAGAGAAGATTCAGACTCCCAAAAAACTTCAGGAGAAAATAAATAAATAAAAACAACTCTTGCAGATAAACGTGAACCCCCAACTCCTTCAAAAGCCAAACAGAGAAACAGGAGTCACTCTTTGCATAAGAATCTACAGCTGCAGATGCTCAGCTTCTTCCACCACCCACATCGCACAGGAGCATGACCAGGTCAAGATCTCCCCGTGACAAGTTCCCAACCCCTGCACGACAGCTCTGCTTCCTCTTGTACTCCTCTTCTTATGCGAGTTCTCTGTTCTTGACAGGAGCTTCAAGAGGTCCTACCTGCTACTGATCCTGCCTATTAAGGTGAGCACTGAGATTCAGGGTCCCTTCACCAGCCTAAGACCACCTTTCTCTCCGAAGCAGAACACCTAGGTGTAAAAGACCTAAAAAGTCTTCTGTGAAAGGGCAGCATCTTGTCATAACCACATTTTAAAGCTATCTCCAAGCTGAAGTTTGCACTTTGCGAAGAGCACTTGGAGCACAGCTACAAAGCCAGACCTCAAATTTGCTTGAAGCATCACCCCACTCAGTTTCCGGATCACAATTCGGCGCAGATGGTGGCTAAATGCAAAGTTGTTCAGGCTGGGGCTGCTCTCGGTAGGCACAGAATGCAGATACGTCTTCCTCCCTAACGTGAAGGCGCTCTAAAGTTGAATAACCTCCAGCATGCAGCAGCTGTTTGCATTTTGGAGCCCTAAAAGCCATCTGTGTTTTGTTTCAGAGATCTCTTCATCTTGTATACAAGTCCTATCTTTGAATAAAATATCTTATGGATAGAAGTGTTTTCCTCAGGCAAAACAGCGACTTGCTTCAAGTCTTTGCTGCTTTCACTCGCTCCATCTTTTTCATCTTAACTCTGCTTCCTCTGAGCCAACTCCAGCATCTCCCCTGTGCCCCCTGCTTTGAATCTCCCACTTCACTCAGCTCCCAGACTTTGTTCTCATCTAATACAATGAATTAAGCAGAATGCCTCACCACAGAAGGAAACACAAAATAACATACCTCCAAAATTACAACTTATTTTCTTTGCTGACTGAACAGAGGTAACACTTTCATGAAGACCACTGCACTAATATTTCCTTTAGAAAAATATTTCACTTGCCGTGGCTGAGAAATTCAGACAAAAGCCGTAAGGTTGCTCGGCCATTACTAACAGATTCCCCACAAAAATCTCAGGGGACCTACGCAAATATGTAGCAGTATAGTAAATACGTAAGTAGTATAGTTTTTTTCATGACTGATGTTTAGAGCACTTAATATCCTCATGTACCTTTTGAGATGTTTTCACTATTGGCATTTTGAGGGCTTGTTTTTTGTTTGTTTGTTTAATCTGTGCTTTTTTGTTAGAACTACCTAAAAATATTTCCTCCTACTTCCCTCCTCCTAAACAAGGGCAGAAAATATTCTTGCTTCCCATGCAGAAAGCTACATAAGATATGCTCAACTTGCAGGAAAAGGGGGAAATAATCTAAGTATTTGATTTTTATTTAGAATATAAAAGACTAAGTACATAACAGTGGTATCCCAATTGATACTAAGAAAGCCTCTTAAGTATTTCTCTACGTGCACAGTAAATTCTGCAACTCAACAGTCATTCCAGTTGGAGCATCAATATGATTAAAAACGAGGAAGATATTTTGAGAATTAGTAATTCTCAAATTCTTCAAGTTTTTGATTTGGGAAGATCTCTGGCTATATTCCCAGCGTTGTATCCCCAAAGGTTTATACCTCCCCTTCAACACACTCAAGCACTCCAAAGTCCATAAAGATACTACACTTAGATGTTAGGTCAAGTGCAGTAACTACAGAGCACGTGAATGTGATCAGATGGAAATGAGCTACCCCACAGGTCACTGTTTGGCAAAGAAGCCATAATGGTTCTTTTGGTTACTCTAAACCGACCCTCATTAGAAGATAAGACATATTGAGAAGTAGCTTGGACCAAATTAAACCACGTTGTATCTGACACTGAAACACAGAGCCAGTCACTCAGCTCACTATTAGTGATAAGCAGTTCAACTACTTACCAACCCAAAGCCTCTCTTCTGACACTGAACACATGCACCCAGCAGGCTTAGTACTATTACCAAATTTAGTAAAAATGAACTCACCTTCTTGAAACTAGTAATAATTGGTTATCATTTACTGGAAGTCAATCAAAAAGCAGAAGTGCTTATAATTACATCTACAGCACATTTGCACACTGAATATTAACTTGCTTCCAAGAGTATTCTATACAATACAGAACTTCAGGACTTCTCAACAACTCCAATTATGGAGTTCTACTTCTTCTCTAAAACATGGAATTTGAGGAAAATACTCATTTTTGAGAGGACTTCACCCTTTCAAAAAGAGATGCAAAATGAACTAGTTTTTCTTCAGCTTCCAGAGACTTCTGAGAAAACAAGAAGCGTGTGGGTAAAGAAGGGAATTGCCTTTGGGAAAACTGTACACTGCTGTTCTTTTTTTTTTCCATTAACACTGGATTTGCTCAAAGCTAGCCAGGAAGACTAGCTCCAATTTGTAAAACACATACTCACACAACTGGCCAGATTCCTCGTCTCATTAAGTGATACCTACACTTGAAAGGAAAATTCAAGCTGTCAGCAACAGCAAGTTTCAAGAACACAAACAGTTCGAGGAACTGTCCTGGCTGGCTCATAAGCCAAATCAAATAGCAAGAACAAATCTCAGAAATATATGGGCTTTTACAGGCCTCAGTGGGCTTGGAAGCAAAACTACGTACAACTCTCCAAACACTCCAGAGCAAAACCTCTCTTCGGGTTATTCTGTTACCAGTGGGTAACTCTGCAGCAAGAAAGAGGTGATTTGACAGAGGGAAATCCAGCTCTCAGAATATGACTCTGCATCCATAGGTGCACTCCAGCCAATTCTGTGCAAGGAGAAGATGGTGCTTTTTATTGCCGTGTTGAAAGCAGTGAACTTAAGTCAAAATAATCAGCTTACTCGGGCTTCAGAGATCAAGTGGAATGGAAATGAAGACTCACGCTACCATGAACATATTACACTCAGCAAGTCCAAAGGAATCTCATTCTGAAGTTGGGAAGCCTCTTCTCTCTCCAGAACACCTGTGAAACAACCAACCTTTCTCTTTATTCTCTAGGGTGCCACTAGGGTGCGTTTCATGGCTTCTTTTGTACACAAACACCAGCAATCCCATGACAGCACTCGATTCTAGCAAATCTCAAAATTCTGCCATTAAGAAAAAGTTTCCTTTCATATACAACATAACTTGAGCGCTTTCTCTAAAGTAGTCACTCCAGTCTGGGCAAAGGCCAAAAACTAAACTTCTCCTGGGGAATTTTTGCTTGTTCACTATGACTTAGCAAATTACCCTTAAACGTAATATCTTGTCACATGCTTCAGTCCTGGTCCATATGACCACAGTAGGAAAAAGTAAAGGTTTAACCCTCTCAATGTTACCCTCTCCTCTTCTTTGCTACGCACAGCCCTGATTCTTTCTTCTTTTTGCCCCCCCCCCCCCTTTTTTTTTTTGGTAAATTCCATTATTTATAGAAGCCATTTGTGTTCCAGAGAAGATATCAGCAAGGAAATAGAACAGTAAGGAATGAAGGACCAGAGAAATCTGACACGCAAAAGACAGATAAAACTATAGAAAATAATGAGGTACGATGATCGAAACAGACTGTTACTTCTGCCTCCCTTTGCTTTTCTCCACAGGCTCTCTGGAAGAAAAGCTGAACCATCCTTTTAACTGCTATAGAAAACATTTTTGTAAGAGGAGTCAAATAAATTATACTTAAATACAGCTTGTTGCACATTTATTTCGAAAGTTAGAAGCCACTCCAGCCAAAACAGAGGGAATGTTTTAACACATCAGGTCTATTGCTTGAGCACTACCCCAAAACACAGAGCAAGCAGCAGAAGGGAAAAAATGTCTGTAACTTCTGTAGTCTAAGGATCTGCTCAGAAACAAATAAAAAAGCAACTGTTTTAAGTCTCCTTCTTTGGCTATTAAGACACTAGAGTCTAAAGTAGAACTAATAGGAAAGAAAGGAGTAAAAAGGTCAGTTGAAGCATAGTTCCAGATACTGAGAGCAAAATACTTAATTCAGCTCTATTAAAAAGTAGAGTTTTTACCCCAGAAATTAGTTAAGACACTCTGTGAAGTTAGAACACCCTTGCAAATTCCACTATGCTGTGTGTTCATTAAGGAATTTAGCAACTGCTACTCACCTGTCTGAACATCTATGACCATCTGGTGACCACCTCTCATCCCTGGTCGGCTGTCTTCTCCATCACCTTTGAAGAAACAGAGAGTTTTCTATTAAAACCAAGCAAATATGCAACCCCTGAATATTACAGAGAAGCTATCAACTTAAGAGCTCAACATTCTTTACGACACTGACAAAATACCTTCTCTACACAATATTCTTATTTTGTCTATGCGTTATAAAACTGCACAGCTATTATAGCTAACTAGAGCAAATGCAGTATTATACTGCTATTCTGAGAGACTTCTAAAAGGAACTTAAGAGTTCCTGAAACATCCAGGTCAGCTCAAATGTCAACCATTCTTATGATCTGTGCCTCCCCCATGCTGGGCACACAGATAATCTTTACTTTCCCTTTCCATCTATCCCCACCTTCCAAATTGCCTGAAGAGAGAGGAGTCAGAAAGGATGTTCAACTGAAACAGCAACCTACCCACAAGATAGAAGCAAAGAGCTAGCAGTATGGACACAGCACAGCCAGCACTGCACCAATTATTTCTTCTTCTGTATAAGGAGAATTCCAACTCCCCAATTAAAACAGCTTTCCAGACACCTTCCATTTTTTTAAGCATTCAGGACAGGTCTCATCCATGGGAAACGCATTAGAAAGGCAACACTTATTCTGCTGGGAAGAGTAGTCTGCCTCTACTCATAAATTACACTTCCCAAGGGATGTGGGGTATGTACTTGACACATTCATTAATTTCCACCTTGAATCCCAGACATGCTGTATGACTAATATTGCACTGCATAGTCAAAGCTGTTGTTACGGGATTTCTTTAAGGTAGAAAGTATAGAAAGTATTGAAAATAGATTCTACTATTTGGATTCATAGTATGATAGACCAAAACAGCATAGCTGCTTGTCATTCTGAACTGCAGATTTCCAGATGTAAGTTTATTCCATGCATTAAATGCAGTTTTACGAGTAATTGAGCTTAGTTTCCAGATCTTAGACTTGTTATTGAACTGATTAGCTATGCCTGAAGTTACAGCTAGTGTTCCCATGAAATGTTCCTTCCTCAACTATAGATCAATCTACATTTCATTATTTTTGAAGATGAATATAAGTTTCTCACTGACTACAGAAAAATTGTCCTGCAGGAGGCTTTCTTGCACCACTCTCTTGCTCTATGTTCACAAAGCAGCATCACAGCACTAGCAGTATCTTCAGACACTTTAGGGCTGTATCTTTATAAATAGCCTTACCTTTGGTGCTTTTGGGGATAATCTGCCCCCAGCGAGGTTTGTATTCTTGCTGACTGATGTACTGATTGAATAACCCATCTGCAAAACAAAAATTAGGTTGTTTATACCTCCATTACTGCAAAATCACTCAGAGAGGGTTACTTCAGTCTAACTCAATACTGAATTCTTCTCCAGAGCTTTCATTTTAAGTAAATTCTCTGTATATGTCAGTTATTTTGTTCAACTTGCTAATGAACTAAATGTGCGAGCACTGAAATAAAAAGGAATATTCATTACTAGATCAATCAAGAATTACTCTGCTTGCCTGCCAGGTCATGCCAATTGTCTATAAATCCCCAGTGAGATGTATTTAATTAAGAATGAAACCCCTCCTCCTTATTTAAGCCAAAGAATAAAGTTGCTAGTGCATGTAAAATTCAACCATTTTAGTACATGCTAAGTTTAAACTAGGCCAGATAGTATCTCTACGGCTTCATCTAAAAAGAAAAGGGAAAAATGGCAGATTGTTCAAGTATTAGGATACAGAAGAACCAAGTTCTGGATGGAAGACAAAATAATAGTCTATGTTCTCCTCAGAGCTGAGAAACAGAAGAAACACAGTATTAGGTCACTGACCAGATACGCCAACCGCAGCATTTCTGTAAGTAAGAAGCATTAACTCCAGTTAATGCTCTGCTCAGGGTCCTCACGTGCTTTCCTAGCTTCCTCTGTAAACCTATGGCACAATCTGCTCAGCATCAAGAAGTTCATTTCAAATTCTAATCAATGTGTGTTATCAGTGTGTCACAGAAAGGTTCATTTTTGGAAGAGGAAATTTATACTCCCCTTGACTGCCCACATCAGTTTGGAAGGATTTAGCAAACGTCTTCTCAAACTACCACCTAATTTTTCACGTAAGTAAGAAACTGTTCGACTACTCATGTCATGACACACTTGACTTTTTTTTTTTTTTTTTAAATAAAACAGTACATTGCACATACACTGTTCAGTCAAAAGGAGGATATAGGATGTGTTCAGCAATCCCCAATCATATAACACTTGCACAGCTTTGCATTTTTAATAGAAGTGAAAAAGTAGAAGTGAAGCTAAGTAATATTTATATACTTCTTGCTTCTCCCAGCCACGGTAATAGTGGCTTTGAGGTATGAATTCAACAGATTACAAACACCTCTGTTCATACAAAATCCCCTGCTTGGCACACAGACAGAAGAGGAGGGCTTCTTACCGCGTATGTCCCTGTTTATCCACAAAAAGCTAAAAACTGTTACACATGACACAGAAAACACTCAGAGTAGATTTTAAAGCATTTCCTGCTGTCTTATAGCTTGTCATGACCAAGATCCAGGCTTTAACCAAGTCAGCAAGAATTTCCTGGGGGAAGATGGATACTCGAGTGATAGTCTAGGAGGTAACTAAGGGCACTGCAGAGCCCCAGAAAGAAGCCGAATCGGTCCTAAAATGCAGGACTGCTTCCAATCTTTATAAATTCAGCTGTGCAAGTTCTGCAAATTCAATATTCTGCGAAAGCAGAGCTGATTCTGCTTTCTACTATCCTAGTGCCAAAAACATCAGCTCTATGCAAGCATTAGTTAATTGAGGAAAGCCAAAAGTTTGTTCTAAGTACATAGAAAAAGTGGTTTATTTTGGTTTCTTAAAAATATGGTTCTTAGATCAGGCTTCTTTAGCATTTATAAATCTGGGACAAGACGTGTGAGTGAATTTTGGCTTTACAGTTAAGACTTCATGAATTCCAATTCAGAAATGCCAACTTCAAATAGAACAAATATATGCATTGTAAGAAAACCCATACTGACTCAGGCAGATTTTTCTAACCACAAACCTAGACAGAAATCCAGCCTTTTGGATAATGTTAGAGTCTCGGTCTTCGAGACAAAATGCAAAACAGTATTTACCCCTATGGCAGCCAATAGATAATTGGACATAAATAGCTCAGGAGGATGAATTACACCGCATATGATCCGAAAGGGTGATTAAACTTCTCTCCCATACTCAACACCCACAGGCTGCACTTGTCAAGATAGGACTCCTCTTCCCTACTGTGCCTTCAGCTTCTTTTAATAAAGCTTCTTGTCTTCCATGGGACAGTGGTTTGGAAAGCATCCAGCTTGCTTCCCAGAAATGTTTCTTTCTGCTGGGAGCAGTTCCACATTCATTCTACTTGCACTACAAACCAGCAGCAGCTTGTTTTGGTAGCTGAATCATCACCTGTCTGACACTAGGGGAGAACAGAAAAGAGAAGAAAAAATAGGAGGAAGATTTCGAGGTGGATTCTGCACCTGATGCCAAACCTATTCCCCTGCACTGCTTGTGCTACTTGCCAGGACTGCACTGCTGAGCAAAACCTGCCTGAAAAGTCTCCAAAGCTTCTGCAAGACACTGAAGATCAGATCTAGGCATGCTCAGATCTGTCGGTTCTTTCCAATGAATCAGTAGTTTAAAAAGACGCTTCAAATCCACTGCAGAAAAAAAATATTAGGAGCGAATTTTTCAAGAAGTCTTTTCTTCTCAGCCCCTGAGGCTCTCATTGCAATGGTCATGTTTACACTTAAGGTTACAGCCAAAGATGGTACTTTTAATATTGCCCTATTTCCACATCTTTCACAGCAAGCTCTGGCACTTTTGGATGCAACAACATCCAGTTCATAATGGCTGAAGTAGTAAATTAGTAAATTCCACCTAACAGGTAACTCAAAGCACCTGACTGACAACTCAACTTCATTTTGTCAGCCAGCTACATGTTGGAGAGGAGAGATTAATAAACACTTTTGTTCTCAATGTTTGTAACTTGCTGAATTTGCATGAACAACTAAGAAGCCTTAAGTTTCTTTTTAGATAACACAAATCTCTAGACAGAATTACTAAAATCTACTCATTTTACAGTCAACAGCAAGACAAACTTTGGAGAGACATTTAGCCTGTAATTTCAGTGGTTTTCTATTTTTGTTTTGTTTTGAATCAAAAAAGCACACAAAAAACCTGAAACAGACTGAATTTTTACAGCCGCAAAATCCTTCCAAACAAAATCTGCAGCAGAAAACAAAGGTGACCCGAGAGGCAAGTCCAGCCGTTCCCGAAGAACTTCCGCAGGACTGAGGAGCAGAGGGAAAACATGGAATTTTCCAGCCTCAAGGCTGCAATACTCTCTCACATTTTTCTCTTAATAGGAGGAAAACTAAAACACACTACAGGGTTGGCTCTTAGCTCTCTGCAAGGGTTTGTACCATCACCTGCCTGACACTAGGGCAGAATGCAAGCTTTGATAAGCAGATGATAGGGCTTGCACAAAAGAAGCATTTGTGCTTCTTCTGAAGCATTAGGAGAAATGCTGCTTTTGTGCAAGCCCTGTCATCTGCTCGCCAAAGGTTTCAGATCCCTGCTAAGCTTCTTCCCTGCATATACCCCTACTATAGTGGAAACAAGCCAGTACTTATACTTTCTCAGAATAAAACTCAACAAACACCAAAGATGTAACTTAGCTCGAAGTGTCCACCTGGAATTTCCCGGAGGAGATAGCTGCTCTCCCATCCCAAACTTCAGCAGACCTTCGAGCACTGCAGGCAACTCAAAACATCCCGTTTGTCACATGGGGCTGACTTGTCAACAGATAACTCATATGTCACACAGCGACACAATCACAGCGCCGGAGGAAACCTCCCTCTCAGGGAGGCTAATAATTAACCAAACTATCAGAACTTCAGCCCATTTTAAGCAGCTCTGCCCATCTACACTAGTTGTATGTGGTTCCATTAGGTAATTTGCACTCTGCATATCCTCTGCAGAAATATTAAGCAGATTTTCCTACAATAATATAGGCTGTCTGAAAGCTATAGGAATGAATCCAAATGCAAAGCATTTGAACGAAGTCTATGAACCAGCTGAGATTTAGGGAACCTTTTATTTTTGAGAGGAAGTCAGGCAGCTGCCAGGGTTTCCATTTGCCCATTTTCCAAGCGTAATGCACAAGTCAAGAGAATCTGCGGGAAAAGTGTGGCTGCCTGCCACTAGGTTCTCAAAAGAACTGGTGATGAGGTGGGAGACGACGTTCATTAGCAGGGCAGAGGAACAAGATTTGAGCTCTGCTAGCCCTCTTTCTTGACCACCTACTCTTTTTCTATATGACTAAGACTTTGGAAACAGGCTGCACGGGGTATGTCACATTTCACATTTTAAACAGCTATCGCTGCAAACATTAGCCTCTGCAATAGAGCCTCTACGCTGAGCAGATGGAGCTGCATCTCCATCAACCTCCTCTTGCTTCTGTTTGTTCCTTAAGGCTATGAGCCATCAGATCAGAAGTTCACATATTCACGTCCAGCTATCAGGGGACTGTTCCCTCTTTGAACACTTTCGGGATCGTAATAATTTAAGGATCTGTATATCTCAATTAACTTCATACTCCAGCTATAGGGCACTGAACATACAGGACTAAAGTTACCTCATTTTTATTTTAGAAGGCTACACATCTGCTAGGCATTCAGTTTTATGAACACTCAAACCGTAGGGATTCAGTAGCAAGTTATGGAGCCTACCCAACGCTGCCAAGAAGGTAAAACACTGGGTATACAAGAGCCTCTCAAGCAAAGGGGCCCAAGACATGCAGAGCAGAGCAAGGACAGCACTGTGCAAACAGGAGCCTTGCTACAGGCAAATAAAAAATGCAGAAGGGTGCAAACATCCATTCCCATGCTCCCAAGAAGAATTCTGTTGTTAAGGATCAAATAAGTTCAACTCCCTAACTTTCTACAGTCATCATGTAGAAATACAGACAAGCTATTTAAAGCTGCAGCTTCGGTCCTTTCGTGGTAACCAGAAAGTTGCCTTATCCCCTTCCCCATGCTAGCCTGACCAGAAGAACCAGCTGCAAGTCAGATATCAGAAACTTGGCCGTAACCTGGTTTATCAGGTGGCATCAGGAGGTCCACGGACAGCAGAAGTGCAACGTCCTGGGAGAAGCACCATCCCATAAGAAGGATGGGACTTCTGTGGCAAAAGCTCATGGGTCCATCAGGTTAGGACAAGCACAAAACACAGCCTCAGTGTCTCAGGGTAGGTAGCACTTCTCTCAAAAGGGTGTTGAAAGGTGATAAAGCTTTACCTGGCCACAAAAGCTGAAGACAATACGGAATTGCAGGGGGACATGGCTGGGGGGAAGTTAATACATTCAAAGGCAGGTAAATGATTAAGGATAAGCAATGGAAAATGCGTATGACTACATTCAACTTTGGCTAGCTAGGTGCCGAATTAAAAGGAAACAGCATAAAGATGATCACACATATTCTGGGCCACAGAAGCAAGGATAAAACCTAGGGCCTTCAAACAGTATGAAGTTTTCTATACAATACTTGCTTCTGTATTTGCCCAAAGAAAAAAAGGCGACTGATAAAACACTACTGAGTATTTCTCTATTAGCTTAAACAATTCTGAATTCTCCAGGCTCCAAAGAGACATAACTACAATTCAGGACCTGGGCAATGAGGATTTTTCACCTCAAACCCACAAGGAGGAAGTGTAGTCTTGTCAGCTAATACAATATCCAGGTTTTCTATCACGCCAACCTTGGCCAGTACTTCCAACCCTGGAAAAGTTTACATTGCGACCAGTAACTTCCCTGTCACGGTACAAGGGGAGGTGCAGCAGCAGCACCTCAACTCAAGTGAAATCCTGGGAGAAAAAGAGCTGAATAAACTCAGTGTACTAAATATTAAAAGATAAAAACATGCAACACCTGAAAAAGTGTGACCATATACACTAATTTCATCACTGCTTAAGGAGAAAAAAGAAAAAAAAATCTATTTTTAAGGGAATTAACTCGGGGCATATGAGATTTCTTGCTTGATGCTGTTCAAATTCCATTCAAGAAAAAGTTTGTGCTATTATCATGGAATCACAGAATGCTTAAGGTTCGAAGGGACCTCTAGAGGTCATCTAGTCCAACCCCCCTGCACACGCAGGGTCACCTAGAGCACGTGGCGCAGGACTGTGTCCAAGCGGGTTTTGAAGATCTCCAGAGAAGGAGACTCCACAACCTCTCTGGGCAGCCTGTTCCAGTGCTCTGGTCACCCTCACTGTCAGGAAATTTTTCCTTAAGTTCCTGTGGAACTTTTAGTGCTTCAGTTTCCGATCATTTCCTCTAGTTTTTTCCTTGGCCACCAGTGAAGAGGCCAGCACCATCCTCCTCACTGCCTCCCTTGAGGTACTTATAGACACTGCTCAGGTCCCCTCTCAGCCTTCTCTTCTCCAGGCTGAACAGGCCCAGCTCCCTCAGCCTCTCTTCATAGGGCAGATGTTCCAGGCCCCTGATCATCCTTGTGGCCCTGCGCTGGCCTCTCTCCAGCAGCTCCACATCCCTCTTGTACTGTGGAGCCCAGAACTGGACACAATACTCCAGATGTGGGAGTATTGCTTGCAACAAAGTGGAAGGAGGATGGTCTCCAGGTGCTGGTGGATTAAGCTGCAGCCAAGGCAGCAGACTGACGTGCTAGCAAAAATCATGAGCATTTAACACATCCCCCTGGCCTCTGCAAGGGCTGCAGATCCTGCAGCAACTCGAGTAACACTCAAGCAACCCCACTCATCAGCTCCAACTGCTGCTGCTTCCTCCCTCCTGGAGCTCAGGATGAGCGAGGGTTGTTGCAAGAGGAGAAAGCGGCCGGTTGCAGAGAGCCCCTGCACTGCAGGGAGCTGCTCGCGCCCCATTCCCAGCCAACGGCGCTGCAGTGTCTCCGGAGCGCTCGAAAGCGCGCGGAGGAACACGGCGCTCGCTCCATCCCGGTGCCTGGAGCTGCTCGGGGAGGTCAGCACAGGGCACAGCAAAGCTGTTCTGCCTGCACGGCTGAGAAACCTTGAGCCAAAGCGCGTGGAAACAGGTGCTCACTGCTGCATTTTGACAATTTGCTGCAATATACTCCCTGTTAGGCACTCAGTTTAACAGCTTCCTCAAGGATATGCTGATTTTAAAGGAATGCGAACTTTAAAATTAAAGCTATCATTTCTATCCTACCTATCTATTCTATCCATTAGTGACATAAACCGTGCTGACGTTGCCCAGCAGGTATGCTGGCATGTGTGCAAAGGTATTACGAAAGCAACAGGTTAGACCAGAATAAGGAAAAAAATGGCAATGAATAAAACACACAAATATACCTCCCTCTGGTGCCAGGCATCCACTAAATTCATGCCCTATGCCAGTATGAGCTTTTCCCAAAGAGCAACTGTACACAGTCAAAAAAACTCTTCCCAGAGCCAAGAACACCTCTGTTCTTACAGAATCCAAAAAATCACTACAAGGGTTTCAGAACACAAATGAAGTGTCCTGCCCCGAAGTGTTTTTATACTTCCTATCAATAGATTGCGCTCTATCTCCCTCATATTAAGATTTGATTTTATTTGTTCCAAATAAAGTAAAATATTTATAGCAGTAACAGTGAAAGTGTCTGCTAATGTCCTGCCCTGGAGGCAAAGGAAGCCTCTACTCCCATTCACCCTGACACCCTCAAAGCCATCCTTAAAACACTTTTTCCCCCCCTATAAGCAGAAGCAGCACGCTCTTAAATACAACTGAAGATTTACTCTGGCCAAAATACCAACAAGGTGGGTGTTAAGCTCTAACCAGAAATTGTGATGCAGGTTTTAACTGAGAGTGCACATGGTCTAGGCTTCCCTGCTCCCCTTGCTCTCTTCATCACTAGTGATGCTCCTGACAGCGTTAGAGCCACCTTCAGCTTATCAGCTACCAGAATGAGGAATTTGACTTTTAAGTACATCATATTGTCATCCTTGAGGAAAACAGGGGCTCCAGAAGCAGTGGTGATAAGAGCTTTCATAACTAGCTTTTAATGTCTCCTTATGCACACACTCACAAGTCCAAAGACTGATGAGACAGCATCACTACACATAAAGTACTTACAGTATATACGGACACGCCAATCCTATTTCTATGCACATGAACATTTAAATAAGCTTCCAACGTTGCCACCCAGGATAACAGGCCACGCTTACCGTTCACTGCTTTTTCTATCAGTTCTTCGCAAGCGTCGAAGTCGCCCTTCAGCACTAGTTTGTCGTGCAGGTCTGTCAGCATTGGGTGCTCCAGGGCGATCTTGGTTTTCTTCTGCAGCGACTCGAAAGCTTCCGTGTAGTTGTGCTGACGAAAATGCTTTAGGCAGAGGCGAATGGCTTCCTGTTCACGGTACTACTGGAACACAAGAAAACCTATGAGACATGTAGGTTTTTTTTTGACTAGCATCACGGGGAACTACCCATGAACCTGCCTGGAGACAAAAGGAAAGGATCTCTTATGCATAATGTACATAAATTGCTCGTGAGCTTACACAGAAATGCTACCAGAAAAAAAAAAAAAAAATAGAAGTTATCCAAGTGTTTACTTTCCAATGGTATCGAAATTATACAACTCACTATTACCCAACTTAATAAACATACAAAAAGAGATTGCACAACAGCCCAGATCTCTAAAGCAACCGCTATTCTTTCTCCATCTGGTTGGTCCTGCTGTTTGAGGCCTACATAAGATACAGAAGCAGGAAAAAAGCCTTCGCTATCAGCATTACATAATTTGATTGTATGACTCTTATGTAACAGAATAATTTAGAAGAGTAAGTAGGTCACAGCTTTTCTAGAAGCAGAAAAAAAAAAAAAAGAAAACATTACAACAGGAATTCTCATAATGACCATCACTACTTTACTAGAGAGGCAAAAAAGAATGGCGAGCCAAAAAGCCGCAAGCCCACCAGGATCTCAAAGCAATGATGGTATTTGGACCTGCACCAAAGTTTTACATTCAAATTATTTCCACGCATCTTACAGCTGAACCCCACTTTCATGCTGCAGAATGGCCAAAGCTGCCTATTCCCCACTCCAGGAAAGCGTGGAGAAAGAGCTAGAGAAAGCCAAGCTGGATCAAAAATAACAGTACGGAAACACTGCAAAAGAGCACGTTCCGGATTGAGAACTGCAGCTCGTGCTGTTATCCTACCCAATGACCCACTGTACAATAAGAGATGCTAAAAAAAAATCATGTAAGGAATGTGAATTTTTCTGAAGTTCAAAAGTAACTTGGACCTTCAAATATTTTCAACAGAACCTCCATATCCTTACCTAAAAAGTCTCCTCCTGACTTCCATCTTTAACAGCTATCATATACTATATAAAAAAAAAAAAATCCATCCGAAGCATGTACAAGACTGCTCAATTTACAGATCAAGAAGGGGTTTATTTTTGAATGGATGCCAACTGCTGAGAGTGAAGCTTATGATATTTTAATAAATGAACATGGCTTTCAAAAGCCTGGAACCAACACTAACATTAAACACAAGCGAGTGTTCATGAAAGGACTGCATAGCAATAACTTCATAAACTGGAAGAGCTAAAGAGAAACACAGCCACATGCATTATTTTTGGTTCTTAATCCATCAGTATTTCACAGCTGCAAAGAGACAGAGCTACGCATTTTTTGAAAATCAGTTCCCAGCCCACACGAAAAGGCCAAGGACGTGCAGTGATAAAAAAGCAAGACTGACAACAGAATACCAGAGCTAGAAACACAGCTTTGCAGCAAAACTGGAAAACAAAACATGTTTCCTTCTTTCAAAGGGATACCCAAGACACCGTCGCTTACATCACTGAAGTCTAAAACCACATTAGACTCTTAGCTGTCCAAAGGGCCAGCAAGCAAATGGATGGCTGCACACCAGTAATAGCCAACTTGTGCATATTCAGTTCCTCCAATTTAGCCATGAGACGAAATCCAGACACCTAATGCCTGTTGGATGCAAGTTGGCTGCTCTTAATGCGATATAAAGACCTGCATTTAAGCAGCACCACTGCAATACCACTAAAGCTAAGTGTAAAAATGTTAAGGCAAAAGGCGGGTAAAAAAAGTGAACAGAGGGCTCTATTTTACATGCTGTCACACAGCTTTACAGAGACAACAATCCAAAAAATGTTTTTGATTTGCGGCTGTGAATATGCACTTTGGTTCCAAAACATAACCAGAGCATGAGACTAAAATATTAACATTATCAAAGGTAGGAGTCAAATTAGAAATACTTCTCTGACAGTTATGAAAAACAAAGGGATAACCACAGATAAAATGTCAGTTTTGGGTTGACAAAGTATTCTCTCACACTGCACGAAAGCCAAAGTAGTAAAGGCTTTCGAGAAGGAATCGGTTCAAAAGGACAGGAAGGGAGAAGCAGTTAAGAGGAGACCAAGGAAGGTACCTGCTACGTCTAAAGCCTTGTCTGGTACCTCCAGGAACATCCCTTAAGGGAAGTGGGTTTTGATTAACACACACAGCACAAAGCAAGGCCAGCTGAGTAGACTTGGTCTGCAATAACCTCCTTGTCTCATGCTTCAGGGAAGAGAGAACTAATGGACGCAAGTTAGGAATGGTTTTGGGGTGCAACGGCAAGGACCTGCTGTGGGCACACTTGTGCTCCAAGCAGCTGCTTCAGGTCCAGTAGCGGCATGTCAAGGCTGTGCAGATGTGCTCTGGCTTCCCAGGACCCTCACGTTCTCCAGTTTCAAAAACCCACGGTCTTCAAGACTTTCAGGAATAGGCACAAAAATATCCAAAACACCTCAAAGAATTAGAAGCAACTCAGACCAACCTTCCTGCGACCCCTCAAATATGGCTGTGCACACAACCAGCTACACTGCTCCAGCCACAGCAGCCTCCCAGGGCTGTGGGAAGACAGAAGATCAAGGACGTATGTCCTGCTCACCAAAACCTCGGCAACCGAGCCACACAGTGCTCAACCATTGCAAACAAACCTCTGCCTTGCTGCTTTAGGACTCCAAGTCTTAGAAGAATGAAGCTGGCACCCTTAAATAAGTCCTTCTAAGCTTCACTGGAAACACGCTGGCCATGAAGCGTTGATTGCACAGGATATGACCAAGCAAGACAGGCTTTGACATCATCAGATAGCTCTTAAGTGGAGAAAAACAATAAACAACTAACTTAACTAGAGCAACCACTTCCAAAAATGAGATTAAACATCACTGCACATAAGTGTCAAGGAAGGAGCATAGAATGGCCCAGTTCCATTACTCAAGCTCATGCTTTGCCCCATGACCAACTGACAAGTCACCCATTCAACAGCCTCATGATAAAGTCTGCAAACACCATGAGCAGCCTGGACTTTCCAGACGTGGACACCTGTAATCAGAAGACCAAAGGACATTGACACTCCATAAAATTAGTAGCTACTGCCAGCTTCCACTGTGACCATTACTGCTGCTTTTCAATCCTCCACAAAGACCACCGTGAACTTGGTACCAACACATATGAGCTGGACTGCAGTGTCACAGGGTTTTTTTTTTAATCCCACTGAAAGTTTAATGCAGTTGGCAACACCATAAATTAATGAGGAAGGTCTTAGTACTACCTTGCCCAGACTTCACTCCATTTTGACCTTTTCCAACTCTAAGCAGACACACGCTCTCTACTACTCAGCCTTATTCAGCTGGGAAGGAAATCTCTTCTGCAACGCAGCATGAATCTCATGAATTGTTGCAAGAAAACTATGTGCAAAAAGCAGCAACAAAATTAACTCTGGTTGTGAATGTGCACTTTCCTCCCACAGTAGGGGCATCTGTTGTACTCGATAAGTAATTTCTACAAATAGTGTGCAGAACCCTTTGAACTTTCAGTCCAAACTGACAGATGGCAAAGTCATCTCATCTCACAGTCCAGAAGTGCCAGCTCCCTTCTCTACTGCAGAATATTCAACAGAAAGATATTAAGAGTGAAAGAGCAGAAGCACAAGGAGCTACAATAGGTAGGACATCAATGTATGTTCTCCTTAAATATGCAGCAAGAGGTCCTTTTCAAAATCCCACAACAAATAGCATATATAACCCAGAAATACATATGCGCAGTGTATATTATATACACATACATTTACATAAAATAACTTTGTCTCCTTTGACTCAGTACTCCTTACTTATTGGTCTCTTTCTTCCTTGTGATGTCTATTTAGGAGTTTTTACAGAACCTGCAGATACAATTCAAAAAGATTTAAAGTCAGCAACCTGCTTTGAATTTTAACTATGTGTTTGGTGCTTTAACAGCCAACATTTAACTGATGACAAGGTCACGTAATTCTAGAAGTTCCACATGATTTTTGAGGCTACACATCTTGGAATAAACAGGCACCTAAAATGCAGGCCTACCTTGCTGTACCAGTTGAGGCACGGTTGGACCACATCTGGATCATCAATGCCATTAAGTTCAACATACCAGATACTAAAATTGAAGCTAGGTCCCCAGGATAAGAGTGGAACTGGAGAAGAAAGGAAAAGGAGAAAAAGATGCATAATATCAAACAAGCATTGCATTAATTGTTTAAGGTTATACATAGTACTATCTTAACAAAATACTTCTGAAGGTTAAATCAATTTTTAATCTCATGTATGTTCTAGCTTGTTTAGTAAGCTTAAGAAAAGTACTAAATATGCCATTTTGGAGCATTTAAAGCAACTTGCACTAAGGAAGCATCAAAATAGCAGATCTGTTCAGAGCAGAAGCCTGCATATATAAAAGCAAAAAGTCTATCATTTAAAACAGCTCAGCAGATGCAACAAGCTTTTAGATGAATGGGAGTCACATGAGCATGCTGGAGACAATATTTGCTCCTCATTGTACATTTATCTCAACATTTGTCAGCAACAATTATTTTCCCCTAATGGCGAAGAGAGGAAGCTTGGGTATTTAAAATTTACAGAATTAGCAACTTCAAGTTGTGGACAAGGGAGGGAAAACTGTCAAATTTCCAATTTAAAAAGCCTTTCTCATTTTTATAAATTGAAAGCGTGCAGCTGTTCTGGCTAGTGTTCATCTACCTAGGTACCACAGCAAACACACTCAGCATTAGAAGAGATCTGTGAAGTACACTGCAGCCTCTCCAGGGCTTCTCTATCACTGTTAACATCTATGATCCTGCATTCAGCTGTCAGTAAACAAGTAGATTAAAAGTTGCTTTTGCTTCTCAGAGCAACTCCAAAGCTCAGAAAGCTTACATATATAAAATATATACACACATTCTCTTAACTCCTTAATACAACAGTGAAATCAAATAGTTCCATTTCAGATACTTTCAATCTCTTTTTGACTGTAATTGATAAACACAAAAGGTGGTCACCATTAGAAAGTAGTTACCAACACCAGCACAGGTAGCCCCCCAATTCCACTCTCCATAAACTGTTCCTGCTGCAGATAAATTGTCCATTGTCTTTCACAGCATGAGGAAATGCCACTTAGATTTCCAGCTTGCTGAACTAAGGCTTTCAGATCTACTCTGAGGATTAAAACCCAAAATTCATCTTAAAGCTGTTACTAACAGCTAGAGGTTCTTAAATATTTAGATTTTTTACCAAGCCGGATTGATTATTTTCTGTAATGTACTTGGGCCCAGAACATCTGTTCAAATGCATGACATAAATTTTAAAGAGTTTTCCTACCAGCGTTATTGGTGAAAACTGTTATGATAACTTCCAGCAACAGCCATCGGGAGAACAGATTTTTAGGAAAGATCCAAAGAGATTGAGAGTCTGCGAGTCTTAACCAATTTTAATGTGCATAACAAGGTACCACAAAGATAGGGAAATGCTACTGAAAACTGGTTCCGTCTCTCTACATCAAGAGTAATCAATGTCACTTTAGAACAGGAACTATTTCCTTATTAATGCAGCTGGCATAAACGCTCCAATCGCCCCATTCAAGTGGTTTGTTATTTCTCAGTTGCTCAGTACTCAAGATGAGATTTTTTAGAACTATTTCCAGTAGATGCATGCTCTTAGAGACAGAAGAAACCCAGGAGTCACCTGCCTTTAAACAGCACTGGACATACCCTGCCCAAGCAGCATCCTTCTTGCTGTCCTAGTTTTGCCTTCTGGACAAAGGATCCAAGGACAAAGCGTACCCAAGTACCACAAAACATTACTACTTATAAATCTAAATCTATAGACAAGTTTAAAATTGTTAACAGAGGGACTTTGGGACTTGACGAAGTGATTGATACAAGTTCTGTAGGAAACAATATTGAGCTCAGAGAGCAGGAACAGCAGCTACATCAGGCTCTTTTCTCATGGTCCTTGGAGGACAGCAACCTGCCACCTGCTAGAGCTGTTGGACAGTCTGGGGCATCCCAGCTCTGAAGGCAGCAAGCTGACAAAACAGGGCACCTTTCATTTGTCCTCATGCCTAAAACAAACCAACCAAGGCCAAACTGAAGCTTTTATTATTTGCTCAGCTGCAAATATAAGTCTATTCATCAGCTTTTCACACTGAAGCCCCAACCAAGGCTATAGGCAACTTAGCGTGGACCAAGACTATAAATTTCCTGGTCAACAACCCACCACAGTTTCATTGGGCTTATAGGGGTGAAAACCAAACCCAAGTAATACTACCTTATTTCAGAAAAAAAAAAAAAATATCTCTACTTCCATTTCTTTTCAGGCAGTTTCAAAAGCTGTACTAACTTTTCCTGGAAAATTTTAACAGTCCATCCATTCGTTTTGGTGGCCAACTACAACCCGAAAGAAGTACCTGGATTTCTTGGTAGCTATCACCACAAAAATCAGAACTGCAAAGCCACCAATTTTCCCCCACACAAATGTTAACTCTTTGAGCTTTCAGCTTTGTTCATAAGAAACTAAACGCCAGAAATGGTGATGTTTAACACCGAGACCGCCACAGGAAAACCATCTACCTTAGAGACAGAAGTTGCAGAGGGAACGCAAGCATTTCTCCAGCACTGCACAAGCAAAGAAAACCTAACCCAACCTTCTCTGACCTGCTCCAAAAGAGGGGGAAAAGAAATGAAGCACAAATCCTGAAACAGCAACACAACTTCTCCCCCCTTAGCAAATATTATTTTAAGCATTTTATTAGAACAACTCTCCATTTTTGTATCTCTTCACCGGCTCGCAGATAACATGAAACCTGTCCTTCATCCCTCCTTCCACAGTCTCTGCCCTCTTCTTTTAAAGCATTTAAGAGGTGCATTTAGTGCTTATAAAACTCCTTTTTAGAGCAGCTACAATCTAATTTAGACCTGAAATAAGGAAACGCACAAAGTAGAGCAAGGAAATAGCAATATCCACACAAACAAGAGCAAGTATTAGTAGCATCACTTCTTTCCATGACACGGGAAGCTAAATTTCTATTTTTAGCTGAGGCAAGAGCACTAGGGAAGGAAATGGGTCCTCCCGTTGGGCCTCCATGTCTCTTCTCACCCTCTGAATGGCCACACACGCCTCATTTCCCCTCCTTCACAAACTTCTGATTTTATACCGCCTCCTAGATTTGCACAGACCTACTCAAGCTGAGAAATATTCCTCTCAAGCAAGCAACAATTAAAAAAAAAATAATAATAATAATAATAAGACCCTATTCTGCAACTGCAGTTGCACAGGTTAAGCCTTATTCTTTTCCTTATTTGTTAGTGGTTTCCCTCCCCCAAATAAAACCCAAGGTGGGTTTCCTTTGAGGTGGAAAGATGCACGATCTGAAGCACTTAATCCAAACACTAAATTTGTAGTATTCCCAAACAGTTTAACATAAAAGCACCTCAACATATTTTTTCTTGCTGTATGCACTACAATAAACCCTCCTGAAAAGCAGTAGGGACCAACCGAGCCACCACTGCAGAGCAAGAGGTGCCCAGCAAAAGAGAAATCAATACCCCTTTTAAGGGAACAGAAGGTTTTTAGGTCACTTAACTATTTCTTTATGCACACAAGGATGGATCTGGGGTCATGTTTTTCAATAACTGCAGGTTAAGCCTAGAGAAGGATTGTAGCCTTGTATGCTGCAGAAGATAGCACGAGCAGCATTAAACACAGCATGCAAACATTTCAAAAAATCTAATTTCTGTGCCCCTCACTACACACACGACATACTTAGGTGCACAAACAACCTGTCTAGAAAAGCAGGTAGAGACGTAGTCAATACACTTATACATTAAACCCTATAAAGAAAGCACTGCTTGTTTCTGTTACACTCAACTTTAAGAGTCATGAATCCTAGCTAGCAGCTCCCGTGCTCCTAACGGACTGGCACGAGGATTAATACCAGGCACTTCAAGTTATTTTCCATGACGACCTATCCTTAAAACATCATCTGCTTTCAAGGGCAAGCTCAAGGAAAAGAAATAGCTGCAAAACAAACAGAAAAGCACAGAAACAAAGCTGATGGACATGAAGATCCCTCCTTGATCCCGATAAAAATCTTATCCTGATAAAAATCTTCTCTTCCACACCAAATTCTTTAGTGAGGTGCTACATGAAAGGTTAAGAATTATTTGGCAAATAGGTCAAATGCCTGCACAACTGGGCATCTCCATTCTAAAGGGAAGCTGAACTAATAAAAAGTGAAAATCTCTTCTTGGCAAAAGACAAGGAGCTTCATTTCTATTCTTTCTACCTCCTACAAGCCCAAGATATCATTTACTATCAGAGGAATGGCAGTTTTACAAAGTCCTGTCCCTCTGCCCCAATGGAAGCTTTACTGTTCTGCTGTTAACTATAGGATATATAGATCAGCACGCTTATCTCGGGAAGTATAAAGCAAATGCCTGATGCAAGCAGCAGCCCAATTATATAATGCCTTCACCAAACACGTAACCCTCTCCGATAACAGTAACTCCCGCGGTGCAGGTCTCTGCGAGTCCAAAAGGGCAGATTTTGGCCCAACGTTGACTGGCAGCGTTACAAGAAACGCGGTGCCGCATTTCAGAGTTTGAGTTATTTTGGCTAACGGCTCGGAAATTTTAACAAACTCAAAACAGTCAAGCTGTGAATCCAAAAAAATAAAAGAATTTCCCAGCATCATTTTGCAGTTGCTTCAAAGTAGAGACAAACTTCCATGATTTTAACAAACAAGACAGTGCTAGTAATCAATCGGAAATGTTAACAGGTTTTAGTCAAAAGATTGTTGCAATAATTGTCCTCTAGCATTAGAATTTAATCAGGAAAGATAGTTGCAAGAAATGAAAGACTAACTGCAGCTGAAAAGCAAAACTCATCCTAAAACGTAATAAGTGAACAAGTGACATTGAAATACAAATCAAACATTAATGCACATGATGCCTAATACTTGTCACTATGCAAGGAAGCCATTCCAGCAGGAGGGCGGCATCGCTCAAGTATTGACACTCCGTGTGTCAAGTCTGAGGATAGAGGGTCCTATTTGGAGGCATTAATAAGTATTTCACTTGCCTATCAGCTCTCAGAATGTAGCTGAGCTTCATAACAAACGAGCAGGAGAATGCATTTTGCAGGGTTACAAGTTACACTTTCCTATCTGTAACTAATCGCCTTTATTCACCCTTTCAGCCACCCAAAACTATTTGTCATTTATTAATTATTAAAACATCCTCAAAACTTCCTCCTCTTCTGGAACAGCAGGACAGGACACTGGCTATGACATACGAACGATTACTCGATTTCTAGACTCCAACTCTCACTTCCCAGGCAAACACAAGCGGTGACTGGGAAAGCTGCAAACACTGGAGCAGTACAACAGGCTTCCAAAGGGACCCCCCGAACAGCCCAGTCTTGGCCAAGAAATTACCCAGCACTTCTAAACACTCCCAAATTACTCAGAATTAGACATCAGAATCCCCTATCTTTTCTTTAAAGCAACTATCTCATTAAAAAAAAAAAAAAAACTTTAAACAGTTACCATAAAAACAATAATTCTTTAACTATCTCAGTACGTAGGAAGGAAAGGATAAAATTACTCAGCTATGTAAAGATAAAAGGTTCTAAATTCTTGAATTTAATCCAAGCAATATCTTTAATGGCTAATGCAAGACATTTGGTCTCTCTGGCATGCCTGAAATGAGGAAGCTCTATTCCCGCTCCCACCGCAAATCCCCCCAAATTGGCCTTCATTAGCACCCCTCCTAGCAAGCTTCACCCGAGACACAAGGCTAGACATCGTGCAGTGCAATTTTTCTTTGCTCCTGGATGCCATCGTTAGCCAAAGACAAGAATTGAAACAGCCAGAAGAGAACAAGGAAAGTTTCTGCTGTTGCTATATATGTTGCAAGCATGTTTGAGGAAAAAAAAGAAACTTTTTCTTCAAACTCTAGGGCTGTCCATGTTCAAACTTCTACCATTATTTAGCTTAATGATTTTTTTCTTAAGCTCCATATAGTGATTTACAGTAGGATAATATGCAGCTTCTCCAGCAATTAGTTGGCTCAACAACTGCATTTCTGAAAATTACTGTATTCTGCTTTTCAATCTCTAAGATCTAAATTATCAAGCTATTATTTCTAAGTAACAGGACTTCACTGTGTTCCAATCTAAGCAGTCTAAAAGATCATAAAATGGAACAGCTATTGTGGACGCTTTGCCTGAGTACAATGAAGTCACAAGTGCCAAGACTGGCACAAGTATAAGAGATTATTTTCTACTCAGAATGCTGAAAAAATGCATTTACCTATCTTAATGAATCGACAGGGGAACATCTGTTCATCAATTTTATGCTTCAAGGTGAATGTTTCTTTGTTATAATCATTCTTTAAGCCACTGTGGGAAAAAATAAATAAGGTTACTAAATCTTACCTTGTATTTTAGGACTAGCTAATAAACGCAATCTAGGTCATGCCTGAAATGCGATGCTCGTTTCGTATTACTATGAATCATGAGTATGCATGCTGGACCAGAGCCTGGACTGCTACATCTTAGCTCCCTAAGAGGCAGCACTGGCTGGTGGTTTTGGGGGGGAAACTGGGGACATATCAGTGACATTTGACTGTGCTAGGAACCCTGCAGGCAACTTCAGAGGCGAGTTATCCATCAGAACCTCACTTTTTCTTTTAAAAGATGAAGACAGAGCAGCTCACAGAATTATTGTACTGACATGGTCCTTTAAGACTCACCTGAATAATACTATTAAAAAGTCAGATATTTAGTATAAGGTATCAAAAGTCCTTTACTGAAGTTGTACCCACAAAATATGACTTTTTTTTTAAATTAACTTTGGTGCAAGTGAAATGACATTAAATATCACTAACTGTTACACTACTAAAATTTATTCTCCTACAATTCTACTAGTAGCAATCTCAAATCGCAAGACTGGTCTATCCTAAGTAGGAGGGCAACTAATTTCAATATGTTCTTTAAGGATACCAGCGACATGAAGAACTTGCTCTCTTTGTCCATGGCTACTCTACTTGACTAAAGATGAGGTGCACCGATTTATTCCCTGGAAGTGGCCCCTCCTGGTAAGCCTCCAAAACGAGACTGCCTCTTGCTACTTATTCCTCTTGTACTCATAGATATTTAGATATCATTTCCCAATCTGAAAGAGAAAACTTCTTAAAAAAGGCCTTTGCAAATTTACATTATTCGGAAGCTCTGGATAAAGCACTGAATTGCCAAAAGGCTCTTTCATTAGTTCCTACCCATGAAAGTAAACTACTAAATGAAACTAAACAAAACAAATTTTCTATCTGCTCATTAAATTTATTTATATATTTGAAGGAAAGCAGAGCAGCTGGCTAGTTCAGACCTTCACAGCTGCAATGAGATTCTCCACACAGGCAGACTACTTGTCCTTTTAAAAGCTACTTTGAAGTTACCCCAATCGGGAATCATTTCTACTGTGCCTCAACCATGTAGGGGAAAAAAAGGGAATGACAACCCAGAAGTGTTGCACCTTGCTCTCAGCTCTTCCAAACCTCCAAGAGTTCCCTTCCCACAAGTCGTCTGTGGTTAGACGAGGATAAGGAAGGCTTCCTGGAGCAAGAGTTGGGACTGCTGCTCTGACCTAACCTTGAACACAAGGGCAGCTAATTCCAAGTTCACAACCACAGCTCTGTTATACTGTTAGCCCAGTGTCTGCTTGGGAGTGAAGGGGAAGAGCATTTTGGTCCAGCCAAGTGATTACCGTAGCTGATGAAATCGTATCTTACCTGGATAAGAGATCTGTCATGTTTTCTTCATTCATCCCACCAAAGACTTTAAACTTCTTTAGATTGCAGACATGAGTTTTCTCGTATTTGCCAAATGTGATACTCTGGACTATGGCAGGTCTTTCAAGTTTCAGAATCAAATACTGTGGAAGAGATAACAATGAATTTCAGTATTAAAGTCAAGGCTACAGCACACACCATGGAGAAGTACGACAGCCTTCAAATATGCAGGTTAGAAGGCCAGGGAATGAAAGTTAAGATGATTCCTATAATTATATTCTCTCCTTTCTTCCAAAGATGCACAGATAAGGAAGAAATCCTTTGTAGAAGTACTGCAAACAAACAAACAAACAGCTATCCAAGAAGAATATTAGGTCCAACTGTCTATTTCTAGCATTGCTATTCAGGTCTTGCATATATTCCTTCGAGCTGGATACAAGACTTCCTGAAATCTGGCAAGTAGGCTCCAGCTAAGGAGAACCACAATTCAAACTCCCACTAAAGCCTGAAACGCAATCTAAGCTGAACACACAATTAAATAAATACAGGATGTTCCAGATGCTAAGAGAACATCAAATTACTTTTCCTCTCTGGGCTGACACTATTTAACCACTGAGCACAGGCTATGTTTGATTTGTGGCTAACAAAGGAACCAACTACTTATTAACTGCACCAAATATAACCTAGACATTTAGCTGGCAATAAAGGGGATTTATGCATAAAACAAGGAGAATGTTCTAGCTCACAAACGTTTGCTCACCCATATGCAGATGTCCCTGACAATGCATAAATAAAGTCAGCAGGGTTTCAGCTTTCAGGACCAAGCTACTAACTTTACCAGCACGAAAAACTTACGTAGAGAAACATTTGCATCATTCACTAGGGAGAATTGAGCACCAAGTTTACTTAACCTTCTTTTACAAAATGGGTAGTATCTGGCGTCTTCGGATATCTTTCTAACCAAATAGTTTGAAATTTTAACCTAAAAAACACATTTAATTCTCTTTTGCAAGTTTAGTGAGCATTAATCCTCTGCTTGTGCTAACCAACAACATGAGCAAGCCAGTCTTATCATAGAAAGGGACCTTTTGGGGCAAAAATAAGAAAATTTATTCCTGACTAGCTAGTCTGTTGTGGATCTGCAAAGCAACCAATCTTGAAGCTAACATGAATACTGATGTCATTTTAGGGAGCGTTAGGATAGATACATGATCTCAAGGACAAGTTTTCACTATGCTTACGAAGACCTTAGCTCAACAAAAGTACTTTAATGCAAATCGCAGCTCAGGACTGGACAGATACCTATCTAGAATAAGGAGGAATTGATGCCAAAGATGTTTCCAGCAATCCAGTATGTTTTCAGAACGAAGAAAACAAACCAGTCAGCGGTGCTATGGTGCAGTGGAAAAAATTAGGTCCAAGAGGTGGGTGCAGTCACGAGAACGGCACAGTGAATGTGGCACAGCCCGCTGCCAAAATTCCCATGCAGAACAGAGAGTACGTAACAAGGTCCAAGAACTCCTCCATCAGCGCATCTTCTCTGAAGATTTTTCCTCAGAGCTAAAATAATGACACTAGCATTACCAGTATCAGAAAGAGCAGTTCTTAAGAGCAGTTCTTAATGCTGCTGGAATAACAAGCCTAACATTTAGGTCATGAGGATGCACTCCTGCGCCAAAACTACATTAGGTTTTCAAAAGCTTGGGGCAAGCTTCATACAGCAATATTCAATTTTTACCTCAAATTAAGGGGGAGAAAACCAGAACTGAAGTTAAAGCCTTTATCATGAGCTACAAGCCTAGAAGGGAACAAGGCTTGGAAGTTGCTCCACATGCTTGGCAGTGGTTTCTTAAAGCTACACATATGCAGGGACTCTGCATCCTCCTTGTTTCTGCACATCCCCATCACCTGCTAGGCAGGCATTAAAGAATATCGAAGCATAAAAGCTGAAAACTGCTTTCTGTGAAGTTATCTGCTTACATGTCTGCTTGGACTCAAGATAAAGGAACTTCAGCCCAATCATTAAGCTTCAAATGACCACACTTATAAAAAAGATGGTATTAGAAGTATAAAAGTATTAGAAGAACAAGACCTCAGGTCTACAATTAAACACATTGGTAGGTGCATATGCACAAGGAGCAGAGTAGAATAAGTCATTGCTGGCATTTCAGCACCACAACTTGTTGTCTGCACCCAAAAAGCACCCCAGCCACATCCCACAGGGTTGGAACACAGATTTTGTTGGAGCTCTGGCCTGTGCTGCTATTTGGCAACAACCACACGCATCCTTTTGCATCACACAACTGAGCGTAGGTTTATACTAATGTATTTTAAATTAGATCCCATCTACGCAGCAGGATGAAGATCAAGAGGAAAATTGGTCTTTAATTCTTGGATACAAAGAAGAAACCAGTTGTTTGGACAAAGTGACACTAACATTATACATGAGTGCTTTACTTTCAAAATTTGTATTGAAACTCCACATTGAATAAACTGAAGCAGATTGTACAACCAAGCTGTACTACTCAAGCCACTGCTGGGATTAGATTCGCATTGTATTCTCTGCAGTTTCTCCACTTCAACCTTTTCTTTCATCCAACCTTCGTGCCACAGCATGATGAAGGCTTTTCATTAGGGAGTAATGAAAGTTGCATCGCGCATGAAAACACAAGCACAAAATAATCAAGATACTCGATAGGGGCTGTCACTATACAAATGTATCCTTGTTTTAAGTTAAAATTGTGTCTAAATATTTAAAATTGTGTCTAAATATTGTCTTGTGCATTACTGAGATGCTCAGAGGAATTAAATGTTAACGTGCATGAAATCTTTCAAGTCAAAGTATCATCATTAGGATGAGCATTTATTACAGGGGCCTGGTCTTCAATATTACTGGCTTTATTGCTCAACACTTCCTGTAAGCCTAGGACTAGCTTAAAAATAGAATGATCGGCCATTTTTTGCCCGAATAGGTTACTACATAACAAGTTTATTATTGAATATATAATTTCTAGGTCATTCTATTTCAGGCCTTCGGAAAGATATCTAGTTTAATAAACAGAAAAACAGCTGTCATACGTATTTCCTTTCACTGACACTCATTCATAAGCAACTCGTGGCTTTCACGGCCACAGGAATTATTTAACTCTACCCCTGCCATATAGCCAGAAAAAAAAAACACCTTTATTAACTACAGTCACGGGGCAGTATTTCAAGCAGTTTTCATTTCTCTTCCTTTGCAAAAACCTTTACTAGGGACTTGAGCACACTTGCAACAAGGCCACTCTTTCTTCCTGTGCAAATTTGCACATTTTAATCTATATTCTTCTAGATGCTCATCATAGTGTGAATGCTCTGAATGCAGAGAATGCTTAATTTGTTTTTTCTAAGTCACAAAAAAGGTAAAACAGAGGAGGGAACAGCTCAGAATTCTCCAGGCCTCAACTGCCCATATTTCTACCCCTGAATCAGCATAAACCACCAACTTGGCAGGGAATTAGGAAACACTTATGTTAAGGCAATACCACTCTGATGAGATAAATCACTAATAGGCCGTAACCTATTCGAGTTTGATTCACTTCCCATACTGGACTACTGTGCCCACCTACACATTTTAACAAGGGCACCACGGCAAAAGCGATCAAGTTTTAAATGGAGTGATATCAACACATAAAGATGTTGTAACTTTATTTTCCATAGGCTTCCTGATGGTTACTTTGAGGATAAAAAGAATCCTAAGCATGTGAATACATCATCACTTCTGTAAAAGGAAAACCCAACCTTCTAACAAAGCAGTTAAGTTGGGAGAAAATTATTTCCTCAAAATGCTTATCATTTGGTCAACAACTATTTCAACTGAAGTTTCATGAATCTGCCTCAAATGAAAAATATCTTCAACGTTTTTTTGAAGAAGAACTTGAGTCATTTCCAAGAACGAGGATTCAGAAAACCTGCACGAAGGTATAACAAGAAGGTACAAAAACTACCCATTTTGAGCAAAACACAGCCTCTCAAATCCAGAGCATCTTTTCTCAAGTACGAGACAACGCAATTTGGAGGATTTTCTGTATTCACAGGAACAGCAGAGATTGCATTATTTGAACACAAGTCTCTTCTGTAAGTTTCAAATCCCCATTCTCTCTTCCCTATTTTCAATACAGAAGTTAAACTGGCAAAAGCACTTCATATGAGTAATTAAACACTCATGTTAAAAGCATGAGAATTAGCTTAAGTTGATATCAGAGACACTCTAAATAGATTTTCTCTCTTTGCGACTGCTATTGTTGAATAAACAACAAAGCAGCAAAGCATCATTTTATATCCTCAGTGATTGATGTTGTTTACAGAGCAAAAGGCATCCAGCAGGATGGATGGTGATCTCCACTCAGGCAGCCAGGTGCTGCCTTTTGTGTTTTGAAAGAAAAGAGCACAAAACTCAAACACTGCCTTGACAATCCCAGCCAGGACAAAGAGTAACTTTCTACAAATCACATTAAAGAACCTAGTGTAAATGACTGGCTTGGCAAGAGGGGCAGTGCCCTGCTCTCCAGTAATAGATTTGGGTAGTTTTGCAACAGCTTCTTCATTTGCAAACTCCTTGCCACATTCTATATGCATACAATTGCTGCAAAACAACTGCCGAACAAGCTCACACTTTTCTATTTCAAGTAATTCTGGTTATCGTCTGCTATACTCTTGATAACTTACGTTGCTGTCAGTTTTAAAAACAGGAGGAGCATACTCTATAGCACTCAGTTTCAACAGAAGGTTGTCCTCAGAGCAACATTCAGGCCAAATGAAACTTTCAGATTCACAAAACAGCTCACCAACTTGAAAACAGATGTTTATCTCAAAGAAGATAAGCTCTCCAATTCTGTCCATGGCGTCTTTCCTACACTTGTCACACCTCTCCCATACTGCACATTCCTCACTACAGACAGCTGATGTAGAAATAAATAGTTCCAGCTCCAGGAGTGAACTATATTATCTTTTCCCAGTAACATTCAACTATGCACATAACTCTCTTACCTGGGTAAGCTTGCATGGGCAGTTTAGATTCTCCAATACATATACTAAGTTTTAGCTTTATTCTTAGAGTTTTACTTACTACAGACACTTAAATACACTTCAATTCTCTGTAAAATATATTAGTTTTCAAAGCAGTGAGGATATGTGATGGTAAACAACAGTACTTTATGCTTTCCAAACCTACTCAGCCTTTAAGAACTCTGGCCTCAGAATTATAAAGCTTTCTAATTCAAATTGAATAAAAGAATTACTTCCACACATCACAATCTAGATGACAAAGACAAGCATTATATATGTACACATATATACACACACACATATATATACACAGTGTTTCATGTACTCTACATGAGAAAGAAAATACGTGTTCCAGCCTCTCAAGAAGTTTTGTTATGTTACCTTTAAAACTGAGTAATCGTCTTGAGACACCTGCAGCAAGGCTCAGTGATTCACACAGAACTTAACATATCAAACTGTACTCAAGCATGTAGATCCCCTCCCAGTTTTCCAGGGAAGATTTTCAAAAGAAAAAGAACAAACTCCCACCTGGGAGAGGTAAATGAACATGTCATGCTTCTGATATCAAATATATAAAAGGATTTTTCTTGACAAATGAAATTCCCATTTCATGGGCCAAGAGTGAAGCTCTTCTAGCAGCGTTTCCAAAGTCAGGTTAGAAAGAGACTAATAGTAGCAACAATTCTTTAAGACCAGAATATTTACCCTGAGAAAAATCTTAAACTATCTCCTTAAGCAAATAAGGAGCATTGACTGGACAAAAAGAAAGTGCCTCTAAACCCCTAAAGCCTATGAGCACTTACCAAACCCCTGCGGGCAGAGATCAGAGGTTTGAACATAAAGTTTCAAATATTACAGAACCAGGTGTTCAACTGCCAAGAAACCAAACACTGAGTCTCCTAATAGATTCTCACAATCAAAACATGTTTTATTAAACCAGAAATTAAAGAGCTGATTTGGGCATCAAAAGAGGAAAAAAGTGCTAAAGTTTTCAACACAGAATGAAAGTCAGGGAGAGAAGTTAGTTACAATTAATTTGTTTGGTTCTTTGCAGAAAAGAACTCATTACTGATTAGTAATTGGTAACAGCATAGACTGAGATAAAATACATTCAATACCCATTATCTACAATCTATTATTCTTAGACTAATACTGCTTTAAGTTACGGATTATACTGAAGTTGTTTATCAAAATACATTAAAGATAAAAATTCAAATTAAAAGATCAATAACTGCACAAAGGAATCAAGCAAATCTAAGCATGGGAATCATTATTACTTTTCTAGCATTCGTTTTTAATGAAAGACTGTTATGGAATACAAGATAGTTTTCTATTCTTTATTCCTGAAAAACTCTGCACGTATATGGAAATAGTACTGTAGTATAAACATTTTAATTTTGTTATTTAGTGATTGAAAAGATAATCAAAATAAAGCCTTTCAAATGAACTGCATGATTATGCTTCAGAAAAGAACAGTCCAGACTCCAGGTTTCCAAATGCACCTTCAAAGCAAAGTAGCAAGATCTGCATACAGAAAAACGCTTTGCAATTTAACTTGCAGAGAATAGTTGGATGAAACATTCTTGTATCTTATTTTACGGGGAGATAAGTAGAATAAAACTTCATGATAAATATTTTGCCAAATGTGCATTAGTATGCATCAGTAGCTAAAGAAATTATTTTAAAACACCCAGTGTAATAAAATGCAGGAGAAGCTGATCAAACAGAGCAGCAATTTTACGGTATAGATCTAGAGAAAAGAAAACAATTACACATTTATTGGAGAAAAAGTTTAAGTAGAAGAATAAGCTCTTTTTTGCCGATAACCTAAAAAATGCGATAAATAGTGAACAGGCAAATAACGTATGAAAAATCAACACAAGTCGTATTTTCGTACGACGATTAACCAACAGAAGAGGTGACATTCACCTTCCTCTAAAACAGCTTAGATTTATACGTGTGCTGCTAAGGGTAACAAATACAAGTTCCTTAGATGCAGGATTCAAGGCCAACAGTCTACAGTAGTTTTCAATAGTGCTGACACAGGGAGGCCTGAACGCCTCATTAGCAACTTAATCTACCTGTGAGGTTAGATTGCTTCCAAAACAACCAGGATTTTGAAAGATGAAGAGCCAAACTCTTCCTCTCCTCCTTCTCTCCAGCATTCCTTTAAATATCACAAATTGCTGGAAAAAGCAAATACCTAGCTCACCCACATACATTTTGCTGAATTAAGAGTAAGTAGCCTATAAAGACTGCCAATATAAAATAACATCAGCCTAGATTTAAAATAAAAATTTCAGAGCACGTTAGTTTGCAACAGAGCTGAACAGTAACATTAAGCTGCTTACCTGGGGAGGGTAATTGCTTTCTGAAGACCATCTTGAGGACTGATCATTGGGTTTGTCCACCAAAATATTCCTAAAGGAGGAAGAAAAAAAAAAAAAAAAAAAAAGTAATTGTACATTGAATCTTACATCTCCAACAGGAGCCGTCACACACACAGCTGTCAAAAACATTTTCATGCAGCTACTCAAATTACTGGGCAGAGACCAAGGTTCTCCCCCTCTTTATTAAAGGAGGTTTTCTACATTCTCTTTTACAGGACCCATTAAAATGCTCTTCCAAGACTTGTGGTTGTGCAATGGAACTCCAAGTTGCGAAATAAAAAAAAAGTGCAATAAATACAAAACAGATGAACTGACATAGGCGCAAGCCTGCAATTAAGTGGAAAAAAACGGTCTCATTCACCTCACTGGGAAAAGAACTTCTCAATGAGGTTAAAAATGAGTAGTATTATGGTTAACAAGCCAAAAAATGTCCTTTACTAGACCGGAGATGATGACGTAGAGGGAACAAGCTGCTAACCTACTTTACAAAAAAAAAAAAAATGAATAAATAGATGACCACCTAACTCATCCCAAATTTAAGCAAGTGCTTTTCACATATGCTGTGTCTACACCAACGCAGAGGGAAGCAAAAATTCAGCTCCTCACCCCAAGTTCCCCCCAAATTGCCTTCTTACCTTTTGAAATACTACTATTTAGGTGATCAACATAATGAATTCAGAATCGTTTTTGGCTGAAACGTGCAAGATCAACCAATGTCATCCTACAAATAACCTGCCATCCTCTTTCCTATAGCCTATATCCTCCAACCCACCCCTCAGATCAAAAAGACAGAATAATACACTCCGTTATTTATTGTGCTCTCTCTGTTGGCAAGGTGACGATGCACCAGCTGGACAGGGCTTAAGACTGCCATTAAGTCTAACTAAAGAACTTGCCGGTTCCTAAAACTTGTATAGAAAGGAGGAAGCAGTCATCAAAAGGCTCATGCCATCTCCATCTGCTGTGTAGGAGGAAGAGCACACAAGCATCTGGACTGCTACAAAGGAGCGCAAAAGAAAAGCTCGTATAAAAGCTCAAAAGGGACCAAGGTTAAGGCAGAGGTTGAGCATTAACAGCCACGTGGGAATTAGCTCGTTCCTTCCGCATCAAGAAAAAAGTATCATCACATTAGCAACGGTGTCCAAGCAGAGCAACGTGGCGGCCGGATTGCGGTGGCTCCTTAAAATCTGGCTGCACTTTAACGGAGCAGCACGAGCCGCTGTCCATCTGCTTGGGCTTCGCAGGCTGCACGTCACAGTTCGTACGTGCCCCAGGTTAAGGAAAACTCAGGTCCTCCCCTTCTTCCTTTAACTAAGAGAGCGGAAAAAGGCAAAAAATTATGCTGGGGGCTCAACAGAGGTCCTGAAGGACAAAAGGATGGGGCTAGTTCAACTGGCATTGAGTAACGCAACTAACCGACCTACGGCTGAATTTGCACACATCTGCAACACAGAAAAAGCATCTGAAAAGCACACGGACATGTAGGACTCTTGCACTAAACCAGCTGAGCCCCATTCAAACAGGAAAGGTCAAGTCGTAGGTCTGGATAGTTAAATACCCAATAAGGATCTTGCAATTTGGTGCATGAATGGGCTCAACTGCAGAAGGAAACTTAGATCCTGCCTTCCCCGACTACAGGAGGGACAATAAAACAAAACAGAAAAATACCTGAAGGGGAGAATTTGGGAATAGCCCAATTTCTACCAAGGTTGCCAGTCTCCAAGCCAAGTCACCCCTAGAAATCAAGTCGCACACAGTATTTATCTTCTGCTGGGAACTCTGAGCAAAGCAGGTCTGGGAAAGCACTGCAGTTGTTTCTAATAGCTACTTGTAGCATCTCATCTGCCATCTCTGACTAGGGTGACACTCCCATATCTTGGCCTTTTTAAGTGATTGTAATGCCACATTTCTGGGTTTCTTTCTCCGGTTTATCTGCAGCACCAATAGACACCAGGAAATACAAGAGATGAACTCTGCTTTTTCAGTCTCAAAACTCCAGCCGGGGCAGAAAACACTCAACCAAAACACAGTCTAACTGGAAATAACATTTGCAGCAATGATGGATACCAAAATACCTTAATGAAAAGCTTAACACTTATTTTTTTGGCTGTATTTTAATGGTTCCTCCCTTCTGTTACAGCTCTTGAAAACTAAGGACTAAGCAAATATTTTCAACACGACTAAATTATGAGTATGAAAGTTAGCATTTGAGAAGCCTTGTGCTTCAGACAAGTGAGAGGAAACAAACTGTACAACAGCCTTGTACAGCTTTGCTTCTTTAGAGAGCTTTATCCTAACATGCAAGAATACAATTCACCCTACAGAATACATTTTATTTATGCCTTTATTGTATCTGTTTAAACATGAGTCCCTCGACCCCTCAGAAGTTGAGCAATATTTGCTGCAGTTGGCACCGTTACATGGTCTGATACTGCCCTGTTGGAAAGAGACATTTTATAACTGGGACAGATTCCAAAGATTGTAATTTTAGAAGTAAATTTGTTTGCTCCTCCAGATCAAAGATCAGTTTGCCACAACCGAAGAGGACGTCAGTCAGTGCAACAACCACACAAGATAGGAATCCTTCTGCAGAGGCTGAGGAGGGACAGGTAGCCCACACAAAATTAAGGCTGCGGAAATCCAAAGCAGCAAAAAGCAGTGTCAAGAGATTTATAAGTATGCTTAAAAATACATGGGTTATTAATCTATTAAGATTAAACAAATGTTGAAGACAGAAGTCAGTAAGCATGAAGTTAATTTACCACAACATTTCAAGAAAATTTATGGGCTCAAAAGCTTGGAAGAATTCAAACATTCCAGCAGTCATGAGACAGTAAGAAAAACAGATGCGTATCCTAATGACAAATGACTCTTTCCATATAAAGCTCTTCTGGGCACTATAGAAGTCTTAAAGTATCTGAAAATAGGCTTGTCAGATAGGAAAACCTGGACTAAAACCTTTGAGAAACTTTAGAATTGAAAACTCTAATAGCTTGATGATTTTCCATGCAATTTTTACAACACAGTATTTGTAAGCCCCTGAGCTACTGCAAGTGCCAATTATTTTGTGCAAGCTTTTCCTGTGAAAAAGCTGCAAATCATTAGAGCTGGTTTCAGTCGAATCGTATTTTTAAACTATAGATACGAGTTCTATTCAGACATGGATTCATAACACTGCCAAAAGGGACTATTTCACCCACTTGTGCTTGTTTCCCCCACCCCAGCCCCTCAATCCAGCCGCCAGACTAAAAGTGACTATTATAAATCATTGGTTTTCAGTCAAATCAGCTCTCCAGCTTACCACATAGTTACAGTAACACCAGCGCCAGCACAAAATCAAAAAAAAAGATGAGCAGTTGGACGGGGACCATGGGTTTACACTGGGACAGAGTCACATCATGCCACAGTCCCATCAGACAAGCGACTATTAGAGAAATTAGACGTTACGGCACGTCAGCTATTTTGCTCTAACCAACTCCGTGGATATTAGAGATGTTGCCACTCTATTTTCAGAGGACTTTTCTATGCAACGAGCTCTGTAGCTGAAGACAAGACAATCACCACGGGTGAGTTTTTGTTTGCTCTTGAGAGAAAGAAAAACAGGATGACTCTGCAAAATACACTGGAAATCGAATGTCATGCTGATATAATTCGGATTTAACCTAAGTAGCATAAAGGCTGCATTAAAGAAATCCACCATTGTAGGAATAAATCCTTAAGAAATGAAAACACAAATGTAAAATACTAGCTTTGTTTGGCACGTTCAGAATTACTGCTCTGAGAGCAGCTGGGTTGAGCAGAGCACGGCGTTCTCTGCGTTACTTGGAACTGAAATGCAGCTCTTCTAGAAAACCACTGAAGTACCGAGGCATTAAAGAGAAAGAAACACTTGGAGTGCTATGAAAACAGTCTGCCTGAAAGCTGATAAAAATGTTTTCTTCAGGGTTGCCCACAAGAGGACACTTTCATTTTCCCTGTAACCACCTAGCAGTAAAAAAAAAAAAGTTATATAAAGCATATATGGACTGCAATTTCAATCAAGGCCAGACACTTTGCAGAGGACTAAAAGGCAGGGCCAACTATTTCAGATGTCAGGAACCATGAACCTAATCAGTAGAAAACAACAACTGAGATGCTATGACCCCATGTAGATTCAGTGTCCTTGCCTAACAAGATGCATTGGTATAAGTACTGGAACATGCACACTCCCTGCAAATACATACATACATACATTATATATATATATATATATTTATATATATATATATATATAAATATAAATATACATGCATTCTTCCCCTGAGCTGGAAAAAAAAAAAAAAAGAAAGAAAGAAATTCTGTGGAAGTGAATGAAGCTAATGCTAATTTCAAACTGTTTGGTTTGGGATGCTTAAACAACGTTTACCTACAGCTCTTTCCATTTTATTATAAAGTTTCTCTCTTCTGTTAGGGAAATTCTCTGCTTAAAATGAAATAAAATCAAGGAAGTCTAGTGAATGGAATCAATCAATTACTATGCAGTATAATGACACACTCAGGATGCTTTTTTCTTTTTTTGGTCCCCCTTTATTATCACATAAAGTAATCCTATCATAAAGGACTGGGTGGGGAGGGAGAACCTTCTTGCATAATATAGGAAAAGAAATTTGAGGTAATTGTGTATATAAAAATGCAATTTTAAAGTCCAGATTGTTTCAGCTTTATTAGCTTACTGCTCAAATTTGCTTCTACCTACTCGGACTGAATTTCCCCCACCCCTCCCACTTACTATAAATTAAAATTACCTCTGTCAAAAGAAAAAACAGCTAAGCAAGTGTGATCATATAAAAATAAAGCAAGCAATTTAGAAAACACTTTACAGAAATGAACTTGGATCACAGTTGATTGCACCAGACAATGAAACAGGTATTATTTTGCTCCAGCCTACAAACGGGGCCATTAAAAGCCAGTTTCTCAATTATTTCTTGCAATGATCCGTTTACCCCCTTAGCCAGCCTAATCCTTTAATACAGAAGGATGATGTTACAGACATTTCCAGGAAAACAAGTTAGAAAGTTCTCCTTTTACCTCCCACCCTTTAGTCAAGGCATTTCTGATTTGTCAGTGCTTCCTCCAGACATGCCAGCACTTAATTTGGACTAAAACTGCAGCAGGAGAGTGAATTCCCAACCAGTTATGGGAGGCCTGCTAAAGAGCTGCTATTTCCGTAGCACTCAGTAACCTTAAATCACACATTCAACTTCTGACTGTATCACAGCACTGAGCAACCCAAATCTCAGCCACAAGAGTTTCCAGGTCGAGACTGGTAAAAAAATCAGTATTAGGCTTACAGAAAAACAATTGGAGGGGAAAAATAAAGTCAGACATACCTGCATAAATTGGTAACCAGAGTGACTTCAAATATCAGAGGGCTGCAAGCTTAACTGTCCCTATCCGGTTTAGGGATTATAGTTTAGATGCAATTTAACTGGTAAGAGGTTCTGAACCTTTCCGCTTGAAATTTGCTCTCTCCCCCAGAGTCTTTAGACAGCAAGCTTTTCTTTTAAAGTTAAGAACTGATCAAGATCTTGGTCACCATGATCTTTTCCATGTACTTTCTTCTCAGAAAACAACACATAAACGTTAATTTAAATAATTTTTTTTGGTTTAAACCAGCAAATACAGAAATCAGCAAATACAGAAAGACTGTTTCATCTAAATGTGCTATACTGTATTTCCTCCAATTTTGACTAGTCATTTTAGCTTTGGAAAATTTTCTTTTGCCCCTTTCTTTTTATGTTTAGTGCTCATTTCTATATTTCTAAACCACAAGGATATTTGAAAGTCGGTCTTTTTGATGATCAGCAAGGTACTAGCACAAGCTACATGGTATGAATGCAACTTAGGTGAGGTTCCAAGAGGTCCGCAGCAGAGAAATTAACCCTAGGCTTCATGGAAAGATTGAGATTAATATGAATTGAACCCTAAATATTCAGGAAAAAAAAAAGATGGAAATTAAGTCTTTAGCTCACTGAATCTGCATTCAATAGAAAAATTCCAGAAAGTTTTACTCTGCTCTTAAACAACCACCAGCCTTCAGCTACTTAATAAGAAATTTTAGTTTTTATTTCTTGCAGGGAAAACAGTTTTTTGAACTTCAAAGAGATTCCTACTTCCCATATTCATCAGAAAAGTCACTAAACCTAAACACTTTGCAAGCCTTCCAGAAAACTGGTAGAGTAGCACCCTCCAGTACTTCCTTGCTCTCTCTTCCAAGAACTAGTTGAAAAACATCATACAAAGTCACTCCAATATATTTCCAGCCTTATTCATCAACAATTCAGTTTTAAGAGTCACATATCATATTAGTATAGGAGGACCAATTTCCATAGGACATGATTTCTGCTTGAGAACAGTGACCATTTCAATTCAAAGATCCAGGCCTTCCTTTCCATGGCTAAACAGCACAGGTAAGACAGAAGGCTTTAAAGGAAAAGAGACACTAAGTTTTCCATAAAACACTCTAAATTACTAGTGATCCATTTATAAAAACAAATAATCTATCTGCTGCTACAACAACATACAGTGTATATGCATTTTAGACTTGATCTTGCCATGTATAAAGCCTCAACTTCAAAACAGACCATAAACCAATTTAGGTTCTTGTGGAATGTACATTCAATCTGTTTCCAATACGATCACATGAATCACTTAAGTTTTTGCATCTCTAATAAGCACACATTTTCTCCTCAAAAGATCAAAGTTTATCCTGACATGCGGCACGTTCTAGGATCTCATGGAGAATGATTCCTCTCCTTTCTTTTTCTCGAGACCCAAACAAAGCTAACATGTCTCAATTTCATAACTGATGCACCTTGCCAAGCACATTTTAAAACCAATAAATCTAGACTGAGAATGACATTCTTATGTATTTTATACCAGAAATAAAAATAAGTGCAGCATAAGAGACAAATTTCATCACTACCATTTTCAAATTAAGATTTTGGCTTCCTGCAGTTACACACAAAACACAACAGCCAGGCTGTAGAAGTTCCTTTTCTGCATCAGTTCCATCCCTGCCCCAATTTTGTGCTTTTAAGTACACACTAAGCACATCTCTCTTCATATAACAATAACTGTAGATCAGGGACTATTTTGACAACAGAGGACTATGCAAGATGAGCAGTCTCAACCCTTCATTTTGTATTTTGGAAGAGGATAAGCCTATTGCAAGTCAATTAGAGGAATGCAATGGCTAACATGTGTGTGCATCTCCCATGTTATATTTTAGAGGCATAACAAGTTCACTGGGATTTTTTTTTTTTTTAAACAAACAGCCCATGTGGAAAAGCTTTATGAAGTCCAGGAAGTAGCTTTACATCTTTCATGATTTCACCAATGTCATAAAACTACTAATATTTCCACTCAAAAGAGGAATCCACAGAAAATCAGCCTAAGTGGTTACACATAAAAATATAAATTCAAAGGGTAAGCCATAAAATACCCATCAGCACCACTACTTCACACTTGGTAAAAAGTTCACCCAAAAGGCCTATAAGAGAACTTAAAGCTAACTCTGAAATATTAGAGTTATGTTTTATGTTCAAAACAGATGTAAATCCTTCACAATAAGTTAGTGTCAAGTATGGATTTTTTTTTTCCACCAACGTTCTGTGAAAAGAACCATCTTTACAGTATCAGCGTTACTCTCAAAACTAAATGGTACCTCACTAGGGATGTAATGCTACTCATTGACTCCAAAAAAACCCAAAATGTTGACTTCAGAAAACTAAACCAAAGAAGTCATACTACCCTGCTTTTAAGTATTGGCAATTTGAGGAATTCTGTTCCAAATCGGAAACATCTCCCCTCTTTCCCTAAAAAAGGCCTTATGGAATAATTCCTAACTTGGGGCAAAGTAAATAAACTCATGTTAAAGGGTACAACATATCCCAAGCCAACATTACTTTCCCATTTGGCCGTTTTGGGCAGTTTTTTAGAAGACCAAAAAAATAGGTGCAGTAGCACCCTGTCATGGAAGAGAAGGGTGGGAACAACTCCCTACTTGGAGGCAAATTTATCTATTCCAAAATTTTCTCTTCCATTTTAACATTCTGTGTTAAAAGTACTCCTTTAGTAATACAAGTCTCAAAAGTTAGAAGAAGCTAGTGAATTGTTATTTAAATAGTTATCATAAGGTGCAAGTGCTGTTTAAACTAAATAGCTTCAGAAAATCATTTAAGAAGAATGTTTCCCATACTAACCAGGACCATCTCCCACAGCTTTTAGTAACATTATCAACCCAGTAGTCAGCCTGGGGAGAAAAGCCAGAGCAGATGGAGGAAAACACCACCAAACCAAAAACAACCAACGCACAACTTTTATCCATTACAAAGATCACAGCATTTTCCAGGAATTACAGAATATGCTAGCAGAGCAGCAAGTTCTATTAACCCAAATTTGCCTTTGCAATTTTAATTCCAACATATCAAAAGCTATTCTCAAATATCCTGTTGAACTCCAATTTAAATTGATCCAGGAAATAATTTCTCAAAGATTATGCATACTGAGTTTCATGCAATGACTGCAAGAACAGCTTTCTAATGGTGACTAACCACTCAGCATCTTAAATGCTTGTTCCTCTCCCCCTAACAAAAACTAGAACATTATTAAATTCAGAACAGATTATTATAACCCACTGTTCCTACAAAATTCTCTGGGCTAAAGTCAAAAAAGAAAAGCTACCTTCAATTTTAGAGCTTTGTATTAACATGTTGTTAAAACAAGTTGGACATTTAGAATATTTTGACCTCTAGAGAGATTCTCAATGAAGAAATGCTAAATATTCCATTTACCTTAACATAAAAAGCTTTTTTTTTAATGGTGTGATCAAGAGTGGAGATAGAACAGTGCATTTTAACGGTGATGTTCTAAAGAGAAGATAATTTTACAGAAGAAGCTACATACCTGCTATTTAAAAAAAAAAAAAATCAGATTGTACATGCCGTCTTGTTATTCAGCAATAACACAGGTAACACAAGGAAAATGTGTTGTGTGAAATAGCATTTTACTCATTAAATGAGTAATTAGAAATCAGAAGCTATTCTTAATTAAGCTTGCAAGACAAAGCCATATATAGAACAAGTGATCCATGATCTAATGGTGTTAACACCTATTAGAAAACTTTTACATTCTTAATACTCCCCCCAAAACATCAATGCAGAAAGGGCTGAGCAATTAGATTAATACAGATTCTCCCAACTTAATCGCACCAGGGAACTAAAGCAGATTAGCTGTTTATCTTCACCCTTCAGCCAGAGGGAAAAAATAAATAAATAAATAAAAATGTCCAAACCCTCCTAAATACAGACTACTTTAACTGGAGTCTGAGGAAATTTATTCTCCTAGAACAGCATATGTGCATTTATCTGGAAAGAAACTTCTCTGAGGAGCAATCAGACTTCTAATGCCAGTGCATGGCATGAACAAGTTTGTAATTCTGTGATAGTGGCCACCCTTTCCACTTTCTCACTTTTTCACTGATGTAAGGGAGGCAAACAGTATTACTTAAGTATTAAATCCATAAGTTACTTTTTCTTTATAGAAATATTTATGCTTGGAAGTACTCAATTACAGGCTTCACAGAAAAATTCTAGGCTATAAAAGTGATGGAAGCAGGGGAAAATCAGGACATCTGGTTTTCTAGAACCATCTAGAAGAGCCATATGACCAAAAAAACTATTTTCCATAGGACTCTGAAGAGAATGACGCAAAACTGTCTCCAATTATTGGTACCCGATATTGGTACCCGATAACCAGCAGGCCTATGAACACATCTTCATAGATCCAAAGAGAAACAGCTAGAGCAAAGCAAGTGATTTGGCTAAAATAAAATGCTGGAGTGAAATACTAACGATCTTCCCAGGAGAAAAGTGAAATTAAGCTTCATATGTGACACAAAAAAAAAGTGAATCTGAGGTTCTGTAATAATACATAGATGATAAGTTAGACTGGGTAGAAGCTTACTGACCTGCACTCCTAATTAAAAAAAAAGGCACTAAAAAAAAAAAAAAAAAACACACACGCTTCTTTCTCTGAAAGGCTACCAGTCATCTCTAATTTAGCAGATTTTTTTTTTTAATCAATGTCACCTCTCCTGGTTTAGCAGAGGAAAAAAAAAAAAAAAAAGAGACAGACACACACACAAAAATGCCTAAGTTGAAAACATCAATCAACTAGGTCTTTCTCTGTATTGGTATGTTTTCTAGAAAGAAAACATAGCACCGAGTAAGACATGAAACTGGAAAAGAGTAGGATTACTAGAATAACTGAAGCACAACTGAAGTGCCCAGCAAAATGGATAAAAGCATAAAAAGGGGTTGCAGTGAGAAAGTGACTATAAACCATGAGGCTACTCATGAAACTCAATTAGTCTCAAAACAAATCTTATTTTATATTTTATTAATGACCTCAGCAGAAGAAATAATTGCATAAAAGCTCTAATCCTTCTCCATAGAGCTATCATACAGGAAGACCTAAGGAGTAGAAATGGGGCAAAACTTCCTAGCGAAGGTGCGTGACTAACCAAATAACAGTAAAAGAAATTCTATAAATTTTTGAAGTAGGAATTCAGCTGTTTAAACAAGTAGCACAAAGACCTGAGTGCATTAGCCAGCTACAAGATGAGTCACAGATCTGATGCAACCACAAGAAAACACGGTCCTTGGATACAGTAATTCCACGTTTTCCAGCAGAAAAGGGTACACGACTACCATTGTGCAGAGCACAATGCTTCACTCCTGTCTAAAAGCAATCATTTAAGCCAGAGCAGACACACACAAACTATTAAAAAAAAAAAAAAAGATACAAAATGTTTCTCTCAGAATACAGAGAAATAACTTTCACCAAAAAAAAGAACAGTTTGAACAGGTATTGCATTACCACCTATAAACTGTTTGCTCACTTGTCAAAATAAATAAACAAGTTGGACAGGCTGGAGCCTCTCAGTTTGTTGCTGCCTCTGCTGAAGCAGAAGTGACCCCGGAAAAGTGAGATGTCCCAAGAACAAATTTGGTCTTGGATAGCTTTTCTCTCCAAAGGGCACAACCTTCTCCCAAAACACAGAGTGAACTAAGTCTATCTCATAACTAAACTGACTCTTTCACCCGCAGAAGTTTGAAGTAAACATCCTCGTTAGCCCTGCTGCTAGTAGCCACAACCCAATGGAGGGCAACTCAGTTTGAAGACAAAAAAATGACACATTAGAGCTATTTTTTGGTAGATTCAAGGATTCATTTCACATTTGGAAGGGTCTTTGCAAACATACAAGTGATTGTAGCAGTGGTAATATAGCCAGAACTTGGGTTCAGCACTAGCTAATCCTTCAATGCTGCCACCAAACAGAACAGAAAGGATGCTAAGGTTCATTAGGAAAAAAAAAAAAAAAAGTCTGTATTTAAAGGGAAACTGGCATTTTTAAATTATAATACTGATTCTAAGCCAGAAAACTCTGAAAACTTACCACTATTATTTTATGAAAACTAATATTTAATAGGTGACTTCACTGTTTCTGTGGGTTGGAACAGAACACAAGTGTCAGGATCAGTTTTCAGATAAGCAGATCCCCCGAACAGCAGGGTTGAAATATTTGTATTTCTTAGGTTTGTTTTACATTTGGAGTCACAATTACTTAAGAAGCAAGTTTAAATCACATTTAGCTGCCGCTGAACATGGCTAATCTATTTTGTTCCTCTTCCAAAAAACATTTTGCTAGCAACAGTAAGCAATGATGAGCAACATTAAAGTAGAATCCCTGCATATATTATGCAGGAATCTGTTTTCCACTTCAAGATGGAAGTGGTTTCTTCCTACTTATTCTTGTAAACATCCTTATTTAAACTATGGTATAACCAGAATTCCCAATACCCCTTCAGAAAATCATAATTCTGACCTGTGTATTAAAGATCAGCAAAACTTCTTGCTGCATTTGTATATTCATCTTGCAGCATGTTATATACATTTACCAGCAATTTTAAGGATTTCCATGAGTACTCTCTTTCTCCATCTTCCTACTGCCCATTTCCTACATTTTTTATTTCTCCTTTTGAGAATCTAATTCTAAGTCTCAAGTCAGGACCTTCCCTTTCCATTTCACATCACAGTTCAGTTTTCTCTCAGAATATAGGAGATGGAAAAACTAGACATCAAGAAAAAATAATAATAATAAAATGAAATAAAATTTTCTTAAGGGGCACTTTCATCATAACACAATCTACTATTTTCACTACAAGCCAGAAAAAAGAAAGCACATAAATATTAATAATAAAATTCCTTGGACCAAGGTCAGCATGAATATAACCCCATAATAACAACAACCACCACCCTATACCTGGAATTAATGAACACAGTTTAAAAACCTGTTCCAATTATTGTTATTGGATGACGAGCACTTCCAAACACAATCACATGCAAGGTCACACACCTGCAAAATGCCACCCATGTTATAAGACACAGAATTGTATCAAGGAAGAAACTGACATTAAGGACTTTGGGCAGTGCTGCAGGTACCACATCAACATTAATTCCTCACAGCTCCATGGCAAAAGGACTAACAGGAACCTCACAAAGGAATATCAAGGAAAAAGACAGTTTTATCTCTCTATTTTTCTATATATTTCATGTTTCTCATCAGTGACATCAGTAATGGACTTTTCCACATATCAATGCCATCTTGGAAACCCGAGACACCGCAGAAAACCTACAAGAATGATCACAATTTTGGAGGACATTCCTTCCTGTGCAAGCTAGGTGTTCCGAGTAAGGAAAACGGGTGACTCTATTGCCAAGGACCAGCAAGGAGAAGAGAGATCCAAGCTCTTTTCAGTATCCAACCAAGCAAAAGCATTAAGAAATGCAGCAATTACAAGTCACAATCAGGAAAACTTCCAGCAAAGTTTTACTTCCTTTCAGGGCATGGAGATAAATCATGACATTTAAATAAAAAAAAGGAGATGTGGGGGGGTGGAAAGCTACTTTCCCACTTGTTGGAATAGACTTCATCTCCACCAAGGGGTGGAAAATTCAAGGCCACCCGCGACCAGCCGGGGTCTGTGAGGACTGAGGAGTCCCCACGGCACATCCCAACGTGAGAGTAACGCGGAAAAGGAGGATAACGTGGATGGAAGTGAGACCCGGCCCCAGCACGACTTTGCTCTGTGGACCGGGGGCGCAAGGGGGTGCGAAGGCCCCTCCGCAGAGCCCAGCTCCAGGGTCCTGCCTCAAAAAAAGGCATCAAATCTCCCTCAAAAAAACCACTCAGCACTCCCAACACACAGAGGAAACCCCCCAAAACGCGATTATTAAAAAGATAATAACTAAATCAATAACATCAAATCTGCCCACAAACTTAGGGGCCGACCCCTCTCTCCCTCCAGATTACGGGATTTGGAGGGGGGGGGGGTGTCACGAACACATTCCCAATTCCTTGAAGCGACCTCGATGACCCGCCCCTCCCCCACGCACACTCCCTGCCCCCCTCGAAACGCCACGGGCCGCCCCTCCCCCACGGCGCGCCCCTCCCCCACTCGCTGCCCCTTCAGGGGCCTCACGACGGCCCCGGCGACACCGACGCGAGGACGACGCGCGCGGCGCGGCCAGGCGCGGCCCCGCCGCGGGCCCCGCGCACTCACTCGGGCAGGTAGGTGGAGGAGAAGCTGCTCCAGCGGTGCAGGCTGTAGCCCAGCACGCGGCCCTCGGCGCCCGCCGGCCCCGCCGCCGCCGCCATCTTGTTGTCACCCGCGCCCGCCGCGGCGCCGGCTGCGGCCGCGCACGCGCGCGCGGGGCGGGGACCGGCTCTTAAAGGGGCCGCGCCGGCCCCGTGTGGGGAGTGTGGCCACCCGTGGTCGCCCGTGGCTGTGGGGACGCGTGTGCGGGCGAGCGCAGCGCGGTCACCATGGGGCCGCCCCACGGCTTGTGCGTGGCCACGGGGTGCCGCGCTGGAGGCACCAGTGGGGTCCCTGGGGGCCACGCCGTGGGGCAGGGGCGGTGCCTTGTGTCACCCGTGTGTTTTTTTTTTTTTTTTGGCGATTTCCACGGCAATTCCTGGCGCCCCCAGAGCTTTCTGTCCGCTTTGTGCCACGCAGGGAAGTTTCGTCTCCCTCCGTCCTTCACACCAGGCCAAGTGGTACCAGATCGGCACTTATTTGTCCACTCCTTTAATTTTGGGGGGAGGGAATAATCCCGCCCATCTATCTTGAAGGTGGATTAAAGCAATTAAATAAAAGTGTTATAATAAAAATGTCAAGCAAGGAAGAAAAAGTAAAATTAAAATATCTCCCTTTTTGCTGTCTTTTTACCCTTAGTGGCAATTCCTTCCCAGCAGAGATGCATCCATGTGGATTTAGCAGTGGTCCCACTGCGAGCAGAAAGGCAAGTGGTTGGGAATGCTAGAATTAGTCAGAACGTCTTTTTTTCCCCCTGTTTCTTTTTCTTTCTTCTCCGTTTCCACATTTCCTGCATCCTCTTACCCATCCTGATGGAGAAAGTGGGTGTTTTTAGACAGGCAACTCCAGGAGGGATTTTTCTGCTTTATTATTATTATTTATTACTATATTTTTAGGGGACCTGTGGAAGGGAGATGGTCTCACCCAGGACAAGGTGAACAGGGACAAGGAAGGTTTGGGACGTGGCCTCCAAGCTGATATTCCAAGGCTAGGGAAAGCCAAAAGAACAAGCAAACAAACATTTGTGGGTGGAAAATGACAGATTGGGGAGCTATTACCAGGCAGGACAGAGATGCCTGACGAGATTAAATTAACACAAGGATTTTTATTTAGTTATTTATTCATTTATTTTTCACACACTCCAGAATAAGAGATGCTGTGTCACCACCAGGAGCTGAGAGGAGCTCTCAGCGATGCCAAAATCCAGCCTGCAGCTAAAATTCCTGGAATTAGGATCATCTGGAGATCTCGAGGTGCTCATGGAGTGCCTGAAGGAGAGCAGCTGAGCAGAAAACAGCGAGCAGAGGAGAGGAACTCTGTGCAGGAAGCCTCTTCTAGCAGCACAAACGGGTCTTATGGTTGTTGTTGTTATTTTATTCAAGGTTGGTCCTTAATTCCCAAGTCTCCAGCTGCAAAGCGGTGTGTCCCAAGCAGTGCAAGAACAGTGCACCCGAGTCACAAAATGCCATAAAAAACACCCAAGAGTCTCCAATCCAAGCACAGAAAACAGGATCACCTGGTACCCTGGGGCAGTGGGCCCCATCCTGACCAAAACGGGGTGCCCAGAGGCAGGATCTCAGGATCCTGATGAGATATTCCCAGCTTTATGGCGGGCTAAAGATTCTGAGCGGTTAGCGCCGCTTTTCCCTTTGCCTCTGCGTGGAGCGGGCGCGCTGGCATGATTTCTCGGAATCACCCCAAGAGGATGCTCTGTCCTGCGTTTCAGATGCAAAATTTGTCTGGGAATTCAATAGTTGCTATAGTGCCATAATTGTACGTTTTACGGAGTACTTAGTCACAGTGGCTGGAGCTCTTATGGTGGGGCTTGGACTCCTTCTGCTGTGTTATTTTAAAGACCTTTCTATTAAATGCCACCTACCTTCATGTGTTAAAATTAGTTCATTTTGGCTCTCAGCCCTCACCAAAGGTAGCCTCAAACTGTGGTTTAGATGGAAGGCAGGCGCCTTGGGTGCTCTCCCTTTGAGATGATGCAGCCTATCGCTCCATGGGGCACATGGTCCTGTTGAGATCTCTGGATCTTCTTTTTCCAGCTCTGGAGGATGCTCCACAGCAGGGAAGGTGGCTGAGGAGATGTTGTCACCTCCCTTGCTCATCAGGCACCCCATAGACCCAAGGTTGGCCTCTCCTCTATGAACCTCATTCTGCACTTGGGTTTCCCCATCTGGAGAATGGAGCTCTCTACTCAATTGCCTACTTTGTAACGAGTCAGGCACGATAATTAGCTAATGTTTGGGTAATGCTTCACAGGATAGGAGTGCTGAGCAGCGCTGCTGTCAGCAGCACAGTGGGGAAGGAAGGGCTCAACCTCGTGTTCAAAGCACCAGCGTGACGGTCCGCACTAAGTTCATTGTTCCCGTTGGCTGCTCTGCTGCCAACAGAGGACTTGTGTTGAGTGCTGGGAAGAAGAGGATGCCATGGAGAGCCGGGAACTGCTTGTGATCCAAGAGCAGAGCTGTGAGAACAAACTGTGCATTAAGGTCTATATCCCGTGCCATAAAATAAATATTGAAGAGCAACCAACTTGGAGACAGAGAAGAGCATCAGGGAAGGTTTGCTCAAGTGGCATTTATTGCCCACGTGCAGCACAGCAGGACCCACAATGTGGACACCCATCCAGCCAAGCAATCATGACCTAAAAGACTATTTTAGGTGAAAATCTCGCATCTTTTATGTTTAAAATTCTGCAAATTATTTTAGGGATGACCTTTGTGGCCTTGTCATGTCTGCTGGTTGTAATTGATGCGATTTCTGCCGTTTCTCCTTCAAGTTAAACATGTAAGAGACGCCTGGGTTAATCGCTTGCCTCTCGGAGCGGTGCATTTGCTCTCTTGTGCTCCTGTCCGCTTAATTTGCAGTGAATGCCTGAGAGTGGTGCAATTAAGAAAAAAATCTTGGGCTTAAGCTCTCGCTGCTTTCAAACGACCGGCAAACCTTTCAGCGCCAGCTTGTTTATACCACAACTGGAACAGCCCTGCCTGTGACTCACTGCTAATTATGTTCCAGGATTGCAAACGAATGCTCTTAACCTCTTGCTGAAAAGTGAGTCAACTGTCAGCGCATCCCAGAGAGCTGCTGCAATGGGGAAATAATATTTGGGATGGGGAAATGTAATGTTAAGGTCTCTTATGAAGGTCGAAGTCATGTAGGCGCCAAGTTCCCGGTATTTCACCCCAAGAGCTGTCCCAGTGCTATGGGGCAGTGACTGGTGGTGGGGACAACCTATGGGCCACCCTGGCCAGTCTTCTGCAGCAGGAGCTGTGGATGGGACCAGGAGGTTTCTCCTTGGGTTAGAAGGGTGAGTTTGGGGGTTGTATGAGGAGATGGAGCGGGGGATCTATGGCACTTTCGTCACCTGCTCCTGCTCACTACGTCTGTGCTGTGGCCAGCACCAGACTGCTCATGGCCCTGGGTCCCGAGGAGCTGGTCCCACCATGGAGCTGCTGTGGAGCATCAAGCAGCTCTTGGCCCAAGGCTCTTGCGTGGAGTCACGCCAGCCCAGCCAAGATGCTGCTTAGTCATTCATGCACATGCCCTGGCCTTTCAGCTCTTTCCTAAAGTTTAGGTCCTGATGTCCCTTACGATGAATCCAGCCCCACCAGGGTCAGGAGTCAGAAGCACTCAGTGTTTTTACTCAGAAAGGTCTCCAGCATCACCTGCGAGAAGCCTGGTCCAGAGATCACCATGCATTGGAAAAAGGCAAGTTCCCTTTCATAGAATCATAGAATCATAGAATCATAGAATGCTTAGGGTTGGAAGGGACCTCTAGAGATCATCTAGTCCAACCCCCCTGCATACGCAGGGACACCTAGAGCACGTGGCACAGGACTGCATCCAAGCGGGTTTTGAAGATCTCCAGAGAAGGAGACTCCACAACCTCTCTGGGCAGCCTGTTCCAGTGCTCTGTCACCCTCACTGTTAAGAAATTTTTCCTTAAGTTCCTATGGAATTTTTGATGTTTCAGTTTCCGGCCATTTCCTCTAGTCCTATCAGTGGCCACCACTGAAAAGAGACCATCCCCGTCCTCTGCACTCCCTCCCTTGAGGTATTTATATACACTGATTAGATCCCCTCTCAGCCTTCTCTTCTCCAGGCTGAACAGGCCCAGCTCCCTCAGCCTCTCCTCATAGGGCAGATGTTCCAGGCCCCTGATCATCCTTGTGGCCCTGCGCTGGACTCTCTCCAGCAGCTCCACATCCCTCTTGTACTGTGGAGCCCAGAACTGGACACAGTACTCCAGATGCGGCCTCACCAGGGCTGAGTAGAGGGGCATCCCAAGCCCCCACCAGGGCTCCGTACAGGCATCCCAAGCCCATCCAGCGCGGATGCCACCCTGGCACTTGCCAAGCCCATGAGAGGATCTGGCCCCGCAGGGTTTTCCCTTGCTGTTTTAGCCTGCAGCACAAGGCAGCCTCCACGGTCAGGGAGCTCTGCCTGCCCCATGGGCATTGCCACAAGCCAGCTAGCGACTGAAATGACAGTAATTCCAAGAAAACCATTCTGTATTTTAGGCGTGTGCTCCAGATTGCTGAGGGTGGAAAAGTGGCGGCAGCAGCAACCTTTTTTTAAGCAATGGAAAAATGGGGAGATAGCAGGGACCTTGGGAAGGCGGTGAAGAAAGGGGAAGAAAAGCAACCTCGGAGATTCCCACCTGGCAGTTCTGACCTGGTTTCCAAATAAAGCAAGGGGAAAAGCAGGGCCCAACATAAATCTCTGATCCTCTGAAGGGTGATGGAGGAATGAATACGAAGCCACAAAGTTATGAAGAACGGATAGATGCATAGAGCTTTCTATCAGTCTATAAAGCAGTGGGACCATGCTGAAGACAATATATCAAATCAGTTCTGAAATATTTGATCTCATGCCTCATAAAGCCCCTTTTTAAAGCTTATTTTCTCTTGGCCTGGATCTAAACTTCATCATACAGGTCAACCAGCGCAATTAAAAGCTCCTTTCAGATGACCAAGCAGGGTCTTGATTCAGCTTAGCCAAAGCTTGATCACATCTAGGACGGTCTCCATGGCTCTGCTGGAGCAGTTGCTCTACAGACATGAACCCCCTGCACTCCTCTGCTTTCCCTAACCTCAGACTCTGCAAAAACCGCCGGCACGGAGGCGGGGAGGCGAGAAAGCCGGAGCATGAGTCACCCAAGCCTTGCAGCAACGTTTGCCTGGATTCTGCTCAGCGCAACCACACGTGGGGTGGCCACAGGGGAGGTCAGGGCTGCTCCTGCAGAACCTCCCGAGCTTGCCCGAAGACCCCACAGAAAATGAGACCTTTGGGAGACCTTTGGGAGGGTTGTGTTGACGTTCCTCAACCCATCCTTGGCTCGCGCTCTTGTCCTGCAGGACCTCAAGCCCAGGGGTGATCTCTGCTGGCTTCCCATCAGCAGAGAGGTCTTCTGCAAGCAGGTGGCCACCAGCCGTGGTCGGCATCCCAAGGGATGGCAATGAAGGACACAAAGCCAGGGAAAACGGCCTTCCTGCGCCTGTGCGTGGCCTGAATCCGTCGTGGCCATCCCTTAGAGCCTGCCCAAGACCCCATTAGGTCATTTCCCTCCCCGCTTCCCCAGCGTGCTTGGGAAAGGGACACAGTAATTAAAGTCCGAATCTCATTATAGCTCCGAAAGTGCCTGGCTTTCTGAGCATCCAATTATCACAGGCGCCACGTAATGCCAGCCAGGGCACCGCTGGGGATTGGGCTTTGGGGTTTTTTGGGTATTTGGAATTATTTTTGTTCAACCTACAAATATGACATGAAATTACGTTTTCTGGAGGATGCTGAAAAACCCAAGGAGGGAACGGCTGCGAGGCCACCTGCTCCACTCACCAAAATACCAATTTATACTGAAAGGAAGCGGGAACAGGATGCGGAGCAGGGATGGCAACGGGACCAAGTGATCCGCGGGACAGGGGACATGGTACTTCATGCCTCAGTTTACCCCACTGCAATTTCCCTCTAGAAGCGCTGCCAACCTGGGGGAAAAAAGTGCTAGTTAAGTGCAAAATACTCTTAATGCTTATTCCTTCTTTTTTTCTTTTTTTGTGGCGCAGGGTGTCTGCCATACATTGCACTTATGTAACGTTACTGAGCACTTAGTCGGCACTTCACATCCTTAACTAATTGCACACAGTCGAGCCATTTATCAGCATGAACGGAAAAACATCCCGTAATGGCTGATCCTGAAGCTTTGGACCCATTTCCAGCTCCCTCCGTGAGCAAGGCTGGCGCAAGATGTGAAACGCGTGAGAAAAACCAACCAAACAAACAAATGCATTAAAAGAGAGGGGAAAATAATCAAATCATGTGGCCGGAGCCAAGGGCTTGCAGCATAAAATAGCACCTTGAATTTTATCATGGGATCAACCAGCGAGAAAGTTGGACGGGAGCCTGTGCGAAGGACTCTTGAAATTCCCCTGCTCCTCCTCCTTGCAATTAAACACATTCTCTTGCACCTCGACTTTAAATAAATAAATAAATAAATAAAATAAAGACAATTTTTAGCACCACCAATTAAAAGCGCTGCTGTTTACATTTTAATTAGCTCTTGCACCGTGGCTAGCTCAGCTCCTTTCCAGCAGAATTGGATGCGCTTGGAAACAAGGCAGCGTTAAATGTTGCTGGTTCTGGGTAGCCTGGCTCTGCTGCAGGCTCGCGGGGTGGGAGAGGGAGCAGGGAGGCAATGTGCTGCATGGAAAACTCCACACGGCTTCTCTTCCCAGTGGCGCTTCTCCGTGGGAGTGCAGGAAAGGAAGCTGATTTTGGAAGCGAGAAAAATAAAGCAAGATTTTGTTCCTGGGGAGCACCAAGAGAAGCAGCATCTGTGTGGCTGGAAGTGCTTGTACACCCCAGCGGGGAGCGTATTTCCAGCCACGAAATGCCAGGTACACTTCTCCATCCTGGAAACCCTTTGGAAGTGGTACCAAAGCAGGGACTGAAGCACGTTTTCTGCCCGTCCATGGCGTGTGCTGGCAGAGTCGTAAACTGTATTTCAGCTCAGTGTCATCTGCAAACGTTCACTTTGTGGAGCGAGAGTCCAGGGAACTTTCACCACGGTGCCAGTGGGGAAAATCCATGTGATTCGTTTTTCCCTTTCCCTGCACTTTCCCCAAGCTTTTTTCTGTGATGCTGGGAATGTCCAAAGCCTCGCTAAGTCATCTGATCTCTCTCCAAGCTTGTCTCTGCCTCAGTTTCCCTCTTTTAAAGCACTAACTACAGAGCTCCCTGGCATGAAGGCATGCAAGGAGAAGGTCCTCAAAGAACCAGCTGCTGTTATCTCAGAATTGGGAGAGAAAAAGTTAAGATGCTCCTGAAGAATGGGGAGTCATGGACAGATGTGCGCTCTGGGATCCAGCTGTGCTACTGGACGTCCTCCCCTCTCTGTGTGCTCCTCCCAACCAACACAGCTCCCACAGCATCCACCGACTGCAAAGCAATGGACACAGATGGTCTTGGTTAGCAACAGCTCATGTGATAGTGTCCATTGCACAGGCTGTCATTTCCAGGTGGGAACAACAAGGAATAGTTGGGATGTGGTGATGTTTTTTAGCTGCTCGTGGGGTGAACTTATGCCGACTGCTGCAGAGGAGAGGAGCAGGGAGGAGGTCCATGAGCCATGAAGCAAAACTAGCTGGGCTTCACTGAAGACATAAAAAGGGCATTTTATAGCAGAAATTGTACCAGGGATGTGAGCAGAGAGAAAAAAATAAACTATTGACAAGCCCCAAATGCTCCTACCCTGAGTCCTCTTTAAAATTTTGTCTGAGAGAGTGCAGAAAGAAAGGAAGGGGGATGCTCTGCAAGCAGCTATTGATAAAGAGGAAGAAAACAATCTTAATCTGAAAATCTTATATGTAATAAATCAATCTATGCATGTTACAGTCATCCTCTGCATCCTTGGTTCTTACTGGGATGAGAGTTAATAAACATATTGCTCCTCAGATAGCTAGTTTTTAAGATCTTTGGACAACTCAATCCTGAGAGGCAGAGGAAAGGAGAAGCAGTGGTAATTTAAGACAAAAAGGGGAGAGGAGCATCATCCTGGCAATCGCCAGCCCTATAAAAATAGTAGAACACGCAGAGAAAAAGTCATGATGAAGTAATTAGACCCTGGTTCTGTCTGCACAGTAGTGTCAATACTAAGAAACTTTGCAGAAGCCAGTGGCTGAGTAAAGAAACCCTGAGATCAGAGTTGGACTCCTGGGGTGATGGGCATGGACTGATCAGGTTTTTTTCTTTTCCTACTTTTTTTGTTGGGAAAAGAAATGCTTTTGAAATTGCACGGCCAGAGGATGAAGAGAGTACATCCGGCCTTTATAAACACATATTTGAATTTGGACTAATGTATTTGCTTCTTTGTCATAGGAAATAAATCTTAGAAGAAAATGCACTGGCCTAAAATGTGTTTTATGCGAACTGAAAACATTCTGCAATGTGATGACTAGTCCTAAACACGCAGCACTGCGCGTTTATCAGGGCTAAGGATCAAAGTGCGTTACCATCTTTGATAATGATCTGGAAGGATCATGCCAGGATCAAATGAGATTCCCTTGAAACTGGAAGCAGGTTGGTAAATAATAATGAGTTTTGTGATGTTCAGATCCACTTTCGTTCAGAACACTTGGAAATTTCCATCCTGTGTAAAGCAGAGTTTCGCACACTGAAAGACCTCACCATGCTGTACTCACCACTTAGAGGAACCAGGGGCTCTTTTTAACCCTCTATATTCCCTTATGGGGTTCTTCCACAGGGCTTTCTATAGACCTTTCCTAACCCTGCTCATCTTTAAACAGTTTGATATTTACAATTTTTTATTGGATATTTTTAGTATACTCTTGTACCTGCACTGTTGGTTAACGAGCTACGCAGACCCTTCGAGATGGATATCTACTGATGAATATTTACTGATACCTTCAATGTTTCCTCATCTTGAACAGTAAGTTTCCAATATCTCCTCTAGCCTTCCTGAGCTCGCACAGGTCCGTGTTGGCTCACCTTGCACTCTGTCTCCAAGATATCCATGCAAACCTTGCACATTTGAACAAGATGTTTCACTCACGAATCCCAAAAGGCTAATATGGTTTCTCTATGAGCTTCACTTTGCCAGGGCCGGAATGCAGCAGTTTCTGGAGCAAGCACAGCAGTGCATCACAGCATCGCACAGCCGCCCTCTCCACGTTTATTGCCTGCCTCCTTCCTCCGCATGCAAAAAAAACCTCAAAAACAAAATTGCTCAAAAGGCTTCTGATGACGAACAAACCAGCAGGCCGCAGGAGAACAGCATCATGCATCGAAACACATGCTCCGCTTTTAGTCCTCAATGCCCTGACCCACTAACATGGATGGAATAGTTTTCATGAGAAAAGCTCTCCGGTTTGTGCTTGCCTGGAGGATTTAGTAGAGAGGATGTAAAAACCCTGCAGGGCCTGGGGGAAGATGTCCTGGGGATGAGCCTGCAGCCCTGTGCTATGTGGGGCTAGGAGCAGATGGCAGTGGGTAAAACCTGCCAGGGAGACAGTATTTGTCCAGCTGGAGAATTCAGTCCCGAGGAACAAAGCAAACAGAGAAAAAGAAATGCATATGAATGTACCCAAATGTCTGCTTTTTTCTTAATGAAATGCGTGGATTTTGTGCTAGAAGCACGTCAAGGCCAATTTTTAGGCCTGTGCAATTATCTTTTTTAAGAAAACAAGCGCTGCAGATACCCTGCAGAACATAACACGTGTTGCTCAGCCCCGAGCGCCGATCCGTTTCTCTGCTGCCAAAGCAGCGACACCTCCCAGGGTGGCAGCGCAGTCTGGCTGCAAGGCCGCCCCACCAAACACATCCTCACATAGGGCAGGGGACCAAGGAAAACTGCTGCCTCCAAGCAGAGAAAGGGAATGCAGCCCAGGACCTGCTGGCATCTCCAGGCATCCAACAGACCTCCCAGGTCGGGGGACAACATGAGGCACCGGGACCTGTCCCCTCCTCTTCAGCTGTTATTCCAGGCCATGCTGGAATGGTCTGTGTCTGCCTTCCTCTCTGACTCAGTCATTATATCTAGGGAATTTATGGCCTTTCCTCCCTTGCCAGCCTTGTAAATAATCCTGTTGTCTGACTGTTTTTTGGGAGCCTCCCAGGAGTCTCAGTCTGCCAGGCAGGACCTACATCTGAGCAGCAAACATGGGGTGAGGGCACCTGAGCGGGAGCAGAGGCCACCCGAGATGCTCTCACCCAGGGCTCCCATAGACCCAGGAGGCTGAGCAGAGGCTGGAGGCTCCATCTGTCCTACACGGAGCCTTGGGCTATGCCAGGCAGCCCCGAGTCACTTCTACGGTCCCCGAGTAGAAGGAGACACCAAATTCAGGCATCCTGGCTTGCCCCCTGGAGGCAGCCCCATGCACCGTTGATGGAGGCAGTAAAAACGCCATTAGTGATAATCAGGATGATTAGTTGATGGAAAAACACGGCGTGTGCCCAGAGCGCGTGTCCGTCGAGGGGAGGGAGCACGGCACGGCGCCCGGCTCCGGGCTTCTCCGCGGCCCCTCTGGGCCCTCCTGCTTCCAGCCTTGCCGGAGCACTTTCCTCCCCTAGGTTCTGCTCTGGTACCACGGGCGTAACAGGCCTTGCCAGCAGGTAGGTTAGGCGGGCGTTTTAATTCCCCTTCATTAAGGTGGTTAGCGCAGGCCTCTGGGAATGCCTTTGAAATGGTCACCTTGGTGCCGGGAATTATCCTCCCGGTCCATCTCCTTTCCAGGCTGCCCACTCCCTTGTCATCAGTTCTGCAGGCTTTGAGGACTGCTCTGAGACACCCTCCAGGTGCCCTGGTGCTTTTGGAGCTTGGCCATCCATGAAACACAGGTTGGCCACACATCTCCATGCCATGGAGACATCTGTTTCAGCTGCTTTGTCCTGCTCAGTCATGGCCTCCAAGATCTCATCTTCTACAGCACAGAGGACGAGGAGAGCATCTCAGGACTGCCCATGAAGGGCATCAGCATCACAGGGGATCTCCAGGTCCCTCAGGAGCTCTGGGGTTGCTCTGCACCTCCTTCATTTGCACACAACTTGCTCTAGCCATTGCTGCAACCACATCCTTTAGCAGCCTAAGGTCCATCTGCTGTTCCTAGAAGACCTTCTTCTCACATGCTAAATTGGATGAGCACTCAGGAGCACCGTTAAACCACACGAGTGCTGCTCTCCAGGTGTGGAGGGCTGGGGTGGATGCTCCTTCCTGCGAGCAGAGCTGCAGGAGTGTGAAGTCCTCTCCATCTCCTGGCCCAGCACTCATTTACCTTCCTGTGAAGGGCTGCCTGCAGATACCACATAATTAGTTTTGGGTCTAGCGCGCGCTTATCTTGCCGGCGTCACTGGCGCATTTGATGGAGCGCTCATAAATCAAAAGCTCTCAAGAAGTCTTCTGCTCAGGAAGGCAGCAGACATTTTCATGAACAAGCAGTCCCCAAGGAGACTGGAGAGCAGGGCTTAATAATAATCATCTTTCCGTTTATCTTGGCTTTTTTAGGGCCATGCAAATTAATGTTCCAATAGACCTTCCACAGGATTTATAGTTCAGAGGAACTTCTGATCCCTAGAAATACCCAGGTAGAAAGTTCCACCTCCATGTGAAGCAGAGCTGCAGACAGATGAAGCTTAAGTATGAGCCACCGGTTTCAAAACAACTACAAAAAATAAACACCAAAAGGATTGCTGGAAGTCTGGCAAAGCCTCTGAAAGACAATACTCCTCAAGGCAATCAGCAAATTGCCGCTCCGGACGAAGACACGGAGGCGGCCGCTCATCATCAGCGTAATGCAGCGCTGCCTTAGTCATGCCTTATCGATCCGCTTCTCCCGCGCCGTGAATCATCACTTTCTCTCGGAGAGCAGCTCTCCGCCTCGGGGGAGAGGCACAAATTACCCGAATACACGTCAGCGGGTGGACGGGAGGAGAGCTGCTTGAGGTGATGGTCTCATCACGTGCCCGGCAGTTTGGGAAGGTGATTAGCCAAATTCCTATAGCAGGAAAATAAAAATTAAAAAATGAAATAATTAAAAAAAAATCAGTGATGATGTCTAAAGAGGACCCAGACAAGAGGTTGGCTAAAGAAGAGAATCCTGCTTTTGCTGGGGAGGTCCAGTCAATCCTGCATCTCCCAGCGCTGGTGGAGCAGGTGGGGATGGCGCTGAGGGATTCTCCTCTCCAGACCATGGGCTCTGCCCCGGGAGCAGATGAGGCTCCCTAGTCTCGACCCACATCGCAGCATCCAGCAGCACTAGGTCCAGCTCATCTACATTGCTCTGGCTGGTGTTACTGCCCTTCCTGCCTCCCATCCCCTTGAACACCTGCCCCGTGTCCTCTCCTGCCCTCCCCCTGAGACTCACTGACCCCAGAGAGCCCAAATTGCCTCCCCTGGCTACACAGAGACCCTTCCCAAGGATATTTGCCCTTCTCTGGTGCATGGAGCAGGAGGGAAAGCAGCAAAGGCAAATGATGGAGACCAAAGCTCCCTTGTAGCTTTGCAAACCCACACAGAAAACAGAGACCCGAGCCCAGACACCAGCCAAAAACCCCGGGCGTCCCGATGGGAACCCCATGAGCGCCCCATCGCGCAGCGCACCGCGCGGAGCAGCGAGCGCTGCCCGCTCCCTGCTAATTGCATCCGCATCCCCCGGCCCCGGGAGCCAGATGCCAGCACGGAAAGGCAGAGGCGCGCGAAGGAGAGCAGGCGCTTCCGCTGCCAGGGAACGGGCTTGAAAGGGATCCAGCGGATAAAGAGATATTCAAAGTTCAGCTAATGAGTGGGATGACTCACTGGCTCAACAAGACAAAGGTTAGAGCGGAAAATAAAACTCCGCGCTGAAAAGGAGCAGGGCTGGAGGAGATGCGCAGAGGGGAGCGCAGGGCGGGGGACAAGGTGCAGCCCAAATGGGCTATGGGGGAGGTAATTTGACTAAAAAGCTCCACTTTGTGCCTAGATTCACCCCTTTTGAGTGCATTGGGGTTGCAGCCCAATGGCAGTCTCTGCACAGGGGGAATCGCGCTGCTTTGGATGCAGCACAGCAGGAGAAGGATGTGGGATCTTTCCGGGGGTCTTCCAAGGGCTGTGAGATGAGGAGACCACCAGCAGCTCCACGGGCACCAGCGACAAGTGACTGGGTTGGAACAAAACTTAAAAAATCAGTTTATTATTCACTGGAAAACATTGGCCTACAGAAAACTCATCATTGCAGTCGGGCTCAGGGAAGCTACGATGAACACGGATCCTGCTCCAAAGCAGCCTGCAAAGGAAGGTATGAAAATCCAGCACATTCCCTGCTCGATGGCGAGGCTGCCTACCTCTGTTAGGGCATCCTGGTGTCGAGGTAGGCAAAATAGAGAAAAAAACATCCCTGCCCTGGGCTTAGCAGCTCAGAAACGTGAATTGTTGCAGATAGGGAGGCATCATGCAGCACTTGGGGTACCCAGTGTGCAGCTAATAATTAGGAGTTTATCCAGCAATCCTGTGACTCTCTTTTTTTGTATCTGTTTTTTTCTACTGGTGGGAGAGTGAGGCTAGGGTCAGATGTGGAGTTCAGGTGCAAATTTTCCCGGGATGGGAAAGGGCAGCGCAATGCCCATGTGCATGCTTTGGTCCATGGTGAGCATCAGTCAAGTGTCCGGCTTTTGCTTGGGTAGTTCCTCATGGTGCTGCTGAACCAAAAGCAGCTGTTCTCCAATGTTTCCTCTAAAAGCATTAGTTTCAGCTAAAAAAAAAACACTCAGAGTGGAGAAGAGGCTCGTTGGCTTGTCCTCTGGCTGATCCCTCGGTGGGACACGGCTGCGGGGATAATGGCTTCTGGTAGACCTAGCTGTCGGGTCACGTTCAGCCAGAGCTCTGATCTCACCGTGGGCATCTCTGAATCATCTACTCGACTCCTTGGGTTCAGCTGAGATGCCGCTTGAACCGATAAACTGAAGAGAAACGATTCCCTTCCTCCCGGAGAAGCAGAGAGCGCGATGTGCAGTCACGGGGATGCTTCTGGAGGAAGCAGGGCAAGGGAAAGCGGGCAGATGGAGATAGGGAAGAAGCGAGGTGCTGCTCAAGGGTGATGGAGATAGAGGCGTTGTTTTTCCCAAAACATCTTTCCCCTCACAGTCTCCTCCACGGGCAGATGGACCTCATGCCAGCAGCAGCCAGGGCCATAGTTCGTCCCTCGTCTCTGGCTCTTGTTTGCAATTGGTCCCATCTCCTCTGTGCTCTGCCCTGCTCAGCCAAGCACGTCGGGCTGCTCCTCGGCATGCAAGTGCTAATGTCATTGTCCCCCTGTGTCACACGTTGATAATCCCATTCCCAAAAGCCTGCACAGCAATGTTCCTCGCCGTTTCCCACAATGGGGGAATGGGATTATTCTGAGCGAGGCGGGGAGCTGTGCAAATATCGATTTGACAACACTCACGTGCTTTTTTTCTGCTCCTCAGCATGCTTTGCAAGCGTTAGCTAATCCATTGCAGGTATGTAATCCATTAAAACACATTCACTCTTATGACACGGCTTCCCTATCCTGCTGAGAGCCCCTCTGTGATTTGGGACCTGGAGGATGCTCAATGGACGCTGGTGAAGGGCACATGGATGTTTTACCCAGAACCACAGTCAGATAGGAGTAAGCTCATGGGTCAGGATGCGACACAGAAGCATCCTCAGCACTTAGGAGAGGGATCATTTCCTTGCTCTGGTTTTGCACAACCCTGAGCCATCGGAAGGTTTTGTCCCATTTGGGGGCCACCTCTAGTAAATAAGAATAAAATTGCACTCAGGATGACAAAAATAGAGCAGGGTTTACAGTTTGCAAAGCCTCCCTGCATGAAGTTGGGCTGCTGCACTGCTAATTGCCCATGTCTGGAGTCAGAGCATCAGAGAGTCTCCAGGATATTCTGCCCTTTGCGCTTAGCGCTGAGGACGGATCGATACACTGGTGCATGCTCCTCAGCAGCAGCCGACCGTAAAAACGACCCAACGCGGAATACCTCCCAGATGCAGCGATGCAACCCAAAATAGCAGCAGCCAGCGCCGGGTCGAACTGCGGACCGAGGAGCGTTACAGAGGAAGAAAGAGAGACAGCGCAGTGGTCTGCAGGACGACTTGCTACTCAGCTTCTGCTCCAGAGCCCAGGGTCCACCTGAGCTGGAGCTTGCACCTTGAGCAGCCTGAGGGATCAGCTGAGACTTGAGCTTGGCTGAGGGATCAGCTGAGACTTGAGCTTGCACCTTGAGCAGCCTGAGGGATCAGCTGAGACTTGAGCTTGGCTGGGGAGCTTTATTTTAGAGGTAGATGCATGGCTAGGTGCTGAGCGTCAGCGCTGAGCTACCCAAAGCACAGCACCTACATGAAAAGCATTAGAAAAGCCATTTCCAAGCGTTATATGGCCTGGTCTAGGCCTGGATGCTGTTATTGCTCTCAGCTGTACGTGCTTTTTTATCACCAGAGCTGATGGAAATGCCTTGCAAAAAGTCAGGGAATGTCCATCTTAAATAACAGTAAATGGATAAAGTCATCAGAAGATTCTAAGGAAACAGTGATGCAACATTTTTTTAAAAATATATTTCCATTTTAATGGTCAAAGAATGCCAAGGATTTTTCTCAAAAGCCCTTCTGAGAGAGGGTAAATCAACATAATGCTTTCTGGTGATAAAAGCTTTGCCATTTCTAAGGCTGTGCAAAGAGATCCAGCTGGCCAGGAAAAGATATTTATTAAAATAAGACAGCCCTGGGGCTGATTGGTGCTTGCAAAATGTAAACATGGCTAAAGGCAAGTGGAAAAAACAGAATGACTCTGTTAGCACCAAAAGAAACTATAAATAAATGAGCTCCTCAAAGCAGACAAGCAAACACAAGGGAATGGGGGCACAGGTAGTATATTTTTTCCTGTGTAAGAAGGAGGATGAGCTCTGCTGATACATAACATCTGTATAACTCTGCCACCTCAGCTGGCAAGGATTTGGCTGTTTTGGTAAGAATTCCACCCAGGGCATGAACAAAATAGCAACTGGCAGAAATTCATGTGCAGATGGGGCTCCAGCAAAGTTTCACCCGCATGTACGTTGTAGTGCGTCTCAAACTAATGTGTTCCCAGGGCGGCACCGAGGAGCTTATTAATTTTACAAGACCGTCAGAGCTACCAAAATATCCTGCCTGCTTTCCTGTGGCAGCACGAGATGCACGTAGCTAAAGCAAAAGTGCAGCAACTTCCACACAGGGCAAGAGAGCAAACGCAGCGGCAGCTTTGGAGGTGCATCAGGAGCATCCTGGAGACCCCCATCCCTAGGGAGGTAAAAGGCACCTTAGGAAAGCAGGGATGAAACGTCACTTGTAAATCTTGTGTCTGCATGCTCAGAGTAAAGGTGAGATGGGGAAGCAAAGGGAACTGAGGAGTGATTTATGTGCAGCTAACGCGGCCACCAAGCTGAGGGTTGACCTGGTCTCTCACCACGGGCCTGCAGGCTGAGTGGTGATTTCACGCAGGAAGAAGAAGATCTTGTGTTTTCACTCACCGCAGGAGCCGTGAATCCATTCTGAGTCAGCTGGAGCACCTGGGAAAATTTAATTTACCCAGGCGATGCTCCCAGGCCAAGCAGAGGTATTAGCACAGTCATCCCTTTAACACGATCTATCTGGTTGGTACCGTAACTCCTCTGTTATTAGCTGGGAAACGAGCTTTGTGATGGATTGCAAAGGGGATAAACAGGAATAAAGGGAGGAAATTAAGAGAGTGAATGTTTAGGTTGAGTGTTGAGGCTTCTCCAGCACCTTGACAAGGCTGAAGACCTGTAAACACATAAGCAATTGTGTGCTGGCAGGGACAACGGATAGGTGACCCTATCTGTACCTTAACCACAAGTATTTTGCTTTAATTGGCCGTAAACCATCTAGTTAAGTTCCTACTTTGGCTCCCAATGGTCTAGTATCTAAACACCATCCAACCTTTCAATCTGCTTTTACTCACACTGCCCTGCAGGAGCAGGAAAACACTAGGACACATTTTGCACTTAGGAAACTGAGGCAAAGAGAGGCAAAGAGCCTTAGCCATGTCTTGCAAGGTGGACATGAGCACAGAGCTCATGCATGCAGTGTTTCTGTTAGGGAATGAGGAACAGGCAGAAGAAATCACATTTTCCCTCTCCTAGGTGAGTGCTCCTCACAAGGTTGCAGCCAAGCTTTGCTGACCTTAGGAGCTGTAACTATAGTGGAACAGCTTTGTTGTGGGGTGGGATACGGCCTCCACTCTGCAGAAAGAGGCCAATAGCAGAAGACTCCCAGGAAATGGGGGAAAGTGGGCAGAGGAGGACATTGAGTGCCACTGAGGTGGTCTAGGTGCTGGAGCACAATGCAACAAAGAAGTGAGGGCATGTAGAGGAGGGCATTCTCTCCTTGACCATCCTCTGAATAGAAAACAAGATGCTCTAGCTCCCCGTAAAGGCAAAGCATAAGGATACCTAACTCTGTGGGTGAGTTTGGGTTGTGAACTTTGACTGAACTAGACCCAAAATAGCTCCTCCTTTGAGCTTGCTCAAAGTGCACATCCTGCACAACCCCTTCTAAGAGGTTTTTCTCTTCCCCGTTATTATCATAGCAGGTACAACACATATCAGCCAGGTTTGGAAGATCTCCTATGGGCCCAAAAGTTGTCGTGTAGCTTGGCTTTGCAGCATCCCTTCTTGGAGACCATAGGCAACTGTAGCAGAGAAGGAAAATGAACCCGCATGTTCTGAAAGCCTGGACACAAGCACCAACCGCCAGACCCTCTGACCATGATTTAGCTTGAAACGGCCTCCTGGTGCTATAGGCATGAGGCTTAAATGCCTCATGTCTCAGCTTCTTTATCTGTCTATATGTGCCATTTATGCTCTCACAGCTGGGGTGTCACTGCAGTGGCCAGACCCACGTGGCCATGGTACAGCCTCCATACATGCCTTGGTCTCAGATCCTTGGACAGGAAGGGATGACACCTTGGTAACCTCCCTATTTTGGAATCCAGCGCATGCACACTTGATCCCAGTGTCTTGAACAGGCCAGGACATGTCCATGGTGAATTTTAGGGTGTTGTTTACAGTGTGGGTTCATCCAAACACACCACATGCGTGTGAGGAGTGCCCCATTACCTGAGAAACGCTGTCTTTCCCAAATGCTGAAGTATGCTGCACTTCACATAATTCACCAATCTTCCCTCTGCACAGCAAGAAAATAATGTCGTCAACTTAGATGAAACCTCCAGCACCTGTAAGTCACTCTTCAGTAGCATCCTTCCCTTGGGCACATATTGCAGCACAGTTGACCACAGGACTATTAGAGCCAGGTTTCATGCCAAGCTACAGCTTGTGTTATCTCCATACCCTCCTCAGCAAGCCCATCAAGGACATTGCTCCACAGCACACTCAGCAAACACCTGCCTGGAGAGCACTGCTCAGAGCTGAGATAAATACGTTCTTCAACTCCCTCAACAGAACATCTATTCACTTGGATGTTCTGCATGACTTGTCCTGCTGCCAGATTTTGAGCCTTGGTCTTAATCCAGGAGAAATAGAGACCAAGTTTGGCGGCTTTTTCCTCAGAGCATCCGAGCGCAGATTCCAGGTGTTCTGCTGACTAACTGAAGGGAGCCACATCATCCGCAGAGCCAAGGTCGGTGAAGGTCGCTCTGCCGCCGACAGCAATTCCTGAGCGATGCGTCAGCTGTTCTCAAATCCAGGCGATGGCACAACAGAATGGCATGGGGGAAGCAACTTTTCCAGGCGCCAGCTGTATTACTGAACCACTACCCCCGGCCCCCGTGGCCTCTTCCCTTGCAGCCATGTGAAGGTTGCGCTCTCAGCAAGATCCCAAAACAGTGGAGTCACCAAGGAGGGGAGGGAGGTGATGCACTTAAATCCTGCTGTATCTTCGCAAGTAGTCCAGGACAAGGTTCACTGTCCAGAAGTGACCGACTGGCAGTGAATCAGGATTGTTCTGGGCAATCTTTGCAAGTCAGCAGTGACCGGGGTTTGGCAAAGAGAAAGCGGCCAAAGCCTGGTGCAGGACAGACAGTGACGCGATTGGACAGCATCCTCTGCAGCCCGACAGTTGACCTTTTCTTTTGCGCAATGAGAAAGCAATGTCCCCCCTCCATCCCAGAAGGACTATGCCAGACTCCAGGCAAAGGGGCAGCGTTCATATCCCCTGACGACGGGTATCAAAGGCATCTACAATGGCGCTCTTCGTCCTCAGCTCCCTTTAACCACCCTCTAATAGAGAGAAGAAGGTATATCTAGGAGTCGCTCTGTCATTTTTGATGTATACATTAAAATGAAACAAATTGGGCCCTACCACCGGGATTGACAGTTATAGCGGCCCTACCTCATTCTATAAACATATACCCTGCTCCTTCAATATATCAAAAGCTAGGCAGCTGGTTGAGGGCTACAATGTGCCCATTGAGCTCAGGAGACAGTAGTACCAAGTTAATCTTTACAACGGCCTTTCATTGCTGGAAAAGGAAGCACCTCTGCTTGTGTGTTATAACAATGGTCAATTCACATATCCCTTGGTATGGTACATCAGAAGAAGAGTCTCATGAACAAGTCCTAGCCTGGCTCACCAAACAGCTCTGTGTAAAGCAATGGTCATGTCTTCATTTATGTTTTGCCCTGAATACTTCTCAAGGATCTTGAGCACCCTTCGGAGCTTTGCTTTTTTGCCTCTGGTATGCATTGGTCAACCTTTACTGCTCAGGATCACAAAATGAGTGGTGCTATTGGCAGATATTTTACTGCTCGTGGCTCTGGCGTTGCCCCATATATCTTCTGTATTGCAGCAACATCTATCCTGTACTTCCACACCTCATGGTGAGGGATGGAGTTGTGTTGAACAACTTAAAAGCTTCGCAAGACTCGTTTGGTATGGCAGGAAGTAAGACTGCACAAAGATGATGAGTTGTGTCATCAAGTTTTAGAGCCATTGATGACTTGACAGGATCTGATGACTTTATTCATGAAAGCCATAACACACCATTTGCGCTTTTCATTCAATTTCTTAGTTAATGTATTGGCAAAAGCCCACCCTCTGAATTAAAACTCTACATTGATGGGATCATAAGGGTATGGAAAAATATGAAATATTTCTATACTTGTACTAGATATTTCTAATTTCAGTACTTCCTTGTTGCCCTTCATCTTGTAAAGCTAAGATCATGATTTATTTAATAATTCTTTTAATTTCCTGAACTCTTCAGATATCCTAAAGAAGCTGAATGTTACGATTTTCTGAAATCTTTGATGGGCTGTTTCTTTGAAAGAGTTTTGGGGAAGAACAACGAAGCATCTCTGAGTCTAATCTGGAAATTGGATCTTTTGATGCGTTCCCCTTTCTGTTTGCCAGTGAGCTGAGCTAAGCTGCTCTCCCCTTTTGGACCAAGTAATGCTATTGAGTGAGGGAGATGGATTTTTTAACATTTAGGTAGCACTTCAGTATGGGCTAGTAAATCATTCAAGACTTCCCATTAGAAAATGCATCCAGTTACCTCTAATGTGAATGCTTAAAAATCTGGGCAGACGTTTTCTACACTGAGTGCTTCGTATTCCTTTTCTTTAACTTTGAGCCAAAATCATTTAGCCATTTCTCAGACCAAGAGCATGGAAATGTAAGCTGTTCCTCTCTTTTAAGAAAATTTCTGGGTGTGAGATTGAACTTTGGAGTGGTACCGTCCTCTGAATATTCACCCATCTGCAGCCATTTCAAAACCAGCATTTGGGCTGTGTTCAGGCTATGTGTCTTAGATGTCAGCAGTCCCCAAAACACACCAAGTGCCCTCCAGTTGGAGAAAGAGCAAGATTATTCCTGTAATCATTGGGCTATTCTGGGCTGTGAGGCCTATTGTCCAGTTCTGTGAGGTTCAGCAGTGAACAGCCAAAGAAAAACACTGATTAGCTGCTCATTAACTGAGCAGTGCACATCCTGAGCACCGAGCAAGGCAGCAGCTCAATGCAAAAAATAGCAGGCAAGTGCGTAATTAAAGGCTATCAGAACGCACCCACACAAGATGGATCATTGCAGGTTGCATGGATATTTTTAACCCAGGGTCTTCCCACCTTGTGCTTGCCTGTCTTTGCTCAGCTAAGGTGTTTTACTGCAAATTTGCCTGGGTGTGAGCTTCTGCAGATTTATTTTTCAAAAAATGCTAAATCTAAAGACAAAATAAAAACGTAGATGAGCACAGCCTGTTATTAGTAAACACCAACAGCAGTGATTTCTTCTTCTTCATGCCCTCAATGAGCTTGTTTCACTCCGATAGTTTGGCAGGGTACAGCAGGAAGGAGGGTTGGTGATGCTAACACCAAACCAACCATACTTGTTGCTTCCAGTCAGGAACAAGATAAGGGAAATACCCAGTTCATTCCCATCAGTACATCCTAAACACCTGTTTTATCACATTGAAGTATCTGTTGCAAGCTCCTATACGGTGGCAGGGATAACATGACCCTGCCCTCACTGCTGGGGTTCCTCACATCACCCCGTGCCAAGCTGCTGCTCCAGTTTTAGGGCAGTCATCTGGCGCTTACTCAAAGGGGATGAGGTAAAGTTCCTGTCACCAGTGACGCCACCACCTTCTCTGTAAAGCACCCTTCTTATCACCCTCTCAGTCATGTTTTCCTGGCCAGCAGCCCAGGCATGGGATATAGTAATCTCCCAGATGGTATCAGCTAGGGCAATCACTGAAGCTGGAATAGCTCACTGTAATGTTAGGGTGACAGTGTGCATCCTTATACAGATGAAGGCCAGCAAAAGAAGAGATTTTTAACTTTCTCACGCCTGCATTTTTTACCTCCCCTCATTCCCTCTCTGCCATTCCCATGGCTTCATGTGGCCAAAAAGTTTTCTCTTTGCCTTGTCCCTACCCATCTTCTCAAATTCACCTAGATTCAGTCCCTTTTCTGGGGAGAGCCTCACAGAGCAACAGGTCCCTCTTGAATGCCCTCTGCTCCCGAGGATTTCCAGAAATCCAGAGTGTCTCGTAGGATGATTTCTGGTCTTGTGTTCAAAAGGAATAAACACTGGCCAGAAAGTGGCTGTCAAGGTGGCAGTAGGAGAAAGCTTATGTTTTGCCTGGACCAAGCTTGGTTTTGATGTGGTATCACTCTCTTGCCAGTACGTGCAGGATCTTTGCTTTGAGACCTCTTCATCTTTGGAGTTAATGGAACCACCCTGGGTGATCACTGCTTCCAGAATGACACACAATGTAGATGATGTTCATAAGGATCTTCAATCATAAGGATAGCACAGGTAGTACAGGTATTTTAGGTAGTAAGGGTGGAGTCTACACAAGGAGAAAAATAAAGAGGAAAAAAAATTCATCTGCTGAGAGAACAAATCATCTTCTCATGAGTCCTGAGGAGGGCTTGGAGACACCAGCCACCATGAGGCCCTGCTGGTCTACTCAACCTTCTGCAACACCAGGCTGAAGATGGCTGCTGCTTTTGGATGCAGGAGCCACCAGTGTCATGTCACTGCTTCCTTGCTGGACACCACCACCCCACCATGAAGACCTCTCATGTGTCCGTGACCTGCTGCGGCTTGGGTGAAATCAGCTCCCACCGGCTGATCTTCAGAGCAGAACGAGGCCGCCAGCTGGGACAAGGCAGCCCACACACTGCGTGCTGGCAGATTGGCGGAGGCGGCAGCCGTGAGCTGCATCCTCCAGCACGGCAGCTGGATTTGGGAGCGGACATCCGTCTGCAGCGGAGCGGGCTCTCCAGGACTAATCTCATCGCCCAGGTGGGAAAGACTGGAATAGCATTTAATTCAGGGATGAAACAACTTGCTGCAAACATGCACAGATCCACTACAAAGTCCAGTTGTGTTAAACACACAGCCCGGTGCTGAACACGCTGGCTAATATGTTTTTTAAAATGAGGCTTGTTCCTGTCTGTATTGCGTATTTGTTTCTCACTGTAGGGTTCAGCGTTGCTGACTCATGTAATTTTGTTATAAATCTTGTGATATTTCATGCCATCTTTGACGCAAAGGCTCCTTGTGTCACGTGGCACCATAACAAGGAGCTTTTATTAGGGGCAAAAATAGAAAAGTAGATTGTGGTCCTCATGCTCTGCAGAAAGCATGACAATATGCCCCCTAAAGCTTCAGAAAATGGTTATAGAAGATAAAAACAAACTTCATTATCATTTTTGAAATCCCATAATTTTTTAACCTGCTGTGATTTTTACTGATGCTGGTTCATATCTCCTGCTCTCCCCTGGGCAGCCTCTGTAGCAGCTTCCAAGCTGTTCCCTGAAATGTGGAAATCCCCCTTACACAAACAATGGCACCGTTAGTCTTGCTGGTTTTCTGGAAGCACAAAAACATGTTTGTTTTCAGCCTCGACCCACTGAGGGAATTTCCTCACTGATTTGGAGTTTGGGGATTTTTTTAATTCCTATGAAAGCCATTTTGTTAGTTTCCAAGAACCTTAATAAACTACAATTACCAAGATTAAGAGCGTTTGCGGTTGGCATCCAACCCAGAAACAGACCCTGGGTTGTGATCACTTTGATGAAAACCGGCAGAAATAGATGAGTGCAATGACCCCTTTTCCTGCACGGAGTCTGAGAGCGCGAACTGAATGTGCCCCTGTTGGGAATAATCATTCTGCCTTTGGCAGAAGGTTTGTGTTGATGGACGTGCAGGCGGCTTCCCAAAGTGCTACGCTTGTCTGGTGGGAGCTGCTTGCCAGCTGCTGTGACGATGTCAAGTCCACAGGAAGGAGGTTCAAGAGCATCTCCCCATCACGAGCTGTGGCAGGTAGACAATTTGCACCAGCTTCCAAAGGGAGCAGAGGTCCACACCTCGTTTCTCGAGGAGGCAAGCTCACTGGAGACCCTGTCTCTTCTGACCATGCCCCAGATGATGCCTTCAAGTCCCATGTGCCCTCTCCCCACCACGGCACAGGGTATGGCTCTGGGTGCGACCTAAATGGAGTGAAGGAAGAAGTGGGTGAAGAGGAGGGCAAGTGACTCAGATTACAACACGTCCAAGTCACAGGAATGAACACGGTGTCCCTGCGAGGAGTGCTGGAAGGTCATATGGGGAGCTGGTGCTGGGTTTGAGGACGTGGGTTTTATGACTCATCTGAAAGACGATCTGTCCTGGGACATGGATGCTGGACACACTGCTGCTCCCTGGAAGACCATCTCCAACTGCATCACTGACAAATGTTCGTGCAGTTCCTGGAGCTTTGTGCCCATTCTTGTATCCAACTGTCTATTTGCCCCTGTCTGGAGGAATTTGAGCAATATTTACTTCAGACCTGACAGGGATGGCATCATGTCATCAGTGGACAACAGGTCCTAACCCATCTCACTGAGTTTTTTTGGAGCCAAACAATGTGGAGAACGTGAAGCTCCTAGTGATTCCTTTCCCTCCTTTTGTGTTTTACTGATGATTGCTGCCACCTTCTTCGTGTGCTCCAAGGCTCAGTGGCATGTTGAACTGTTTGATCCCTGACAAACAACCGAGCGGTGACAGCGAGCAGAACATCTTGTCAAAGCCACCTAGACACAGAGCATTGACAAGCCAGCTCTGGGAGAGAACTTAGAGCATCAGCAGGGGAATCTTTGCAGCATGGAAGATCTGAAGTGAGGTCCAACCCTTCTGGGAGCTGTGGAGATAACAGGGAGGATAACAGCGCTCCAGGCACGTTCCTCATGTAGGAGGAAGACGCTCCTCTGTCAGTTTTACGTGCAGATCTTCCCAGCAGGGAAGGCAGCGGCTATTCAAGAGGGAAATCTTTGAAGTCATACTGTGCTGCAAGTATCTAAAAGATCCTGAATGACCCTAGGCTGAATATGTAAGGAACTGGTTTTTCTAGAAGAGCCTGAAGGATATGTGGAATTTCTTAAATTCATCAGCAAGGGGCGCGTTCATATTCGTCTGAGAGACTCCTTACTTTTGATTTTCCAGCTGGCTGCCACATTAGCAGCTCAGCACGTGCATTGGCAGTTGGCAATTGCTGCTGAGCCTAGCAGCCCCTTCCACCAGAGATGCTCAGTGAGACACAGCAGCTGCTGCAAATTGGGTAGCAGCCATTCTTATTCAAGCATCTGCCACCATGTGGCTTTACAACAAGCTCTACATGGGCTCTGAAGATTGTTCCGAGGACAGCACCTCTCTCTAGCTCCTTAGTCACTTCAGCAGCTTGATGGAGACCCCTCATTCCCTTCCCAACCGTCTGGGCTGGCCCTGGATGCTCAGCACCCATCTCACAGCATCTCACAGACAACCACGTTGCTTTTCCTGCCGCGGGTTCCTGTGACGCTCCAGTCCCCACCGGCACGAGAACAGCTTCGCCTGCGAGGGAGGCAGGACTTAATTAGAGGAATCTGGAGAAAGGCAGATTTTGTCATGTAAATGATTCCCGTCATAGGACACAAGCTAAATTTGGATTCTGGGGCTGAGCAGAACAATCTCTGCTGTAGCAAGGCAGCTGTCAAAGGTAGGGAGAGGCTTTGAATACCTACAGGAATGATGACTGGTGCCTTTTATTTCACCGTTGGGTACATTTCATCCTCCGAACACATCCTGTGATTATATATTGCTGGACAGGAATGATCTTGTGAGACAACCTCTATCATTCTCATTTCTTGTAACTAGGGTGGCCAAAAACCCAAGAGTTTATAAGCAATAAAAATGACATGTTTTGAACCTGGGATTTCCAAGCTCCCAGGCCTGTGCTTCGGCCACAAGCCAATATCACAGCCTGTTTAAAATTTTCTTTCCCTGCCGTTCAGTACTGCACAGCATCACAACAGGAGGCAATGCTTTCTGCTGAACTCCACCTGGTAATTGTGTCTCTCACTGTGTTTTTCTTCTGATGCTGCACCACACGGTCTCTATTACTTTAAAATAACAGCTCCTAGAACAAAAAAAAAAAAAGTGGTTCTGATGGCAGCAGAACTAAGATGTCTGGACTCCCATAGGATGTATTTTGCATGTAGATTCTCTGGTACCTTGTAGGATGTGGGCTCAAGCTGAAGCTATGCTTGCTGGTGAAACTTGGGCGAGAATTCCTTTCCGTGTGCATGGCAAAAATGTGCTGTGATCAGGTTGCCCAGGGAGGTTGTGGCGTCTCCTTCTCTGGAGATGCTCAGAACCTTCCTGAACGCAATCCTGTGTGACGTGCCTTAGGTGTCCCTGCCTGAGCAGTGGAGTTGGACTAGATGATCTCCAAAGGTTCTTTCCAACCTCAACCCTCCTGTGATCAGTCTGCAGACTTTCTCTTGCCCACCATTCTCCATTACCTGCTTGCTTGCTTTCATTAAACCTTAATTAAATTTCATGTGTCTAACTAACTTCTCCAGCTCTCCACCAAACTGAGCTGAAATTGTCCACCAGCTTCCCAAGCTGTTAGAGGAGTCAGACAGCCACATACATAAGCATGAACCTGAATGCACAGAGCTTGCCTTGCTTCCTTGGGAAGCCAAGCTCGGAGGGAACAGTGAAAATTTACTTTGGAAAATTGATGGAACAAATCCCATAAAATGCATAATGTGAGCAATCTTCCTCTGGCTAGGAGAAGTGCTGCGATAACCTGATTATAGAGTTAAAGTGCATCATTTATAAGCACCAGATTCTTTAACAAATGTGGCTCCTTATTATGCTCATGAAATATACATGAAGAAATCCGAATTTTTGAGGGTGTTCAGCATTCACAATTGCTCTGTTCGATGATTTAACTCTGCACAGACCAGGCAGCAGCACCGTTTTGGATCGGATCCCATTTGGGATAGGTTTGGTTTGGCTCCCCAGAAAATATGGCTGTTCCTCGACTGACAGATTATTTAAACAGCTTCAGCTTCCATGTAAATTCCTCAGCTGGGAAATATTCAGGTTGTAAATTTGACATTGAGTTTCTATATGGCAGTAAAATTTGACCTAGACCAGTAAAACTGTTAATGAGCTTAAAAATATATATATAATCACAAACCTAGCAAATCTCCTGGAGTGCGTAAGGAAAGATGGGCAAAATACCATTAGCAGCATTTATCCAGGTTTTTTTGAAGGATCTTCATCTCCACCTCCAGCTCTTTAACTTTTGTGACCCATAGAGTATTTCTGCTGCATATAGATCAAACAGACAGTCCTAATATGTTGTTTTGCAGGATTGAAAGCACTGTGGAATAGGTCCACAGCCAGATCAGGCTATGGCCAGTACATATAGTGATCCAGCCTGTCCCTGTCCCCTCCACGTGAAACAATTGGCCCACCAGGGCGGGTATTTGTTTTGGGGCTTAATGACACCTCAAGAACTAAAAGTTCAGATGCAAATCCCATCTCATTAGGAAACTTGGCTTGACTACAGCAACCAGCAGTGATTTGAACCATAAGGTCAGGCTGAATTTGCAAAGCAGAAAAACCTGGTGAGAGGCAGCGGGAAAGCGTGCCCTAAGTGCCCCAATCACAAAGTCATGGCTGAGCCATGTGCAGGAACTCGAGACACTGCGTCTGGGCCTTGGCCCATCTCCCATTCGAATACGTGGTTCTGAATTTGAAGATCCGATTCTGAATTTGGCTCGTCTCCAGAGTGGAGGAAATGACTCAAGTGACTCTTTGGCAGCAGCAATAAAGAGGAAATAATAAAGAAATCCTTGAAAATAAAAGAGACGCTATGATTAGCAATGTACAGTGAAAGCCCGGTAGAGTTTTTAGGAGTCTTTTTGCAAGGCCCCTATCCTGGTTGAACAGTCAAACCCAAGAGGAAATTGTGCATTGTGCGTATTCTTCCTGCAGCTGGGGATGGTCCAAATGAACCAGGACTCTGGATCTGTGCAAGGAGCTGCACAAATCCAGAGCAAAGGGACGGTCCTTACTCCAGTGGCTGCCTTGACATTCTGTGTGTGTGTCACACAGGAGCCGGCAGATGGACTCAGATTTAAGGACAGATAAGCGAATACAAGATTTCAGTGACAAAGCCATCTGACTAGCCAAAGTCACCCACTTCTGTAGTCTGTGAGGCTTGGATCCACCCACTTGTGTTGTAGAGCCAGACTCTAAGCTCAGTAATTTTGCTTATGTTTAAGTATGGCATCTGCTTTATGGTGATACGAATTGCGCCCTAGAGGAATTTGCTTCACTGCATTGACTACAAAGAGTGAGGAGGGTTTAGTTGTGATTTTCTCATGTATAGTAAGCTATAGCCAACGTGTCCCAGGCAAGTGTTCACCCAGGTTCAACACATATTGGTTCTTCAGCAGAAATAATAACTTTGCTTGTCATCTTGGCTCTCTTGAGGCTTCAAGTGATGGTCAAGCAAAGGGCCAGCCCTGCAAGCTGACACCAAGGCAAAAAGGCCAACACTCGGAAGGGCCAGTCCTACCTACAAAGCATCCAAGTAGCCCCCATTGCCTCTGGGTTAGGCTGGCTTCACTGGGAAGTCATGCTTAAGAGGGCTTGGGTTCCTGGGCCTGGGTCTCCACCCCACAGACAACCTCTGGACCAAAGATGGAGCTGTTGGTGCAGGCTGTTTCCTTTCCTCCCCTCCTCTGCCCTTGCAAGCAGTTGGACTGGCAAAGGAAATGAGCTTAGGACTGCTCTGGTCCCACGAGCCCCTCATTTTGTTTCACTGCATCTTGCAGCATGGCCCGATGCAGTCCTAGGGATGAGACTAACCTCTTTGCAGTTTTGCTCTGGTGGCTGGAGGATGCCCAGGGGGTCTTTCCTTCAGGCAGGGCTTTGTGTTCGTGTTGTTGCTTTGAAACACAAAGGCCATGCTGTATTTTGATGCTAAACCTAGGCAAAAACACCCAAACCACCTGTATGTGACAGGACGAGGCACATGCAGAGAGCTAGGGCCAAATTTTGGCATAGCTTTAGAGGCTGCAGCCCGTGACAGGCTTGCAGAAGCCAACTGGAAGTCTGTGTCTCCGTGTTACACTCAGGAAAGGCGGCAGCTCCGCTTCCAATGTGTTTCCTTTGCTGTCCTCCCACCCTCGTTCCTACGAGCTCCTCATCATAATTTTTACAGCACAGCTGACAAATCCCTCATACATTTTCTGTCCCTGACATCTCTCTGTTCAAAGCGCTGGCAAGAACTGCCAGGTGTTTAGAGCAAAGCAGCACACAGGTACTTCTTAAGAGCCATTTCTCCCCTATTTACCAGCTTTCTGTGGTGAGTGGGCAAAGGTGCTTTCCCCCTCTGGGCTCCTGGTTTTTATTTTTAATGGAATGAGCAAAAAAATCTCCAGCCTTTCAAAGCGGGGCTGATGCTCCTGTGTTCAGAGCTGCTCGCAGAGGCGCTGCTGTCTCCTCGTTGGCAGCGATGGGCTCGTTAAAACACGGGTTCCCTTCACCTGCAGCTCGGCCGGGAGCGCTACAGGTGCCTCGCTAGCCCCGCACGTGGTCCTCTTGCAAGCGCGTTGCTTTTCCCTTGGTCTGGCTGATTTTCTGACCCTGCCCATTCACTCACTGATGCTTTTAAGCAAACAGCAAAGCAAACAAACAAGCAGAAGCAAACCCAGCCACAACCCCAAAACAAAACACCGAACAAAACCCCCAAGCCTCATCAACCTGAATAGTTTAAAGCCAGAGAATACATTAAAAATTTCCGTCATGGAAATTTCCTAGCACAGCATGGAGATTTCCCAGTATATTAGACTCTTCTGTTTTTCAAGGCTGCAAGCAAAGAATGGAAATTTCCAATTACTGCATCAAAGGCTGCTGCTCTCCTGACAGTCTGCTTAGCAGGGGTCATCTGCTCCTGTAGGACATTAAATAATTTAAGGGAGGGACAGGGAGGGCTTGCTCAGCCGCACCGTTTCCTGCACTAAGCACAAGCATTTCCTCTGGTGCTGGGTGGAAGGGAAGGAGCCCAGCAGCCCGCACAGGACCCGGGGGTCAGGACCTTGGGGGCTGCCTCTTCCCAGTGTCCGGACACGCTGGAGAGCTGAAACCTCCGGCAGCCCCGTGGCTTTGATGGATCCGGAGCTGTCCAGCCCTGGTTGAAGTTACAGGCTCTGCAGCGACTTCCCACAACCCAGAAGTGATGGCAGGAAACTCTTTGCTGACGCCGGAGCTGTGTTTCCCATGAGCTAGGATGGGGGAGAGCGGAGGAGGGAGGGATCACACTGCTTCCCCTCCCCAATTTGCAGCCCCCTACTCGTGCCCGTGAATCTCTGCTGGCCATTTCAGGACACTTTGTGGCCACGTTGTGCCATGGAGGGAGGCAAGCGGGCAGGAGAACGGATCCTTGCCCCGTCCGCCTGGCTCAGGCACCAGTTTGCAGCATGGGGCGAGCAGAGCAGACCAAGCAGCATCTGGATTTGCTCTTGTAGACGGCGTTGGAGCTCCCAGCCGAAAGGTACTGTACAAAAGCACAAAGTGATGCCGTTGCATGGGTGATTTTCTCTGTCAAGCCTTGGTGCTGCAATCCGAGAAACGCTCAGGGTGATGCCACTAACGATACCCAGCTCCTCTGCCTTGACGTTGGCAAGGGGCAGGAGGGGAAGGAGAGAGGGAGGAGAAACGAGGCCCTGGGGGAATTCAGAGGATCAGTTCAGACGTGATGACCGATCTGCACAGGCCACGTCTGATCTGCATTTGTAAATCTCTGCCTCTGGTATTTACGGGAGCTCTCATGTGCTAATGCTTCCTCTGAACTCCAGCAGTGACGGTGCGTTTTTCGCAGGTCCCAGCTCATTACAGAGGTAATCATAGGAACCATTTTATCGAAACGTGGAACTAGAGCTGAGTGTTCCCAAAGCCAAAAACAGCTCTTAAGTGCATGAGTCTGCAATAGCAACTGCCTGCAGTTCTGCAGCCTTTTGCACCCAAGAAGTTCAGGACTTTCTGCAAAGCTAATGCTGCCATCTCCCCTGCAGTGATGGGAAGTCTGAGGCACAGGGAGACATAGCAATTTGTCTCTAGATTTCTCTGTTAATTATTGGTAAAATCATGATTACAGTCCTGGTAATGAGACCCATACGCCTTCTATAGCCTCTCAGATTTTAAAGTGTATCAATCCTGTTGGTTGTAGCCAAGCCCAAGAACATGTATTCGTGGCATCTGAGAACAGCATGGGTCATGGAGTTGCAAAACAGATTTAAAATATGCTTTCTGCAAGTCCATCTCCATAACATGTTTCATAAAATAAAGCTCTTGTTAAGGGGAACATCAATATGGGTCAGGTATGCGACTAGTTTCATGCAACTAACAGGTAAACATCAGCAAGTCCTATAAAAATTAAATATCATTTCCAAAACAAATGGTTTTGTACCAAATATGAAGCGATTCTCATTCGGACACCATCACGACAGATAAAATTACATTTATCACCAGACTGGAAACTGGTGGCTGGCTCATGAACGTCACCAGTGATAGCATTTGATACGAGCTAAAAGAGAAGAGTCTCAAAGCGTTGGTGGATCTGTAGGGTCTGGTTTCCCAAAGCTGGGGAGAGGAACGGGGTGTGAAAAGAAAACTGTGACAAAACCCACTGAACAGAAACTGGAAGACTTCAAAGAAGAGTTTTTTGGATTGATAAAAAGCCACAAGGTTTGGCCTGATACTCATCTTGGGTGAGCAGCAAGATGAAGGCAGCAAGAATAAATAAAAAGCAGTATATAATAAACAGAAAGCCGAGGGAAGAGGGATACAGATACCAGGTAGAAGGTAATTCCTGCAGGGAATTGGTAAAAGAAACTGGAGCTGTCAGGGGCGACATAGTGGCAGCTGGGCTAAGGAAGATAAGGAAAAGGTTTTTAAGGTATATAGGGAGCAAAAGGAGTCCTCGCAATAGTTTATGGAGATGGTAAATTCTTACAAAAAGCGAAGAGGGGGCAGAAGCTTTAATATACTTTCTCTTCTTTATCTAGAAAGAAGCAGTTCAACATGTGCGAATCACATGACAATAACAAAATACCTTCTGGTTTCCTATGGTGGCTATCAGGCACCAGCATCTGATCCAGCGAGTTATTTAGCTCTTCTAGGCAGCTGATGGAGAGAGACAGATCTTCTGGAGGGTGATTCAGGCTCTCCAGAGATAGGTGGGATGAGCTGCTTTCTAAAAGTGCTTCCCTCCATTGACTAGAGAGGGGGAGGCCAGACGCTTGGCTCACACTGAACACCTGATTCAGGCAGCTAAAATTAGGTGAGGTGAATCTCATCTACCAGCAGAACCAAGGAGCATATTGGATACGTACTACAGATAAATATTTTTAAATCAGTCAGTGGGAAAATTGCACCATGGCGTCCTTAAGAACTGCCTCCACGGCCTCTGGATTGCTCATGGTAATTTCACTGCAAGCCTTAGCACTTGGAGGAGCTCCAGAAGGTCAGGAGAAAACTAATGTCTCAATAAAAAGGCAAGCAGGACAACACAGGTAGCTATAGATACAACATCAAACCCATGCGAAACAGCAAAAATGAAGATACACAATTCAGTCGATACAGAATTAATCAATAATAATAAATCAATGCCAATCAGGTTTATTTTGGTAGAAAACCCAAATAAGACAAGTATTTAAGAGCCTTCCTTGTCATGCTTGGTTGAGATTACAAATTTCTTTTATAAAGGCAATTATATCTATACAATATACTCAGGCTTTTGTCCTCGTACCCCATACTCCATACTTACTCATTGATGATACATTTTCATTTAAAAAATGGCACTCATAAATTATCAAATAAATGCTTGTAAAATGGATTAAAAACAGTCTGCTTGACAGATCTCAAAGGCCATCCTCAGCTGGGAATCATCACCAAATGCAGTTTTGAAGATGAGGCATCACAGAGATCAGAAAGACGCCTGACAGTAAACACAAAGTGACTGCCAGGGATGTGCCACGTTGAGATGACGCATGGATTGATGAAGAATAGGGGAGGATTTAGGCTCCCTATCCAAACCATGCTCATTCCAGTCATTGCCAATGGAAAGTTCTCCAACTAGGGATAAGGAAGGCAGACCATCCCTGTCTAGTGAAGGATTATATACTGAGACTGTTCGCTGAGGTAATCATTCATCCATACAATATTCTTATCCATATCATATGATGTCCTATATTGGTTGAAAGGGCTATTGCAAATTTCATGTAAGAAGCATGTACTCTTCCCTGAGCATGATGCAGGTGAGATGGTAACACAACCCTCTGCACAGCTCTTGTACATAAGGTTGTTGTCAAATAGGTCCTGGGACAGATGAGAAACATTGGCATTGGCCATGTGCTGGAGACAAAGCCTTGGAGAGGGAGGTAGAGGAAGCCCTGGTTTTTAATCTGGTTGTAAACTAGCCTGAGAAGTGATTTACTGAACTTCATGTGCACTTCCATGGGAAGTGGCATATTAGGCTTTCCTGGGTTCTTTAAACAACGAAATAGTCATAACAAGATCTGATGAGCCAGACAAACTCGAATCAGAGAAACTGCCTCCAGATCATAGCAGGAAACCTGATCAGTCTCTGGAATGAGAAGCAAGGGGAATGGTGGTTTCTTCCCTGCATGATGCCTTCTTCTTACTCGCCTTCCTGGGCTGCAGAGGATGCTTTAGCTGGACACGCTCATGGTGCTCCACAGGGATAACCAGGGCAATGTGTGGTTTCGTAGCGTAGGAGAGGTCCAACTGGATGATCTAATACGCCGCTGTGACTCTGAACCACCCAGATCTCTCCCCAAACGGGCACAGCCCAACTGGTCTCCCCTCAAACGGGAGCTCTGTGTCAGCAGAACCAACTGCAAGGAGTCCGCAGTGCCTCCTCCGAGCCAACTGTGCGACACACTCTTGGGATTTGCTCCAGGACTTTGGGCTTTTCAGTGCTTTCCTGCTCCTGGTCACACGCCTCTGACAAGGACCTGACTCATGATGGGATGCGCCTCATGTGAATGACTCCATCTGCCTTCCTGAGGCCCTCATGTTGATCTACTCGGTGGTATCAGGGTTTGGATGTTTCCTTTGCACCAGCTCAGACTCTTTGGAGATCATCTGGCCCATAATGTTTCCCGAATCCCATCTTTTTTTTTTTTTTTTTCCCTGCCAACTGCTGCTGCAGACATTTCAACACCGGCAGCTGTTTGGCAACGTGTGTGCTGCTGCGGTCAGGATGAAGGACACCGACTACACCAGCAGCAAACTTTGGGATTTGCAGCCCGTGTTGTGGGCTGAGATGTTGCTCCTCAGCCTCCCCATGCTGCCTGGGCTGTACTGGCCCTTGTGTCGCTGCCAACAGGATGATTCCTCACGAGTGCTCAGCTCACCAGGGAAGTCATTGTGGCACCCTGAGTCTGAGAAAGGAGGATGCTCTTCAGATGGACTTGCCTCACAAAGCACCTTCCACCCAGGGCTCTCCCACCGCTCGAAGAACCAGATTGCTCTGAAGATGGTGATGCTAACAGTTTTAGACCCTGCATAGATCTCACAAGCATAGTGGGATCAATACTCCTCATGACTTGGAAAGGAGACCCAAGGATATTTACAAACCAGGTGCTTTGGAAAATACTGTGTATAAATTATTGCTCAGATTATTACTTTTCCCTGATATGAGGGGAAGTTTATGAGAAAGGAGTAGGGAAGGAAGATGGCATTAGCTGTAATGCTCAAGTAGGGAAATCAGAAGAGGAGCTACTCCATTCTTGCTAGTCTGATGTGGTGGGTGGCAGTAAGTCTGTGTGCCAGTCCTGTTGTGCATGCCTCCGTTTCCCTTTCGTTTTGATGCAATAGCCTTAGTGATTTCAATGCAACAACCTTAGTAAACCGTGCAGCGATCTCCATGAAAAAGTCAGTATTTGCATACGATGTAGGGAGAAGATGTGCTGGCCACAGACTGCAGAGGGTCATCTTCTACACATTCTTCATGGCTGGACCTGCTCGTTCCTTCAGATACCCTTTGAGTATATTGTCACTCAGGCATAATTTCTTGTCAGCATCCATGAGGATAGTAAGGGGATTTTCTCCCCACGCTGTACAGGCAAATTTTGTGCAGCAGACAACACAGTGCAGGGTGGAGGCCTTCTACGCATCAGTGTAATTAACCATTCTATCTAATAAACAGATAGCTAGATTGTTATTCTAACCCTTAAAATTCAAATGATGTTTTTTGTGTGTTATAACACAGCTTTTGGCTAGACCCCACTGCTCACCTACCTTGGACTTGCAGAGATAGAGGATACAGGAGTGGAATGGAATGGAATGGAATGGAATGGAATGGAATGGAAAGGAATGGAGTGGAATGGAATGGAATGGAATGGAATGGAATGGAATGGAATGGAATGGAATGGAATAGGTAGCTTCATGTCAGCCAATGACTCTTTTAGAACCAAGTAAGAGAAGTTGGCAAAAAACTGCTCCAGTAGCACAAGAGATGCATTACACTATTTTTTTGTCATGTGATGCCCAAACTGATGCAGTCTGACACCTCTTGCAGCTTCATTACATCACACTGAGACAGCAAGACAACGTCAATGTACTGAAAGAATCCAGAAGTCCCAGGTTTAAATCCCAGTAAAGTCTATAGCAGAATTTCTATCCATTTCAATAGAGGGAGGATCTCATCTGTGAGAATCCATTAGCAGCTCTGCTGGGTTCTGGGTCTCCAATTTCTCTTTCCATGTTACCCATAGAAAAGACATGAAACCATTGGTTTGACTCGTAGGACTGTTAAGCAGTTTAACTCACTGATGTTTGCACAGTGCACTGGGATGCTCTGTTGCAAGTGTGAAAATAACCTCATTATCACCTTTGTCTCCTGAATTTCTGCCATGCTATAAAGGCTGGAAAAACTGCACATGCCAGATCTGTGCTGAGCAGTCAGATATGAAGTCCTATGAGCAGCATCTTAGGTTGATAATGGAGCCTGTGAAGCTTATCCCTCTCCGTCTTGGAATTGCCTATCACTACAGGATCTGAGCACCTTCCATAACGAGTCAATACCAACATTGGGAGATTGCTGGTGGCTTCCTATGGAGAGCAGTGTCCCCACCTTCCAGCCTGGGGCATAGGCACAGTTTCTAGTCAGTGGGGACCTCTGGGTTGGAAGGGCTTGGAGCCAACGTCATGTCCTGCTCATACTGGGGTCCTCTGCCCACCTGCTAACCCTCTGGACAACTCATGCGTTCAACTGTTTTACGTTTCCTGGTTCAAAAGCAGAACAGAGCCCAACATATGAATTTTTGGACCTTATTACGATTCAGGTTACTATTTCTCTGTGTCCCTCTTGCCCCTTGGGTTTATATCCTGGAAAAAGCAACAAACTCAAGGTTCAAATTGTGCTGGAAGGTGTTTTCTCTGAAAAGACTAGAGAGATCCTTACTGCCAATGGCCTGAGACAAAATGTGTCTGGAGACGTCTGCGCCGTTTCAATGTGGTTCCCCATGGAAATGAGGGTTGAAAATCCCCCCAAATCAAAGGCGACTGGGAGGGGTGTCCTGAAGGGCACAAGCAAGGGAGACTCGTTATCCTGACAGAGCATCGTGCCTTTCTTCCTGGAAAGGTCACTTACGTTTTTTTAATGCCAGAAGGGACATTTTCAAAGCGCAGGAGAAGCGCCACGGCAGCGCGCAGAGCTGGCAGGAGAGCAGGGCTGAGCTTGGAGCCCAAAGATGTGAAGGTGAGGAGGAGACCGTTGCTATCATGAGCGCTGCACTGGGTAGTCAAAACCAAGGAGAAGATGATCCCGTAGCACATAGGAATGGCAAGAAGGGGAAACCACAGGGCAAACAGCAGCCTGCCGGGGAGGGAGGTGACACCAGCACCGTCTGAGCTGGGTTCACACCTCCTTGGATCTCCCAAGCAGAGGATTTCTTTGCTTGTGCTCAGGGCAGGCTCAGCGTCGCACCGAGCTCCTGCAGCGGGAGCTTGCAACCCAACACCGGTGGGATCTCTTCCAGCCTTATCTCCTGCGCGTCCTTTGGGGGCCCACATTTTAAACACGCAGGACTCCAGCTCCCGAGGTAAAACGTGGGGATTATTCACCGCGCTCTGCTTGCACGGGAATGGTATCTAGGAGGAACAGCATCCGCTGCGAGCGGCCGGCGCGACCGGGCTGCGCACACGCGTCGAGCAAAGCGCTGCCCGGGAGAGCTCACACACGGAGTCACGTCAAATATTTCCCAAAGGGCATTTTTAAGGCTTCATTAATCATTGTTTGCAAAGCAAATCCTTGACTAGAAGGCACCCAGGTAAGAGGCAGCTGCTCTGCTTCTTGCATGCAAAGCTCCTGTGTGTTATTTTAGCCTGATTGCACCGTCTTCTTTCTCCTGCAGCATGGAGGTGAAGGCTGCCAGGAGTTTGTAAGTTTTAATATTACTCCCAAACGAATAATGGCCAGCAAGCATTTAGTAATTCAGTGCCCAGGAGTGTTAGACGAGCCCTAAATGGATGAATTGTTACTTGCACTGAAAGAAGCAGGCATGATGTTTCCAATTATTCTTCATTGCAGACAACAGCTAGCTGTTTTCGTTTATTGGAGCAGTAGTCGGGTAGAGAAACAATATTGAGTAAACCCTGCTGAAAAAAAAAAAAAAAAAAAAAAAGCTCCGTGCAAGGCAACAAATTTTTCTGACACAGACCCAACCTCACTTTGCAATATTGCTGGCAAGTCAAGAATAGGTAGGGTAGAAATCAATCGGTAATAATGTTGCAAATGAGGCAGGGAGCACAAGAAGTCCTTTCAGCACAATAAATAAATCCCTGCTTGTTCAAACAAGTAGCATTTATGACATGATACGGGGCTTCCAAAAGCAGATATTTGTGCAAACAGAAAAGGACATTAAGTTTATTAAGCAGAGTAAGTGGAACACAAATAGGCAATGTTTGCTTTTTTTTTTTCCTTCAACCTGTAGAGATAAAATTTTTGAAACAAAATCCAAGCAGAGGGATCTGAAGCTAAAGGATTTTACAGAGAGATGCAGTTGGGAGGAGGCATCTCCTGCTCAGAGAAGAGGATCTCTTGGGCATAAAATTATTTTTAGGGGACAAACCTATGGTAAGATCCTGAAAATTTTCTTTTGCAGAAAATTATACTTTTCTATTGAGCTTTTAGATGTTATTAAATCTATGCAATAGATTTTTAGAGGTTATTAAAAGCCCCGTAGAAATTAGATTATTCTCTGTTTAACTCTACAGCATTTAAAAATAACTTCTATAAAACTGAGTAAAATTTCTACTGACTCCCACAGCTTTCATTGCTCTACAGATTTACAAGATTTTTCCTGTAAAGGTTCATTATGTAACATTATAATTGCAGTTGATTTTCATTTGTATGTGGACTCTAGTCTTGTTTTCCTACTGTGCTGAAGACCATAGCAACTCTAGAGCCTATATTTAATACCATCAGTAGGGTTAAAATTAAACTTTTTTGATATTTTCATCTCACATCTTGTGTCAGCACCCTATTTCATGAGTCAGCTTTGCAAGAAAGGGACATCCAAGTTTGAGAATAGATTTTTTTTAAAATGTCAAATAACTTGTTGAAATTTGGCTGTGACCAGTACTGAAAACTTGAATTAATCATTTTTATTCACTCAAAGGATACATTCCCTCAGGGAGGGGCTGTTAAAAATATAGTTCAATAGTACTAAAAAAAATAGGAGCATGACACAAAAATCTTATAAAAGGACAATTCATGCGTGCATATAGAAAGAAAAAAGAGTTCAGAGATCTTAAAATCTTTGAAAACTGAGCCCTGTAAAACTTAGAGAGTCAGTTACAAACTGATGTTGAGAAATCAAAGACAGAATTCAAAATGTACACAGCAATGGGCATGAGAATAAATATGAGAAGTTTTTAAATGTATGAGAGAGAGTAAGGAAATCTGCTAGGAAACTGGTGGTCTGACAGCCTATCAGAGAAAAAAATAGGATCAATTAGGGTGTTGCATGGACAATAAATTATTTCTTTGCGTCTGTTTTCAACTCAGAGATTGTCACTGGAATCCTTGTTCCGCGCTTGCTCAATGCATGTAATAAATCTGGGAATAGTGTCAAGGAATTAGGCTAAACCGATGCTTAAACATTTTGCCAGAATAACAGCGTCAGCAAAACCTCGTGCGTTTTTATATTAAACCATCAAAAAGTCAGCAGAATGCAAGGATGGCCTATTCTGCTAGAGGAAGCTTGTTCATCCCAAATTAACAAAAACTAAAATGCCGACAAAAGACCAGTATGCGAAATGTCTTCATTAGGGCTGGGCAGGCCCAGCTTTCCAGGACAGGTCACAAAAGGCCTGCAGGGTTGAGTGGCTCCTTCCCCATCGCTGGCTTTTCACTAATTAATGACTGCTGGGAATCCGTCCTGCGTGAGTGTTGGGGTGCCAGGGGGGCTGGTGTTGGCCTTGGAGGACGTTCCTTGGTAGTGTTTGACTGGGAGATGCAGAACGAGCGAGGAACTGGCCTGGGCGTCATTGGTGGGACCTATGGTGAGAGCTTGACGGCCTAAGGTCCATCTGGACTTTCCTGCTGGAGCTGGAGCATGCGATGACCCACTGCAGGGTCTTGGTCACCTCATTGCACAGAGCATTGACCAAGACTCCTTCTCGCCTTGGGTTTACTTTCCATAGAGGACAGGCTGGTGCCTACCTGGGTCTTTGATGGATGCACAAGTAGGATATGGCCAGAGCTTGCAAGTCTTCTTGGATGAGCAGTGCTGCTTCCCTTCTTGAACACCAGAAGCATCCAAAACTTAGCATAATTGTATGCAGGGAATGGAAAGAGATTGTTGTCATTACAGAGAAAATGCTCGTAATGCCTAAGTCAGGTGGTCAAAAAAAGCACATTTTTGGAAGTTCTTGAGTGACATGCATGAACGGTCCCCAAGGTGGAGAAGATGAATGCTCTGGGCTATGTCCCAGTCATTGGGGGAAGCGAAAAGCAAGGGTCACAAGTGCTGTCTGCAGGTCTGCTTTGTAACAACCTCAACCACCAAGAACTTCCTAGTACCCCTCTATGTGTGTTGGCAATTCCTTCTTTCCTAGAGGAAACCATGAGAGAGCAGAAAAAGAGATGCTGAAAAAAAGGAAAGAAAAGAAAAAGCATGAATTAAAGAACAAGAGGTCCTCCATGTGTTCCAGGGACACTTAGCCCTGAAGAATTATGTTACTATGAAGAATTACATGCCTTTTTGTCATTTAGAACTCTGATGCACTGAAGGACTGGGAGCTGGATAACGCGTACTGACAGCAGCTGTCTGAGCACCAGGACCATATAGCCACACTGGCCATATTCCCTGGCCCGGAGTCCAACTGGCACAGCCTGGCCACCAGGCTAAGCTCTTCCACTCTCCAAAACAGAGAAGTTATATTCAAATTGCCCACTGGGAATATTAAGCTCTGAACTGTGCCGAGACATTGCCACGCTAAAAATTTAATAACAGGGACAGCATTTGACCCTGTGCCCTGGTGCTGCTTAGTCACAGCGCAGACGGAGCCACTGCACCAGACCAAAGGTCCAGCTAGTCCCAATATCCTACCTTCAAGGGCAGCCCTGGAGGCAGCCCCACGCTCCGGGCCATGGGGCTGTTTGCAATTCCCAAGTCTCCACCCAGGAGAAATTAGTGGCTGCGGGATCTGTCTCATGCCCTGCAGCACTGCACGAAAACAGGAAAGCTGTGCAGTCACCGTGGCTAAAAGTAAATTCATGATTAGCTAATATGTTTTGCTGTAAGAGTAGCACAGTGATGTCTGGAGCTAGCTCAATAGCCAAAAATGACTGGTGATAGTTACACCCTGTGCTTTGCGCAGAACGATAAATAAATGATCCAACAAAAAAAATTGCTTTGCTTGGTTTGCCCTGTTTCTTTACTAAGGTGCAGGCAGAAGTGACAGTCTAAGCTCTTGAGGACGGGATGTGTCATGTTCTATGATGAGACTTCCACCATCCTCCATCCATCACTGTCCTCGGCGGCTTTCAAAAATCCCAGCTATGAAGCAACCGTCCCAAGTGAATGTAACATAAACAGTGGCGCTGGTGAGGGCTCAGCTTGTGCCCTGGCTAGTCACTGTCAACAGCAAACAGAGCGGCCCGCCACGTCAAGGGAGGCTTCCTCCTAAGTGCATCTTCCACCGCTGCTCCTGAGTGCATGGGGAGGGAAGAGCTTGGCCTTCAGCTCTTCCTTGCCTTGCCACCTCCCTCCAGCAGGCCCAGGGTGATGTGATCCCGGGTTTTCCCACACAGGCAACCTCATAAAAATGACAGCAGCGAAGACCCCTCACTTTATTTCCTCTCCCGTTTCCAGATATTGAGCACTTCACCAAGGAGCCAGGAAGAATCCGGGTCAACGTGAGCAATGTGGCTTTTGACAAGCCCTTTTCACCTGTGACTCTCAAAGCATTTGGCAAGGCATTATCTTCCTTTTCTTATAATTGCAACAGTCTAAGCAATGCGCATAATGATTCACAGTTTTTATAATTGCAAACCTTTGTCCAAATATCCCCCACATTTGCAAAGACACAGTACAAAATTTTCTTCCTGCAGCACAAATTAATTTCCCCTCTTGAAGTTTGGATTTAATTGCACAAAAAGAAAATGCAGAAGACTTCAGATGCTATCCCAAGAAATTGTTGCTGTCATTCATCCAGCTGGTCAGGATGTGATGATCTGTATCAGTTATTCGGCATCTGATCTGGCATTGGTCTCCTTTGATTTGGAGTCTTGTAGACTCGCTTGAACTTGCACACAGAAATAAGTTCTCCAGAGGACATGCAGAGAAGTATCTCCTCTTGGAAATGAAGTATTTCTTTGAATCCTGGAATCCCTTTGAATTGGAAGAGCTTTCCCACTGGAAAACTGGCTGTGTGTGAAGCAGTCTTCTGGGGAAAAAAATGCCTATAATTTAAGTTTTAGGTAATGCGCAGGATGATCTTTTAGAAACTTTGTGATGCCACCTAAAAGTTTTGATATTACAAACCTCAGGCAAATAAAAGGAGAAAGAAGAACGGCTTCAGAAAAGTTCCGTGGGGCTGTAAGTCAGAGACTGTTCCACAACATTTTATCTTTGAAATGTCATGCTGCACTGGCCTCAAAGCAAGAAGAACAGACGGTTCATCTAATACAATTATTTTAGGATCCTTTCATCATAAACAGTGTTCATGCCAAAATGAAAACGTATCATGGGAAAGCATTTCTCATTGAAGGCTGAATCTCCTCCCTAATGTTTATTCTATGTCATGGAGAACACTGGGGGCCAAATACACCCTGTGTTAAAAACACTGGCATAAGTTCTTGCAAAATAAATCTGGCAGGATTCAGGACGTGACAGCCGAAGGAGGCTGCAGCCTCCCTTGTACCAACAAACCAGCTGATGGCTAGGAAAGGAAAGGGGGAAATGACGAGAAACACGGAGTGCCACGTAGGCTCGTTCCCTTCTGCAGCAGCTCTTGGCTGATACCCTGTGTTGCAACTATTAGCTGGAGTCGTGTCCCAAGCTCCTGGAGGATGATGAGTAAGCAGGCAGCAGCAGTATCGTCCTCTTGCTTTGATATATGTCTTCATGGGGGTAACCTGCAGCTCCCTGCAGCAGCTCCTTGAATGCTCTCCTGGGTTTTGGATCAATCTCTATTTTCAAGAACATTATGGACTCCTTATCTTGCAACAAAGCTCTCATTGCTCTTAGCCGAATTGGGGTTATTGCATAATTCTCTCTTTTTTTCTCAGTGCGTTCCCATTTAGTTGATTATTTAGGCTGTTCTGTTGTTCCCACATTTCTGGGACATTGTCTTCTGGCTTGCAAACATGATCTGTAGTGTTAACTATGGTGATTCTGCACTTGGTTGTATATATATTCATTTTAAGAACTATCAATAACTTACAAAAATCTAAATAATTTATAACAGACTTATCTTTATTAACCAAACTTCCACTTACCTTAAAAAATATCCATTTATTTGACATGACAGACTTCCCATAAAACTGCTCAGGCGTATCAGTCAGGCTACCATCCTTTTATTTATTACAAATTATAGACTGTACATCAGATTTTATTTGATACTGTATAGGCTTAGTGTTAAAATAATGAATTTATAATTACCTATCATTTTCCTATTACATGAAATACAGTCTTCTTAATTCTGCAGCATATTCTTACAAGTTAATACATCCAGAACCAACATTCTGGGGCAACCTAGCACTTTTGTTGGCAATCAGTTGGAATTATGTGTACTGCAACAGAGCCCTCCTAGGCTTATCCACACAGGATCACAGCATCCCAGAATAACTGAAAAAGAATCTCCAAAGGTCTAATCCCCCTCTAACAGGCTAACTTCAAGGTCGTTCAGGGATTTCTTCAGATGAGTTTTGCAAGGCTGGAAGTCCCCAAAGTTTTTTGGGTCCCTCTCCCAATATTGGAACATGCTCACTGTAAAAACCATTACCCTGATATCTAGTTGTTCCATCCTTTGCTGCAACCTGTGTCTGCTGCCTCTTGCCCTATCATTATGCACCTCCAAGAAAAATCTGTTCAGATATTGAGAACTACTTTATGGTTCTCTGCTGCAACAGAGGTTGGTGACTACATTCATGTGATTTAAATTCTACTTCAGTCCTTGCACCTTTTCACTGGAGGGGGCTAGTGAGTCTGGAGAGCCCAGGGAAGGTCTTGTGCAAGAGTCACTTGTGTTTAGTGAACACAAGGGCTGGATGGACTTAGGCAGAATTGCAGGTATGATGCTCCTGGGACCTTGCAGGTTCAGATTCTTCCATGTTGAGTGATGTAGCCATTTGACTAAGAACAGTGACCTTAAGAGTTGGAGACCTAATTTAAAACATTTCATATGGGCTTCCATTTTTTTTCTGATTTACTAAAAGATATCAACACGATGAAAAAATACCATGTGTGTACTGAATACTGTAAATCTCATAGAATAAAGGGATATTTCAATGTACAGTAAACTCAGACCTTTTAATTGCCTTTCCTATATGTTTATTCAGTCTCCCAGTGAGATGAAGAAGGGTGCCTCAGCATGCAGGCAACCTCTGCAATGCTTACACAAACAGTCATATTAATCTACCACTTTACAGTAGTTTTAGATAAAGCATTCTTAAAATGATTTATCTAGGCTTGATTCTCTAAACCTAGGTACTGGAAACAAGCAGGCAGGAGATGACAGTATCAGGAATGTCTTCTGGTTAGGAGTAGAATGGCAAGGCAAGGACACAATCATTGTAGACACAAGGATTGGCTTGAGACAACTGTTTATTAGATCTGCAGTAATGAGCCAAATTAATGGTTTGCTACACGGCAGGTTTGCAAAGAGGGACAGCACAATATTGCCTTGAACGCTCAGCAGAAGGACTTCAACATATTTTTGGAGTCAGCTGGCAACAAAAGTTCAAAAGACAGAACGAAGTTTCAGTGGGAGGTGGCAGCTATCTGAGATCAGAGTGACTGACGGGGAGGAACTTTTTGAGAATAGGAAGCTGAAGGTTAATTAAGCTAAAAGTGATAACAAAATGATGTAGTTTATTCCTCTAAAGAAAGGAAGGATGAGGGAAGCTGAAAAGAAGAGTGGACGTCAAGCTGTACAAAGACTGAATATGACTACGACAAAGTGATGTCTATGAAGGAATAGCATTGCAGTGGATGATATACTATAATGAGAAAGATCAGGGACAAAATGAGTTTCAATTAACAAGGAATGTAAGGAGGGATAAAAGAATGCTCTGGAAAGGTACTAGAAATATGAGGAAGGCAACGGAAATTATATGTAAATGGCAACAGAAAATCAGGGAAGACTGGAGCATCCATTCCTTTTTGTGTTTCAGTCATTGGGAAAAAAAAAAAAAAAAGAAAAAACAAAAAAGATGATGAACTGATATTTATCAGAACTACTTTTTCCGAACGGGTAAGACAGTCCCAAATAGAAAGAAAAACAGTTAAAACTATCTGAAGAAGTTAGACAAATTCAAGTCACTGCATGATGTCCCCCTCAGAGCACATTAGGAACTAGCCAGAGCAGTCTCTGACTCATTACTAATTATCTGGGAGAACTCATGGAGAACGGGGCAGATCCCAGAGGACGGGAGAAGGGCAAACACGGGGCCTGATGTTGAAGAGGGGGAAGCAGGACTTAGGGAATTGCACAGCAGTCCATTGAGCATGTAAGGAAGAAAAAACAGAGAATAAACAGTACAGGAGTCTGTTCTTAAGCACCTCCCTGATAACAGAAATATATAATCAATCATCTTGGAACTGTGAGAGATGAATAATGTTAAAAAGATCTAATCTCCATTTTGAACCAAATAACAGTGTTGGGGAACAAGGGAGAGGCAGTACATGATACAGTATATTTTGAAATTAACAGGCATTTGGACACTGCTTTACATAACATTCCCATAAACTGACCAGGAACTATGAATAAGCTCTGTGAAATCATCTTGAGACCAAATCAACAGAAAAATAGCTGTATTCATATGAGAGTTACTAATTCCTCTCCTTTGAATTTAGAGGGCTTTCCAAGTGGGCTCCCGCAGGGTTCGCTCCTGGACTTGACTCTAATATTTTCATTAGCTATTTGGATGATGGAATAAAGAATATACAATTACTGTGGAGGATGTGTTCCAAAATGTTCTTGAGAAATTGAAGTAATGGTATAAAATCAACCAGATTTGGTTCAGTAAGGACCTATGCAACAAAATACGTAAATGCAACGTGGCAATAACTGGTCAGGCAGCAATTCAAAGGAAAAAGAGCTGGGGATGAGAAACTGAGTAGTACATAGTTGTTACCAAAAAAAAATCTTGTTCTGAGATCTATGAACAGGATTGTAATAGGTGAGACATGAGATGCAATTATTCCATTCTAATGAGAGCTCAGTTGGAATACCAGGTGTGGGTATGGATGCCTTAATAGAAGAAAAATTTAAACAAATTGTCAAGGAGCCAGAGGAAAGCAATGAAGATTATAAACAGTTAGGAAACTTGGAGGAGAGGCTGAGGATTTTTATTTGCTTTGTTATTTAATATTTTTTTAACTAATTCCTAAATATTATTCTCTAGAATTTGATTACCTCTCTCAGGAATGGTTTGATTCTGCTCAGGGCACTGAGAAGGATTTCAGATCTCTAGAGACCCTTTATGGATCTCCCTTGGCTGGACCGTATTCACTAGCTAAGCCAACATTTCCATCTTCCCTACGCCTATCCGGAATGCAAAATATGGATGCAAATCTTATGTTTGTTCTTCAGGCACTCGATGTGCTAATTAAATATCCAACAATAGGAAGAGGCCAATGATATCATATAAAACTTGGAACTTTCCACTCTCAATGACAAAATCACTCCTTCCTCCTCTGCACTGCAGAATTTCACCTTTTTTTTTTATTTTATTTTTTGTGTATCAGTGCAACTCCATAAAATCAAATGAACAGATTCCTTTTCCACTGGACTCAGAGAGCCTGTCATTGACAGTGGGATGAATGTCATGCTCCTGTAGTCCTCACTTCTAAGGTTACAAAAATTTTGAAGTGGGAAAATTTTGTTAAAAATGTTATTTCTTTCCCTCTGCATGGATACGTTTCTATGGACATCTTGCTTTTTGGAAAATATATAGTTCATTCCATACAAGTAACACAACCGTTGACTGAACTGAATGTAAATATATAGCACAGCTTTGTTGAGAGGAAAATGAGGACTGGAACCAGTCCTGGAAACCAGACTGGAATCTATCCATACTCATGATAAAGGAGCAATGAATTGGTGCTCTTCCGCAAATAATGTTAACAGGAGCCCATTAGGGCCCGCAAATTTCTTGCCATATTTACCAAATACATGTCACTTTGGCTTTCAACTTAAAAAAAAATCCACTTTATGGGCATGGACGCTGCTAACATTCTTGTTTGACAAGAAAATCATTCCCATTTTCCTGAACATGAAACTGAGGTGAGGAGTTCAGTAATTTATGGCTGGCAAATTCTGACAAGCTTTGAAGGTGAGAATCCCCTTATTCACTGCAGAAATGAGGTCCCAAATGACATTCGTGCGGCTTCTGCATGGCTCTATTTGGGTGCTTATGGGACGTCCAGGAGGCTGTAGCTAACGCACTTCATGCATTGCTGAAAAGGTGCATGAGGAAATGATCAGTGGGGGTAGGATGTGGTTAAAGCCTCGGTTTGCAAACTGGAGCTAATGCGAGGGAAGTATATTACATGTCACATCCATTAAAGGCCTCTAGCAATCACCTCCCACCAAGAGGAAGGAGCTGCAGAGAGGGAATTGGGACTTCCTGAGTCCCGGTAGCTCCTGGAGCTGCTTCTGTTAATATTCAATTACGTCCTGCCCTGGACTTGGAGCATGAACCTCGTCTTGCAGCTCGGAGGCTCAGCTGCAGCTAACACAGATGCAGGAGGCAGAACCACAGAGAAACAACCCCCCAAACGGGGTTTCCACCCCTGCAGCTGCCTGTGCAGAAGCAGCAGGTAGGAGATACCATGCTGCTGTCCATGTCCTTCCATCTCCATCCCTTCCTTGCAGGCTGTATAGGATGGGGGGAGAGGTAGGAGCTGCTACAGGTAGGAGCTAGCAAGAACTTTTCCGCTTTTTTCAGCCTGGATATGCTGGTTGACCCTATAATCCTCCACGTATGTTTTCTTTCCATTATACGATTTCTGCCATGGCTTTTCCCTCATCTCATACCTTCCACTGAGTGTTTCCCATCCCTGTTGACCTGTTCGCTCTCCGGTAAGCCCAGGTACCCCTTCCACTTCCAAATCCTGGCATTAACTTGACATTTGTGAAAGGTCACGGTGTTTGCTCTGCTGGGGAGTATTCCTGCTCCTTTGTCTCCTTACTCTGCAAGCTCTTCAAGGCAGAGGTTATCTCCTAGGGTACAACTGTGCGCTCTCCAGGATGGAGAAGCCCCCTGATGTCAGTTGGTATCCAGCAGCTATAACAGAGATATTAATGCACTCCTTATGTAATGGACAGAGAGGCTGCTTTCAATTTCAAAGATTTCTCATCAGAGGTTAATGAATCTTAACTTTTACGCAAAAGTCTTGGCCCCCAAAAGAAATCCGTACACCGTAGCTCATGGTAGACCAACAGAAATCCTAGTTTCAAGGAGACCCAGTGCCAGATTAATCCTCTATTTCAAAGAATTCACAAGGAAAGTAAGGTATTGCTGACGTATATGTCATTTACAACTGCTGTAGGAACAAATGGGACATAAGGAAGGTGGCACAAAAACGCACATTTTGTACATCCAGTTTATACATATGAAAGCATGGCTTTTTTTAGCTTCTGGTTTCAGTCATGCTGAAACTGTTTATCACATCAAATAAATTGCAATTGAGATGAGGGTGTGCATTTTGCTTAGCATTAGAGTAACTGTTCTGCAGGGGCTGGTCCAAACAAGGTGCGCCTGGTAAGAAAAGGGACATAAAAATTCAGCCTGTGCAGTTAGGTAAGAATGGGCCCGAGCTCCTGGTTTTCATACCAGTTCCCAGGTATTCATTTTTCTCTTGCATGAATGCAATTCCTTAAACTCCACCATTTTGCTTTTAAAAAAAAATGCGTGTTCCTCGAACTTTCCCATTTCCTGTGGTTTCCCATGACATCCCTTGCCCAGAAGGGAGAACTATCCTGGCTGGGATGCAGCAGCGTGGTGGCTGGGCAGAGATACGTATAGATTAATAGGCTGGTGCCCATATGGGAATAGCTGGGAGGAGGCTACCAGCGCTGATGTGCTATGGCCACGTCCTGCCCAAATTCCTGCCCACGTGGCACCAAATTGGGTCTCCCCACCTGAGCACGGCTTTTCATGCAACTTATGAGAATCCTCTATGGATTTCGGCTGAAATTCATTCAGGGGCTTGGAAGCTTTTGGAAGAGGGGGGTGGACGGGCACCCGAGCAGAAAAGCAGCACAGCTAAAGCGAGAGCTTCCTTAGAGAAGCACCCGGAAGAAACGCGGGCGCTTTCCCTCACCTGCCGCCGCGCTGGAGCCCAGCACGAACAGCAGGGAGAAGCGCTCGAGCTGCCGGCTGCGGAGCGGGAAGAGGGAAAATGACTCAGCAAGCTCCGGTCTGCAGCGAGCGCAGGTGTCTGGCATCCCCGCTCCCCACGGCCGGCCCTGGATGCAGCAGCCTGAGGGAGATTTGCATCCGAGGGAAACCTCGGATAAAGGATTTAGCTCTTCCCTCAAACAGCTCAATACGGGGACGGTAAAAGTTGAATGAAAAGTCTCCCATGGCCTTTTAAATATCCTTTTTTTTTCCCCCTCCCGCTGTTATCTGTTGACAAATAGCTGTTGAATTATAGCTTCACGCTTTGTTCAGCGTCGTTTTTCCTAAGATCAGTATTTCCTGCTGCATCACCTTAGAAACTTGATCAACAAACACTGTGCTCCACACGTAAACAAAGCTTTATTTTACTTCATTTTTGACAGCAGCCGGCGTTTTGGAAACCAGACCATTTCAGGTCCTCTGGGCTATTTGCCTCAATTTCACAATTTGGTTTTGTTTTCAAGGCCCTGTCAGCACTGTTTATACACGCATCTGATTGAATGGTAATGTTTTCATGTGAGTGGCAAAGAAAATATATGGCTGTAAATAGTTTTCTGGAATCAGACTTTCTCTTTTTTTCTCTCTTTTTAAACTGAGAACCTAGATGAAGCCGCGCTGTTCTGATACATGGGAACTAAAGAGTGAAACAGCCTAGAACGAGAAGTGAAACGAGAAGATTTAGTTTCAGTGGCTAAGGCAGACAACGCGCAAGAAGCCAAGAGCACATTGGTACATTGGCAGGACCCCCTCCAAAACCCCAAAATCTTAGAAAACTCAAGGGTTATCCATAACTGAGGGATTTAAGAACAACTTCACCGGGTCTTTTAAGCATTTCTTCTTGAGGAACAGCATCGGCTTTAGCCCTGCCAGTGGCCTTGTCCATGTCCATGCCGCATGAAAAAGATCTTTTTTGGGAGAATAAATATAGGACTGGAACCATATAAAATTAAGCTTAGGGGTTAAAACCGATCAAGTTTTTCTCACTTGCTTTCACTGGATGAATATTTCACAGGTAGCCACTGTGAAAACCCTTATAAATTAATCCCATGGTAAATTATTTTGCATTTGCGGATTGGGATTGTATTCGGCAGCTTTAAAAAACTGCCCGGAAACACCAGCTACTGAGTCCTCTGCAACCTGCCGCAGCACAGAGGCAGCCTCCATCAGTTAGGGATTAATTTTAAGGCAGATATTAAAGCCTATCACATGGCGAAGGATTTTCCTATATGTGCATTTCAAGGGGATGCACGTGTCTGTGCACGCCATGGTTTATTTGGGCCTTTTCCATTCACAGCCAGACACAGCCTTAGGCTTCCTCAGGCCTTTCCAGGGAACACAAACTTGGGAGGGTGAGAAGAGTTGTCTGTAAACCTCGCGTTTTCAGGAGTAAGTTTTGGAAGTAAATAGGCTCACGTGGAAGCAGCCAAGGTTGGAAAGATTTTGCTGCATGATTTTTAAAGGGAGGCAGAACTCCTATCTTGCTTAGCCTAAGACCTAATTACAGGAATTCAAAGCAAATGCTGTGGAAAAAAAGTCTCTTTACAGAAATGCATTGTTTCCTTTTGGGCTCAGCTGTGACCTAAAGCGTTTGGGCTTGACAAAATGAGATAAAGCTGTGATGATGTGTGCGTGTCTCTTGCCATGAATCATTTGCTGCCGCCGCCGCCGCCGCTGCTGCTACCTCTCTGCTTCTTGCAAATCTCCCAGCGCCGTGCGCGGATTTCGGAGCCGGGAAAGGCAGCGGCGACTTCTCCTCGGAGCCTAAACCTTGTGCCAGAGCCGCTCGCGCTTCGGGTGCGCGAACCGGGGAGCTGGGGCTGGCCGCGATCGGTTGCGTGCGAGCGCGTCTGCTCCAGCCCCCGTGTTCCCGAGCGTTCCGACCGGGAGGCAACTCTCTTCCCATGACACAGCAGAACAGCGGCGGCAGCAGCGGGAAAGAGATTGGCTCCGGCAGCGCTCCGGGGAGGCTGTTTTATATCCCAGCTCCCAACTCCAGCCCCTTGCTCCGTTAGAAATCGCATCCCCCTCTCCCCCTCCTCTCCAAAAGGGAATATGGAATGAAAAGGAGATTAGTGACGTAGGCAAAAAAAAGGAACGGGAGAAATAGAAAGTGAGGCATGTTTGAGCTAGACGGCAGTAGGACAACCTGGATATAACAGCAGGGAGAAAAAGAGAGGAAATCCCCCTAAATTGGGTGGGAAAGGGCAGATAAGCATCCATGAGGCACAGGGTGGATAGAGGGAAGAGTCTGAGCCTTCCAGAAGAAGGAAGGAGAGGAGAGGGAGCTGCGTCCCTCACTCTGCTAACTATTTTGAGTTGATGTCATTAAGAGCTTCTCCAAAACTCCTGTTTCTGTCCCGAAAAAAAATAATAACGGTAGCTGAAATACTTACACGCATGTCCATGCGTGTATACAGCTCACTGAGTGCTCGCTTAGTTGAAGGGGACGTTTCTCCTCCCGAAACGCAGGTTGGGAACAGCACGGACATGGCCTGGGACCACGGCCAGGATCGGGCCTAGGCTGTCCAGCGCGTCGGCCCCGATCCCATGCAGGGCCGATCATGAGGAAAACGCAACTCCATGACTTGTGGGATCAGTTACACAGATGTGGGAGGAAAAACAGGGTTATTTATAAGATTCCTTTCAAAGTAGAGAGCTTTAGGAGGTACTGGATAAGCATGGTTCTGAAGGCAGGAGTTTTTAGGCCGTGCTTTGAGCTGCCAAGGAAGCCTTTAGTGCTCTGCAGGGTGTCTTCAGAGGGAAGCGTGAGGAGGGAATTTTTAGTGATACGAATCTTCCCCAAATAACAACTTGGGGCAGGAGCAGGGAAGGAGTTCAGCACCGAAGGCAGAACAGCAGCCTGACACGGGTTAGCTGGGTGGGCTGAGCAGATAGCTGTGGGGTTATTTTAATTATTGTATTTATTTTTATTGTTTTTAATGTGATGATTCGGCTGAGCTGCAGCTTTCGAAGCGGTGGGGCGCGCAGCGCTCAGCGTCGTCCCTTCGTGCTGCCGCGTGCGACGTGGGACCATCGTGGCACCACAAGCCAGGCAGGGGGTCCTGCTGGGGTGACGATTTGAAAAAAAAAAGGTGGGGGAGGAAAAAAGGGGGGTTCAGAAAATGAAAAAGGGGGGAAAGGGGGAGAAAAAGGGAAAAAAAGGGGGGGGGGGGAAATAAGGAAGGGAGGGGGGAAGGAAAACTAAATACCGAAGCGGGCGCGCAAGTTTGCAGCGAGCCGCAGCGCGGAGCGCCCGCGGGGTGACGGAGGGGAGGGAGGGGTGACACCGGCGTGGGGGGCGCCGCGGCCGTCACGTGGAGGTGCCCTTTAAGCTGCCACCGCGCGGGGCCCGCGCCTGTCACATGATGGCCACGATAAAACGAAACAACGTCGCGCGCAGGGCAGCGCGGAGCGGCGGCCGCGGCGGCGACACCCCCGCCCGCCCCCCCTCCCTCCCTCCCGCCGCGCTCCGCGGCCCTCCCGTCCGGTCCCCCCCCCCCCGCCGCCGCTCCCCCCCGCAACGGCGCAAGCCCGGCCCCGCGCAGCGCAGCCCGCCCCGTCGGGGCCCGGCACCGCGCGCCGGCACCTGCCCGCGCCGCGGGGCAGCGCGCGCGCGCGCGCGGCGCCCGTGGGGCTGCCCCCCACGCAGCAGCAGCAGCAGCGGCGGCGACGCGCGGGATCCCCCTGCCCTGCGGTGAGTTGCGGGGGTGCCCGCGCGCGGCGTGCGCTTCCCCGTGTCTCTCCCCCCCCCCCCCCGCCGACGTTTTCCTCGCGTTTTGGGGTGCGCGGGGGTTTGTTGTCGGGGGGCCGGGGGTGCTGCGCGACGCCGCGGGTGCGCGGGGAAGGGGGTCGCGCGCGGGGCGGCGCGTGCCCCCGCGGCGCGGGCGGCGTGCGCGCCGTGCCCCTCCACGTCCGCATTCCAGCTCATGTTGCGCAGATAAAATTCAAACTCGAGGTAAACACAAGCGGCGCGGGGGGGGGGGGGGGGGGGGAAGAGGAGGAGGAGGACGCGGGGGGGGGGGGCAACCAGGCGCCCTGTCCGCACCCCCCCTTCACCCCCCCACTCTGCCCCCCCTCCTCACCCCACCGCCCCCCTCCCGCCCCACGGCGCTGCCCCCCCCCCCCCCCACGGTGAGGGGCGCCACGCAGGGACCCGATCCTGGAGGGGGGGGCGATTATATCCGCCCCCCCTGCAGCCGCCATCACACCCCAAACCAGCACCCCCCTCGGCTTCCCCCCCCCAAAAAAAACAGCTACGCAGCGCGCTGCGCCCTAAAGCGAAACCTGCGTTTTTTGCATATGTGTCCTGATTTTTTTTTATATATATATATTTTTGGGGGGAGGGGGGCTGTCTTCCCTCCTCCCCCTCCCAAAAAAAGGAGGTTTTGTGCCGCGTGCGGCAGGTGCGCGGGGGAGGGTGGTCGCGGGGGGCGCCCCGAGGGCAGCGCCGCGCGCGTGGGGCCGGAGCGCGGGGGCCGCCGCGCGGATATCCCGGATCGAGATTTATGTTAAAAAAATACATATATTATATATAAAAAAAAATAAACGCAGCAAGAGTCCCCCGGAAAACATCAGGAGCACTCGGGTTGCCATGGGCGTGTGTGGGGTGAGGGCGCCGCTTTATTTTTGTGCGTGGGGGGGGTGCTGAGCCGCGAGTTGGTCTTGAAGGAAGGAATTTTTAAAAAATCATTTTGAAGTGCGTATGGAGAAAACAAAACGTGGCCGCACTGGTGGTGGGGGGGAAGCGCCTCCCGCTTCGCCAGCGCCGGGTGAGCGACACGACACGACACGACACGACACGACACGGGCGGCGCAGCGAGTATATTTAGCGCTTCCCCGCGCGAGCATCCACTAATTAACGCAATCCACTAATTGACGCAGACGGGCGCCGCGGGGCGGCCTGCGGCGAGGGGGCGGCGGGCGCCCCACAGGTGGGTGCGTGTGTGGGGCAGGGCCTGGCGGCCGTGGGGTGGTTTTGGGGGCTTGTTTTGAGGGGCTGTTTCTTGGGAGGTTGTTTTAGGAGGTTGTTTTTGGGGGGGGGGGGTTTTTTGGGGGGTTCTTGATTTCGTCGTGGGGCCGCCTGGAGCAGCGGGGCCTGAGGGGAGCGCCAGGCAGGCTGGCGAGGAGGGGGGTTGACGTGTTGTCCATGATGAGGGGGGTCGTAGGGGAGCAGCGGGGCGCCCGTGGCGGCGCCACAGCGTTTTTATTTATTATTAACAGTATTTATTTTTTTTTTCCTGCGTGGCGCAACTCGGGAGGGCAGGTTGCGCGGGGGGCTCTGCCCGCACTGTGAGGCCCCGGGAGCCCTCCCCCGCTCCTCGCCCCAGGCAAAGGGGACCGGGTCGAAGCGAGGCGCGCGGGTCGAGCGCCGAGGGTCGCCGCCGCGTGCCCCGGGGCCGCCGCGTGTCGCCGTCGCGGTGGGCGGGAAGCGGCCGCGACCCCTCGACGCGCGGCGGCGGCGGCCCCCGCCTGGCGCCTCCTCAGCACTGCGCCAGCGGCCACGCCCCCCCCGCGCGCGCCGCAGCCAATCACCGCGCCGCTCCGCCGCCTCCCCCTCCTGTTTGTTATGGTCGGGGCCACGTGCCGGCGCGCGCGTCACGCGGCCCGGCCGCCCCCAACCGCCGCCCCCAACCGTCACCAACCGCCGCCCGGCGGGAAGGGCGCGCTAAATCCCCCCCGGCCTGAGGCGAGGCAGGTGGGGGTCGTCTGTTGCCCGCCCTGGGGGGGCCTTCTCGGCCTCGCTGCTGGACCCCGGGCCTGTGCCTATTTCAAGGATAGAAAGTAGAAATACAGGGAGTTCCCCCCGCCTTGCGGCTGGCGAGTCTTTCTCCTTCCTGCGTAAGTTTATTGCGTTTATTCCTGTGTAAGTTACCTCGCTGAGGGTGTTAAGCCGTGGCTGCTTTCCTGTAAGTAATGCGAGGCAGTGCGGCCAGGATCACGTTTAGACACCGGCTCTGGAGCCTGAAGCCCAAGGCCTATTTATAGGTGGGCCAGGCAGCCTTTAGCACCAAGGGCTCATTTGTCCTCTGGATCCATAGCCAGGCAAGAGATCTTTAAAGGATGTGCTTCTGCTTCCAACAATTCCTCCTACTCTTTTTTTTTTCCTGGGGATAATATTTTCTGGAAGCCTCTGGAAGAATGACAGCTAGTAGCCTATATGGAGAAAGGCTAGTCACTTTGAAGCCGAGGTGGATAATTCCACTTTAATGTAGCTTCTCAGGTAGCACAACAAACAGTAAGAGGATACTTCTGGTTCTAGACCAGTGGCTTTCAGCTTGCGGGCAGCGAACCCAGCCTTCTGAAAACAACTTAAAAGGGGTCGGCAGAAAGCAAATAAGGAGAGAGTCCCTCTTGTCTGCAAGCTGGTACTCGTTGTACTTGCACCTGCAAAAAGTTGAGGGCTTGGCAGGTTGAAAAAAAAGGGAAGATCACTATTCTGGCTCTGTAAGCTATTTTGGGGTTAGAGTAAGTGGAGGAGGGCTGAAAATGCAAACTGTGTCTGCGTCTTCTGCAGTGTAAATTTGAAGAGTAGTAGGGTATAAAAATATCGTTTCTTACATTGCTAAGAATTACATAAGTGGTAATAATATTATGATTTTTTTAATGCTCCCCCCCCCCCCTTGCCCCAAGAGTTAATGATGAGATGATAAGCTAGAATGGGTTAAGAAGAGGAGAGAGGGGTTTATAGCTAATGGTGAGGCTCATGCATGGATATTTAAAACTGCTTCAGAGTTACACTAGAAAAGAGTCATTTTTTGGCCATAGTGGGATTCTAATGCCCTACAAATACAGGATATGAAAAAAAGGATGGAAAGATAAGGTGGAGAGTGTGTGCTGGTCTGGTTACGTAAATGGATCGGGGACAGTTTATGCTGCCTCGCATGCTTTCACGTCCGTTCCATCATAGCGTACATGGAATATTTTGCATCTGAAATAACGAGGATTTCCAGATACTAATTGGCGCAAATGAGGAGGAAATCTGGTCTTAAAATAGCAAGGAGGATGATCGTGCTGAAAGGAGTGAGGACCGATGAGAGAGGTGAAGGACTGGGGCAGTGATCTGCTATACATAGCATATGCCGTGGAGATCTGGTACGTCGTGCAGGATACAGGCATCATTTGCAGTGCTGTTAGGTACAGAAATATGTTTAAAATATATGTATTCCCTCAGGAGTGTTGACCTGCTTTGTACAGGTACAGCTGCTTATCGATGTATTTTGGAAGAGAACGAAAACAATTTATGTTAAAACAGGAAATTAATAGGGAGCAATCGGCTTGTTACAGATTTGGGAGCCGTGGAAGGTGCATGGTAACAGAGGGTGCCGCTGTCTCTGATTTCTGGAGCGTATGTGGAATTGCTGGTGGAATTGATGCACCAGGAAATTGCTTTCTCTATTTTTGTTGGTGAGATGCAGTTAACGTAAAATGAGCCCTTTGGATCCCATATCCCGTTACTCTTTAATATAACTAAGATCATTTATCAGGCCGACGGCTAGCGGAAAAATATCTCATTTTGTAACTTAGTTCACCTTCACTTCAATTGCTGTCAGTTCATGACAAGGCACAATGTGTACAGTACACTGTGTTCTGCAGCGCTGTTTTGGTGATGAATACAATGTATATGAAGAAAGGGCTATGAAAAATCAGTATTGTGCCAGTTCTTTTCATTTTCCATGTAAACAGTACTGATTTATCTCTTATATAAGAGGTACTCTGAGTTTCACATTGGGTTCTAGTGCCTTGCCAAACTTCAGTGGTAAAAAGGTCACTTTTTTGCAGTTGGTAAGTGCTTAAGAAGTGACTGAAAAGGAAATAGCTAAACTACAGTTCACACTAGTTTTGCAATAGGAAGTAGTAAAACCTTTTTTTTTTTTTTTTTCCTCCTACTTTAACAAAAAGGGAAACCGTGAACTTATTTTAAAAAATGTTTGTTTATGCTGCTAATAACCTATTAAAACTGAAAGGATCTTCGTAATCTATGTTAAGATTCCTTACTACTACATTTCTTTGGCATTCAACAATAAAAGCATGGAGTGGTGTTTTTTTGTGTGTGTGTGCTGCCACATTTATACTATGACCAAGCATGGTCAATAGTTCAGTATAGGTATTTTTTTCTCCTACGTCTTGCTCCTCGAATTATGTGGCAATATTGGATTCCCAGTTCAAAAATACTGTCACGTAAAGTGCAAGAAGTACTTAGAAACATAAACACCCCTAAATACAACCTAAAATCATTTTGCCCCGGGAGTTCTTCCAGGTTAATTTCATGGTAGTTTTGGGTCCTGACCGGCAACTTTAAGCGATTGCTGCTAGATGTAATGTGTCTGCAACTGTTCACTATGAATTTAAGTGTAGGTGGGATTTTCCTTTTGGTTTGGATTTTATGATAATCCAGTATAAATTTCACTATCCATTTTATTCATTCAGGATGTTGTGCCTCAGCTAGCAGTAGTAATATTGTTGTCTAAAAGCTAGAGTGGAAACTACAATTGTATTCTGAGTTTTGCCATTGTCAAGGTCAGAAATTTCATCCTTCGTACTCAACACTTACAGAGGGTATTCATGAACGTTCATGAACTGCCTTGAGTTCTACAGCGAATGTGTTAAACATCCCCAGTAACAGAGCTTCTGTACCGAAGCTTCAGAGATCTTTGCAGGAGTCATGTCTATACAATAAACTATATCATGTAGACTTATGTCAATATAAATAAACCAATAAGGGCAGTAAAACAATCAAATTGAAAATATCTTGAAAGTTTTCTTGTATAAGGTGAGGTATTTAGCAGGACTGTCAGAATGTGATAATTCTAGAACATGCTTGCTATAGATAGTTTTAATCAATATGGACATAGAAGTTTTGCCACTGACAATAGCTTATTTATGGACAGCATAGTCATAGCTTTTGTGTGGGAATAAGGTGAAACAGTACTCATCTTGAACTGAGCTTCATGACAATCACTATTCCACTGTACTTCTATTTCAGATCTTTTTTGGTGGTTGTTATTATATTATGAAGCATTAATGGGACAATGCTGATGTTGAGATGCTTTATTCTTGCTAGGCTAGAAGTGTGTTACTAAAGCATAAACAAAAGGCATTAAGAAACAATGAATGGTTTAAAGGGCTTTTGTAACATCATTTATAAACCAAAATTTTGTGAACACTACTCTGAACATAAGTCTTGGTGAAGCAATAAGTCCTAGTGAAGAAAATAAATTGAGGCGTTCCGCAGAAGTAGGCAGAGCTGGTGAGTATGACAATACTGCAGCAGTCATAATATTTTTCTGCCCTGCACTTTGAATTCTTACTCTCTTGAGTAAGAATGACCATGACGTGCTTCTTCTGCTTCACTATACTTCAGTCCTGCTACGTTAACTTAACAGCTCCTCTCTTATTAAGGATACCTGGTATTATCTGATAAATTGACCAATCAAGTAGATGGCCTGGATCAGAAGTTGGGGTAAACAAAGCACGGAGAGGGAAACTTGGTTGGTATCATGCTCGGTTTTTACAAAACAGACATTTCTGCCCCCCCGTTCTGTGGGTGTTTTACCTACAGGAACGTGCTTGTTTTGCCTATATGCTTGAGACAAAAAGGAAGAGAGATGAATGCAGTCATGCAGTGTCAAGTCTGATTTAATATGTATTTCTATGTAGTGTGTATTAACCTGGATTGAGCACTGTCCACAGAACTTCCCATTAGCTCCCAGTACAGAGTGAATTTGGATCTCTCTGGAAAACATATCCTGAATCTGGCCTGGTTCTGAATTTTAGTCAGGTATAATTTTGTTAGTATATATGTTTTGAGAAAAGAAAAACAATCTTTTCCTTACATAGAAACATTCCCTATAAAAGCCATGGAGAATGTACTAATTGGCAAAATACCTGTATTACATTCAAATCACCTACTTCTAATATCTGCAGCAGTTACTGTAACAAATCAGAGTTGTGAAACAGAAGGTGGATGTCAGTTCAGGAAACTACAGTGTGCGGAGGACATATAGTAGAACAGGCATTATGTTCAGATTTTATCTTTAGGAGGAAATTTTTTGTGTGTGTTGCCATTTATATCAGTAGAGTAAGATGTTTGTTGTGACGTTGATTGTCTGGTGATAGTTCATCCAGAAGAGCTGTCTTTGAAGCTGAATGTATCTTTGTGTTTGATTACTGGAACTTTGGAGATTCTTCTGTACCAGCTGGTGTAATCAGATTTGAAGTCTCCTGAGGATGAGATGGTGTCTGCAGTCACAGTGTTTGCTTTGAGCAGGAGGGGAGGAGAGGGATTTCTAGCTATTCTCTAGAAGAGTTTGTAAACAGCAAACACCATCCTGTTAGGCTTTTTGCAAGACGCGATTACCACATCGCTGAGTTCTGCAACTTGGTGTTTTTATTTACATTTCTTTACATGTTAATCTGTTAATTTATGCTGCGTATCTGTGTGTTGTCTGTACTCTTCCAAAGATCTTTATATTCTGTTTTCTGTGATGTTAATTTTATGGCTGTGCCGCAGGCTACTCAAGCCATCAGCTTTATTGTTGTACTGATACTGAGCAGGATTGCAAATCTGAAGACGTATGTAGGGGCACAGAGGAAAGTGCAAAGGGAGCACAAATGTTAAAATACTCCACCATTAAATTTTGCTTATGTTTTAAGGAAGTGATGTTTAAGGTCATTGATGTTCTGAAATGCATTAAATACTGCACTCCGTCCTAAGGAGCTTTCGGCATAACCCGCTGATGAGCGACTGTCATTGCCCTCTGCCGGAGGAAATCAAAAGTACAATACTGTGTTGTAGGCCTGAACAAAACTACTCGGGTTTGCTTTGTGGGCTGTATGATGGAATTCCCATCTTCATATTGCTGTATTTCCTCACTTGTCATTCCAACTCCCTTGACAGTTTGAGTTCAAATAAAACTTCTTTTTTACAGAGTTTTAACAGTGGTTTCGGTTAGAGCTAGCCAGCCTAATTCCTTCTTTTTTGTATCCATCTCTGTCTATGCACATCATTGAAGCCTTCCGGTATCCGCATTAACAATCAAACAGATGGATCCCACACAATGGGACTTGCTAGTTCTCCAAAATTCAGCAGCTAGGAACTGTAACCATACTCTGATACCTTAAATAGAAAACTGTGTCCTCTTCCCACAACAAAGAAAATATCTTGGTTTTAATCTTTGTGTTGCTAGCACTCAATCTTGGTTGATCCAGAGACACCTGTAAAACAAGGATGGCCTAGAAATCAGTATTTGGAATGCAAAAAATACTGAAATTTGAATAATCATACATTATGCAACAGAAATGCTGTTTGACCGACTTTATATATGTGGCTTCAATGTCACAATGTATGTGCTGTTTTGATTTCTTTGTCCTTTTTTTTTTAATGTTCGCTTGCTTCCCTCTCCCCTCACTCCCTGAAAGAAAGCTAAACAGCAGTTTTCATATGTTGTTGGAGTTGAGTTTAAAGGGACTTACGAGGAGAGAATTCAGCTTACGCTTTTCCGGTGAGAACCTCTGTTCTCCCCGTGCTTCTTGTTGATGGAATTACTCACATTTGTAGGTAAGTCCTTTCTGAATATTGGAGGGGAAAAAATCAGAACTAGTGACTGGGGAGAAGTAAGAAGGAATCGTTAATTGAAGTACATTTATGGAGTGAGAGTGAATTACTTAAAAAGCAATATTAGCTTAGTAGCTAGTTCTGCACTGTGGCATACAAGTGTGTGATACAATTATTACAGCAGTGTTTTTATTTATTTTTTATTGTTTTCAAACTTTAAATCAAAAGCCTCATTGGTTCCTCTCTAAAAGCAATTCCATATTTTAATTTCTTCTTCTTTTTTTTTTTTTTTCTTGGAAGCCTAAGTCTAAATTCTAGCTTAAATGTGTTCATTCTGCTTATATACTTTTTTATTATATAGATGCTGTCCTTTAGTATAAATGCCTCCTCTTCTCCTTATTGCTAAGCACTTACTGCACCTGTAGGTAGCAGTTGCGTTCATTCATAACCCTTATTCTCGTTCAGCAATTCATTTTTTTGCCCTTCTTCCCTCTTCAGGGTGTATCGCCTCTCTAGTTTAAAGACCACTGGTTTAAAAAACAGGCTCTTTTGGTCTTTTCCTGTAAAACAATCTTTGTTTGCAATGGCTGAAGTTACTTTCAAGAAGGCTTATGTAAGATTATTCTCACAGTTGCAGGATCAGGTAATAGTCTAAATATTATTTGCCACGTCTAATGTCATCCTAGTGGTAGTCTTTGTATACCTGATTATGCTTATCACTTTCATCCACATTTTCCTTTGAAATTACGAAGTACTCTGTTGTCATGGACAGGTTTAATTCTGTTTAGGATGCTGTTGACTGGTAAATTAGTGATGTGTCTTCTGGCAGTTTCTGATGAGATAGGTTATGCATTAACCTGAAATACAAGGTATACTTTAAAGGACAGGTTTGTGATGTGCACAAATGTTTATAATAGGCAAAGGTTGTAATATTTTTGTTTTTGCTACTCTGCTACTTGAGAAAAGTCTTCCTAGCTAAGTTCAATTTGGAAGTCAGCCCTGACACTTTGAGATACAGTTTATTTGCCATCTGTGTCAACATTAGTTATTGTATATTTCTAATGTTGCCATATAAATTGGTTTATTTTCTGGTCTTCAAAGTTTATTATGGGTAAATAATGTTTGGTTTAGTTTATTTTTATATTTGGTCAGTGAATCTTTACAAAGACCTTCACAGATATTGGTAACAATTTGCTGTTCTTTCTTACAATGTGGGCAGAACTGCATAGAGGTTTTGAAAGAGGCTGCAGTGTTTCCTTTTAACTTCAGGATTTTTGTTTCATGCATCCCATTTTTGAAATGTTACTTCATGTCTGCATCTATCATCAGTGTCCATCAAGGTCTTTCTTCCTCTTACTGCCTTGCAGGTTAAAAAAAAAAAAAAAAAAGGTGTGAATGAATCCATCATTATGAATCCATTCTTTTCCTGCAGGTGGCATGATTCTTCTATTTTCATTTGTTTTTCTGACTTTCCTACAGCAAAAGGAGGTTGTTAGGTTGTTACGCCTGAAAGCAAGGTATCTTGTTGGTTCTGGAAATTTAAGTAAAGAATCTTCTTGGAGTAGAAAATCTGCAAGGAAAGGTGTCAGTAGGTCCTCTTCATATATCTTGTTCTTGATGTGAATGGTGGGCCTTGTGTGGTATCCTGTTTTGTTAGTACAGTTCTGTAAAGCTCAGCCAGACAGATTGGGTTGAGCCTTTAATCGCAACACGTGCTTGCTTTTGTGTGTGTTCCTCACTGGCACTGGGCATTTGAAACATGGAGATCAATGTGTGTTTTTATTTCTTAGTTATTTTTAAGAAAATCCTTCCACAAATTGAAGGTATTTTTTTCATGATTTAATGATTTCTTGAGTGAGGAATGAGATAGTCTTTTTTTTTTTTTTTTTTTTCTGTAGAGCAGGTCCTGTAAGTAGACAGCTTCATTCTGTCCTTTTCCTGTACAATATGTTTTCTCAGGCATGGGCTCTGCATTCTGTAATTGGATAGAACTTCTCAGGATACTTGCTTTTCAGATAGGCTGTGTAATAGCATCTACTTGCAGAATTGACTTCAGAAAGTAATCTTCTGTGCTAGCATTATCTTAGCTTGAAAAGGTTGTAGGTTCTAAAGATCTGTTTTTTAGCTAGTTACTCAGCTGACCCTTCTGCTTTTACATTTTGTGCCTCTCAAGGGTCTTGTTAAGTATTATTTATATTAATAGTACCATCTACAGCTGACTCCCTCCTGTGGTTTATAAGAGCATATTTAAGTATTACATTATGTTAACAAGCTTTACTGGTAGCTCAGGACTCAAGTTTCTTATTTGCAGTTCTGACACTGCTTTATAAGCATTGTAAATGGCAGAGGTTGGGAATGCCTAGAAGGAGCCTTCCAACAACCCCAGCACCCGGGGCTAGGGTGCTCCAGCCCTTCAGGGAAGGAGTTAGCTTGGACAGTCCTGAGATGCCCCCATACACCCACAGCTGGCATGGTCTATCTGGTCTATGTGCATGTGTGTGAGAGGGGCAATAGCCAAAAAAAGAGGGGCACAGAAGTGGAGGCAGCCAGCATTGGCTATAGGCAGCAATCCTTGAAAGAGATCGGAAAAGGCAGAAGCACAGAAGCTACTTCTACGTAAGACTGAAAATTTGAGACCCTGAAGAAGAGTGAGTATTAACATGGGGGCACCAGCGTATGTGATGTTCTTTTTGAGCAGTCGCATATGAAAAATGAAGCACAAATGTTTATACACAAAAATCAAATTTGATCAATTTGCAAAACTTCCATATATCTCATCTAGTTATTAGTAATATAGTATATAGTATACTATAGTAATATAGTATATAGTAATTTGTGTGCCTAGTATATGTTATTACACACTTTGCTGTATTAGGAGGCTTATAATTTTACATACCGTTGATTATATGATGCAACTCTTGGTTGGGGAGGAAAGTAGGGGATCCACATATAGAAGTGTTCTATCCATTTAGTCAGCCATAGATAAACTCTTATGTACACTAGTCTGTATTCTTAAACATTTACTTTCGTTCAGATCTTCCATAATCCCCATGTTTGGCTGTGTTACCTGTTTATTAGCTTAATGTCTTTCCTTTGTGTGCTGGTATCTGAACTGCCAGTCTAGGTTAAAATAGGGGAGCACTGTTCCTCTTGAGAGTATAATTGAAGGAATCATTGAATTGATGGAGGGGTTAACTTCAGAGATGTCGGTATTTGAAGTTCTGGTGCAGAAGCTAGCTTGGAAGTAAAGGAGAAATCTTCAATTGAAGTTTCATGGTAAGATGCCTTGGTGCCTAGATAAATGTGTTGGCCCAGGATAATGTTGGCTTTTGAAGAGCTTGTCTTCAAATGTTTAAAAATCTGTTCCTGTGTTTTACCATAAACTGATGTGGTCCAGCAGTCATCTGGCTCGCATACTGGAAATATTTTGTTTTTCTTTTTAAATGACGCATTACCATGCATTTGTGACTGTGGTTATTTTCTATTAAAGAATTCCTTCTGTCCTTGATTTACCATGGTTTGGTGCGTTCATGATTGACTTACTACCAATGTGAGAAACTCCTCCAGAATCGCCATTTTCTAAATAAAACCCCTTAGAGCATATGCCCTTAAAATTTCCAGTCCGATTATTACTTCTGAATTAGTCTAAATTAGGACTTAGTGGGGCTATGTTTGTCGTCTGCATGTGTGAATCCTAAGCTTATTTTAGATGCTAAAGTGTTGCTCATAATGTGTTGTGGGGTTAGCTGCTAGATTTGCTCTAGTTAATGTAGTAGTGGTGTGCACTTGTGCTGTTTAAATAGTGACTGGACGACTCACATAGCGTATGATATTACTAATATTTCAGATTGCACGTGGTTTTGAAGAGCAAATACTTTATCGCTCAAGAAATGCTGCCAGCTTGTGCTTATTTTCATTGTGATATTCCATTATAGGTAGTGATTGTTTTCCTTTCTTCTTATGTTATTAAATACCTAGTTTCTGTTTGTTTTGTTCTATTTTTGTTCAGGAGAAATTGTAACAGGTTTTCTGATAAAGCATCGTGCTGCAGTTTCGGGCTTGCTTGCTTGATTTTTGTGTCTACTGGTAAAGTGGACCAGGCCCATTCACGCTAGCAAGGTTGTCAGCTGAAATGGAGTCGGTGCCACGTGTTACCGTTTCCGGTTCATGTTAGCTCTTCTTCATATCCAAGTCTGAATACATCTTCCTTAAATATGGCATGCAAAACATCAAATGAAGTCTCCTTGCAGCCTTTTAAATATGCCTGATAAGCCAAAGAATTAAATACTTCTTTTTAACCATGGACGTGTCACTCCAGTGACACATGGTTGTCGTGTAACGAGGCTTTTGTAGCATCCATGCGGCAGAAATACATATTTTACTGAACATATATAAGGCTGTGCATTTTGTGCTGTTGAAATTTCCATTTCTACTGCTAAAGAACTTGAGGTCATCCTGTTCTTTCTATATTCATCCTATTTCTCATTTCCTCAGTTTTGTCAACAAATATCAACACATCGTTACTTTTTATGACAGCATCACATTAAAAAAAAATCAGAAGAAAATCCCCAAACTTACCTGGTGAAGCTTATAAACCTTTCCATCAGCAAAGATCACACAGTTATATGTAAACTTCTTTAGAAAAGAATAATGCAGTCCATTTATTATAAGAAGTGTTTTTATATATATTTTATCAAGATTTAAAGCGTGTTCAAGGATATTTTTGTGTCTGATTTAGAAAAAATAGATGGCTGGGTACAGCTTCCTATAACTGCTGATAATCCTGACCACCACGGTTCTCTTCTCCTTGAAGACATTTAAAGTCACGCTGAACTAGTGAATTTAGTAAAGTGGTATAAAACCAATTGCATTTTGTATTAATTGCAGGGGAAAAACAATGAGGACTGTAGATCCAAACATTTAGATAAGTATATTAAAAAAAGAAGCAATACAAGGAATGGGAAAGGCTAAGCTGCAAAAATAAGTCTGCTTTAGAATAAAAGACAACAGAATTTGCAAGCCAGTTTGAGGTAAGACATGTCAAAGCAAAAGATTCTTCAGTCGTTTGAATTAATAAATAGGATAAATAGGAAAAGGAAACGAGGCTGTCATTCATGGAAATAGGCCTCAGCCAAATGTTTAAATTGTTTTGCAAGGACATGGGGAAAAGGTATGATAATGATTTTTTTTTTTTTTTAAAAAACCAAATCCTAGAATGACATAAATATTTTTTTCTTTTTTAATCACCTTTTATACTACTGTTTATTGAAATACCTAAAGTAGTATGCTTCTTCTGAAAGGATTAAAAAAAAATCCCCTAATCTGGCTTCAGTAAACTTCTAAGTAATTCTGGAGAGACACTGAGTACATGGTAAGAAAATAAAATACAATTAGCTTATCAGAAGCAAATCGTGCCAGGCTAGCCTGACATTTACTTCAGTGAGACCTGCTTTTTTGAATACCCGTATTTGTCAGGTTTTTGGTAAGGCCCTTGATGCAGATCCACATGAAAAAAATACTGTTTAAGCTGCGCAAGCAAAATGTGATATATCAGAAGAATTGCAATGCTGGTGAGGAAATGACCAAGAAAGGAACAGTGGCAGATAGTTTTGGATGTGGAAGGACAGAATTGGAGGGCAGCTGTTACAGAATATGCCTTCTTTTTTTCTTCTTTTTTTTTGATAATTGGTTTAGATGAGAGGGTGACCTCTGCCTGTTGGAGCTTTTCACAACAGACTTAAAACTTTTTTTTAAAGCATTGAGGATGTCTCGCTGTTTTCAGTGACACAGATATTGCTTTTGTCTTTTAAATCTCTAAAAATCTTACTGCTTTAATCGAGGGATTTGCTTTGGCAACTGGTAAGCTCCAAGTTAACAGTTAACATGTGAATATTTAAAAGAAAGTGGTAGCAACAAATACTGCTCTCTTTCATTCTGTAATTGTGCGGTATTTATAAGAAACTGTGAGGTCATTGGCTTCCGGTATGAGCCGCTTCCTGAAAACCTTGTTTTACATGGTAAATCTAAAAATGTATTTCTTAGAAAAACTCAGCTGTGTTTTGTTTTTTTTTTTTTCCTATCTTGCTTCTGCCTGCCCATCTCACTTTTGTTTCTGCTTCAGAGCTTATATATATGCTGCCGAATAGCCATGCTTCATAATGCAAGGCACACTGCAGTGAGCACAAGCTGTATTTGTAGCGGCACTGCAGAGAAATGCGGTTCATAAAAGCACTCACTGGTGGCATGGAAACAACTTAAACATACAGTCGCACACGTAGAAAAGGTGTTGACGGTCTCAGACATTAGCAGGCTGAGTCATACATCAACAAATAATCAGCTTATGCTTAAAATGAGATTTAAAAAAACAGTGTCAACAGAACTGTTATGTAATTTGCCTGATGAGTTCCAAATATCTAAGGGACAATAGTCATTGAAATTATTATTACTGTTTTTTTTGAATGCAAGGTGTTCTCATTCAGTCAGTGGTTTCTGTAAGCAATGGGATTTAAAAAGTAACCAGCAGGTTTCGCAATAGCCTAGATAAAAATTCAAGAATTCGACAGTAAAAGGAAACGAGGGTATGTTTGTGTGTGCAAAAGGAAGGAGGCAGCCATGCTTTCTTTTCCCAAAGCATATTATTAAATATCACGTAAAAGAGATTATTTGAACAAAAAAAATGTATTCTTTAAAAGATGGAAATAAGAGGCATAATGGAGCAATGCAGATTAAGCTGTATGAGGTCAATGTGTGTGGGAACCAAGCAAGACACATACTTCATCTGAAGAAAAAATAGAATTTGAGGGTGGTTTGCAAGAGCTGTGTGTGGTTTGCAGTACAGTTGGAGGGGGGGAATAGCTAGCAAATACATGTGTGTACCTATGTGTCTGTCTTTGAATATGCATATATACATATATATATATATACATGAAGGCACACACTGCGCACATTTAGAGAGACAGTAGAGTGGTAAGGCTTTTGCTTTTCACCAAATCTTTTTTAGTGTCAGATTAATTGGTTAAAATACTAACTGAGGCTAATACCTAGTCTGGTTGGTTAAAGATGAACTAGAATGACTTTGTAAGGGAGTGTTGGGATTAATAAATCACCCAAAGTTCTGCAGTATATGAAGATACGGATGTTTTGCTATGAAAATGAGTGAGAACCGTGTTTGAATATGAAGGCTGAAAATGAATATCAATTTCCTGCTTAACTTTATACTCTGTTTGAATCAGGTATTTTATTTGATGACTGTGAAAGATATATTTCACAGAAATAGAGCGATTAGAAATTCTTAAATATACAATTTTTAAAATTACACTTGCAATAATGTGATTTATGAGAGTAATGTAATACCAAGTTGATTGGCTAAAAGTCCTCTTTTCTATCTGTATATGAAGACATGATGTCTGTAGTGATAAGTTAAAATACAAGTGTATATGTATTTATATATTCGGCAATATTCCTATAAGTTTCCATTATATGTTTATTGGCAATGAGCATCTGTAAATAGCATAGCTCTTCCTAATAACTCTTCGGCATAAATTTTATATATTTCAAACCTCTCCTGTCTATACAGGAATTTGTCTGCAAGTTTTATAAAAGCATGGTTCAGACCTCAGGCTTATGTGGCTATTTTTTACAACTATATGAAGATTGTAGGTTTTGCTCTTCCTTTGCTTAGTTGTGTTCATTATGTTGTCAGTGGAGTGTAGAATTTTGTCATGGCATTGCACTATGTCATGTAAATACACTATACAACTGTGTATGTCCCTTTTTTCACAGGTCTTGGAGTCTAAGAGTTACCTCCAATACAATAATATGAATTGGAGCTCATTTAAGACCTAGGTATTCAGCATGTACTTAGGGAAAACTAAATAATTATTCAACTTCAGCCGTTATACTCCAGGATCACAACATTTTTTTTTTTTTCTCCCTAAAAGGGCATTATCTTTTACCACCTTCCCTGGAACATGAGATATTGGTCGTAGCTACAGGGAAGATTTTGAAGATAACAGGCAAGATTTCTAATCTAATACATAAAATACTTCCTCTTCAGTGCCTGGGTAGCATAGCTTGCCTTGCTGACAGTTGCCCTGGTTGTCACATTTCAGGTCTGGAAGGAGTTGCCTTTAAGGCCAGCCTGCTAGAAACTATTAGAGTTTTGACGTTGTCTGTAGTTTGATATCGTTATTCACCTACAGAGATAATCTGAGAATGTTTTACCTAATTGCAGCTTTGTCCAGTGCACACCTGGAAGATGAAAAAAATCAGTTACACAATAGCTTGTGATCAAAAAGAATTCTAATGTCCACGAGGCACCTGGAGTCAGAGTGTAGCTGCTCTGTGGAAGTGTATTTGGGGATGAAGCCTGTGAGTTAACTTTTAAGCAATTACTGTATTGAGACTACTGCCTTTTCATAGTTAACGTGGCCAGTCTTCCACTGGGTAGAATTTTCAAGAAAGGCACCTACACATATCTGGAAGTTCTGTTGGGATCTGTTTCTTCATTTTCTACATTGCTTCAAAACCTAGGCTTTAAATACTTTGCAGAACACCATGTATAACCATTGTGTGCTTTTCTGAAAAACAAATTTTGCTTTATTGGTTTTATATCTAGAGGACAATAAGTACTCGAATATATTTCTACATCTTTATTATATCCCTAGTTCCATACATAGTGTTGAACTTTTCTTTTCATCATAAATATGAGCAAGATTCAGCTTGTCAGCTTCAATTTCCCTGAATAAAAATAAAATGAAATAAACAGTGTTGAAGAAGAACGCAGCACACACTTGTAATTTCAGATAGTTATCACTAGGAGGACACATAGACCGCAATATTAAGGAACTTATTGTTTACTTTTTTTCTTGTTAACAAATCTAGTGCTAGTTGGCAAAATCCAGAAAATGATATGTTGGAAGGTTGCCATTATAGTAATGTATGTATTCAGGTATTTTCTTTTACTCAAACTTGAAAAAAACTAACAGTTGTTTAATAGAATAAAAATAAGTGTGATACTATTTGGAAATCTCACAGTGACTATTTTGTCAGTGAATCAGATGAACACTTATGCTCGAGGGCTTGTGCCAACCAATGGTTGATGGCATTTAAGTGAAAGAGATTCCTTTTCTGATCAGTTATATTATGCTCTTCTATTGCACGACTTTTCCTGAAAAGCTTATGATAGCTAATTTTGGGATGGATACTATATAAGATGGATTTTTGCGTGAGATATGGTAAAGCATTTGCTTTCGTCTTGAATTATGCTTAATCTTTGTGATTTTCTACAATGTTTGCAAATAGCTTCTGTTCTAGTTGCTTGTAAGTATTTAGTTAGATTATGATATACAGTGTCCTTATGAGATTGAGTAATATGGAAATTATTACAATTGATTTAAATAGTTTTTAGACTGCCCATATTGCTAGGATAAGCTAATGTACAGATTTCAGACTCTGACTGTAGAGGATCATTTTTGACAACACATATGCAGACAAAAACGATATTTAGAGCATATGCTTCAGTTAAAATGAGTTTAAAAAATGAGTTAAAAAAAATCGAATTTGAGTTTTGTTAAGGATGCATGGAAATATCACCAGATGGAAAGAAAGAAACTAAGACACAAATTGCTAATAAGTATGATATATTACAGTTATGTTAAAATAGAATCTTACATGCTTCCAGTATATGTAAAGCCCACTCTCTCTTGGAAGAGGTACTCTCTTGTTTAAATCTACCTCTCCTAAAATAGTGATCCCTGCCTTTACAAAAAGAGTACAACCAGTCTAAAGCAATTCATAAAACTTAGAAATTGTTTTACCTAGTAGATCTGAAGAAGATTGAACAATTTCAATTACAGAAGATTCAATCTGAGAAGACTGAACGGCATCTCAAAAAAATGCAGACCTCTAGATTCCATTACTTAATGCACTTCGAGACATGTTCAGTATTATTTTTGTGGGAATCTGTCCTTGCTTTGCCATATTCTTCTTGGTACTGCCAAAAAACCAAGACCCATATCCCAAACTTTGGTCCTCTTGACAGTTTTATTTATTTATTTATTTATTTATTTTTGAGTATTACAACTTGAACTTCTGCAAAGATTCTCTTAATGTATTAGAAGTCTAGAGCAGGACGTGACGCAGCAAAATACTTGAAATGTTTTACTACACAGCATTTTAAAAGTAAGGCTTCTCACTCTCTCTCCCTCTCTTTTTTTTTTTTTAAATTTCTCTTGCCCTTAGGTTTTTTCAAAGGTTTTCCATTCCGTAGAATTTAAACAATGACTGAAATATGAGAAATACTTTATAATACTTCCCCACCCTTGTCTTGCTATGTCAGTGGAGGTCTGCATCATTTTTTTTAAATGTTCCAGGTGTATTTCTGAAGTATTGAACAGAGAAGGTTAAAACTCCTACTAAAGTCCCCAAATGGAGCAAAGGGTCTCTCTATCTGTCTCTCTTTTTTTGGTCAGAAGTTGGCTGCAAATGCTTTAAGAGTTACACTGGATGACAAGAAGGAGACAGGCTGCTTTCAGAATGAATAAATGTTGCATAGTTCCTGTCTGTGCTAAAGAATGACTGTTAGTACTACGAGAATATGCACTGAGTAATTATACTATCACAGGATATTTGCAGTATCGTAAAAATGCAGTGTTATATTGACAGTGAAGCAAGTTTTTGATGAAATACTCATATTTTAAATGACAGAGCTACTTGGTACAGAATATTAATAAATTACACAGCGTTATTTTTGTTTTATCTATGAAGCAGCCCTCACCCTTCAACTTTTGAGCCATATAGTATTGTGAGCTGCAAAAAAAAGTGTTCTAAATTAAAATGAGACATAGGCTAAGAAAGTTTAGAGGTACTAAAATAGATGGTCATTGCATATAAGCTTTTCTCGCTGGTAGTCAAGCAAACAGAATGCTTCTACAAAGAATTACCAGAATTATATCCAAAACATACAGAGAATGAAGGGTTCTTTTCTTTTAATCAAAAGACCAAAAATTAGCAAATTTTCATCTCCAGAAAGTAATGATACCTATAATATTACTTCAGTCAATATTTGTTAGATTTGGCACTCATTTGCTTTTACAGGACATCTGCTTTTACAGAGCTTACAGGAGCTCTTAAGATTGAAAACGCTTTTATCTTCATTGGCCACTCAATGTGAAGCCTACACAGTTTGCTTCTAGCTACAGTACTGCTATGTTTTAATGGAAGTACATTTCTGAAATTCAAAAGATACCTTGACCTTTCTTGGAAAGAAGTGACTCACACAAATGTACATAAAAAGGTGGGGAAGAAGAATGTCATTCCTAGTGTAGTTCAAGATATCTTCCTTTTCTGTGGAATACTTGAGGGACTGTTGAATCATTAATAGGAACGACTAGTTTGGAATTTCTGAAGGAAATGCACTGGTGACACTTGATGGGTCAGTTAAACCCTTCCCTAACATCGGTTTGAAGTCAGTAAATGAGCACATGTTCCCTTCTGTGTTTTTGTGTCTCAAATATTCAATAATATTTTGTGTCTTTGGCTAAGGAACCTTTAGAGCTGACTTATTTTAATAGGAAATGCTGCTTGGGCTCTTTCTTAACCAAACACCAAATAAAGTCTTTTCAAACTGATCTGTGTTACCAGAATAATTAAGAGTAGTGCTAATTGTGTTAATCTCACTTATGTCATGTAAATGTTTCACAAATAATTTGTCTTTGCATAAGTTGCATTATAAATATAGTCCATTTATAAGAAGAAAACAAATAAAAAGGATGCAAAATGACCTGAAGGTGGTAAATTTTTGTATTTGATAGTAGAATATAAATACAAATCTGTATAAAATGCTTGTAAACTGACCTTCCTTCACTCCTATACTGTAATGTGAAAGATCAGATAGGTTTGATTTTATTGTCTACCTGCACAATTTAACTGGACGTAAGTAAGCTGATTTTCATGGATTTAGAGCATATATGAGACAAGCTGCTGTGTATTGTGCATAAAGGGTTGCACTTTTCTACATGGCCTTCATTACCTTCTATATAAAGTTAGTGTCTGTGTGTTGTTCTCTGGTCAGATATAAAAGACTCAACAGTTTCAGGAAGTAAGATGAGATTTGATGGTTTATTTCTCTCATGGAATGATGAAATATCATCTTTTCAACAAAAAGGTTGTGGTCAGGCTAGAAGGGCAGAGTGTTTTTGATGTTCTCAGCATCATTTCCTTGTTTGAAGACCAGAGTCGTGAGGTTTTTAATATTTTGGACCGGTATGTATCATTGTTGGTTACCAAAAATACAAAACGAATCATTTTGTCAGGGAGTTGGCTAGAAGAAGCCTAGGGTTGCCGACAAAAAGGCAAGATTGATCTTTGTAAAATCTAGGTATGCCGATGACTTCATCTGAACAAGTCACTGTAGACTCCTCTTTTTAGTCTTTGAAGACCTAGCTTAGTAAGTGGGTGATGTGATTCTTCTTTTTTCTTATACAGACTACGTTTAGCCAGATGAACTGTACTTTCGGCTCTGCTGTTCTAACTAGATTTAGCTCCTATGGGAACCTAGACCAGATGATCTGGGCTTAGAGCTCAGATGTGGATACTACATTGTAGAAATTGGGTGAGGTAAATTCCAATCCAGGATAATTTTATGTGATTCTAGTACTGTTCTCTAGGAGAAATCTTGATTTTTATGTAGATATTCTGCCCCCCTTTTTTTTTTCTCTGCTGTGGAAATGGTAGAAACTAGGATTTTATGTCTTTGGAGTCAAACTGAAATACTCCAAAATATGGTTTTGTAGTCATACTGGGAAATTACTAGCATCTGTCTTTTTGTTCTTTTTAAAAGCACACGTGTACATAGCCTGTTTCTCGATTTGTATGAATTGAATAGTTTCAGGGGAATAAACTTGGCTGGAGTAAAATTAGTCTGTAATATTAAAGTCATAATAAGTAATAGCATTATGATGTCTACCTCAGTCACTCTGCTGTTACAATGCTGAAGATAAACTTGACAGGTAAGTCAAACTGCAGTCGCTGTCTGCTAGTCCTAAAATAATTCCAGGCTAATTAAAGAGATACTGAGTTTATAGGGGTCTATTCCTGATGTTCCCAAATTGCTTGGCTATCCCTGAAAAAAAATACCCCCTGCTTAATAGGAAAAAAAAATACAATGCTGTCCCATTATTGACATTTGCGTACATCTGTTTTTATTAGTACTATAAATGTCCTGCCAAATTGATTAGATTGCATTTTGCCCACTTAATGCTTGCACCTACATGTAAATTGTAGCTGCCGGTTCAAGCAGTCTTCCTCAAGCTATCTGAGGTTAATGTGTAAAGACTGGAGAGAAAAGGATGCTTTGAAGGCCTCTGGAGACAAGTCTTGCCTGCTAAGTGAGATGCATGGGACACACATGCTTTTCTTTATTGATGCTGCTAATTTCTGTAGCCTGGGTGCTTGCTGCTTACCTGGCTTGCCATTTTTGTCTTGCAGTGTAAAAGTGACTGAACCCTCCGGAGAGGACACACAGCAAACCTCTCTATGCAAAACGCACTGTCTTTTGTTAATAACAAGCATATAAGTAGAATGATTCCTGTCGGGTATTTGCAAAATAAGGTCGTAGTGATTGTGACTTCAAATTGGCAAGATTAAGCTTTAAAGTTTTTAGAGAGAAGCTCCTAATTTATAAAAATATATTACTGTATGTAATGTTTTGTATGTAAAATATGGTACTATATGTGTTTTTAGACAAGTTAGACTACCAAGTTAGGCATAGTGTAGATATTAGAGTCACTAAGTACTGTTCTCTTTTTCCTTATAGCCCTCTGTCTTTCTAGTTAACATACTGTATATTACTACTTGCATTTTTTTAAACAGAAAAAAATCTGGTTTCTTGTTGTCACGTCCTTTTGTGTCTGTTTTGCAGTCTCTTCAAACTGTCAAACAAACTTGTAATTAAACTAAACTTACCTAGCTCTACAGTGCAATGTATGATTCCTCGCATCTTTTCATAGCCGAATCAGTGAAGTTTTGTGGGTTAGATGATGAGACTTCCCAAGAGACAGGGATTGCTTCTTTAGTGGATGGCACAACTCTCGCATAGGCTTTTACTTTTCTTTGGTTGTTGGTAGTGTTCTCCTAAAATTACTTGCTGCTTGAGTAGGTTTCTCCTGCATATAGGGTAACTGCTCTGGGTTATTCTGGGTATCACACTGATGACATGAGTGAGGAAAAGGAAATAGAACGGGGTTGCCATGGCTCCTCTTTTTTATTTTTTATTTTTTTATTTTTTATTTCAGTCGAAAATATATCTATAAATGTTAGAAGTAAAAATCTGCTTCACAGCCTGTAAATAAATGCTTATTCATCAGAATCCTCCTATTTATCAGATAGATTTTTTTTGAAGATATTTTGTTGGAAATCATAAATCAACTCATTTTGCAACGTACATTAAGGACAATTAGGTTAATTTAATGATCATGTAATAATCAGCTACTGTTTATGTAGATTTCAGTGTTCAATAAGGACGTGATTTGTTTCAAATCAGGTGGTTTTACATAGAATTTTTTTCTTTGTAAATATTGTAAAACACAAATGGATTTTGTTCAGACTAGTAAACTTCAGTGACCTGGTACCTACCGAAAATAGTAATTTCATTGACGTATTTAATTAATGTAATTCCTTATTTTTCCATGAATAGCTCCTCTAATATTAATGCCTTAGTTGTGGTTAAAAATGGTTTTAGTTGTGGTTGAAAATGGTGCAGGCCTGTAATTACTGTGTAGCAGAGGGAAGCCCGAGATATTTTAAGGTATTGTTACTCATTTGAGGGGGAAATAATTAACTTCTTAGGGATCAAACAAGTTGATATATTACTCTAATTTGAATGAGGGAGCATCTTATTTTCTGGTACATTCATACTTTATGTTTGCATTACTTGGACTAGAAATGCTTCAGTGTAGGTGCTAACTCAGTTTAGTATTTTTGTTCTGTAAGTGCAGTATCATTATTGATCAAGTCAAAATCCATTTACAGTGAGTGACATCTGTTTTTCAAACAGAATTGCTTCCTATTTTAAAAATTTCTTAATTTAAACATGTATGAGCGTGTCATTAGTACCTAAATTGTTCATTAACGGATTTAAGGCTGACTTAGGCTTCTGGCCCCTTCTGATTGACTTGCTGTGCAGCAACCCAAGTGTCTGCATCAAGCCCGGAGATTCCCAGGCTGGCTGTAGTTTAGGTATTGGTAACGTGACAGCTCCAGTGGAGAAGGCGTTAGTTTATTTTTTTTGCTGGCCTAACAAATCGGCCCAAGCTGCATGGCCTGTTACGTGAGGAGGCTGCCACTTGTTTCCAGCTTGAACTGCTTTGCAGTTGCTGTCAGGACTAAGCTGTAGAATGATTATTCTTCTCTGTTTTCCTTCGGTTGCAGGTGTCTCTTAATATTTTCTGTGCATTTACTGGAAGTTGGTAATTTCAGTTATTCATCTGCTATTAGAGGAAAACGCTTTTATTATTACAAACTGTTAAATGCTGAAACAACTTTGCCGTGTGAAACCTATTTAATATTATTCATATGAACAGCAGGATAAATGAGGTGTTCTATTACATTTTGGTAGCTTATTAGTTTGCCTGTAAGCTGTGTGCAGCTCATTCCGTGTCTGAAGTCCCACAACAGAGCCACTTAAAAGAGCAAAACTAAAGCAGAGGATGTGAATCTGTAAAATGTGTAATACAACTTTAAAGACTGCAGACTGTTGCGCTTCTGTGATGTGCAGTGTTTTAATTATCTAGATTCTTACAGTTAGCTTTCAAGGTTAACGTGTGGTGTGAACAGGAGTGCAAGCAGGAGTTGCATGTAATCAGTGACAATCTTTCATCCTCCATCTCCCAGGATTTCTTTCTCATCCCCTGTTTATGCAGTTCCTTGACCAGCCGACCACACGTTTTCAACCTGTGCACAGTCCCTGTGTACTGGATTTAAAAGTGGAATTAGCCAGTAATGTCAGTTAATGCCACTTTGCTGAAAGGCGCCAAGTGCCCAGAAATCAGCAGAAGAGAATGTAAGAGAGTCCTGATTCTCTGCTCTGTTCCTTCTTGCTCCATTTCTACTTTCCTGCCAGACATTGCTGCATAAGTTAAGTATCTTGTGGTTAAATCAGTGTAATCTTTATTTTGAAAAGAAAATGGAATTTTGGCAGAAGTTGGCAGCACTGGAAAAATGCTCCTACTTGCCCTGAGTAGATTTCTTTTTTTTCTTTCCTGGGAGGTGTGTGTATTTGTGATGGAGACTGAGAGAGAGGGATTAAGTATGTGTGGGCAAGGGCCGCAGGCCATGCTCTTTAGGCCATGTGCTCTCATCACCTCCTCCTCTTCACGGTTTGCCTTGTGAAACATGCAGGTATAGCTATATAAAGTAACATGTTTTTCTCAAAATTCTGCTTAAGGACCTCATCTTAGACCATGCATCAGGACACTCAAAAGTTGCAGAATAGTGCCAAGTGCCACATAGCTTGTAAAGTTGTAGGTGTTTTTTTTTGTTTTTGTTCTTTATATTAAACAGCTTAATGAGGCAGTAAAAAAAAATCCTCCTTCACCCATAAAATATGAATGCATGTAAAAGATGCTCCAAGTGAAAAGGCAGGAATTCTAATTCAACCTCGTGCTTCTCACATGAGCAAAAGGAATTCTCCTTAACCCGCATCGCCTGCTCGTGCCAAGCAAAATTGTCATTCAGCACGTTCGCAGCTGAGAGCTTTGACAAGGTCAGTAACCAGTTCTAGCACCTTCCAGCTCTTTGTCCCTCACTTCTGGCTTGATAACTTGAAAAAGTGAGATTTCTGCAGCTTCCATTCTGATAAGCTAGGTCCTCTAGATCACATGCTACGGCTTCTTGTTTCTAGATGAGGAAATACTTGGTTGAGCCCCTAGGTAGGCTTCAGATGGGGATATCATTCATTAAATCTGAAGCTGTTGTTTCCAGCTGGTAAGAACAGAGAGAACTATTATAGAGACGAACGTTTCAAAGGCAGGAAGGCCAAAGAAACTGTGAGGTGGCCTGCCCTTGCATTTCGGGTGTCACAGGGCCTTATGTGCAACTGTTGCCCCTTGCAGTCTTTGAGGTAATTTGTGCTTGACTAAAAAACGGGCATTCTTTTAAAGATCTGTTTTTCAAAAAGGCATCCCGCCATCTTTTGAAGATTCTAAGAACTGGAGAATTCACCATCTCTTTTAGTAATTTCTTCCATTAAATAAACGGCATGCATTTTCTTCTTTGTTTCTCTCCCTTTCCAGCTTGAATGTGCCTGGTTTCTCTTCTCCGTAGTTTCGCAGTAATTTTAAACTGACACAAGCTGATAAAGCCATTTGCAGAAAGAAGCGATTGGAACTTCCCCCAGTCCCCCTGTCCCCTGCTCTGATGCCAGCTGGCGTGGTCAGAGCTCTGGCCTCAGGTGCTGCCCTGGTCTTTGTGCAGCTGCACAACGAGCTACAGGAGAGGAACACCAGCAAAAATTGTCCAGAATCAGTTCCGAGGTGTAGTTGGTAGCACAGCTGCATGAATGATGCTAGTACTAAAAAAAAAAAAAAAAAAAAAAAAGAGGTGGATTGAGGACAGGAATGAACAGTTAGGGATGAGAAAAGGGTGAAGCCGCCTATTTCGGTGGCTTTTCTAGCACCAGATGGTGAAACTACAGGGTAACTTAAGGCTGTTGGCTCCCAGACGTTTCTGCTAGAAATAATCACACTGGAACGATGGCTTTTGCGCAACCAGCAGTAAAATGTATGACGTCTCTGCTATAGATTGGTGCTCTTGATCTCAAGTAACATCATGAACTCACTGTGAGGTGGCTTCACAGGCCTTGGCCCCTTTTGATTATGGTTTTGCTTTCATGTTACTAGTTCATAATTTACTGAAGACTCTTCATAAGTGGAAAATATATGTAAAGAATCCTGAAATAATAATAATAATAATAACACAATTATCTTATAGAGCAAAAGTGGTGTATTGGATGCAAATATTGGCACAGTATTAATGTGTATTTTAATGGTAAGTTTCTAGTATATGTGCTGTGGTAATTGAAAAGTCATGCTCCAAGGAAACCCCTTGGGAATGCAGTGAGTTAGTTTTGATTAAGTATGTTGAAAGTGCAAGTTCTGTTTAAATGAAATCTGTACTTAGTGAACAGTCTCAAAAAATACAGTTGGACTTAAAGATATAAGTGAATAATTCTTAGGTAACAGGATGTCATAAGACACAGTTGTTGAGCTCATCTGTCTGTTGACTTCTGGTTACTAATATTAAGCCAGGCAAACTCCATGGTAACTAGTAAAATGTTGTTTTCTCTCTAGTGAATGTCTGTCTTATTTGACAGAGCATTTGCTAGGCAATCTCAGTTGCAGCCCTTCCTTCCTAACTGCTCTGTCATGCTGTGAGGTAAGAGCAGAGTGTCAGCAGCCTTTGAGCATCTGAGAGAGAGAGGGACAACTCGCTTTATGTATCTGGTCTTCCTGCGTGGTCTGTGGAATGACAGAGTTTTCTGAGATAAACAAAAGGAGATCAGTAAGGAAGATCCTGGAGCCAAGTCAATCCCAGTAACACAGAATTTGTCCTGCTGAGCGCAGGATAATGTGTGTATTCATCAAGAGTTGGCTTCGTAGGTTCTCCTAGAGAAAATAAACCTCCCCATTTTACACACGGAGCCTGAAATACTAAGGTGTAAAGGGCTGTTTTGCCACAGTATTCGACTCTACGTTTTCTCATCTTTGCCTGTAAACTTCAGTGGAGAGGAGGGAAGCCAGGTCACTTGTGAGCCAGCGGATTGCATTTTGTTATGAGCTCTTTGAAAGCAAACAGCTGAATTGATTTATCTTAAATGCAGTTGCTCAGAAGATGCTCAGCCACAGTTGTCCAAAGAATCTTCCACTGTTGCACCATTTCCTCAGTTGTCTGTTTCTACTTCACTGAGCCTTTTGTTTCCTGTCTTTTCATTTCCCTTCGTGCTACTTGGCCTGCGTCCTTGTGCAGTCGTGACCCAGACAACTGTCAGGACACAAGACACTTTCTTAACATACATTTTGTATAATTTTTGCTGAATCTTTGAAAAAAAAGCTTTTGGGGTGAAAACTTCCTGGCCACCTGTGGTTCTGCGGGGGAAATTTCCATATTTCTCATTTAAAACTCTCACTTTAGGTTTTTATTGAGCACCCAGAAAGATGAGTTTTCTCTTTCACCATTGATTTCAGTACTCAGTGTGCGCATGTAGATTAGCCCAGTGCACTGTAAAATAGCTAAGTTCTGATGAGCTCTAATGGAGATGGAATAGGTTAAAAACACTGAAGTTTTAGTTGTTTGTAGCTTGATATAATGTAAGAAAAAGATGACTTTTTACTTACTGAATGTGCAAGTAAATCTTAAAAAAAAAAAAAAAAAAAAAAAAAAAAGTACAGTTAGGAGTAGCTAATTTCACAACGTAAGGTTTTTTCTTCTTTTTTTTTTTTTTCTTTTTTTTTGGTTAAAAAATATGTGGGAAAACATGGGATTCTTGCCTGTTACTAATTTTCAAAAAATTATTTTATATTTCTCCCTTACTCTTTTTAAGATAATAACATGTAACAAATTATTGACCAATTTTCTCCCCCAAAAAGTTATCCAAATTTGACACACCTTGCTAAAATATCGTTAAACTTACTTTAATCAAATGCCACTGATGAAAATATTGTAACTGAATTTTCCTTATACCTACTTTTAAACAACTTTGTTTGCTTACTGTTTTGGAAAAACCAAAGGAATTGTTGCTGGATCCTTAGGCAGTGGCTGTCGATGCCTGTGGGAGCCTTCGCTCTGTGTTCCTGGGAGCCCTGGGAGGTTCAGTCTCATTATGGTGCCCCTGTGTAATATGTTTATGTTGGAGACGGTGTGTAAAATATTGAAAATATTCAAAGCAGAGGATAAACTGCAGATCTCGCACTCAGTAAAGGCAGACTCACATCTCTGGCTCTGCCTCAAATGCTAAAAGTACAAGTATCAAGAGAACACCAGCTTCTCAGTTTGCTAAGGAGTGTAGTAGTTTCTCTATAGTAGCTTTTGTGCATGGTAAATTTTAAGGACTCGTTTTGAGAGACAATGATTTGATAAGAGGCAGAGAAGCTGAATTTTCCAGCACATCTTGAGAGATGGTCACCAAATCTATACAGCTGTGGGTGAAACCAAGAACAAAAGGAAGAACTTTGCGTTTAGAAGCATGGTTTTAGCTTGAAAGTACCTTATTGACGTAAACTCAGAAGGAATTTCCAGAGAAGACAAAGGGAATTACAAACTCAGATTGTGTTAATTAAGGATTCTGGCAATCTGAACTTCCTCGGTTGTTTTTGAAAACCTCATTTTTAGGCTGCATCATGAGTGGTGTTTCATTAACTTGTTTTTTCTTTTACTGCCTACAGACTGTATGGGAGGAAGATTCCCTGTTCGCACTGCCCTAGCTGCTGCATTCTCAGTCAGGGGAAGTGTCTGGTAGGAGGGACGTTCTGCTTTTCCTGGGAACACCGGAGCTTGTTTTTGAGGGGAAGCTTTTCATGCGACAGGGTAATCTGAAAGGATTTAGGAATGGCATTAGGAATGGAGCCTGAGGAGAAGAACAATCTCAGCCAGTGTCCAAACATGATAGAAATAAAGATTTTTTCCTTTAGGGATACGAAGGGATTCTGCAGAATTTGGTTGTTGGATTGTGAACAAACCTGAGATAGTTGCTGTGAGGACACAGTGGAAAAGGGGAATTATTTAAAAGCCTTTTATTTATGCTGTCTTTCTTTTTGCTATTAGACTTGTCTGCTTTATGTATTTTCTGATTAAAGCTAGCTTCGGTATAGAGATTTTGGTATCTTGTGGCTATTCACTTTGGAGAAAAGTGCACACAGCTCCTAAATCACATGGTAACTCAGGAATTCATGCCAGGGATGCTGGAGATGGGGTGGGAACCTGCACGCGGCAGGTTTTTAATTTATATTTGCTGAGAAGAAGAGTGGACATTAATATAGAAATACTCAAGTCTAGGAAAGAGCTACGGAGAAAGTTCAAGGAGCTGGCCAAAACCTCACTAATGGAGCCGTTGCTGGTCCAAGTGTCCTTGTAGCCACTGAGGGAGAACAACTTAATAAAACCTGAAAAACAGAAGTCAGGCACAGGGTTCATCTGATTTACCTTCATCTCCAGGGGAGTAGTAAGACAGCCCAGGAGCCTGAGCACCCAGTAGGATCACTCGATAGACAGTGAGATGGGATTAAGAAGCTTGAACATGTGGAAAATGGTCAATGACGAGTGACTGCATGGATAAGTGACTTGCAGAAAGAAGATACTGGAGGAGAAAACTTGCTAAAAGTAGTGTGCATTTAACATTCTTACAGCCTTTCAAAAGATTTATCTGCTGGGGTAGATGCTGAGGGAAGGAAGAGGTTGCAATAGCTGCATCAGCTAAAAAGGCAAAGACTTTTATTAGGCTAGTTTGTCAGGGATGTCTGTAGAAACCTGTAGCATTTAAACCAAGGCAAAGTAAGCCTTGCAACCTAAGTTTGAAATAATCCAAGAAATAATCCAAGTCACACTGTTCTATATTTAAGACAAAATTGAAGGAGGATGCACCTTTTGAGATTTTTTTTTTTTGCATTTTTTTTGCAACATCTCAAAAAGAGAATTAAAAGAAGGAGCTAAAACAGGAATCACTTATGTAGCAGATTTGGTCTGGAACAAAGGCAGATTAACACTGTGAGCTGACAGGGTAGATCACGTTCATCCTTCTTCCCAATGAGAAGCAGGAAAATGGGTTGATGAGTACAGAGTGGGATGTGTTTGAGAACAGTGTCAGGATATCTGATGTAGGGGAGAAGAACTCACTTTTTCTCATTAGGAATGTTGCCATTTGTGATAAAGGTTTCAGTCTAAGACTTGGGAGACCCGGTCTCTTCTCAGAGACACTTCTGAGAACCAGGAGAGAGAGAGGTTTTCCTTTTACAGGAACAGGATATGCAGATGATGCCCATGAAGAGGAGGGACAGAAAATGCTGCCAATACTTCGCAGTAATTGGCACATCATTTCTATAGGCAGAATCCTCAAGGATGAAGAGCAAAGCAAACCTGACTAGAAAGGGAGCAGGTTATTGCAGAGAGGATGGCAAGTATCCGCTTGGTTAGAGGGACAGAAGAGCTGAGAAAAAGGTTGTTCGTCCTGAGTTCAGCCAAAGAAAGGATTAAACAGGCCACAATTCTGGTATTGCTCTGGAATGAAGGAAAGAAAATGCATGTTTGTTGTCAGCTCATCTCTCAAACCTTGCTTGTAAAGGGATGAGTTACGTGAGTAAAAAAGATGCCCAGAAGGAAGAAAGCAGAAACCAGATACCCCACCAGGAAGAACCAACCTATTTAAGGCTACTTTAAACATGTTTTGGTCTCAAAGACATTGGCTGCTGCTACAAGGGAGAAAGAGGAACCATGTCCTGTTCTAATTTAAACAAGAAAGTAAGGCAAGAAGGAGATCTGGAAGCGGTAGAATTCGGTGGTTAGCTAGAAAAGCTAGAAAAATTAGGTCAGAATGGTTCTGAGAATTGCTGTGACTTTGGAAGTCCCTGTCAGGAGCGCAGTGCTAGGAGGCATGAGTGGAGCAGAGACGACTGCCGAGATGGGAAGGGATGGGCACAGAACCAGGTCTGGGAGCCCATGGGAGGAGAGACCCTTTTTCTTGAGTTGCCAGGTTGTGAGCACGTCTGAAAGAGGACTTGCCCTGGGAGGACAAAGTGGGCTCAGTGGGGACATACTCACAAAACTTTCTATTTCTGTTAGCTTATTTTTTTTCTCCATGAGATAAATACATCTCCTCTAATTTGCTCTAGTAAAAACAATTTTCTAGAGTTTACAAAATCACTTTTGGTTTCAGGTATCTTATTAAGGAAGGAAGTGAGCAAAGGTACCTTAAAGCTTGTCTTAACTTGAGGTGCTGTCAAATACTCCAATGAGGTGGCCAGAGACCACTGTTCTCTTGTAAATATTAAGAGATCCTTCATCTCTTCCATATCTCATATCCTCCTGTCTTTTCTTTCTGTGTTTTTGAACTTCTTGATGTGTCATTTCTATTTTGATTTTAGTGATTTTTAGTAAAAAATATTTTCCAAGACTTATTCTTAACCTATTTGTTGCTAACAAATATTAGAAAGTCATTGGAAAAGGCTTTTGGAAAGTTTAAGTTCAGAACTTTGACTAGTGATAAAAATATGACTGAAGTATATAAGTGTTCTTGTTTTCCTAAGTGTAAATGGTCAGATTTTGAAATAATTGGAAGTTGGAAGAAACATTTTGTATTTTAGATCCATAAAGTATGTGCAGGCAGTATTAGTGTTTTATTAAGCTGCTAATCATGTAGTAAGTAAATAAAACACTTTCCCTAAATGCTAAATGAAGTTTGAAAGAGTTTGCTGCATGATTTTTTTAAAAATCTTGTGTTTCAGTGCTCATGCTGAGGTCCGTTTATTGTTTTTCTGCTTTTATTCAAAGAAAAGCAATAGCGCTAAATTTCAGGCAATTTGACCAGGTCTTTAGGACAGTCTCTGTTAAAGCAGAGGAAAATCTCCAATTGCTTGATCCTGAAACCTGAACTCAGGTGTTCCTTTAGCATCAGCCCTTTAACGTTTTTCCCCCAGAGGTAACATACACTGCTGTGAAGGACAGTTACATAACCCGTGTTCCTCTAAAGCCTCGTTTGTATTCCAGTGTGATGCCATCATCAACATGCAGCATATTTGATTTTAATTTCTAATTGAGCAATAAAACTCTGCTCTGTTCATTTACCTTTTTTTATATATATTTCTTTTCAAATTTTCAGGATCATTTTGTCGTGTTTCTGCAGCCAATGCAGATCCAAATGCTGTGGCTACAAAGGCTTGCTGCTTTCTTGTGCTGGATCTTGCAAAACCAAGAGCTGCTTGGCAGTTTCCAAGGCAACCACCTGTGGAATAATTAGAGAAGATGAAGCATCAATATGTCAGATACAGGGAATTCTTGCCCGGGGAGAGCACTTCGTTTTCATCTGTCTTGGAGAACCGAAGCATTTCTGCCAGCAAAGTTAAGGTAGTATAACTAAAGAGCAGTGCTTTATTTTCTGGAGAAACAGAAAATTTGACTAAGAGCAACATTCCTAGTATTACTATACGCTGTTGACTTAGGAAGATGATTATTATTTTATTATTTTTTTAAGATTTGTGGGCATCTCTTGATGAGCAAGTGCTTTAGACTTTATGTAGAAGGTTAGTGTGTAAACTACTTGTTTTTATTTTCCTTCATAGGAGGTCTTTCATTGGGTTGACAACTTTTTTAAAAAAGAACATCACAGTTCTAGATCCCCTTTTTAAAACAGGAAAAGTATAAGATTGGTTATTTAAACAGAAAATCCAGCAGAAAGTCAATGGAAAATCAGTAATTGTGAACAGTATGTCACCCAAGTAAAACATTTGCATAAACTATTCTGCACTTTTTGTCATCTTTGTTTTTGTAAGTGATTTTCAGCTGGTAGAGACTAATATGCAGCATGTGTTAGTGGGACCTTAAGGATGGGAAGTGGAGCCTTCATACCACGGACATGGAGATTTCTTTGTCATTCAGTGGAGAGATGACTATAAAAGGAATGTGGTAGTGAGCTTACTGCACATGACAGGCAGAATCAGGGATCTTATTTTGCTCTATAACTTGATGTTGATGTTGACACTGAACTAATGTTCAGTTTTAGACTTTTTGGTGAAGCAGTAAACCACTGTTAAGACTTGGTTTGCAGAGCTGAAATTGCAAAGTGGAGGGAATAAAAAATAACTTGAACATAGTTACGATGGCAAAGAGAAACTGTTCTGAAAGTTGAAAACAGACTAATGCAAAGGCTTATGGAAAGCTCTTACCATCTAGTTGACTTGAAAAGCTCCTCTTAAAGTATAATATGTTACAGGATGTATCTGCTTATTATCTATTTCTTCTCTGCCAGTCATTCAAATATATTTTGAATAGGAAAATATTATTCATTTCTGACGATGCAGTTAAATGGAGAAAGCCACATTCAAGTTCTTCTCATAATCCAAATAACTGTTCAGTTAAGTCTGGTTACCTAGCCTAATGCTTTTGTGTAGCTAATTTTACGCCTTACGCTTTTGTGTAGTTTATTTTAAGTAAAAAAAAAATAAATTCTAAATTTTGAAGTAGAAATATTTGGGATGCCATCTGGACTTTACATAATAAATTTTTACTGCCAAAATGTTTGTGGGATTCTATTGGGATGTGGATGGGATTTCACATTCCACCCCTTGCACAGCACAAGAGAATCATTGTTTTTAGATATGGTGGGTCCAAAGAGAAATACGGATTCCTTGATGGCAGCTTTGTGATTTGAGGGATTACAAATAGAAGCCCAGTCTATGCAGTAACCACCATTACCTTTTAGAGCAGCTACAGAATCTCGAGTGCTAATATTTGTAGGCACCAAGTGAGCAACACTGTATTTTCAGACTCTAATTCTTGATTTCTGGTTTTAGGTACACCGTCACCCCAGTTTATTTGCTATATTAATTGTATTTTTGAAAAAAAAATAATTCTGGCCATTCAGTCTCTTTCAACTTAAGAGTTGAAGATCAGTTTTAAGGAAGGAAGTGCTCTTTTCACACAGAGAAAGCAAAATTACTGGCAAAGTATCTGCACTTCAGTCCTCTATAGTTTAGACTTACAAGCACTGCTGAAGCTGATGTTGAAAAACAGGTAAAACGTGTAGCTTTCTGAAGGTGCCTGTTCTGGATGCCTTTAAAGGGGGTGATTTGTCTTAAAAAGGGCTCTCTCCCATTTATGAGTCAACATGGACCACAAATCCATACTAGGCATGGAACATTTCGAGATTTGGGGGCATGTATTTGGATGCATTAAGGTTGTGAAACCCACATACACCAACTCTTTTTCTCCTCCCATTCCAAGGCTTGAGTTTCCTGTGCTAGGTGGTGTTGGGCTTGATTACTTGTATAACCCAGTTATTCCTTCTTCTTTTGCCAGCTCTTACGTTTGACCCTAGTGAATATTCCAGACCTCATAATGTGATTCAGTATCAAGGATATTAGAGAAGCACATGGAGATTTCAACATAATTTCTAACAGAAATAAAAATATACGTGTTAAATTTAGGCAGCTGAACTATGCAAAAGAGGATTCAGTGAATAGGTTGAATATATTTATAGTTGCTATGTATATAGCTTATCTTTTGCTATATCTTTATCTTTGCAGATCCTTTACAGGACTAAAGGAGGGTGTAAGAACATTGATTTGTTCAGTAATTTTAATTTTCTTTAGTGATTTGGTACACGGAAAAAGTTTTTTCCACCTTGGATATTAAGAGTTGATGTTGTATGTCCTCATGAAAAGTTAGAAAAAAAAATCTTGGTGTTCTTCTTTCTGTATGTCAGGGTAATTTGATGATCTCCTTTCAAAGAAAATGATTAGTGTGATGTGTTAATGTCCGTAAAAATTAGGGATGTGGACTAGATGATCGCTCAAGGTCCCTTCTAGCCTCAATCATTCTGTGGTCCTGTGATTATTTTGATGCAATGATTCTAGTTTTCTTCTATTTCTACATTGCCAGAGCAACTCTTATCAAAGGTGTCTGTTACAGTGCTATTATCCAGAAGTTTCATTAAAATATTGATTAATTTTGTCATGCAAATAAAATTATTTCCTAGAAAAGCTATTAGTTTGTGTCTTAGAAGGCCAGGTAATTTTTCTGGATGGAATTTTGCCAAGGGAATTCTTTCATACACTAGAAGTTTAGAATTGAAATGGAAAGGTCTTGAGGAAAAGACCTTAACAGTAAGTCAGTCTGCAGTCCGTGAAAGAGGGAACTCAACTATGGATTGAGCCTTAGCGAAGGTTTTATCTTGAAGAGCTAATCCCTGTGTGTTGGGATTTCGGAGTGTATGAGGCTAAGCGGACATAATAACCATTTCAAGAGGATGGTGTAGGAAAGATTGTCATCTTCCCAGAATACATGAACAATATTGAGAAATATCATTGAGAGGGACATTGTGTCAACTTGCAGGTCATAACATTTTTAAGACCATCTTTTGCTCTGTGGCCATTCAGAGATCAGAAGAGTAACCGCAAGTCAGCTGCCCAAAGGTGGCGAAGGGACCTGTTACCATAATCAAAATCTGAAGCTTCTGTAAATGCACTGTGATCCACTGTGTGTTTTGAATAACTAGCCACAGCAAGCCCAGCACGTTGTCAGAGTGAAGATACTGTGCTTCAATGGACAATAGTTCATGAGGATCAAGTCAGCATTGCAACTCTTAGGGTTTTGCAAGTAAAACTCTCTCTGCGATGATACACCCTTTGCTCAGTCATGAGGGTTTTCTTCCTGCTGACCATTACTGCTGTGCATTTTGCAAATGCTTTTTCATTGTAATTGAGAGGATTTTCCCTGGGGAAAAAAAAAAAAAAAGATTTAAAAAGTCCAGAATAAAGTAGAGAGGTCAGCATGTGTTGTCATTGTTCTAGGGCCAGCTAAGATAATTGATTTTGAGAATTGATGAAATAAGTAGCAGAATTGAATTTCATAAGAGTAGAGTGATTCATGTTCACATGTATTTCCAATTCTCCCTTTATACAAAACTTAGTGTGAAGAATTTAAAGTATTGTATTTTAATTGTATTAAAAAAGAAATGAGACTTGTCCTTAGGGTCACAGCCTTGCATTTGGTTTAGAAGTGGAATATGGCTTTAAACTGCTACCCCCAGTGCACATTTGTGTTTGTAATGGTCTAGGAAGAAATGCAAACACCTGACAATTCTTAAGAACATTATACCTGGCAAAATTATGTTATACTAGGCAAAATGTCTCTGGGAAATGGCCTAAGGTAGATAACTGAGGACTATAAGAGTACAGAAGCAGAAAGAGTGTATGTATATGCGTGCATATATATATATATATATATATATATACATACACATTCACCCCTCCATTGTCCATGCATAGATGACATATGTATGTCTATATATCATATATATATTTTCTATTTCTGCACCCTCTAAATCTCCAGACAACAGTAGCTCTGGGTTTTACTGAAAGGGAAGTAATTTCTCTATATTTTATAATGTTTCTGGTGTTTCTCATCTGAATTTATCAAATGTTCCTTTGAGCCCATTAAAAATTTTAGAAAGTGTAACCTTTGGTGGAGTTCCACAATTTAACTAACATGTTGAATGAAGAACCATAGGATTTTGTTAAGTTTTGAACCTGACAACTTCTAGCTCCATTTGACATCTACTTAAACTGGAAGAGATATAAATAATTAATCCTTATCCTCTTTCCATGACACATGATTTTCTGGACCTCCCCCTGCTCCGGAGTGTTCAGAGTGAGGACCCTTTTGATCTGTCTATGAAATTAGGCCACCTTTTCCCCAGCTGCACGATTTTACACGTAACTGGGCTGATTTTCATAGAGGTATCTACCTGGCCAGTCTGTATAACCTGCGTAGATTCCTTTTTAAGTTCTTAGTCAATCATTCTTTGCCAAGGAGAATAATTTATTATCAGCAGCAGATGTTGTCATCTTGCAGTTCAGTCCTTTTCGTGTCATTTGTGAGTTAACTGAACAGTGCAAATCCAGGCGAAAATCCCTGTGGAAGCAAGGCCTGAAATCGTACCAAGTCTTACCAAAAGCAAAAGCGGATGTGCTCACTTTAGCACAGGACACATTTTATTTTGTAAGAATTTCACTGGATTGTTTTGGTATATTCCTTTATGTGGGACCGTTGTGAAACTTTCTGCAGCAATGGCTGCTTTCATTTGCAAGCTATAATTTACTGCCATTCTTTTCGGATGAGTATTTACAATTTCACCTTTGAAGAAAAATAGATTGGGGGGTGGATTCACCTGTTTGGATGACTGAGAGTGATTGCCTTAGTGTTTGTAAGTGTCTAACCTATCTGGTTTACCACATATGGTTTTTCCTTTTTTAGAAAAGCCATTTTCTGACTTTCTTAATACTTAAAACCAAGTTATTTCATTCTGTTTACTTGATATTCTTTGGAATCTGCCTATTTATTACTGTCTAAATTAACAATGCATATATGGATATGAACATGCTAATTATAGGAAATCTAATATATAGTGTGTGCGCGTATGTATGTATATACCCATATATAGACACGTACACACACACACATATACACAAACACACAATTTTAAGATGAATTTAAGCTCAGGAAATGGCACTAGCAACTGAACTGTTACTTGTTCTTGTTTGCTCAGCTAAATCGGAAAGCATCAAGTTCTGTGACTAGGAAAATCAGAAATGTCCATAGTGGGTCAGGCGGAAGGAGCCTCTAGCGTAAAATCCTTCCTCTGATGCTGGGCTGTGGCTCGAGCCTGAGAGGGATGTGCAGGAAGAGGCGAGTCGTGGCTGTGCCAGCACCCTCCCAGCAACCTGCAGTTTGGGGATTCCGGAGCCACAGGCTGCACCACCTCTTCATGCTTAATAACCCTCTTGGATTCTGCTTCCATAAATTTGTCTAATTGCTATGTAAATAGATTTTCTCTTCCCTGGTAGCCTACAGCTGTGACTTTTACTGGTTAAGTATTCACCTAAAACATACGCTTCTTTTTACTTTAAAGTTCTTGTGCCACACACCTATTTCTTTCTGATACAGTACTTATATATTACTGCTATTACGGCCCCATCCCATCTCCCTTCAGCTATTTCTTCTGTAGGCTGAAGCACCTGACTCAGTTTCATCTCTCCTCGTAAGGAAACTGCTCCGTAACTGCAGTCGTTGCTGCTCTCTATACTGTTGTGTTACCTCCTCTCTGAGACGGGGGAACGCAAACACTATGCAGCGTTCAGGATATGAATGTGCCACACATTAATACAGTGTCATACTGCTGCTTCCTGTTTTGGTCTCCGTTCTGCTCCTAATTACTCCTAGAATTCAGTTTGCATTTTCACTGTTACTGTTATCAACCCTTGTGAAAATTGTATTTTCATACTGCTATCCACAGCGACTCCAAGGTCTTCCCTAATCAGGAAGAGCTAATTTAGAACCTGTCATTTTCTATGTGTAATTAGGGTTATTTTTTTCCCCAGATGCATGACTTTGCATTTATCTACTTGAATTTCATCTTCCATTTTCTCTCCCAGTCACACTGTATAATAACTAGCTACAGGGGGAAAAAAGAACCAAGAATAACTGCTTTGACTTCTTCTCTTTAACAGACCTGTTATCGCACACTGAATCCTTAAAAGTTCTCTCCTGACACAGCAGTGTGAGGCAACCCTACTTCTTTGCCCTTATGAAGAAAGACTCCAGGCTGGAACATTGCTGAACTGTTATGTATCGAGCAGCAAATTTGCTCGGCTTTGCACTTGGCGAAGAAGTAGTTCTCTCCCTTCCTCCTCCTTCCCACCTTTGCCTCTTTTTTTTTTTTTTTTTTTTTTTAAATCACCTATTGGCCCAACAGACTGGCTGACAAGCCTCATCCTTTCTCATGTGTATGATTAAAATTTTCTTCCAGCATATTAGTTCTCAAAATCTTTCTTCAGCTTAAAATAACAACGGTTTTGCCTTTAATTTGTCAAGAGTTTGTATTTTTTCCTAGCATCCCGTTATGAGTTCACTTTTGGAAGGGCATGCTTTTGCTTCTCAGGCACTCCCTTGCTGTTTCACTGTGCACCTTCATTTTTTTAAGAACAAAATATGTTCAAATATGGGGGTCTCTATCAAGCTGTCAGCCCCCAAAAGCAGGTCAATTTTGGGCTGTTCCTTGTAACTTTCTTTTAAGAAACTTGCTCCCATCTCCCCCACTCCCTTTTTTAGTTATATAACTCAAAATAGAAAATGTAGTGTTTAGAATACTGAACTGGAATGTATTGCAATCAGTAATGCACAGTGGCTCTTTGGTGGGACTATTTTGAGCAAAATCTTAATCTTCTTTTGAAGCTAGATTCAGTCTTACTTCTGTTGCAGATTTTCAGAGCTGTTTTAAGAGGTGAAAATTAACGGTTTCGCGTTTGTATTACACTAAAGATCCTTCCTGGCAGTTTGATTTTCTGAATTCTTACAATTTAGCCACCTTAATATCAAGAGATGGTGTTTGATAACTGTCATCTGCCGTCATGGGACTGTGGTTGTCACCTTCCTCATTAGGCTAATAATTATATTATGCATGGGACAGATAGGTGGGAATCTTCTTCCTTTTGCTGGACTTGTTTCTGTGTTTTTTTCCTTACTGGAGTTTTTTTTAGCCGTTCTTTTAAGTTATGGATAGACAAGTATCTCCACAGCTCGCTGCTTTTTCACTATGGTTCAACAGCCATAATAGGATAGTATCAGTGGCCTCAGTTCTTGGTAGTGCCTGTCTGTGGAAAGAGTCTAAATGAATGAAAATCCCCCAAGGTTTTGGCAAATTAGGTGAGATGACTCTGTCCTTAAAGGTCAGCTTTAGTTTGTGTATCAACCACTTTTTAACTGTTCCTTGTGCTTAGTGGCAGCGTATCAGTTGAGCTGTTTTTTGAGTTTTTAAGATGAGTTTATGTCATTCTGGACTTATTCATATGCTACTACAAAAATACCTTCTGTGCCTGTCTTTTAGCATATTAGATGTTGGTGATTGTTCATCCAGCTGCCTGATCTGACTGGCTGGAAATTTCGGGGTGCTTTACCTTAAACGTTCTGAGAAGGCAGAAGCTCCGCTCTGTGTGGGTGAATGGACAATACTGAGTAAGTGTGCAAATGCGGCCTTGCACGCTGTCCTGGGCTGAGGTGCATGAACTTCTGCTGTTCCTTGCAGCATCCTCAGTTTTGTCCCTCATGAGAATGCAGATAGGTTCAGAAATGGATTATATAATATGAGACACCGTTTTATTGCATCTGAGTGGTGACTGTTTCGTAACTGGCCTCAGCTTCTCTCAGATTTAAATAGCTTTTCTGCCTACCAAATGATATGGCTAGGCCTTAAAAACAGTGTTATCTTCAATAATGACATTTATGGATCTCTCTAAAGGAATTTTGGGGAAATACAATTTTTTTTTTTTTTGAGAACCAAATGATGCTAATAACGACAGAATTATTTTTTCTCATCAAAAGTGCCTAGATTGCAAGGATATGCTCAGGAGTGATGTGAGGACAGGGATGATGAGGGGCGTTTTCATTTAATGTTGCCAAGAATTAAGAAAAATTAACACAGAATTTTTGTGGTTTCTAAGAATACCCGTATGAAGAGTTGTTTGCTGCACAGATGAGCTGCACGGAATACTTGGGTTTGATTCACTGTTTTGACAAGAGGCTTCCAAACACAGTTTGCAGGGGGATGTTTCAGGTTTGGGGATTTTACTAATTCACAGTTCAGCTTTTTGAGTACTTCTCATGGTGATTCCCAAGGAAATGGATCTATAGTCCTTATTAAGGCAAAATTCTCACTGAAATCAATAGTAAGGATTTTTTGTTGCTACTGGAGCCTGCAGAACAGTAGAGGGTAACTTCACACTGGGGATGAGCCAATACTGCTCAGCAATCAATAAATAAATCAGGTTTCTGTTTATTCAGAAAGTTTGTTTCCTTCCAGTTGAAATTCCACCTTCCATAGGTCCCAATGTTGTTTCAGGGCAGATGTTTCTAGTATTTTCTGTTAGTCTCTTAAGCAGCATTTCAAACCGAGGTGCTGTTTTCAGTGACACCAGATATATCTTGTTTACAGTAACTCCTTCGGAGATTTCTAATGCAAACATCACATCTGTAGACCTCAGAGCTGTGGCTCCTTTTGAGTCGGGGATTTCATCATTTAATTTTCATCATGAAAGGTAGTATGCACCTAACCAACCTGGAGGTCTTTACAAGACAGATGTAAGAGGAGGTACAAGCACATCTACAGTGCAGGGAATATAACCTCTTACATACAGTGTGAGCTAATTTGGAGCTAGTGAATATATTTCTTTGCAGGTTTGATGAAAATAGAGATATCTGCACTATAGACATCCTGTAATGGACACATGAATTATCTTAAATGTCCAGTCACATTAATCTCCCCTGTGTTCAGGCCTTTCGTCTGAACTAGTCATGTTGGGGGCAGTGGTTTCTTTCTCAGTGGGGATTTGCTGGCACTTCCAGATGGTCATTCAACCTCTGTCTCCCATGTCTGTCTTCAGTGGGATGAATCACCTGCTGGGGACAGATTGTCTTTTTTTTGCATTGACAGGAGGAAAGGTCCTCATGATTATTCTCATCTAGATATCTGATTTTAAGAGAGTTGAAAGTTGAGAGAGATGGGATTCATCCAGACTCTCTTAATTGCAGGATTAATTTCAGACTGCAAGTCGCAAGGCCAGCTCTTTGCATGATAGTTGTTTTAAAACAAGCACTTAGGCTTCTTTTACAGCTGCTGTTCCTTGGTGTTCAGGCATGAAAAAAGCAATTTAAAGATAATAGGGGAAAGGAATTTTTTGCTTGACTGACTTAGAGTGGTATTGGTGAAAGAGTTAGCACCCGGAAGACTCATATATACCATATTTGAAAAACCTTTGCCTTTGTATATAAACAATTTTTAGAAAGATACTGATTCTCTCATGTATTAAAAAAAAAAAAAAAGCGTGCTGCCATATGCTAGTATGATATCAGTTCCACAAATTGTATTAACATACAAATTAGCAGAATTGCAATTTGAGGTTCTAATTCTGGAGAAGGACACATTCTGGAGCTCTTACTCACTCCACGAAAGACTGTGGAAGTTAGTCTTATCACCTGCCTACGCAAGACATTTTGGAGGCTTTGGGTCTAAAATACAGAGGAAGAGGTGGAGAAGGAGCGAGGAGAAATTGTTTTGCAATTTCGGTGTCTAGCGAAGAACTGGAGGAGGGGGCCCTGAAACTGCTATCAGAGAAGATGCATCACTGAGGCTAAAACCTCGTGCGTGTGCTGCCCAGCTCACTGTGTTGTCTGGGACACTGTGGTAGAACCAGTGTTCCTTTTGGTCACTTGACCTTTAGGATTGCTGTGGAGTTGTTGGTGCTGTTCATGGAAACACCAGCTATGTCTGTCCTGGTAAACCAAACAAGGCGAGTGGATTTTGAACAGTGTCCTGTTAATTCGCACTGCTTCGGCCTGCTGACATTTTCCCAGGCAATGTACAGTTTCGGGGGATAGTAGGGGCCGTTCCTTGTAGGAACTCTGGATAACTCCCTCTTCTGCAGGCCAAATTCACTATGGATGCAAGTTGTGCAATGCCACCTGCTCCTAGGGCCAAAAAAGGGCCCCAGTATTTACAAATATTTAGTGACTTGCTCTCCTGAATTCTATATATAGCAAAGAAGAGTTGTAAGGTACACTTCTGTAAGCAGCTTAAGAAATTTGGATAGCAAATTTAACAGCCAGTTCATCACGATGGCTATCAGAATTGTAGCCAAGAAACACACTCTCTAGTGTTTTACTCATGGTAACACTATTTAAAACATGGAGCTTTATTTGTTTGGTAGGATTTGGACTTTGGAAGCAATAAATAGCACCACGTGTTGCCATCGTGCATAGTGACCCTGCTGAGGTTATTCTGTATGCTGATCTGATAGTGATTGATGCAGTGAATTCACACGGATTTTTTTTTTAATTCATATTTTATTGAAAGGAGTAGATATTTTAGTGAGAACACTAAGTATTTGTCATCTTGAAAGAATTGGAAAAGTGATGTAAAAAAGTTTTACTCAATAAACCTGACAAATACTTCAAAACCATCAGCATTTCTGAACAAGTATGCAAGCACCATTAGACCTCTAGTATTTTGGGAATTAAGGGTAATGAGACAAGGATTGTGGAGTTATTTCTATATGCCCTGTGATGTTTTTGAGTATGTCGGACACATTTTCAGTCATTTCTGTGCTACCTAGGAGACTAGAAAAATTTTTCATTGCCGGCATTTGGGATTCTAATATAATCTCACAAGTCTGAGAACCAGAGATTTAAGAAAAAAATGGTGAATAGTTCAAGCTTTCTCATAAAATCACAAGTTTTTGAAACATCACACTAGATATTTCCGTGATAATTTCATCAGGAATATCAGCATTCTGGGCTCTTGGAGTGTCTTTATTTCACTTAGAATTAGGATCATGTCCTAAAAAAATTAAATTCCGATCTTACAGAATAAATGAGGTGCTTTCCATTATTGCCTAAAACCTTTTCAGCTTCATGGAATATTACAATAAAATAACATTGATTTGTAAGCGAACAGTGAAAAGTCTGACCCCGGCATCATGTGCAAAACCAGTAATGGTTTAAAATATTAGACACTCTCAGTACATTCTTTGGGATGTGATTTGCTTAGTGCAACGTGCTCAGCCCACACTGCAGGCCTGGGTGAAGGCAGTTCCCCTAATCGCCTACTGCTGTCAAGAGAATTTTTGTCTTCCCCAAGCCAAGGTCTATAGTTAGAACAGGAGAAGCCAGGAAGGGAGTTACCCTGTTTTTATCTCCAGAGAAGCACAACGTGGCCCATCTTACCCAATCTGCAAAACTCTTAAGGACTGAGTGGTTTATGGATTGCCTTTTTTTTTGCAGTTACTAGATACTGTTGCTTACCTTCAAGTTTTGCTTGAAAATGCAAATCCTGGGATTTTCACAGTGGTTAGGAATCGCCATATTTTGGTATTTCACCAAAACAGAGATGGTCCACAGATTGAGGATGGCTCAGGAGTTAAAAATCAGTCAGTTAGGCTCTATTTTGTTTATTCTGGCAATAATTTCTTTCTTGAACAGCATAATTAGAAGCAGGTAGTTTATGGTACCTGGTCCAGGGCAGTGTAAATTCACTTGCTGTGTGCAGTTCAGAAGAAATTTTATTTTCAGATGAATATGATTTAAGAAGCCTATAGCAAGTGCAGTAGAGTGACAAATTGGATACAGTGGTGTAATGATCTGCGCTCCTGAACAGAGCGGTGCAGAATTACACACGTCCTGTTCTGTAGAACAGGTTTTGAAGAGCCAGCATGAAATAATACAAAAGAGAAAGATGTGAACGCTGACAAGATTTTATGTGTAGTTTGCCATGAACAGCGTGTGAATTCTCAGTGTATATTGTCAGACATCCCATTTTGTATAGCTTCTGAGAGTAAAATATTTCAGTATAGATCAAAGGTAAAATATAAGCCAGTGCTTGCTTTTCCCTTTGATTTATTTTATTTTCACCTTCAGGGTTCAGAATGTTTTTTCTTTCTCTTTTTGCCAGCAAACAATATTCCTTTCACACAGTATTTCTTCTACAGTTAATTCATTTCTCAGGACACATTTGTGATGTTCATCTGTCCTTGTTGTGGGTATTTTTTTTTTTCCTTTCAGTATTTTAAAAATGTCTGTGTGGATATTGTACACTGCATAGTACTGCACACCTAAATGACAGAATTTTACAAGCACATGATATACTCACTATATTATTGAACCGTATAAATTATTTACTTTAATATCCAAACTTTTACTCTGGAATTCATGTTCATGACGGAACGGTGCTAATCAGTCTTTCTATCATCCAAATACTTAAAGGAGGGAGTTGTGTCAAGATAGTCACAAACATAAATGTATACCCTTCTTGTTAATTATTTTTTGTGCTAAACTTGTGTCCCCTTTGTAAATTCTCATAATACTCTAATAACACACAGTTTAAGTCACCATGTACTTTGCCCCATAAAGCGTGTTCTTAAATACTCTTCCTTTTCTATCTTAACTCTAGTTAACTTCTTGTTTTTTTAAAATCACAGGGAAAAGGCAGAATAGTAGATCGTGTGTTTTCCATGTTTGTATTTTTGCAGCTCATTTTCCTAGGGGAAAAATCATCTTTAAAGTACTCTTTCAATTCAAAAAGGAACAGTCTGTCTTTAGGCAGAGTAGTAAAACATTTGTCTTTGAGTTTCATATCTAGATTTTAATAATTTTTTAGATTGGTGTCTCTAAGCCAGGCTGTTAATCTAGTCTGACCTCACATATCTAAAGACTAGGTTTCTACTGCAGCAGTGGGCATTAAAGTGCCTTTTAGAAAGCTGTCCTGTCTTAACATGTCAAGTGGGGGCAAATCTCTTCCCATAGTAAAGAGATTAAATATTTAGTAATTCTACTGCTATGAAAAGGCATCTAATTTCCAAACTGACCCTGTTTGGCTTCCAGCCCTTGTGTCTTGCTGTACCTTATTCTGCAACGTGTCATATCCACACGTGAAGCACCTTCAAAAGATGAGGTCGTGCATCCCTTTAATGAATGGAATGGGGTTTGTACCTTGGCACCAGCATTGAGAAACCTGCATTCCCTCCCCGTTGGAATGGCAGCTGTTTCCGAGGGCTTCCTTTGAACCCTCTCCCAGAAGATTTCTGTGTCTTTGAACTGTGGATGTCAGGGCTGCACATGAGTTTTTACTTACAATTTGCTTCATTCATTTTAGAAATGGTGAGAGATGATGTCGTTGGCCCAGGCCCCAAACCCCTTGGCAGAGCCTTGGCACATGTGTCACGGGGATTCGCTGCAGGGACCGCAGGGCCTTCTCTGGGTCGTTGGGCAATAGACAGTGTCCCAGTCGCAGAGAAGCAGCCTGAGTTCCTTCTTCAAAAATTACTTTGATGCTCAGGATTAAAATAAATTATTTTCAACCCGAACTAGGCTCCATCTAGCATTATGAGATGTTCTATATCATTTATCCCCCTCTGATTTTTTTTGGTCGTTTCCAAACTGAATGGGAGGTGCTTTGATTATTCAGACTGTTGATTAAAATCACCAGGGCCCAGTCTGATGTTTCTTCAAACTGCACATGCAGGAATATGAAAACCTCCCTTCCTCCCACTTTGCATAAGAAAGCGGTTTAGCAGCTTTGGAAAAGATGAGGGGGCCCTGGGTATCCCAGGTGATTATTCTTCCGGATGGGGTGAGTCATTTTCATGTGGACTCTAACACGTGGGTGAGTGAATCATCAGGTGTTCAACAGATGAAGCTTTCCAATAGGACAAACACAAGTGTTTTCGCATAGACACCTTGTACCTGTTTAAAGAAAATCCAAGGGAGGCTGAAAACTGGGGGGCCTTTGAACTTGTTGCTTCTGGATGATCCATAGAAAGCCCAGGGTTGCTTTCCACAGGCCTTGGTAAGGGCACGGGGGAGTGACCTTCAAAGTGCTGTTAAAAATAGAAAGTTTGAAGCAATTGACTGATGGCTAAGCAAGAATTTCAGCCCAAGTTTGACTTTCTTGTGAGCTCATCTCACAAAATGGCTCTGTGGAGGTTGTAAAAAAGTGCACAGCATGTGATGCTGGTCCATCATGTATCTAGAGCTCAAGAAATGATAAAACATGGCTCCATATATTTGTCTGTCTGAAGCTAGGACTGTAACCGTGCACAAAACTGCAATTTCAGCCCCCCCCCACCCCGGCCTAGTTGTACCACCCAGAGATACTTCTGGTTTGGGATTTGACTGAATCTGAAATCCATTGAGCAAAACCCTCTGGCCGTTGTGACTGATTAGAGATAGAAAAAGAAGTCGTTGTGACTGATTAGGGATAGAAAAAGAAGTCGTAACTTCAGACCTGAGTGTCAATAGGGCATCGAGCTTTGAAAATGCAGCACAAGTTTACTTAAGAACTGGTGATTCTTTCATGGGACTTGAGGAAGGCTTTAGCATTGTAGTAATTCTGTGAGTTCAGGGAATGCTCCTGGTTTTAGCTTTTGTTTTTAAACGTTTTTCAGCCTTTTAAAAGGTTTTGAAGAGTTAGGAATTACTACAGACACGGACCATTGGATAGACAAAACTTTAAGCAGGTCAATTTTGTCTTTAGTCAGGGCTAGAGGTTGAAAATTCAGAAAAAAACATCCCATTCAAAATTTCAGACATGAGAGTAAATTTGAAGAGAGAGGAGTTCATTTGTTTCAAATGAAGTTGAAAGAGCTCTCAGGATCTGAACATGTATCAGGAAGTTAAAGTATTTTCTTCAGCCCTATAGATTTCGGGAAATGAATTTCGTAGAGTTGAAGGGTTCAGCACTAGAAGTGCAATAATTAATAATAAGCCACCCCCACTGTTCACACACATCCCTTCCCAGCTGTCTAGCTCGATAAACTTCACACCATGGTTGCAAGGCCGTGGTTGTTACAAATTAAGGTTAGCTCAGAACCTAGTGTTTTTAAAAGGCTATAGCAATTTGCTATAAGGTACAGGCTGAACTTTCTCAAAAAACAAGCATGAAAAATGCATGAGGACATGGAGATCAAGCTTCCAAACAGTTCATTGCAGCAGAAAGTGGATTTTTTTTGTTTCTTAGACTTTGACCCTTGCACTTACTACATTATTGTCTATATTTTTACTTCACTCTTGACCCTTGCATTTTATTCAACACCTTACAGTCTGACCTTCTACAGAAGACAGTTACAAGACCTTAAAATTATTCCATGTCAAGTAAGAGGATCAAAAAATATTGTCCACTGGATAATTTTGACCTTGATCCTGCATGTGCCTGGGTGCAGTGCCCCAGCTGGCCATGACCGAATTCATGGCAGTGTCTGCGTGAACGATAACGTGTATGAAGAGACGAATTCTTAAGCATGACCCTCTTGTGATGCACTTAGGTGGGTGCTGCTGCCTTTCATCTGCCTTAACTAGGTAGTAGAGGGAAGAGCTGCACAGGGGGTCTCTAATAGCAGTTCTTGAGCCATGAAGTCGTTAAAACTTGCCCATGCATGGCAGCATACACTTGGTTCTCACCAGTGAACTTTCATTTTTATATGTGGATCTTTGATTTAAAATTGATAGGAGATCGCTTGGAAATATTTTTATGGACGGGTATTATTTGCTCACAGGTTTTATAGTAATTGATGGTAAAGATCACAGTTGAATTCCATGTGTGTACTGCATAGCTTCATGCTCTGGCCAATCTCACTTATATTTGCAATTTTCTTTTTATATTAAATACTTGAGCTAAGTCCTTTAACGATCGTTATTCTGAACAGTAATATCAAGTATCAGAAGAATAAGCTTCTTAATTGCTGCAAAGGAATATTTATGGAAATATATCAGTTGCAGTCTCTCTGCTGATTCTCCTGTTCTTAAATGAGTGGGATAGCTGTGAATGCATCCTTCACTATTTCGGTCAAGTGCTGATACATCCCTTGCCTGTGCCAGAATACCTCAGGATGTCTTAAGATTTAGTAACATCCTCAAGAGACAATTTAGGGCTCCTCCATAAATGTACAGATAAGAAATCAAAACCAATTTACAAACAGAAATAGTTATGATTGCTCTCATAGCTCCTACAAAGTCTATTTTAATTTTCCTAAATAAAGCTTATTGATAGAGATTAATTTTGTTCGTTTCCCCCTCCTCTCTGTGTCTGCAGATCACGACATAAGGAAGGGGTTGAGTTCTGCACAGCACTTGCAATTGGTGCTCCCTTGTCTTGCTCCAATTCTGCTCAGTATGGCAACTGTTACGAACATACTGCACTCATGGTATAAAAACTTACTAAACTTCATGTTTTAATTCATTTGGAGAGAGTAGCCAGTGTTCTTTCATATAATAAATCACCCATGTGAGAATCCACAGGGGTGATTTTCTAGACTTAAGATTTCCCTCGAACTTTTTGTTGCGGGTAGGTTGCGTTACCGTAGGCTGTGTCAGTGTGAGTCACTTGTAAGTGCCTGTTAATCCCATAAATCTGACCAATTTCCTATGGAAATACAGCTTTCTGATTGCTGTTTATACTGTGGTCCTGGCCTTGCAGAATCCCCACAGACTTCCCTGGAAGGCATCTCTGTGGAGAAAGCTGCTGTAGCTGTGGGCAGTAACGGACATTGCAGCGAATCAGTAAAACGAAAAATAGCCTCAGGTCCTTAGGAAGTATTTTAAAGTTGTTAGTGTTAATTGTTTTGTTGCATATTTTTCAGACTTAAACGCTGAGAGTAAAACTAGTCTTCAAAGGGGCCTTTTTTTATTGGCTTATATGGAAGGTAGAATAGATTTGTTACAGTCCCCCACTGTCCTGGGAATTGGAGAGTTTGTTTCCATTGTTGCCACTGCCCTACTTTGTGACGATAAAATGCCCTTTCATCACTCTGCCTTGATTTCTCACTCATAATGTATTCAGCTCACCTGAAAGCTGCTTCAAAAATCATGCATCAAAAAAAAAAATGTGTATATATGTATATCTTTTTTTTTTTTTTTTTCCTTCTTGTACACTGACCTATAGTAAGTGGAGGCAGAAGGCAAACACTCTGTTTGGATTTTTCCTGAAATATGGTAAAGCTAAATAGAAAGAACGTTTTTTTGATGGTTTTTCCTCCAGACTAAGCTGTAATGTCCTTCTATTTGAGAACAGAGGGAGATTCTCACCAGTCTTTAAAGATGACTGGTAAACCAATTTGGAACAAGAAGGTGCAGAAAATCAATACTGACATGGCACAAATTGGGTCTCCTTTGCTTAAAAAAAGACATACGTGTTTCATGGAGGTGGCTGGACAAAATTCAGTCTGTAACACATAAAAACTGCTGATGTCCTAAGGCACCAGGATTTCCATAATCTTAAATTTACATGCACCTATCAACTTTTCAGATACCTTTCTGACTTCGCTGCTTAATTTTGCTGTGAGTGGCATGGGGGTTAAAGCTCAAAAATATTTTTATGACATGTTAAGACAGAATTCTGGAGATTTTGATGCCTGCTTGATCGTATTAGCTTATAATGACTGTTGTGTGAAGTAACCATTGCCTCAGGGGCTGGAACCTAAGTTGAGGAGATAAGAAATTATAACATTTACTTTGATAGATTCTGCTTCTAAATGTTTGATGGCCTTCTGGAGAGACAGCTCAAAATTACAGAGATAGAGATTTGCAAATTTTCAATTTGTTAGTCTTGGTAGTTTACTTGAAAACAGCTTGAGATCCTAAATTACTTGGGGTTTCAGATAATTTTGTTCAATAAGCCTAGGGTTTCTTGAGCAAATATTCAAAAGAGTAGAAGTGTATATGGAGACCTGAGAGTTAATAGAGAAACTGTAATAACTATAATAAAATTGCAAGAGCAAGCACTCCCAAAAATAAAAAAAAGAAATAGAAGTTCAAGTTTTCAAGAAGTTTTCTTGGAAAAAAAAATGGTATGAACAGACTGTGAGAAGATTGAAGACATGGTTTACTTAACATATTGTTAGCGCTTAAACGCTAAGCATTTACAGTTGTTGAAATGTATATACTTATGTTTATTACAGTGAATTTATGCAGAGTTGACCAGCAATTCTCATCCAGATGTATTTGCCACTTGCTGTCTTGTGGTTAAGCCGGTTGAGCTTAGGACAGACTGCTGAATCCGACAAAAAAAAAATTGCATCAGCTGGAATGTGCAGCAGGGAGTAAAGGTCCTGGTCTGAAATAAATGCGTGGTTTGCCAGATAAGTCTGCTTCTATAACCTGCTTCTATTTCATGCAAATTTATATAAATATTAATTTATACAAAATATACATTTTCTCTTTTAGAGAAAAGAACTTGGTGTGGATTTCCTGAGCCTCCCTTTTACAAAGAACTGTTATGGGAAGGGCCTGGAGCTGGTGACAGTTACTCATCCTGTAGCTCCGTCCCTGGCACAGCTTTCGCCTGTGTAAACTAGGGCGCTTCCAGACAGCGCTTGGGCATCATCCAGATGTTCGCTTGGTCTAGGAACTATTTCTGACTGACAGCTGGCCTATGGCTGGGCTGTTTTAGGAGAGGAAACCTTGGCTAACCGTATGGATACGGGCCGTGACCAGCGTCTGGGCTGCACAAGCCCGTTTTGTTTGCTGGACAGCCCTTGTCCTAAAGGCAGGAATGTGAGATTCCTCCTCCCATACAGTTAACTCTAGCCTGGTAATGAGAGAGAAAGTTCTTCATTTAATTATCTCTTATTTTTTTTCCCCCTTTTCCCCCTGTCTTCATGTTTGCAGCCAGTAACACAGTAAAACCTTGCCAAGTGCTGCACTGGAAGTTATTTTCAGGTCCCTTCCAAGCATGTGCATAACCATAAAGCCTAAAATCAATTTAGTTTAAGGGTTTGGGGCTGGTTTGTCACTCTTTGTGCTCCTTTGTGAGTGTTGGCAGCCCAGCCGAGGGCACCGCCGCAGGGTGCCAGGTCAGTCCCACCAGTGTGCTGCAAGCCTAAGCTGAGGTTTCCTGCTTACCACGTACAGCACACCAGGGAGGCTGTAGTATTGCTCATGGGGTACCTGTTAGACAGCCTGAATTGCAAGAGCACACAAGCCTCTACTCGTTTCCTGTACTCTAGAAAAATCAGGCAAACATCCAGCTCAAGGAGAGGTGCCGAAGCTGAATCTAATGATTCATTCCATCCGAATCAATCAGAATCTCCCTTTTTAGGTTTTCAGACACGTCTGCTTCTCTCCACTGGTGCAAAGGGTGTTGGAGAGATGGGTCCGTAGCGCTGAAGTTGAGCACCTGAGTCAGGCTGAGCACACTCACTCCATAGCTTGGCTGGTTCGGACTCACTCTTCAGCAGAGGCAGCAGCAGGACTCGTCTCTGTTGTTGTTTCGGGAATCACTCTGTCTTGTGGTCCTTGCAGAGTCGCAGAAAAAGTCCCATTTCTCAATAAAGGACATACCTGCTCATTAGCAAGGCCAGACTCAGTGTTTCTGTCCTGCAGGCAGGATAAGCGCTTCCACTGGCCGGGTGATTTCTCCCATTGGCAAGAAAAACATCAGTATTTTTCAGTTTCTAGTAATGGTGAAACTCAAACTGATTTCTGTGAGAAGTGAGGAAACATGCAGTGTTTGGGAAAGCATTAAGGGTTTGATTCCAGTAGGAATTTGATAGCAGCAGGAATTTGTATATTGCCCAAGTAAAATGTTCAGTTAATAGGCTATTTTAACAAGAACAAGAAAAAACGATAATGTTTTGCAAAGGCTGCACAAAGACCCAATGTTCCTGTAAGCGTCGCATGCTTTAGTAGAATGATATATTTTCTTTTCGAGCAACAGGTACAATTTATATGCCATTTTACAAGAAGATACTTACACATTTGTTACTTGATGTTTATCAAACACTGAGAGCACTGTAGAGAAAAAAAATGCAATAGAGGGAGATGTTTTAGTAGTTAAGTACCGCTTCTTTTGTATAAGAATTGTTTCCAGCACATCAGGGTTGATGATGGAGTTACAGAGTGAGTATGTGTTTCTTTTCCTACTTCTTTTATTTGTCATTAATCAGTAAGGTAGGAAGAACTGTCCTTATACTACAGCATTTTTCTTAGAATTGTTTTACATGAGTTATTTTTAGTCTGCATTTGGTTGTCCATATAGCTTGTTTTCAGCTGTTTGGAAGTTTTGTGCTATCCAAGAAATCATATTTTTGTTGTTTCATGTTTTGGATCAATCTCCAGATGACTTAAAGGTGTGTGTTTTTTTTTTTTTTTTTTTTTTTAATTAAAACAGCTTATGAACATTTCCTATTCATCTTATGCTGGTTGTATGCCATGCAGTGTGAATTTCTTCAACTCTTAGCACAGAATTTTTCCTCTGTTCATATAATCACACAGTTTTTGTAAATGCTGATTACATACTTTCATGCAAATTAATTTAGACTAAATGAAAGGAAATACTCTTCCCTTAGAGTATATTCAGCTGTAGGACTTCATTGGGAGATCTATTTTCAACTGGAATTTGTAATTTGGCATAAGAACCCACTGAATTAAGCATTGTTGCCAATTTGAAAGGGCCCTTAGCTAGCACAAAATCACACCCATCTCTTAGTATTATAGTCTGTTTAAAATCTGGAGGAATATGATGAAATCTTTACTTGTCCTTTTACTTCATATATTTGATTGTACCTTGAGTTTATTTTTTCCTTGATTTTTCTTCTTCCCCTCATTGGAGGGAAAGCATTTTGAGAAAAGAAATGACTTTTTTTTGTAATTGAATAGCTTCACGTTTAATGATGCGCCTTTTTAAGAGAACTGGACAACTCAGTACATGCTAATAGATACATGTCTGTGTTTAATTCAGTTGAGAGTTTCCAACTAATGTTGATTAAGGCAAGAATCAAGAGCATTCTCTTTCAGGCATAGTTTCCTAATGAACTAATGCGCTCTTCTGTTTTCTTCTGAATATCTTGGTTTTCTCTGATGCCAGAGCTTGGGTACCACAAGCCAACAGTGATGCACAGTCGCTCTTGCAAACCTGTAATAGTTTTATTGACTGAATACTTCTTTCCCTCCAGTGCTCACCAATTCTACAGTAACTCCAGGCAGACCATACTTGCTTTGTTGGTTTGGAAGATGTTATGAAACACAGTAAAAAAAACTGTCTTGCTGAAGTGAATGTGATAAGTGCACCTTCTCCATATCTCAGGGCTTTTTAACTTCAGAAGGGTAAATTAAGCAAGCTTGATAAGATTGGTTTGACATTTATTTATTGTTTTTTTGTGATTCCCACCCAACTGAGGGAATAAAATAATACTTTTTTTCTTTTTTCCCCAAAGTCTGGTGTTTTTGTGCTTCCATGTCTCATTTTTGCACATTACTGGTTTCAGCAGAGTAAGAACAGTGCCAACCTTCAGTGATGAAAGGTCTCTGAAGTTCATTTTCCACTACATGCCCTGTTATTTAGTTATTCCATTATGTGGAACATACCAGTACTTTATAGCCCTTGGAATAGTTCTCCCAGGTCAGTACTTGGCATAGGATGGGAGGCACAAGAGGAACATTTTGCAGCTTCTGCTGAAGGTTTCCTAATTATGTGGCCAAATAAACGATACAACCTAGGAGTGCTCTTTTTAAGGACAGTATTCTCATAACTTTACTTGTAGTGTGGCAGTTGGTAGGGTTTTTGTTAAATTATTTACAAATAATGAAGACCCAGTAAGATATGGATATACTTTTCTTTTTTACAGATGTGAATCCAGAGCATAGAGCAGGACTCAGTTGCTGCCCCATCCTTGTTAAACACTCATTACGGGCATCTGTATCTGTAACTGTTTTCAGTGCTGAATAAAAGCAAGCAGTAAGCATCAAGCTGTAATTAACAATATAACGAGGTTCAGGTACATATATTTTTTAACAGAATATCTTTTCTTTGTATTGCAGAAGGAAAAATAGTGACTGAGTTGTACCAAGGAGAACTAAGACACTCCAAAAGTAAGTCGAAGATGACTACTCATTTCTCTCTTCTGTAAGACATAATCCACCCCCTTATATATAATTATGAAATCAAATAATCCATTTTCTTGGTTGCAAGTGGAGCATATGCAGTCTAGAGGTGTTCTGCATTAACCGGTTTCAACCCAAATGCTTTAGGGCAAGTTGTTTTAGGTAGATAAAATTTTCTCCCTTTCTCCTCACTGTGTCTGTGCATAAACTTGCTCCAGATTGTGTCCTGTAATGGCTTTATTGATGTCGCTGTAGCCTTGATGGTCCAAGGATGTGAGAAGCAATGAGTTTGTAGGGAAAAGCTTTACCTCTTCTTAGGCTGTGCCTAAGAGTCAGACCAGCTACAGCAACACGAGGGGCTGGAAAGGGTTTTTGGGCTCACAGATTTCTTTATATTCTCAGTGCTACCAATGGTGTAAGGAAAGCTTTAATTTTTGCTATGACTGCGTGCTTTTGAGAATATTTAGAACACTTATTCAGAATACTGTGTATATTTATGGCCTAGTTGAGTTTCTTCTGTTTTGGGTAAGAAATACCGGAATGTTTTTCAGTAGTATTTTAGATAGGAAGCTTTAAAGCTAATCTTCTCTTTCGGAATCAGTTATGTAAGACCCTGGCAAATGTTGAAGACACAGGCTTTGAAGTGTTCTGAACAGACCATTTCATATGAGGTAGCAACATCTACATCACAATTGTAATAACAAAACCTAACATAAATCTGAATTTAGTTTCGCATTGGCTAACAAGTGGACTCATTAGGAGATTATGTGAAGTTTTCTCTATATTGTTGAGTCAACTTTAAATTTCCTATAACTCTCCAAATTGCTGCTGATTTTACTTTAACTACTAAGGGATGAGTATGTTTTTAACACTTGGGTTTTGAAATTATTGATGACTCCAGTTTGTCAAACAGCCTTGATACGTGGGACTTTATTTACCATTTTTCTTGCCATTTTAATTGATACCCATGTTGCTTTTTTAAAAAAGTCTAAATAATTTTACAGATTCACTTTTATTTAATGGAAGCTATTTAAAAAAAAAAAAAAAAAAAGAAAGAAAAAAAAAAAGAAAAGCTGGTGAAACATGTGTCAGGCATATGCAATTCCTTCATCATGTTTTCCACACTGTCTTAATAGCTATTGAGTTTCTTCAAATACTCTTAGTTCCAAGACCTGTTTTATGGCAATAAATCTTGTTTGCTGTAAAATTCCTGAAATGATTCAGTGTGATGACTGTCTCTTTTGAAAATTCCCTGAGAGTTCATAGTTAGAAATGCATAGTAGAAAAGTAGTTCAGTTTTCTTCTCTGCGATACAAGTTTTATAGCTCTGGTCGAGTTCGTTCTGAAAGTTATAATCAATAAATTGCTAGTGTTTGCCCTGGCAAACAACTGTTGTCCAGTGTTCCTTTTTCTCCTAATCTCCATGTTAGTAATTTGTTTTTATTATCATTTTCAGTAGTAGTATTATATTTTATTATTACTATTCTTATTCTTTTATTATTGTTTTAGTTTAAGAGCACCATTCTGTTATGTTAGCTATACTTGTAAATGCCATGCCGAAGTATTGACTAGTACTGACTGGTACCTAGCCAGGCAGGGAATAAAAGCTGTGCACAGTGCGAGACAAATCCTTGTTTTTGTTTTTTAAGAGAGCAACTTTTTCTTGAAACTGATGCTGAAAACCTTAAGGAAATTCCTGTGAGGCTGCTGGATGGGATGATGTGCACTGTAGGCTTTTTCTTCTGCTAATACAAAAAGATGAATCTCGAGCAGCTTTTAATATCTTCCTTTTGTACAGTGGGGATTAGTCGTAGCTCTGGGGCTCTCAGGGTGAATATGTTGGTCAATTTTTAAATTGTATCGACAATTAGTTACTTCAGTTATGCAGTCAGAATTCTGTGTTTCCAGTTTGTATTTCTTTGAGATTGTCATCAGAGACTTGTTCAGAAACCACAGGACCATATGTAGAAAAACTCCCAAATGAATGGCACAGTCTTTGGTGTAGCTTAGAATTTAATAACTTGCTAAGTGTGTGAGGACAAATACATTGTAATACCTGTCCTGTCATTCCTGGAAGGTGGCCAAAGCTTCCATAATCCTTATGGCATTATGACAACCGGCTGTTCAAATCAGACTTTTTTAAATGGTAGTTGCGTAAGAAAGGAAATCATCAGTCCATACTGAATATTGGATATTGGATTTACCAAAGGCAATCCGTGAGAAAGTTCGTCTGGAATATAGTATATGCAGAGAACAGGGAGCTGTGTATTTGCCAAAGCCTTCAGCACAGATGGAGAATCTCTGATTAAAAACACCCAGTGAGATGCAGAATGACTTGTTGACCGTTGGTCTTAGGATTTCTAGCTTTGTTAAGTACTGCTGTTTTCTTCCCTTGATGTTTTTAAGTTGGATGTCACATACAGCACGTAACATTTCAGGTTGTTCCGCATCGAGAAGAACGAGCTATTTTTGTTCCGGCGTTGGCAAGGCAGTTCTGCCGTTAACTTCCCTCCATCCCCCTTCCTCCAGGGATAATCGAGCAGTACCCAGGCTTCCTTAAAACATTCAGGATTTGAGCTCTTATATCCCTGATCCTTTTTCAGTACCTCTGGATAGAAAAGAAAGCTTTGCTGTCCAGTCCAGGGTTTTTAGTAGATTCCTGTAGGCAACCTGGTCCTGTCTTCCCTGTGGAAAAGGGAACCTTGTGGAGTACTGGCTCTGCAGAGAGAGCTCTATGTAAGCCATGCATTTCAATCACGTGCTTTTCTTGCATGGTGTAAGATTTGTGATTTCAAATCTTGTGCTCCCAGATTATCCAATAGCTTCGGCTATGATTTTAGATGCTTTTAATCATAATTCCTCACTTAAGGAGGATTGGAGGTTCCCTTTGCTCTGTGAGGTCTTGATGTGAATACGTTGTGTCATGTCAAAATGTTCATTCTTGCTAATGCCTTAGGAGAGAATCAGTAATTTGGGGAATTATTCTGTACCTAAGTGTAAAAGCACAGGCATTTTTAGGATCGGCAGGAGTCTCCTCTATCAGAAATCTATTTCAAGTGTTGGCTGATCACGTAAAGAGCTGTGGTGATCTAATAACCTCAGCAGATGAAGGGCAGCTTTTTACTGGCGAATGAACTTAAGTGCCTGTGGGAAGGCAACTTTATCATCCCTGTTCCTGCCTCTGGGGGTACCTGGTGTAAAAGGAGACAAGCCACCAAGAGGTCAGTGTTATTGGAGTGGTGTGAAGTAGCCACCAAGACGGGCTGAGTGCTAATCAAAAAGAAACTCTTCGTTTGACAGTGCTGTCTTCTAGATGACTTGCAAAGATAAAACCACAACTTATTTTTAATAAAGAGCACTTTTAATTTTTGTCAGTTATGAAAGTACCTGTAAGTTTAGCGTGTGCTTTGCAAAGAATGTGCTAAGTGTAGCTATTAAATTTCCATGTATAGAAATATGGAAATATGCATATATTTCCATAAATATATACATATATTTAATCAGTCTGTGCCTGGTGGCTTCCTATGTGGAACTCTGGCAGCCCCGTGGCCCTGGGGTATTTTTATGCACGCTTTTTAGGAGTGCTGCTCTTGTCACAAGAACAGGAGCTGCGTTGCTTTAGTGAATCTGTCACTGTACTGCACTGTACTGGGGCCAAGGATGGGATATGCATCAGGGTTTTGATTCATCCTGTCTCCATCTGTATCCGGATCCAGGAAGCCCCAGGGAGCAGGACTCCTGTTTCTTTTTTGCCCCTTTTCCATAGAGTGCAGCTGTTACAGCAAAGCTTTCTTCAAGTGGGGAAAAGATGATCTATGAGGCAATATCAAAAAGCAGTTATTTTCAGACCACTCAGCCTTTATTTATTTACTTTTTTGGCTACTTAAAGTTGCAAGTTTACCTGGAAACAGTTTTTCCCCTGAATTGCAAGCTGAAAATTTGAATTCAGAGAGCAGACAGGCCATTCACAGCTTAGTGGTGCTCGCTCTCAATGTCTCTCTTAGTCCTCTAAGGCAATGCATTCCCAGGGACACACGCAGAATAACGGGCTGAAATGTGCTGTTGCTTCCACCTGCACAGGCTGCAGTGGCAGTCGCCTCTCCATGCTGCAAGAGTGTCAGGCTGGGTACTCATCTTAAACCTCTTTCTGTGGTGATATGGGGTGAAAATGTATATTCTTTGTTATGTGCATATCTTTGCATGGATGCCACTTAACATGAAACTCTAACAACAGAGATTAACAAATCATAATTTGACATTATTTAGCTTGTGTTTTCCCCTCTCTGAAGCTAGTGTCTATAGTTCAGGGTATGGGAACCTGTATCCTGAAGGCTATATATGACTCACAGCTGTTTCGTACAGCCCACTATCACATTTTCTTTCCATGTTAATACTGAGTAGTACTGACATGCCTGCTAACACACAGCCTGCCAATTACTTTTAAAAGCTTTAGCCCTTAGCTAGAAAAAAAAAAAAAAATCTGATGTTGCTCTGAACTGTTAAATCACAACCCGTTTTCCCTCGCAGGGGCAGCAAGTGCTTGCGAGTAGCCTTAGTCCTGGAGTCCCACACGCTTCTGGGCCAGCCGGTATGGGTAGAACGAAGTCTCTGTTCCTACCATTGGCCTGTCGAGGGTGGAGGTTCTGCAACCTATTTACTTAGAGCTCTGAAATGCCTGGCTCAACCTTGCAGGTCTGCTTATCTCTGTGTTTATATCCCACAGGCTTTCGTTTTTCTTTGGACTTTCTGATCTGTTACAGGACAAGAAGAAACTCAGGAGTAAAAACAAATTTGAAACAGCAGTTTGTTACACGTACAGGGAAATGGTGCATGCTGCTGAAACAGACTCCTTGTTAGTGTTCTGCACCTGTTCTGCCATACTGGCGTCTCTGTGGTCTTTCAGATAAGAATATTTTTTGCCTTTTTCCCCTTCACTAAGGCTGCCGTATTGTAATGACAGAAATGACTTCTCTTAACAACACAAGGACTAGACAACTGCTCAGGCTGCAGAACTCAGACTAGCTCCAGGTCTTGCAGAAAAGAGAAATATTGTCCCTTTAAGCAGGACTAAGTCAGTCAATCTGTATGTTCTTGAGGTCTGTTGAGCTGGTATTTCTGCCCATGGCACCTTATACACTTTCTGGGTGGGACAAGGTTTAGAATAAACTCACCTTGTCTTAGTTAAGTTGTTATGTTAATATGGAACCAACCTCTGCATTAAATGAAAGGGAACATGGGATATAAAAAGGAAGTTTACATCTTGGTAAGTGTATCTGCTGCAAATTAACAACCCAAAAATTCAGTCTGTATTGCGGGTTTAGAAATGTCCTTGGAACTTTAGTGTTAAATAAGGGTTCAAATATCCCAGATGGTTTTGGGTATTTAAAGTTGCCTTGCATGCAAACACCTATCCAATTTAATGTTTGCCTGAAGAAATCTAGGAGATTAGACATTAGAAACTGTATCAAACACTGTTCAATGTGGTGCTCCGACCAGTCCATCTAGCCAAATATATTAGTGTGAGAAAAGCACAGTGTAGAGGTGCAGGTGCTGCTTCTGTACCCGAGAGAGCTCATTTACAGCTACCTTACGTGTCTGTGAGTGCTACTGTATTAGGCTGTGTTAATACTCCAGTCGTGCACACAGTGCTCTAAGGGCAGAATGTCTGTGCATGTTGTAGAATGGGTATGTAAGAAAGATTTGTTATTAAAGTGATAATCTTAAAATTGTCCTTTTTTATTTTTGATTTTGAAAAATAAATCTCCTCCCTACTGTGTGTTTGTAGAGGAGAAGTAATGGGCCAGATAATCTAATTTAAGTTGGATAAAAACTTATACAGACGGAACTCACAATTAACACTTAACCTCACAGAAAATTAATGTAATTCAAAGTATGTCTTTCAAAAGGGGCAAATAGGATTCTGCCTTAGAGTCCAGAGGACTGCATTCTGGTTCTGCTCCTGATCTGGAAGCTCGTGTGAGTTGCTGTGCATTTCCCTGCTTTAGTTCTCCAGTCAGAGAAATGTACGGTTTATTTACTCTCTATAAAGCACTTTATAGCTAGACTAGAGCCATTTATCTTAAAAGCTAAGAATTACTATTTTTATGGACTCCTATAAGCTTGCTTAACATCTTTTTCTCCTCACCCTTCACTTCACAAAGACAGTCATGAATAGACTTCTCTTCTTTTCCAAATGATGAGTTAGACTGATGCTCTGTAGCTACCTGGAGTAGTATTTAACTCAGGGCTTCTTTTGTCCAAGCATCCATGAAAAGCTTCAAATCAAGAAAACTGTTGTTTACTCCTTCTAATTCTATTGTATATATTCTTGCAAGAAATACTCTTAGTCATTTTACTGAAATGGGTGGTGCTGCAGAATCGTGGACTGCTTTACATTAATACTGGTTAGTCTTACACACTGATCAACATGATGGACAGATGACTCTCACTGTGGCCTGTTGAGCAGGGCAAAATGATCCCCGAAAGGGAGGCAGTCAGTACTGTCCTGTGCACCGTGAAGTTCCGGGGCACCCCGTACCCGCCTTCTCAAACAACTGATCACCTCTTCAGAAGAGAAGACTTGATCAGCCAACCCCAAACTGCTGCCCCGCAGTAGCAGTTAGGGTTGCCACGTTTGTCACATAGCTTGGTAAGCATGCATGTCTGCAGAGAGGAGTTCTTGGGCTGAAATGCAGTGTTCAAAGGGTTTGGAATATCAGGAGTTAATTCAAACACACATTAGCCTATGTGGATGCAATGTTTGAGAAGGCAAATGCATTGATCTTGCACAGCTAAGTGGTGCAGAAGCAGTTCAGTTCAATATAGTTAAATCACTGCACTTAGAGGAAATGACTATCCAGTGAAGCATCCTTGCTTAGACACAGCCTGATGCACTGATTTGTAGCTCCGAATCCTCCATTAACATTTATCAACATCCTGGCCAGAATCCCACAAATGGAACTGAGGAAGCAGATGATAGAAAAGGCAAAGTCCTTGGGCTTTTTGTTCTGTGCTGGTCCATCAGTGATCAGAGAGATTCCTAGGCCAGAGATTCTGTTTCTAAAGACCCAAAGTGAATGAGCTCTGGGACAATGATATCTGAGCACTGCTGTGTTTTGGTACAGGAGTCTTGAAAGCCTTACGGTATCTAAACAAAGTTTAAACTAACTGTTGCTTACTTTAGTTAAATTTAAAGCTGCATGCATGCTGAAGAACACGTGGTTTGGGGATTCCCTGCCTTTGGGTTTATCCTCATTCTGCATGGATTTCTTTGTGGCTGTAATTTGTCTGAGGTGTGTGCTTTTTTGGGATGAGTGTCTAGTCTGCCGTTAACAGTGGCATCTGTCTTCTGAAATGTGGTTAAGTTTATTAAACCTTTTTACGTTTTTAAGAAGCTGTTCTTGCCGAATGATACTGGAGCCATCCTTGCCCGTCCTATCCTTCCTGATACACACAGCAGCATTGGATTTATTTTAGAGTGCTACAGGAAGCAGAATTCCCATCCTGCAGAAGAGGTTTCATATCTGACTTTTATGTTTTGCATTAGGGAGTTGGGGCTACCCACCCTAGGGCTGGCTGGCGGCCTGGCAGGAAGCTAGACAGACTGGCCTGCCAGCCAATCTTGCTGCCTTTTATAGAACATTTTGGTGAAATCAGCACATTTCCGTGCAATCGCTGTTCTGCACTGTAAAATGGTCCCATTTGGAGATTGTTTTGCGCAGCTCTGGGATTCTGGGATTGCAACTTGCTACTTCTGGGCGACTGTTCACCAATTTTAATCATTAGTCTGGGATACAGGATTGGGTCCTCAAGAAGATAAGTGCTGCAGGAGCAAAAGGAGAGCCTGCTGCAATCTGCTTTCTGCTCTTCCCCTCTCCCATGCATTGCTAATAATTTATTGGGTCTAATTGCAATTAGCTCCCATCGCAGTGTAATGTCAGCATTTGGTGGTAGAATCAAAACGGAACTTTGAACTATGAACCCTGTTCACTTTTTTTATACTTCTCAGTTTTAGCCCAATAAATGGTCTCATCATTCGACTAACTATTCAGAGCTAAATCCTGTGAGGACACTTCAGTTTGTGAGGCAGTCTTGATATAACACATTATTATTGAGCAGCTTAACATTTACTGGATTACTCCTCTAAAACCCTTCAAATCCAGAGTTACAATTGAATCGGGTATCCGGGGAATCCAGATCAGGCAGTTTAGGAGACCTTGGAAGATTTCTTGTTTTCCGAAACATTTCACGGTGGTGAATTGACAGAGATCCACCACTTACCAGTTCCATGAAAATAATTTCAGTAAAATCACACTGTGTTTACTTAAATAAGTACTGTTTTCAGGAAAAACCTTAATGCAGCATTGCTTCTTAGGAGAGCTCGTGTTGAAGTGGCCTTTGAATATGTCCAGGCAGCCAATCTTATATTTACACCCAGATTCAACACCTCATCAATATCCACTAAATGAATCAGTCTTAAATGTCATGTCATGTCATTCATTAGGGAAGTATATATTTGAAAATGCAGAAGATTTCAGAGCTTCTTTTGTGATTCTTGGCACTCCAGTATTTGCAGTGTCGCTGTAAGAAAGCGAACCTAGACAATACCAGGAGTACTAGTAAAAAGAATAAAGAGGGGAACTTTCCCCTCATGTCATTAGTTTGCCCAGGTTTGGTGGTTCTCATGTATACATAGCGTAACTTCACTGGAGCCCATCCAGATTCACAGCAGAGTAAGTAATTCCCCAGAAATCAAAGGAGCCATAATCTTGTAAACCGTGTACAATAGGGGAATTCAGCCTTTGTATCCAGAAGCTAAACTGATTTAAGCAAACTTTTAATGTTGACTTGATGGCTGAGTTTGATTCAACTTTGAGTATGAAACTTATCTCTAGCAAAATGAAACATATCCTTTTTATTTAGCTTTCCCTTCAGAAGGAGCATGTTTCCATTTGCTATTTTTTTTTCAAAATACAGCCATTTTAACTCACTCTGTGCTTACTTTTTTTCTTTTTTCCCCAACTTCTGCCCTGGTGCTCAAAATGCACAGGGAACTAGAGGTCAGATAACGTAGCCGTTACTTAGAGAACTCCAGTGCGATGGGAGTCAGCTCTGCAAACTCTTTTTTTCCATACCCAAGAAGCGTGAGTCAGATTTTGCAAAGTGAGTCAAATCTATCTTCAGATTCATTTGAAGACCTAGTAGTGGATATATAATGTGAAACAGTACTATGCACAGAAATGGCTTGTTAAGCTAATTTAGGTTACAGAATTAAACCAGTTTACAGTGCTGTCTCTGAGTGGGAAGGGAGTTGAATGGATCCTCTCCTAGAAGTAAAAGGGAAGTGTGGATAAATGGCAGTTTAGTTGTGCCTCAGTCCTCAGAAACACTGAGCTGCCCTTTTGCAGTAGCCTCTGTCCTTCTGTGGAGGATGCAGAGCAAGTTTCCTTTCTTCAGTGCTGCCCTGCGGATTGCCAGGGCCCCAGAAACTGTTACATATGCTGAAAGCACAAGGCCTGCCTGTGCTTTAAGATACACACTGGGGAATAAAATGTCCATCCTCTCCAGTAAGGACAGTGTCTTTCTAGCACCATTTTTTAAATAAATCCATCTCCTCTGACTTTGCTTTTCTTCCCTTTATTGCACCTGGTGCATAAAACCTTCTCTTCCACCAGATATGTCAGAGCTGCAGGACGTGACTCTTGCATATTTAGCTGGCTGTGTCATGCAGAAACACTCCCTTTCCTCTAAAGGAATTAATGACAATTAAACTTCGAGGCACAGTCACCTTCCAAGTCTTCATTTCCCCTCCCCTTCTCTGTTCCCTTGTTTAACCCCAGCTTTGAGAAAATCCGTCTCTCCATACTGTGAATTTAGACCAGGAAATGAATTTGAAGCCTCCATTCTTAAACATCGTCTCTGGCTGCAGTCGACATCCTAATATTGTGTTCAGGAGGGTGACTAACCTCCTGTCTGGCTTGGAATTGGAATGAGCTAGATTTTTTTTTTTCTTCTTCTTCTCCAGTATGTGGTGGGGATCCTGAGGAAATGACAGCGGAATTGAAATGTAGCAGTTCGAGGAATATATTTGCCTCTACTTATCCATGGTACAAAGATAAGCATCATGCAGTTGCCTGAATCAAGCACAATCCCTTGCAGGGCTCTGGCTGCTTTTAATTTTGCCCCTAAATCAAACAGCTCTTGGTTATCTCCTGTCTGAATGAAGGACTTTGTGTTTTTAGAAGTGTGCATTTTCTCTGAGATTTTTTCAGGTCTTTCATGCCTTTTCTAAAAGTCTGTGTTATAGCAAGTGATGATTGTTGAAAGCTGAGATTCAGGAGTCCAACAGAAGTTATTTCAGTTGCTCCTTTCACCTGCTCTAAATTTCTGCCAGAATTTTATGAAACATGTATTTTGAAAGTGCTCAAAAGGGGCTGTATGTGAAAAAGCATTTTTAATAAACCACAACTCTGGGTGTATGTGCCCCAAACGAGATGGTCAGTTATCCTGCGCTGCTGCTGGCCGTGTCCTGCCCCAACAAGATGTCCCACACCGACGTGGGCCGCTCCTCTTACTCCTTTTCTGTCAAGTTCCTCGCTCAAATTTCTTCTGTGCAAATACATGACTCCGTTGCCCTTCTGCATCACCTAGTGTTCCACCAAATACAAACTGAATTAGCAAGAGACTGAGAGCAGCGAATTTGAGATTTTTTAAACTCACGTTTCTTTCTGGAAAGCAATTTATTCCAAGCAGAGAAAGTACCTTTTGCCTAGGGGAGTTAAAAACGTTGCTTCACTGCACTGCTGACCTGCAAAGCTCTTGGTTTTCTCAATATTTTTATAAGTTCATATTTTTAAGGAATTGAACAAAATTCACTGTTGGCAGTTGCCTCTTTGTGACGGTTAAGAGCATCGTTTAAATTTAGGCTCTTAACTTTGGGGCACTTGTGGTTGAGTAAGATAGAAAGTCCTGATAGCAGCTAACTCGCCGGTAAACCAGTCGCTGTTGTACAGATGCAAAGACACCCAGAAGGTGATTCATACGTGTCCGAATGCTCTACCCTATTCCCCCTATGTGGTTAAGGCTCCCTGAGTTACTCCAGGGAAGGGAGATGAATAATCCCTTATTGCTTCAGTCTCCTCGTGTACACCCTTTTCTCCACAGTGTGATAGGCAGCTCCTATTCTTCTGAGCTTATTTTTGTCTGGTTTTGAATCTTGGGGCTTTGGGGCTGTAGTCAGGTGTACTGGAGACAGTTCTAACACCTCTGAAGTACAGGAAAGATACCTGATGATCTTGAGTGCTAGAATATCTAAAACCCTGCCAGCTACATTTCCAGCTATGTGCATTATCTGTATGCTATTTACACGTGAAGGAAATGTTGCCTGTGCCTTAATGCTCAGCTCTCTCCATGCAGAGTTTTATGATAATTACTGGGTGCCAGTGTAGTAGTTTGCTCTCTTTTTAAATGTCATTTTAAACATCCAAAGAAAGTTACCGGATCATCATCATCAACACAAGACTTGCTAATATGAGAGCCCTGTGTATAAAATTACTCCAGTTGATTCCTAATCTGCTAAATAACGTAAAACTACTGAAGTTGCTTATGGCTCTGAACTAATAAAATGAATTGTCCTTTGTGATTTTAGTAATTGTGCATGTACTGTATGTATTTCATTAACTGTATGCCAAAAAGGAATAGAATCCATTGCAATTTAAGGGAGGTCATCGTGCTAAAAGTAAGCCACAAAGCTTTTTTTTTTTTTTTTTTCTCCTCCTTCCCTTTTCCTTTTTAGGTCAGATGATTCAGATTTTCCTCAGTGCTTTTAACCCCTTGCTCTCTGAGCTCGCTTTTCTAGGGACATGGGTTCTCTAAACTGTTACTGCAAAAAACTGCTGCCTTTGATGGGCTGGTGTTGGCTCTGTTTGGTTTGTTCTGTTCTCTTTTCTCAGTTTTTTCTGTTCTGTTTCCTCCCAGTTTCTTACTCCTGTGTTACTTTCCATTTTTCCTTAACACTGAGGTAATGTCCTGATAAACATCCCTCTGTGTCCTTTCAGTTCTCACATTTACCCCTCTTAGCACAAAAGTCCATATATATGAGATGGAAAAAGAGAGACTGTGTCTCACCTAATCTGCCTGCCTTCCATGGGCATCTAGACTTGCTGGATCTTAATGCCGTTGTATTTTGTTCCCCCACTAATAAAGAGAGGATACACGTTCCTTCCATAGGGTTACAGACTCAGCTCAGGCTTGTAAAGCTACTGGAGTAGGACACAAATATGCTTTAGGTTGGAACTTCTTGCTCCCTTTCTATCTTTGCCGTATTCCCGCAGACCGGCTTTAGCTGTCAGGGGTGCTCCTGGCTGCCCTATTGCAACAGCAGAACCTGAAGATGCAGCCAAGTCCAGTCCCAAGTGCGTGGGGCAAACAGGACCACAAGTCCCGTGACACCGACACGGGGTGGCGTGGACAGTCCCACTCATTCAGTGTAGCTGCTGGATGTATATGTGTGCATATATATATATATATATATATATATATATACAGCGCAGCCATGCTTTATCGCACAGAAGCCCTCTGAATATTTCCATTATGAAATACTGACTTCACTGAATGCTGAAAGGACGTGACTTTATGAAGCAGAAGAAATAGTTTCCAGTGTACTTGCAGATTGTCCTGCCTTGAAATACTTAGGACAGATTTTAAAGCATTTATAGGAGGTGAGACTATTTAGACTGGCAAGAGGTGGCTAGATTGTTTGGAGAAGGAATTATTAGAGGAGAGATGGCAGAGCTGTATTTAAAAATACCCTACAAAAAGATCCCGTGGTTCTTGTCCAGCGTGGCAGTTCTGCACTGGACTGACCTCTGTTCAGACAATTGCTTTGCTCATAAAGCAGAGGTTACATTCTGGTTTTAAAATTGCTCTGTGTCTTTCCATGGACCGAATATTTTGTTTTAAACTCAATAAATCTTTCAAACTCCATGGAGTTGCCCAAGAATTTACACCAGCATAAACGAAAGCTGAATTTGGCGCTTTACGTGCCGTGCTTTTTAGTCACGAGATAATCTTTCCATAAATCATGCACTTGAAAGGTTTTCTTGCTTCCTGCTCTTACCGATCAGATAATATAAAATGCAGATGAACTGATCTCCCGGTTCATACGCACAAGCAGAACAGCCCCTGCTAAACCCCAGCCGGTGCCAGCAGCCCCGTTTCCCCTCTTTGAAAACAAGATACCAGAATGACAGGCTTAGCCTAACCTAGTGGAGTTTCTTGGTCTCCTCCCTTTTTCGTTTTGACCTGTACTTCGCTTTCGTTATAAAGTGAACATAGAAATTACCCTGTGGGAGTGGTGAAACTGCAGCAGAGAAACAAAAACTATTTGGATTCATCTGAAAGCTATTCATTTGCTTGCTCTTCTTTTTATTAACGGCTCGAAGCGTGCTGTTGGTCTGGTTCTGACTACGTATCTTCCAGCAAGGAGCGAGGTAACTCTTTGTGTGTTTCTTTCCTTTTAACAGTGCTTTATTCCTATCAGGAAGGCTGCTTATATTTTTATCCCAATGTATTATTTTGGCTACTTCAGATGTGTTTACACAGCTCCACAGCAGCCTGATGGACATGTTTTTATCTAGCTGTAAAACAGTGAGCTCCTTTTTAAAATAGCTTTTTTTTTTTTTTTTTTTCCCTCCTGGATTAAGTAGAGGAAAATGGGGCTTTGGATTCTTATCCAGGTTACAGAGGTGGAAATTGGAGCTCTCTCCACAGAAGGTTTCAAAGCTGCTTCCAGCAAACATAAGCATATTTGCAAGCACAGTTTTAATCTAGAGTGGGTTTTTGTTTTAATCATCCGCAGAGCACAGAGATGTTCATCTAGGTACACCAGTATCGCCAGCACTTTGTGTCTTTGGGAAAGTACATTACTGTAAACTGATGAGCAAGTTCTCCTCGCTGTTTTCTCCGAAGAGAGGAGATATTTTTAGTAGGTAATTTCAGAAGCACAAGGCTTCCTGATACTGCTCTTGCTAATTCGCTGCAAACCGAAAACGCAGGATTGGCAGCGTTCGGTTCCGAGGGGATAGCTCTCCCGAAGCGGGAAGTGGGTTTCTGGTCCCTCGCTGCAGGCGCAGGTTGTTATCGTTGTGCGATGGGCGCTGGGTTAACCCCAACAGGAAAGTTTTGTTTGGCTGGTGTCTGCAGTAGGAGTCTCAAGAATGTCTCTTAAATATCGCAAAGTTAACTTTATTCACCTCTGCAAGATTTTTGCACAGGGGAGAGGGAGGAAAGACAACCGTAAATCCTTTAGATCTCCCAAGTTTACTGTAGATAGCCACACTTGGAACTCAACCAGGAATATTTAATTTGATGCATTTCTCGGGTTTTCATGGGAAAGATTCCCAGTCTTCTGGGAATCTTGGAAGTCTTCAGCATATCCAGAACTAATTGCCAGCAGGGCTCCTGCATGTTCTCGCCGCAGGATGCTCCAGCTCTGGCTTCCAGGCAGGATCTGGGGGCGGTTCTAGGTGGTCACCTGGAGTCTCCGGCCGTGCCACGTGCATCCGCGCGGGCAGCAGGAAGCCCTGCTCTTATGGGAAAGGACACGGTAGTGAGTCTCAAAGAGACGTGAAAGAAGGACCCTAGGTTACGCTACCTTGCTTTGAAGATGTTACTAAGAGCTGAATAATATTTATAAGCACAGTTTCTAATATTTGTCTTAGTTTTTGTGGTTGAAATACAGCTCAGTATGCCTCTGAGCGCTTCAGAAAATCTGAATTTTCAGAGTGTTTTCCTCAGTGGAAGTTGTGTTTGTCAATCCCCAGTACTGAGCACGGGAAAAATAACATCAAAACCATAAAGTTAAAATTCCAGGTCTCTGCCTGTGATTTTGGACATATCATTGCATTCTTCTATGCTGCAGGTCCCCATCTGGAAAATTAATAATGCTTAGTTGTCCCCACTTGCTTCACACTATCTAATTAAATATATCTAATTAAATTTAATTCATTGATTATCTCTGTGTTATCTTAAAAATATTCCGTAAGAATTGAGAATTTTTATGAGCTGGGACTTCTTCCATGTGACAGCAAAGATTTGATGAATAATGATTAGTTACAGTTAGTGCTTACACTGTGTTCCCGTAGCAGTTAATTGCCAATCTTACACTTCCTTCCACTGAATTCCAGTGAGACTAGAACCTAGAACTAGGCTGCTTGAAGAACAGGGAGAATTTACATGCCTTATAGCCACTAAAATTAGTAGATTTATTTTTAATTTAAGACCTGCAGTTATGTAGTGTTATGTATTCTTGTCATTATACTAATTGAAGCACTCAGTTAATTGAGCAACCTATTGATCTGACCTCAGTAGGAATATGATGCTTTAAGGGTCCAGCCCAAGATGAAAAATCTCAGAGATTAATTCACCATCATCATAATTCTGTTTAATGATTGACTATGTATATGCATATATATATATATAATACTTATTTTAATGACTATTTCTTTGGACTTAACAAATAATTCAGCTTGGCCCAGGGTTGTAAATGCGCTAACATACATTTACTACATGTTGTGGGATGCTGACCGAGTAGAGATTCAATGTACTGCAGGTAAACAAGGTCATATTGTCACTTGCTGTTTTATTTTAGCTGTTCTTGTGAGCAGTACTTGAGTGAATCGTTTTTCAAATATATATTTTTACTGCTAATCTCCCCACAATTAAAAAGGGAGGAAAAATTAGCCTGTTTTTATGGCAAATAAATGGACACAAGAGGCCGTCCAGACAGACTTGCACCCAGTGCCTCTCGGTGACTTGCTGGATCATGTCTGATCCATGAAGCTTCACGTGCTTCCGTTCTGTTGTCGGGAAAAGGAGGTTAATATTTGCAATTGCTCATAGGATCAAAATTCTTCAGTGATTCTAAACCCCTCTAAAAACATGAGATGGAAACTTCTGTAAAAAAGTGGGCCAGTGTTTCTGCATCTGTTGAGAGCAGGTTGTGCACGTGAACTAACATTTTGCAACAATTAATTGCACATACATGCAAATAAAGAACCTACCTCTTTTTTGTCCTTTCTTTCAACTCTCTCCCTTTAACCACAGCACACATCAAAGTATTATCAAAAGTTTGAGCATAGGAATTTATATTCGGAGAGCGTTATCCATAGATGACTTCATGTTTGTTCCAGTCTTCCCTAGTCTCAGGTTCTGGAAAGCTTTTGTATTTTTTTCCATTGAGATCCCTCTTTTGAATTGAAGTCATTTTGAAAGAGAAAATTATTTTGAATTCTTTAATGAAAACTTCCAAAATTTACCTCCGGCTCAAATAAAACTCATATAACTCTCTTTTCTGTCCTGCAGAACACAGAGAGAATAAAAATAAATAGAAACTGGCATCTTTCTTGTAGTGCATTTTTATTGCTGTGCATGTTTGTTCATTTGTTTGTTAGCTTGTAGGATTCCATGATCTTACAAAGTGGTTTGCGGTTTGGTTTGAATTGGTGAGACTTTCCTATTTTTCACATTTTAACCATTACTGGCATTTTAATGTTGCAGAAACAATGCAGCACAGGAACCACAGCTTTTTTGAAAATTACTATTAGATGCTCTGGTACTCTCTATCACCGCTTTTAGAAGATTTTAATTGTTTCTCGATGGAATTTTTTGGCATATCTTTGTGAAGCATCTCAGAGGCACATGATTCCTTTGTAACAGCACGCCGGGCTGCCAAAAGCACGCTAGCAAATTGGGTGACAGACACATTCCCCAACATTTATTTTGTTTGCAGCTCTGATTTGCAGGAGTGGCTGCAGCACTTGCGGATCTCTGTATCATACGTGGGTCGCTGCTCCCCAGGGTTTTACCCTTTCTATCCACTAGCATGGCTAAACGCTGGGTCTTCTGCGCGTGTTAAAACTGAGCTGAGATGAGGGCTCGGATCACAAGTGCCCGACTGAGCTGCAGCCGGGTTTGGTCAGCCCGTGTGGCTGCCGGGACATGGATCTGAGCGCGGTGACGTGTTGACAGCTGGATTTTCTTCTCACGAGCAGCACTGCGTGCTGCACACGCTGTAACAACAGTACCGCGCTGAAGCAAGAGGTCGCATCGATCTGCAGCGGAGTTCACCGGTGCTGAGATTTTCACTGAGGTCAGTAATGAACTGAAACAACCTTTCCAGCGTTTGCTTTTCCTATTACCAGTGCCAGCAGAGGAGCTGGGAACGGCCTCCCGGAGTTTTCAGGGAAACTCATTGTTCACGTAGAGCCCAAGAAGGAATTTCCCTTCTTTCTTGGCCTGCTCGTGATGCAGTGAACCATACCATTTGCTTTAGTGGCACGCCATCTGCATCTTATTTTTATTTTGTTTACTGACTTTCCACCCATGTGCGTACTTCATAGTATCGGTACACTGATGTATACCCCACCGATAACAGCGGCCTGTTTTTCATGCCACACTTGGTTCACGTTGAGCGCCGTTGTTTCGTGCAAGGAGTTCACACTGGAAGCAGAACTACCCCTAGAAGAAACTGAAATAGGTGGAAGTTTTTCCTGTATTGTGGTGCAAGATCGTGGGCAGTGACCGTGCTGATTGTTTTGGGGCTGTTGCTGTTTGTGTGGCCTAGTGTAAACTGTGCACTTTGTACCTGCACGACATTGTGTGCGAGCACCTGCAGTCCCTGAACTGCGCTGCTCTGCTGGAGATGAAAGTGGCTTCTTTCTTCTCTAGCAGTTGTAGTTCTGGTCAGCGCTGCCTCTCCCACCCCTCCTTATTCCCTCCCTACTTCCCTGGATTTCTTACTGTAGGAGTCGTATCTTCCAGAGATGATCCTCAGACACCACTGCGCTCATAAGGATCTGCGCTTCATATCACCCAAAGTAAAAACAACCCCCCAGCAGATGTTTTCTGCTCTTTCAGCTATACAGTCTGTGTCTCCTATATAGTCAGTTGTGTGATGGCCACAGACTGTTTGGGTGCCCATTTACTGGGGCTGAATATAAGAACCCTAATGTAGTAGATACGATACCATTACATGAGGTGCACAGGTACCTCCGCTGTCCCCCCACGACCCCACAGGGTGACGTGCTCTGCTGGAGGAATGTGGCCATTCTGCTCTGGGACCTGGGCTGGAGCTGCTCTGTAGTGCTGTGGCCAAGCTCATAAAGCCACCCAAAGGTTCCTGGAGCGCCCTTTGCAAAGAATAGTATTGTTATTGATAGTTTTTCATTAACTAGGTTACCCCAGCTTCCTGTTATCAGACATGTTTGAGAGTTGACTATTGCATTATATTAGAGTTCCTTACTCCTACTTCACGGTCTAAAAGTTCAAGTTTTTGTTTTCAATTAAGGCCGTTTTGTGCTTTGGGTCCTTCGGGGTCCAAACTTTGCAAGATTGTTTTGATAGAAAAGCCTTTGCTATAGTGACAACCAAGATACAAGTCACTGCATTGCTTCTTCAAAACTAGATGAGAGTGAAAAACAAGTTAATGTTCATTGAACAAACTTTCCTTTTTATGTACAGAATTTGCATCTGACACTGCTGTGATCATAGGGTTGCATGATCAAGAGTTCTTGCTGTTGGGTAAATCAAAACATGTTATTCAGAGGGTGACTCATGGAAAACGAAGTAAAAGTTTTATAATTGGATCCTTTGCAAGTGCTAAATGGCACATTGCAATAAAATCATTAAGGTCTCTGCATAAACATCATTTATGTACTGCTAATCCGATCCTAAAGTGAAAAAGCCTTCAATGAGCATTTAGTACAAGAAATTCATATTTGGTTACAGATGGATTTCTGACTTTGTGATTTGTTTGAGTTGTAACATATTGTCTGATTTTAAATCACAAGATCCAACCTGAACCCAACAGGAAGTTTCCCATGCAGAATACTCGTCAAATCCTCCTCCGCCAGGACTTCGGAATAGTCTGGAGGACACTAACTTTAAGATAGAAAGAAATTACAGAAAATGCATTTTGCTGTTAGTTCTTCTGGCATTAAATTCTGTCTTTGCAGGATGCGATACTTTTGTTCCTAACATTATGCTCTTCAATATCCTGGTAAATGATCTTGTCCTTCACTTGTGCACCACTTCGAAGTCCCGAGTCTTCATTCTAGAATACTTGTACGTTGAAACGTGGGAGATCTTCTGTAACGTTAACATTTGCCGATGATGGAGAAGAGCTGACATACAGCAAAAGACTGGAGAGAAGTGCTGGATGAGATGTGCTAATGTGCTAAGTGCTAATGTGCTAGCAGTGCTAGGAATAAAATGGCTGGACTCAATTGGCAAAACTTAATAGAAGAGTTTAAATTCTGTTTACTTTATATATGAGAGAACTGTCAGTGTTAGGATACAGGAGGGAAATGAACTGAGCGAAAAACTTGCATCCTTGTACATATAAATGTGTGGGTTAGGGCAGGCTGAGTTACAGGCTAAATTGAAGTTGGGTGAAAACATAGTTTAGGCTAACCCAGAATATGAACTGTCACTCTGGGGAATATAATGACTTATTAAGAGTAGTGTGTCTGGGAGGAAATAGACGCTCAGATTTTCCCTCATATTCAAACACAGAACTGTGGATAGTGAATAAAGAAAGCACTGTCTTCTGGGGGGACGTTTCCTTAGTAGCACTCATCTATCTGATCCATGTTCTTATTCCTTTCAGAGAAAGAGGAAATCCCAGGGAAATAAGATATCACTGACCATGCCAGTTTAAATTTGCTTGTACACATATAAGCATAAATGGCATTACAAAATTGAACAAGTGGGGTGTAGGGAATTTCCAGATCCCAAGGTGAAAATAATTTCAGAGAAGTATAGACAAATTTGAAGCATTATCACTATAAACATCAGTTACCAGGACCTTTGCTGCTGCCACCTATTTCTGTACCTTTGGTCAGGAGAGAGGATTTTTCTTTCACAAGACACAAACCCATGAACAGGCCTGCAGGTATTTTGTTGCACTCATTATATTTGTACCAGGGGATCCCAGGATATTTCAGGTTGGACCTCGGGGAGTCTCTTGTCCAACCTCCTGCTCAGCAGAGGATCAGCTCTGAGAGCAGAGCAGATTGTTCAGGCTTCGTCTGGCCACATTGCTGTAAATAAATTTTAAAAAGTAGTTGTGGTTATTTAGAATAAAACCATCAGTCAGTTAATAGGGAAATTGTGACACACTTGTCATAAAAAACAACACTTTTCAAAAGCAGGTGTGTGTGTGTTCTCAGTGATACTGGCAAAAAAAAGCAAAGAACAGACACACAAATACTGAACCTATTTTGACTGATCAGCCCAGTATTGATTTTTATCGCTCATAAAAATTATGTCTTAAATTGGATGGTAATTGGTTTCAGGCAAGGATCATGACCACCTTCTGAGCCTCTCGTTAGAGCTCCAGCCTCTGCTCACTGAGTGAAAAGAGCCTGATGATACAGGATTGCTGCGATTTGGATGAGTGCTTCAAGCTGGGCTATTATTTTGCAATATTTATGAGTTCAAATATTGAACTGAATTTGAAAATTTAATATATCTACATCTTTTTAGTTGCCAGGTTTTCCTTTGTGACATGGTGGCAATGCGAAGTACCCTCAAGCTCTAGGCAAGGTAGCGTATTTTAGCGGGTTGATAGTTGTACGAGAGGCTGGCTTGGTGCCACTGCCATCTTCCGGACAGGCTGCAAATCAGTTTGCACCTAGATCTGTCCCTTCGCTTTGTCGGTCTGTCCCTTTTTTGGTGGCTTAGATTGCATCTTCACTGTCATCTTCATCAAGTCTCCACTGACACTGAAAGGGATGTCTCTATCCTTAATCCAGATTTCTACCTTGTGCTGGCTGAAGGATTTGTGCAGACCTGTAGTGTGATGGAGCAGGAGCTCATCCGACCAACATCCGAACACTGGAGCTGTCACAAAAGTGCAGGATGGCAGGAGAGCATCAAAGTAGGCTCCTTTCAGCAGAAATCTGGGCATAGATCCTATCAGCATGACCCCAAAAGAAAGGGTAAATACAGAGAACCTCAAATTCAATGTACAGTAGAGTTTTATGCCATGATATGGCCTAGCAAACCTTTCTTGAAAAGAAACGTCAGGAGCCTTGGAAAAGTTACTTTTTTGTTGTTGTTCTTTCTTTTTTCCTTTTGTTTTGTTTTATTGTTTGTTTGTTTGTTTTTTTAAATCTGTTTCTCTGCCAAGACGTTCAATGGAATTACAGCAGTCTGGAATTGCCAGAGGTGTTGGACATCTTTTTAGTCCCTATCTAGCCCATTTTAGGTATATCAGGAGTAGACACTTATAAGTTAAAATGTTGTTTGTTAGGACCTTTCTGTTCAATAACATTTATTTTTGAAATTCTTGTAGGAACCAGAAAAAGAAAATAATTACCCATGTTTTTTATGCCAGAGTATGGTTTTATAATTGGATTTCCTCAATCCATGCTTAGATGTAATGGACTTCAGAAAGTCTTAAGTACTCCCAGGAAAATAGAGGAATGCTGTTACTGTACTGAGGCAATATTTGAAATTACATATGATGTGACACAAATAGAATTGGTAAATAAGTGGGAGACTGATTTTTTCATGTACCTAGTGGAGCTAAGGAGGACAGAAGAGAGTGGTCTGCTGAGGCCTGTGGAGGGACAGGGGTACACTCAACTGAGGGAAAGAATTTAATGCCAAATCTTAGAGACATCCCGGAAATGTTGAAGTAGAGGAATATGGATCAGCCCGCTGGAAAGCAGGAAGTCGTGCATGTTAAAATCAGCCTTTGCTGTGAGTGGGAGTTCTCGGCACCGCTTGGCACTACCACTTGGCCAACTAATATCTTGGCACTGGAGCTCACCTTGACCAGGAAATGGTTTTCTCTCAAGATTAACGTGGCAGGGAGGCAGCTTCGCTTCTCTTTGAACACCAGCCTGGTAAAGACGATTTTAAAAATGATTCTGCTTGAGCGGGTTTATAAAAAATTGTTTGGGTGACAATAAAAGTTCTTCAACTTTGCCCGGAACAGTCGCTTCCATTGAAGTTGCTTCGTTATATGATGTTTACGTTATCGGGAGAAGTATGTCAAACACAGCCTTGGAGGGCAACTTCTGTGTTAGAGAAAAGGTGGAGAGGAGGAGAAAAAAAGTTTCACATAGAATGAGGACCCTAGTCCCAAAACCAGACCTGAAAGATAGAATCTCATGTTCAGCCTGTGAAGGATTTTCTCTTCTCCTGCCATTTCATTCTGCAATGGAAAGAGAGGGGATATCTCCAGCTCTGGATTAGGACCTAGCTTTGGGGTCAGGCAGAGGTAAAAGGGCGCAGCTGAGGGAGAGTAAGGTTTTAACCTTAAACAAATTACAGCTGTAGTGATTAAAAAAGGTCTGTGCATCAGACCTTTATTAAAAGATAGGCTCAGGAGTTGTGTTGGCTTCAGTTGGATCTCTAATACGTAGCAAAAGCAAATGAGAGTGAGTAATGGAGAAGAGAATTAGACTCTCTAGGGTGCGAGACCCTCGTAGCCAGCAAAAGTGTGCTGCTAGGGTTTGGCATTTCTTCATTTCCTTTTTTTTTTTTTTTTTTTTTTTTGCCTTTTTTCTTCCAGCATTGTGTCTGTCTGGCAAACTCCAGTTCAGGGAAATGTAGGATATCCCAGAATTTCAATTCCTGAACACTGAGGTGTGCGTTTGCTTGCACTTTCAACGTGCAGCACTTCTGATGCTTCATGCATAGCTGATACTTCTTGTTATTTGTCATGTGGATACAGCAAAGATGAGTCTTGCTGAAGGGAATTTTGTTAGACCGGTGTGGAAACAGGTACCTGGCCCCTGCTGACATTTCTAAGCATGCAGCTGCAGGAGCGTTGAAGGATAAGGCCACTGCAGGATTGTCAACAAGGTGTTCTGCAATTAAAAAGAAAATATTCCTTGAGGCTTTCACTTTCTCTTGTGAAACAGTTCTTGCCATCACGAGGAAGGGAGCTGTGGCACAGACAGTTTATAGAAACTCTCTGTTCCCATAAACAGCGTGTTGGAATCATCTGAAATGTCAAAACAAATGTTCAAACTGGATATCGCATAATTGAGTGGATCAGGTAGAAAACTAGCACTCTGCAGATGCGGATCCTACTATTATTTTTGACATCCATTTTGATACTTATCCACATAATTATTTTCTTCGTGCATTAGTCTCTGTTTTGCAAAGTGAATCTAAAAGCTTCCGCCCAGGAGAGTGGCTGAGCAAAGTGCAGTACAAGGCAGAAACGGAGGACGTGGAAAGGTGGGGTTGGCTGAGTTCTCCTAATTAAAATGTATGATGAAAGGTTGCTGTCGGATACAGGAGGTGGTAGTGATCCCACAAAGTCTATGTATCTGTTAGAGATCAAAGACACATTCTGAGCACAGTTTGGTCCAAAAAGATTTATGAGAGATGTCACAAATCTGAACGAAGACTTTACTTACCCTTTATTTGTGCAGGACATGATTAGATACTGCAGTAGCTGTCAGAAGTGGGAAGTCTGGAGTTGGAGTTGTAGGTAGATAAATAGATAGAAAGGACAAAAGCTGTAATTATTGATTTCTGTTTGGAAAGCATCATGGTGTTCCCAAGGCCTCCTCAGTATTGCAGAGCGATGCCGATCAACAGCAGTGAAGCCGCAGGCTGGTGCCAAGCATTCATATCCATTTTGTGGAGCAGCTTTGAGATCTACAGATGATAAAACTGTTAAGGATTATTATTAATGATTCAGAGTTCCTGGCTCCTTTCTTTATATGTGGTTCATCAGCCTGTCTTTCCCTGCCATTTTCACATAATTGTTTGAACAACCCGAATATCTTCGAAGTAGCTTGAGCTTATGTTGAGGCGCAGACTTTACAAATGCAGTCTTTCATCTGATACACTCAGCTTTAATTTTGCTGCTTTAATGGGACTCTCTTTCCCCAAATGTACATGATGGAGCTTGCAGTCTGTTGTACGTGCTCTTCTCTCCCAGTGATAAATTTGCCCAAGCATCTCCAGTATGTGTAGGGCAACACGTAGGTAGCTGCTTGTGTGGTTTTCATTTCCACGGGCAGATACACAGTGAAGGGTTTGTGTGGCTGCTGCTTGAACAACACTTGAGCAAAGCTCCCTCCCGCCCGGCTGTCGCTTCTGTTGTTGTACTTTGCTCTTGGTGACATCATTGGTGGCAGCTAAATGAAGTGCATTAATTGTTAGATGTGATTTGACCAAGGATGTTGGCTTTTCCTGGCAGCCAGCTTTGTATGGGAAGCCGCTCACCGAATATATCGCAGTAATTTAGTTAAAAGTGTCAGTAGAAATGGAGTTGGTCTGTATATATAGGGGGGAGATGGATGATTAAAGGCGACTAAAGGAGCCGTGTGATTTCTTTTGAAACGTTTGAAGGCTGATTTGGCATTCTGACTGAGCAGGCAGGCTCACGCTGCGCTCTCAGCACTCAGATGTGTTCTTCAGGCTCCTCCTGAAGAGGTGGTTCCTCGTGGTCTGCCCACATTTCTTCAGAAGGCTGTTTATATAAATGCCATTATCTGCTGAGATCAATTTGGGTGATGAGGTTAAGGAAACTCTTCTTGCTAACTTTTTCTTGTAGTTGCTGAAATAGAAGGCGGGCTGAGCAGGGAGTTTCCAGAGGAGATACTTCAAATGAACCAGCGCTGCAGAGACCAGGGCAATGGCAGGAGTTTAAATTCTATGCATTAACAGCCACAGCTTCCTAATTTTCCTTGGGATCCGTATGCTCTGCGCACAGGGAGAGCTTAATCCCTGATGTTCTCCAGAGAAGTCTCTTCAGCAGTGCTCACTTAATCTTCCTCCCTGGATGCTCTCCTTCCATGACAATGTCCTCTCCAGAAATGTAAGTCTGAGGGATCTGGTGTAAATCACTCGTGATCTGTTTGTCATTGAGGTTGGACACTTACCGATTAGCCCTAGTAGGAAATGCAGTCCAAGTCTGGGAGTGCACTTTGAACGTATTACCCTTAGCCATACGACTATTCTTCCTTCCTCACAAACATCCTTTTATGAAAGCAGAAGGATATTGCATAATCAAATCTACTTTCTGCTCTTTATATTGCTGTGTTTACTTTGAAATTATTTAATCTTAAAAATAGATTAATCACTTTCACTTTGCATGCTACCTGGATTTTTTTTCAGCTACCTATACAAGGCCAGTGCTGCAGTATTTCACATGGGAATGTAAGCAGGAGAATTCTCAAATGAAAACTGAAAGAGGAAACCCTCTTACCTGTATTTTTCCACCTGAAGAAGATAGAGAAAAATCTGTGCAATAAATCATTATCAAAAACCGCCCATTTTATGCATCTTCTTCTAAAGTAGCTTAAAGCAAAGTTTGAAAATTAATTCCCTCGTTATTCGTCTGGCAGGACTGTTAAGTTCCCAGCTTCCCTTTTATGAGGGAAAGCATCCCAAGATAACTGTCTAAAATAAACCAGGTGAATCATGTAATGGAAGTGCCAGTTTATTTTCACTAGCTATAAAGGAAATCCTTGTGGCTAACTTGGATGCAAATATCTACTCTGTAAGCACGTGCTGTCGTAGGGGAGACGAATCCCATTTGCTAAGTCCTCCTCCCCTCCAGTTGGGAGGCAGAATATTAGGAGCTCTCCGCAGCTTGCAAAGAAAAACTGGAATGGACTTCCACGAATTTTTATTTTACTTTATAAATATCTGTCGATTCTTCTTTTCCTGCCAAATTTTGCAGTGGGGATTACAATTAGGCTGAAAATCAATCCGCCTGTCAAAGTCTTGCAGTTCTCATTTCAAAGCACTCAGAATATACTGTAGATGCTTGTTTGGAAGAGGTTCAGCGTTACCAGCAGAAAACCTGCAGGCACTTTCAGTAAGCCCAAAAGACCATCTTCAAAATGCAAAAACTGTTGTAATTGTCATATTCCCCCCAAACTATTGGCTTGACAGTGCTGATGTGTTCCGATAATGATACGACCTGCACTTAAAGTGGACTGGAAAAATTAAATTGATGTTTGAGATTTGTTTCCCTTAGGTTATTTGTATATTAAAAATGGAGTGATTTTGGCAAGATGCTGCTGCTGTGTGCGACTGTATTGGCAGGGCCTGTAGATGTCGGTACGGAGGGTACTGCTGTGCATTTGGGGGAATATTTACCCCACAGGTTGTTACTTGATAATCATGAACATGGAAGTATAAAAATACTCCTAGGCTGACAGGTCTGGAAAGAGGCAAACTCCCAAAGAACAAGTCCAGGACGGTCCGTGTTGCTTCAGGCCTTCGTGTGCTGCTTCACGAGTAGGGTTTGGATTTTTTAGGAGGGCAGCTCAGTACTTGGGCACCATTTAGTTCTTGGCATCCTTCTGGACTTAATCTTACATATAGGAGGGAAAAGGAAATTTCTCACTGCAGTAGTGCGGTTCTGCTGTCCTGTCTTGGAAGGAGGAAGACAAAATTGCTCTTCCATCCCAACAACAAGTACTCCTTGTCATCGCCCATGGCATTTATCAGTAAAATTCCTTCCCTGCTCCAATCCGAATTGACAGTTGTTTTCTCATAGGCGCTAGGTGTCAGTTCCAAGGACTGAGTCAGGTGTTGAAGTGTTAACAATAACTTTTTTAATCCTTTTCTATTAAAATCACACACACAGGGAATGTGGGGTGCGATGCCATGACAAGTACCGTCTCCGAGTGCCCGGTGATCGTTACGTCGGTGCTGAACCGACTTGTTCCTTTCGGAGGGAATGTGCGTTGGGGCAGAGACGTGCTAAGGCGCTTTTCAAAAGGGCTGAGGTAAATTAAGGAGCTGGCAGCAAGGAGGAGCAAGGAGCCTAAAGGAAAAGCTGCTGCCAAACGCTGCCGTCCCTGCCAAGGCCAGGGCCCAGCAAGGCACCCTCAGGAACGTGTCCGGTGCAGGAGACGACTTGCCCGAGAAGATGATTCAGTGGGTCACGGTCGGCCGCGTCGCGGCTTCTGCGCTGCCGTGAAGCGCTGGGGTTGGCCGCCGTAGGCAGCGACGTGCGTGACCTTTCGGGATGGCTGGTTCTCGAATGGAAAAACACCGCGCTGAGGGCTGGGTAAGCGTGAAAGGCCACGAACGGCCTCACTGCCATCAAATCCCTGCCGCTCTGCTCGTGTTGGAGGGGATGGTGGCTGGCTTCATGGTGGAGCCCTGGGGAAGCTCTCTGTCAGTACAGCAGTGACTGACGCCATCGTGCTCAGGAAAAAGGAGTGAAAATATTGGAAATTGTGCTAATATCAGCTGATTCTCAGGCAGCTGAAGGCTCTTCAGCGTTTTGAAAGTTCTGAAGACGCAGGTATCCCGTGGAAGTGCACACAGGTTGGCGTTTGGCTCATGCGCCGTGGCGGGAAGTGAAGCCTTCTTGGCGCTAGAACCCCTCCAGGATGCCAAGAGTTTCTCCCCTGCCATCTAGTGGTGAATATAGGGGAGGAGGGCAACCCCGAAACCCTTCTCCCTGCAACGCTACAACGCGCTACAACGCGCCCTTGCTTGGGACACCAGCGGCTGCTCCCGGTCCCTGTGCCTCCCTCAGTTCCCCGGTGCTGTGGCCCTGAGCTTTTAAAGATTGAATCTTAATCGGAAGAATGCACAGAGTTACTTTTTTTTTAGTGTATTACATAGAGTATCTACCAGCTTAAGAGGCCTGCACCTTGAGAGCAAGAAAACGCAGTTCACTGGTTTTATGCTGCTACCGCCTCCCTGTTTTGGGGATCTGGATGGGCCTTGGAAATGCAATAAATCTAAAATTGCAACAGCTCTGTGTTGGGAAGGGGAGAGGGAGCTAACGGCTAACTCGTCCCCATGTAGTAACTCCTCAGCAGTTAAACAGAGGTACTACACCCTGAGATCCTAGATTAATGCTAGGACATTGGCTACTCAAGCAAGCTGCTCCGTTTCATCTTTCTCACCACTAAAGAAAGCTGCTCGAATGGCTAAACAGAATTGTGAAAGGCTTCCAAAATCTTTCAAAAAACCCTACATTCATCACCGAGATAAGAATAGGCCTTACAGGGAGGAGTGTTAAAAGGCATGGGCTTTATACCGCAATTTGGCATGTATATGCGGTGAATTATGGTCCAAATTAAATCTGTCCTGAGTGTTTGTCTTTGCTGTTATCTTTGGTTGAAATTCTGGCACGGAGTTAGCATTGCTCAGGTTGAAGTTTATATGTGCTTGCTGTTCCTAGGATTTTTACCTAGAGGTCATCGTGTCCTTTTCTCTTATTACCAGGAAACTTTCTTGCTGTTTGAACTAAATTATGTGATCAGGCTGTTCTAGCTACAAGAATAAGTAGGCAGAGTAATTCTGTACTTCCGTGCGTGCCCCTGAAATCTAATTTTTTTGCATCAGTGTTACAATTCAGCCTTTTCTATCAGTTCCAACAGCTCAGGACTTTCCTTGTGCAATGCAAGCATATGAGAGCAAATCTGGGGGGGGAAAAAAAAAAAAAAAAAAGGAGATTTCCAACACTGGAAATACAAATTTCAAGTAGCACTAGAACGAATAGAGTTAAACATCTACGAATGGCCAGCAGGCCAAATGGGAATAAAACTAAGTATGCCAGTATTAGATGCCAAAGAAAAGTAAGTTTATCTGTTGTAACTTAAGGTCTGCTTATTCAGTTTGGAGAAGACGCAGAAATAGCAGTGAGAACAGAAATCAAAACCTGGACTTTGCGCTGCGCAGAGGAGTCTTTTTCTCTATAGGATGTGATCAGGCTCCTCTCCCCGAGTTGTGTACGTCTGCGTGTGCAGACACACAGAACACAGCGAGGGGGTGAGAGAGACGCCACGCGACTCCCGAGTGTCTGACGTCGTGATCACGGCGCGTTGTCGCGCTGCGGGGAACACACGGCTCCCACCTCCCAAGTAAGTGATTTAGCAATAGAATAATACACAAGTGTTGAGCAGCGTGTTTTGAAAAGTTTGGTGTAGTGCTTCGTGTTGAACATAAGCACTGTCTGGGTGTTTCAAGCATGTTTGGAGCATGCAGGAGAACAGTCTGAAAGGTCAGGCTGTATTCCTGAGTTCTGGATGTGGTACCTGCAATATACTTGCCTAAATGTTTGGCCCACCTTGGCTCCTGGGTAGAGATGCTAGCACACCTTTATGTACTGGGGATATTTCTGGCCCTAACCTCCTTTTATACAAACTTTAGGTACCTACAAGACCCATCCCATCACAATTTAGCGTTAAATGAGGTTAGGTTTTAATGTGTACCTGGTTTAGTTCTTGAACTTCGCACTTGCACAATCTGTAGGTACCAGCACAAGGGACACGGCCAAGAGAGAAACCCCAGCATTTGTCAGTGAAGAGCGGTGCCGAGTACCCATAGAAATGAGGTGGAGAGCGTTTTATCTGTTTGCATGGAGACACCTAAATGTCCTTGAGATGGGATTTTTGTCTCACCAGCTGTGCCTATATCTGCTTATGTATCACCAGTATATATCTGCTTATATACTGACAGTATCCTCCACTCCAGGGAGCAGTGCTTAGTCTTCAACCCACATAAGATAAAAATGCCCTTTTTTTATTTCCAAAGCAAATTCTGTGTCTTGACAGTGCTGTAGCATTTACATTGAGCCTCCTGTGGGCCACATGAAGAACATCATAGGACAATATTCAAAGCTTTATAAGTCTTTCTGTTTTGTTCTGTACTGTTTTGGTACCTGAAGCAAGTGAAGTAAAATGAGTATGATACCAAATCAGTGTTTTTGTACCCCGAGTGATATGAGCTTGGGTTTTAAGACCTGGCTGCTTGAAGAGCTGAGTTTTAAGACCAGATTTTAGTCCTAAAATCCCAAAGTTGATTTTGTGTGTGTGGATAGTCACAAGTCGCAGCGTGGGGGGCTGCATAACCTGACAGTGCTGCTATTCCTGTAATTAAAAAACCTAAAAAACCGCACTGAGAAAGTTTGCCTCATGCATTTGAAAATGTTTCGCCTTTTAAACATTTTTATTTTTTCTTTAACCAACATTAAATCATATTTGCTAACAAATGCTATGTGGTACCCTACTCAGACTTGGTAAAGACTGAAGATAAACCATTCCCACTACTATGGGATTTCTCTTTTAAGCAAGTATTTTTTTTATATCAAAAAAGCACATGCTTCTTACCTATTGACTTTTCCCTTGCTCAATAGGTTTTGATTTTATGACAGGAAATAGCTGAATGTTTGTACTAGTAGGATGCAACATGTGACTTTATGGCTGCAACGCAAAAAGGCTTTTATTAGTAAAACTTAATGTGTAACAGGGTAATTCCGTCGCACCTATTACTATACTGGCTTGATTTCTTACAAAATAAGTTGTACTTCCTTGAAGGCCTTATATAAGCCCTAGCTGGGAATGAATCCAGCGTGTTTGCGCACAATAAAAGAGCTGCTTCAGATCTGGCTCTTATTTAGAAATAGTGATAAACAAGTTTATATATAGGCACTGTTATTATGTACAAAACTTGCTGAAAAAATCCCATTTTATAAGAACAACTCGTGGTTATAATTTATGCTAATGGCACTCTCTTCGACCCAAGTCATGAGCAAACCTGTTGTAGTAATGCAAGGCAAGTTTTAAAATACCCAGACCTTCACATCTCCCAATCCATGTGTACAAAAAGGGCTGAGTGCTGCCCAGCCCGATGCTGTTGGTGACAGAGACACATTTGATAAAAGGGCTCGGAAACTTCAGCTGACATCCAGCATATGCAAATGCAGGTGCCCTTGTGTGTTATATTTGGACTTCAGTGTTTTTTCCCCATCCATTTCAAGGCAGCCTGTAACAGCCGAACAGGGATTGATCCCTCTCTTTCATCACCCACGTCCAGTTATTCTACACGAGACCTGGCAGCCCCTTTTGGCCGAGAGCTGAACGTCGGCGCTTGGGAACAACAAAGGACCGTGACTTACTGGTTTCTTTTCTTTCTAAGCAGGCAGATCCCCAAATTACTACTTGTCAGAGCTCGGTGAACAGGCGTGTGTCTCTAGCAGGTACGCTTCGATCTCACCCATGTCAGGATGGGTTTTATTAAGCTTTGTTGCCACCTTATGTTCTGCGTCCTTTTTTTGTGTGTTGTCGTAGAGCTTAGGAGAAGGACCGGACAAAATGTGGCAGGACTCAAGCTTTTAAGCAGCCTGTTTTTAAGGCCAAGTTGCCATTTTGCTCCTCGCTCCTCTCTTAATGAGCTGAATAGTTAAGATATGTTAATGTAAGTAGACACACGAGAAGGGGTGAAGCAATATACTGACACGTTGAATAATTAGATCATCCTCCTGCACAGGAAAAAACCCAAGTACGAAACAGGAACAAGAAGTCCCTCCCTCCCCCACTATAGAGGCATCAGGTCGGGTGCTTTCTGCATGCAGAAGCAGGTTAGACAATTACATCTTTGGTATTGATTCCTTTTTGCGAAATACCTGAAAATTCTGAGCATAATGTATAGTGGTAGTTGTGTTCTCCCCAGCCTGAGAAGTTGGAATCTTGTTTTGGATGGCTGGATTTGTGAGCTGCGTATCCGCCATAAAACAAAAAATTAACATTGCTGGACTGAATTCTTAAATACCTTAGTATTTAATCAGCCCTTCCTTGATGGGAAGTTTATCCTGGATGGGAATTAGGTAAAGGGGATCTTGCAAAGAGGTGCAAGACATTGCGATGGCATCTGTCGTAGTATTTGTCCTTTCGACAAAAAACGATGCTACTTAGTTCTTAAAATACTTATTCCTTTACAGCTGCTCGCTAATCACTGAGATTATTAGCCCGCATGAGCTTAAGGACGGCCGCAGAGAAGGCCGGTGACAGTAACACAGGTCGGCTTGCGCGGGAGCCGCTCTCCGTCGCCAAGTTTGCCTCTTCGGGTAAACATCGCGCTTCGCTTTTGTTCTCCCATTTAATCATTTCCTTCGAAGAGTTAACTTCCTAAGCGGCCGCAGATTAGTTCTCTCAGTTGTTTTAATTATTTTTCTTGTCACGCACGGCGAAGGTCTAGTGTTTGTGAAATGTCTTCTTTTTTTGTCCCCCCTTCCACTGCTGCTCCAATTATGCTGGCACAGAAAACCAAACCCAAGCGCTTGCTGGCGACGGGTCTTGTCGGTTTTCACAGATTTCACCTTTTTGCATCGCAGCCGTGCGGGTTATCGTACTTTGCTTGCAGATGGTTTGATCCCTCCAGAACGCAGTTATTTTTTCTGCAAGGGATCAGGGAGACTCTTTTTTAGCAGCTACTCGCTACCAGTGGGCTCCCATGTGCTCGCAGCTGACTAATTTCCTTTTGTATTGCTGACAGGTGACTCAAAGCAAAAACTAGCAGATGGCTACGGCGTTAGGCTGTGGCCAGAGCCCTCCAAGATGACTTTTGGAATTTCCATCAAAGCAGGGATTAGGTTCAGGATATACCGAAGGCACAGAGCACGCCGGGGGAGAGTGAAACGAGAGGAAATCATTCACAGCGAGTCATCCTGCGGTTGGGTGATTCAGGGGTCTGCTGTTGGTGGTCAGAAAGGCACGTGGCTAAATCTCCATCTCTGTGTGCTGCTCAGGCTGCAGGCTGCCTCTGCAAACTCCCTCTGCCCTTTTGATTTTTGTCCAGTGAGTTATTTCCAGAAAGGAACTGCTCTATTTTCTGGAATGAGTATTGTGAAATTCCTTTTTTTTTTTTTTTTTTTTTTTTTTTTTTTTTTTTTTTACAGTAGGCAAGTTTTCAAATGGTGATTTATCGATGAAGTATTTTACAGAATCACAGCTAAAAGATCTTCTTAAAAAAAAAAAAGAATATCCTGTGCAATAGGGAAAGTAAAAGCATCTCAGTTTCCAAGCGGTGGAGGAATAACTGAAAGAGCTAGTTCTTGGAATAGTAGATCCATTGGCACTGGTTGGTGATTTCCTGTGCGTTTGCTGCAAGAAACACTCTGTGATGTGAGTAGGTGGTACTAAAGGCTTGTTACGAAACCCATTTTCAACCAGACGTTTTGAGTCATGTATCGGGAAGAGGGCTAGCAGCTCCCGAGCGTGCTCTTTGTCTGAGCAGGGCGCTCGTGGCGCGCACGCAGCGCGCTCGGAGCTCGCGTGGGGCCACGCGGATTGGGAAGGGACCGGGCGTTACGCGAAGGGCGCTTCTTCCTGCCGCGCCGCTTCCGCAGCCAGCAGCGAGCACGCGGGTTAGCAGGAGCAGGGTGCAAGGTGCATAAGGAGCAGTTTGCTGACTGCTTTAATTGTGAGTATTTGCTCTTGGCTTTTTTTTTTAATTCCCTTAGATACCAGGAACAAAATGGAGCTGCGTCAATGCCTCCTGCAGAGCAAGGTGGTTATTTGAAGCAGTTTGGTTCTGTTCTGAAAGCAGATGGGTTGCCTCTAGCAGGAGGCAGTTGGCTTTTCCATCAGGAAAAAAAGAAAAGGGGGGGGTGTTTAAGGGAATTGGTCTGGCTCCTAAACTGCAGGAATTGTTGACCTACTGACTCAGTTATGAAGAGCGAGGGAGCCGCTCTCGCTGTGGTTTCTCCTGTCGACGGCAGATTCAGAGGATGGCTGCGATCGAACGAGCGTGACTGGAGGCGGCTCTAGTGCCTGCTGCCTTTCGGGCTTGTTTTGTGCCGAGCTTCTGAATAATACCTCAACTTCAGCGGGGACACTTCTGATAACCCACGGGTGAGTCTGCGTGCTTCTGATTTCCAGGTGGTATCCTCCTCACTAGCTGCAATTGGTGGAGAAGCTCTAAGTGCCCTTTGAACGGGGCAAGTTGTGTTGGGCTTTTTACTGGTGCAGCTTTTGCAGAGAGCACTGGCTGGTGAGCCTGAGGTCAGGAATTAATAAAGTAGGGGCCAAACTTTGCAGAGCAGGTTCATCTTGGGCAAAAGCAACTCTAGATTCCTCTTCTTTCCCCATTTGCACCTGCCCTTGGTTATAGGCGGAGGGTTGGGATCAGCCCTCATGAGTCACTGTTGCTCCTTCAATTTTCTGTTACGTTTCCCTGAAAGGGCTTCCGTCTTCCTGGATTTCACATTAAAATCTCCCTGTCTGCGCGTGGAATTAAATCTAATGATCCTTTTCCTAAAATATGCCTAAAATATAAGTGAGGGAATTTTTAAGTTGCTTAGTATATCATTTAAAAAAAAAGACAAATCATTAAAATCTTTTGGGCTGATGGAGCTTGATCTGAAATTCCTGAATTCTACTATTGCCTCTGCTACTGTTTTCTTTTAGGGGGAGACTGGAGGTAGGGCAGGGCATCATAGGCAAGTCATTTATTATTCCTAGTTGTCAGCTGAATAAAAGGAGGATCCCGATAGTTAACTTCCCTTTAATAAATCGCTCTCCCAGGGTTATCACTGTGTTTTCCTTCTGGAGAGGAAGGTGGTTTCCTGACACTGCAGCTCTTTGATTTCCAGAAAATCGGTTTGTGTGCATAGATGCCTAGGAGATAGGGAGAGCGCCGGAGCGCTGATTCCAGGCACCCTCCCGGGTGACACGTTCCCCATCCGTACTCGGAATTGCTGAGGCCGAGCAGCCGGGTCCGGAGCGACGCTGGCAGCTCGCTAGGAGTGGTTGTTTTTCTCCTCCTGGGTGGATGACACAGGGAAGCCTCGCGTTTCCAAACACGCTCCAGCCCATCCTCCCGCAGTGGCAAGGCGGGCTGGAAATGTTTTTCTCCCTTTTTTTTGGAAGCAGCAACCAAGCAGGCAGTGCAACGAGCGTCCCTGCAGAAAGCCAGCACATAAAAAGAAGGGAAAGACGGAGCTTTGCACCGTGTTTCCTTTTGTTAGAGGCTTCCTTCGGCTCTCAGGATGAGAAGTTAGAGCCTGGTGACTTTCTAGTGAAGCAGTTTTACCAAAAGGAGTGGGCGTCCGGGTCAGAGCAAAGTCACTCGGTTGTTATGTGGGTGTGAAAAGCCTAAGAAAAGGAAAGGGCGGAGGAAAATATTTGACTTGAATTAAACAAATAAAGGGGAATGTTATATGAATTAGATATTTGGATTCGGATTTTGCCAAGTATTTTTGTGAATTCACTGCCTATCTTCCTAAAATCCTTTATCTAACTAGAGGCTTATCAAAATGTTCTCAGCAGGCGCTGTATTAAAAAGAAAAAAAAAAAAAACATTGTTTTCTTATCATTTCAGATAGAGAGAAAGGAAGTTGCGGATTTTTATTGCCCCTAAATTGTTAACTGCTAAACCTGAAATGAAGCAGTGGATCACATTTCCTCAGGCTTACACTAGAACAGTTTCAATTACTAAGAAATTTGGAGTGGGCCCCTGTTGAAGGGAGAGAAGCTGTAGAGGTTCAGTTAATCGTCGTTTACCCACCTGCAATCCTTGGAAGAGCCACAACTCTCCTGTACTAAATCATCTCTTTCAGGGAGGAGGCTCTTACACAGGTTGAGTGTGTACGGATCTTCAACACCAAAATTATTTGAGAATAACGTTTTATATTTTGAAACGCAATGAAATTTGTTTGTGTGTGTTTCTACTGTCTCCATTTCCATGGATTCTTAATTAATTAATTAATTAAATTTCCATGGGTTCTTAATATGATGGAAGACATTCTAAAATAAATGGTGCAGGGATTACTTTTTTTCATGCCTTTTGTGATTAGCTTGACAACAAAAAAATGCTGCACGTGGAGTCAGTTTTTACAGCACTTGATCTTTCAGACAGAAAACTGTCTCTGTTTTGCACTAGTGAACTGATTTTATATTAAAAAAATGCATCATAAACCATAGGTTTTGAAACACAAGCCGTAAATTGGATACCAGGAAAAAAAATGACATAATCTGAAATGAGACACACAGATGTGTAATGTCTTTTACTAAAACAACAGCACAATACTTGAAATTTTAGGTCTATGCAATGGCTTGATTACTTTTCATTTACGCTTATTTCCAAGGGCTTCTTATTCCTCGCATAATCAATAGAGAAATCATTTGTTTTTTCTTCAAATACTCTTGTAAATTTTTTGTATTAAGTTCTTTCTGACCCCTAGCTACCCAAATACAGATTTTGCAGCTGAAGTTTGCATACATAATTGCAAGCGGAAAAATTTGATCTGGAAAAGAACAGAGCGTTCTCTTTTATAGTTCTACTGGGCTTTTAATGCCAACACTGGAGAAAAACAGGTTCACCGAGCCAAAGAAAAATGCATATATACCAGCAATGAGAGGAGCGAATTAAAAAAAAAAAAAAAAAAAAAAAAACATTTTTATCAGCACTTTTTCAGGGTAGAGTTGTATTCTGCTGATCTCTGGTATCCGCGTCCTCGCTTCCCTTGCTCCAGCCCATGTGTTTGCTGGCAAATTGTGCTGCCCGCAGCCGGCGCGAGCTGGATGTGCTTGTGGATTTGGGATTAGTTGGTGCAACGGACTGGGAGGCAAGGGGGCATTTGGTAGTTTTAATTAACATTTGGGTACCTGAGTTGTAACTTTAAGGACCTAAACGGCTACCAAAATTCCCCATATGACCTGTTATTACAGGCTTCTGTGAAAATGCATATACAGTTTTATTGCCAAAACATTGGGTTGGCAGAGGTGAGTCATAACTGCCAAGATCTCAGCTTTGCCCTTTGATTTATTTTTATTCACCAAAAATAAAAAATATATCCAAGAATACAAATAGGTATGTTCTGTTCTCCTGCTAGGGCAGAACTCTCACGGGCTCTTAAATATCCTTGTGTAGCTCATAGGATGTATTTTCAAGCTTTAGTATAAAAAGAGCTATGTGTGCGTTTTATCTAATCTTCAGCGCAGTAGGCATGAGCAATGCTTGGAGAAGGGACCAGAAGACAGGGCTCTGCCCCATCCCTTGGGAGGCTCTTTCTCATGGAGTCATACTTGCCCTTCAGCGCTTCCTTGGATGCCTCTGTGAATTTTGAATTCCCTTCTGAACCTGCAGAGCTCGAGTGCAAAGGGTAGAAAGCAGCTCTGCTTCAGCTCCCCTTGAAGTCTGGTGGCTTGAGGACTTGGAACTCTTTGCATGGGCTTATTGTTTCAAGGCCAACAATACTGCGTTCTGTAGAGATGTTTTCGGTTGACCGTGACTGTTACATGGTGTCTTACAGTCAGTGCTGTTTGTATGACCTGAGCCTACCTAAAGAATTGAACTACTCTGATTTCATGCACAAATTCAAGGCCGGCTTCTTCCAAGGTCAGCACTGGTGACTATGAAGCCTTGGGGTGCCTTAATCAGCCAGCTAACCTTGAAAGCGTAGATCTGTTCTTCCTTCCTTTACAGAAAATTGGTTTTGACTGCGTAAAAGAACTGATCCAACTGATTGCATAGCTGCATAATTGCTAATGCTGACAGGGAATTAGAAGGTACCCATGGCCAGAAGAAAAAATAGGAGATGATGTTATGTCATTGAGTGGCACCTGCCTTTAGTTCAGTTTAACCTCATCAAGAAACCTCCCAGTCATGGGGAACCTCAGGCAAGAGCCAAGTGCCATCTTTGTTCTGCGAGCGTGAAAACTGCTGCTGCCTGGGTCGGGTATTGCTAAACCATTTTGATTTTACTTAACCAAAATAGAAGCATCTATTGATTTTCAGTCTTCCCTGTTCTCCCTCCCTCTCTGAGTTTTAGGTGACTACATTTCACTTCAGCATCAACGTACATGATCCGATATCTTCCTGTTTGTGTTTACAGCCGAAGTACTTAGAGTGGTCGTTAATAACATGGACAGTGTCAAGAACAAGTCCATTCCTTACCAAAATGTCCAGTCACCAATGTAAACCAGGAGAGTTCTTTAAGCTGTAAAGGATTATCATTTTATATTCTTTTTTTCCTTCCCTTCAATTTGTATTTTTAAAAAATTTCTCTTACATTTTTCTTTATCTTCCTGCCTCTCAAACATCCCATCGTTATAATGCATCTTTCTCCTACATGTGCTTTGGAGATGAGAGGTGGGCTCGTGCCATATGCCTTTGTGTGTTTTCATCTTTCTGCATGCGCGCTTACCTAAGAACATGAGAATAGCAAACAAAGCACATGGTCTGAGAAAGAATCTGGTATTTCACCCTGAGGGAGGATTTTCTAAGTGCGCAAATGAAGAGTAAACAGGGAAAAATGTCATGCAGTGTGGATGCAATCCTGCACACGTTTATTTGCGTGTATGAGGAAAGCTCTTTGCATGCATAAGTGTTGACAGAGTTGAACTCTGCTTTATCAAGTCTACTGTCAAAAATTGACCCCAGGCATTTTGCAAGAAAGGTGATGATCGTCTCTTTAATTACTTAAATAGGCAAAACAAAATTTAGGAGAGCTGTACAGAGCTCTGTAATTATACCAGGCCTGCCATTCAGGTCAGGTTTTCTAATGCATATCTTCGAATAAGAGCGGCGTAGTTGCGATGTGCTGGTGCAGCGACATCCTCTTAATTGAACACTTTGATTATCACTTTATCATCAGGAGGTGGAGTGGCTACAGAGGTTTGCCAGCCCTCTGTTAAGCACTCATATGGAATTACAGAATCATAGATGCTAGAGATGGAAAGTGCATTAGATCATCCAGACCATCTTCTTGCCAGTACATGTTTTCTGCTATTTTTTTTTTCTGTGGTTTATGGCTGCAGATACTCTAAGAACTTGGCCTTCCACTTCTGTCTTCCGGAGTCTTTTCCACAAATTTTGATGGCAGGAGGTTTCTTTGCCTGATATTTGGGCTAAATTTTTCCATTTCTTTATTTCACTGTATTATTTCAAGTCTATGTTCTCATCTTTCATTGGCTGTTCTCGCTATGATGTTAACAGCCTATAAAAATGAGCAGAATAGTATTATGTGCTCTTGTGCCCTGGATGTATCATTTAAGTACTGCATATTCACTTCCTTAGGTTTTGGGGAAATTATACTGGTAGGTTTTAAGCAGAACTACTAATGGTATAATTTCTTGGATGTGTTTTTTTATTCTAGTATAAGAGTGGTCTGTTCTGGTATCACTTGAGAACTTTTTGAAAAATTAACTAAGAAGGCCAATTATATTCTGAAACAAAAATGTTTTTATATGGAGGAGTTACACCAGTATGAGAAGAGTAATTTTTAACTCTATTGCTGTTAAACTGTAGGGAAATGATCCTACGCATGCAATTTTGTAGAAAGCGTTACAGGGCAAAATCTGCAGTTTTCCTTTGGAGGCACAAATTGTGGAAGTTGCAATGTAGATATTTGCATGTTCAATCTTTTCAGCTTTCCATTATCTTTTCTGTTTCTAAAAGCCGCTTCTCTTCAAAACTATTCCCATTTCTTTTTGTAATTTGACTTGCTTTAGCGAGGATTTAGGTCTGGTTGATTGTTTGCTTTTAAATGCTTGGGCTTTGCTACCAGAAGACTGGGCCATCCAAGCAAGGATGTGTCTGAAGTTTTCTACTGTCTTGACCGCAAAGAGCTGGGATAATGACCCCCAAAATAAATATCCCCTGGCCATAAAGAGGATAAACTCATATTGTTTCTAACATCAGCCCTTCAGAGAGAGGCTAGTTGGTGTGAGCTGGCTCGTGGCCACTCCGCTCGCGCAGTTGGCCATGTTCATCCTCCCTAGCCTTTAGCCCAGATCTCTTACGGGCTTTGAAGTATTATTACCAGTTTTCATTTCAGAGTGTCCCAAATAATGAGAGGGTTGTTGTGTTGCAAGTCTCCAGGGAAGAGTCTTGTAGTGCCTACATTGCACGGCCCCAGCTTGCCGTGAGGTCACTTGAGGCCTAGAATGCCCCCACATTTGCTGAGGGAATGGAGAGGACTGTCCCAGCGGAGGAAGCCAAAAGTGGTGTGGCTGTTGTCCAAGCTGCCTGTGGGAGGCCCTCCTGCGAGCGGAAGAAACCGTTTGACTCATTCCAAAGAGATCCGAGGAATGAAGTCGCGTTCGTGTGGTGTGGAGAATGGGCCGAAAGTGAAGTTGGAGCAAGCCAGGGCTCACAAGAGCCTGCGGTGACAGCGTGGAGTAAGGACGTCCCATGAAGCCACCTCGGAGCTCAACACAGGGTAGGGGTGTTGGTGACAGGAGAGGTGAAGCCGCCTAGAAACTCAACACAGGGTAGGGATGTTGCTGACGGGAGAGGTGAGGACAGGCCTATTAGGCCTCTATAGGAGGTAAAAGTACTATTAGTGAGTGAAGTGAAGGCGCTTGAGGATCAGGTTGTGTAAGTGACTGGGGAAATGAATGAAAAACATGTAAATGGGTGGGTTAGAGAGTGAGTAAGAGAGTATGTGAGTGGGCGGGTAATTAGACTGGCAAGTGAGAGAGGCGGTAGGTGGGGGTGAGTAGCTGGGTAGGTATGTGGTAGGGTAAGAGGTGGAAACAGCTTTATGGGCCAGCAGCGTAGTGAGACCTGCAGGAGTGGCCAAAACCAGCCCCTCCGGGCACACACACAGGGACCAGCTTGGCCGTCCCCGCTGCAGGGACCGTAGCGCGTTCAGAGACGAGGGCAGTCGAGACCCGAGTGCTCTCCCCCATTCTGCATCCAGCTTATTTTAATTTAGGCAAGTAACAACTCTGAAACTTTAGTTTCTCTGTTACTAAAGCAGATTAATCTCTACCTTGGTCAGGCGCTTGTGGTTTTTTGCTAACGATGCTGCAGAAATACATAAAATTAAAATTACTATTTACTGGGTTTTATTGGTTCTGACCAGATCAAAGACAAACTAGGTAAAACAAAGCAGAGACTCCTGGTCCGGTCTTTCTGGAGCATTGTAATTTGTATTGAATATTCCCTAATGTTTAAATAACTCAGGAGCTGAAGAGGGCATGAGTTAACTGATGAACTCAAAGGTGCAAAGACAGAAGTATATAAAAATGCACAAAACATCACCTTACAGGCATCTCCCAGTCTTCAAAATTCTTTAAGTTTACCAAATGAAATAGGAAGTTTAAGTAATTTCGAATAGTGACAAAACCACCATTGACTGGACTTTCCTTTTCCTGTAACTGTTGCAAGGCTGGACATAGTTCACTGTGACTAATCCATAATCATTTAAAATTTACTATGGCAAAGGTACAGCCCTAGCTGTGACCTTTTCCGAAGCCGGTACAGTTGAGCTATTGTTTAAGGTAATTGCTCTACTATCCTGTTAAGTTGGATTACGCTGCGCGCGGTGCATTTTCAATATTTATTGTAATAACGCAAGTCCTTTTGAAGCCCGAAGAGAAGCGAATGGCTGCTGCAGGAAGTTACAGCCTTTATCTTGGCTGCCAAAAAGGTGTGTGTTTACTAAGGAATAACTAATAGGCAGCGTGGCACTGTAAAATTCGGCTAGAGACAAGACCTTCTAGTTTCTAGCTCAAAGCTACCTAGGCAGAGGGCAAAATCTTCCCGTACTGAACGTCCTTTTTGATGAAAACTGTCTTGCTTTGCTTGTGGATTTAACAGCAGGGTGACGATGCAGCACATCTATCAGCTGTATGGACAGTGCTAAGGATCCATGTGCTGTGTCTTTACACATGGGTTTTCCAGGGCCGGTTGCAGCACTCGGACCCACATCGTGTTCTCCCATAGTCAGTGGAGGGAGTTGCAGGTTCTGGGAGCTAATGTCTCAGCACGTTTAATAGCTCTTGCTCTGCATAATACATGTTTCATTGCCAAACAGTAGTCTATAAAATGGGGTTATACTGGTGTCTGGAATGTTTGTCGGGAATTGCTAATTTTTGAAGGTAGCTCGAACCAGCGAGGGGAGTCTTTCTCATCTTGAATATGGTCACCACGCTAGAGAAATTTCTGTAAAGTTTCTAACTGTAACCAAGGAAACTTGTACGGTAGTCGGTATTTGTTCGCTTTATCTGGGACAAGTCCAGAAATCATTTGCTGCGCTTAGGCAGCCGTTCCTTGCTGTTATAGCAGCTCAAATCTTTTGCTGGTGTTCAGATGCTATAGTAACTGTGACAAGTAAGATGCAGAGGAATGTGTGGGTATGTTTAATGTAAGCCTGCTGGGTTTTAGATCTGTCAAAAGCCCCAGATTTGCATTACTTGCATGAGCACAAACCACGTTAGTATTTACACGTGCTTTGTCTGTGTTCTTGGAGCGGCAGCGTTTGGATCACTGGGTCTTACTGTTCCTACTTGCTGTCAGTGGGTTCGCGTGGAGACTTACAATATTTACAATTGCAGCCTCGACTAGAATCTTGTTTTCTGTTACGCTTCACGATCAAACTTATCACAACAGCCTTAGGAGCAGCACGCACCTTTGATAGAAGCACGGATAATCATCACATTCAGAGTCTAGATAGGAAAGAAAACCTTCAAGTTTCCCTTCTGTTTAATTAACTGTTTGTTTTTGTTGGTGACAAGGTTACAGAGCATTTGTAATAAGCATGCTTCATCTTTTGCCTTTTTTTCCATATGGGTGTGTGCTTCCTTTTCATTATGTTGGGTTTTTTTTTTTTCTTCTTCTTTATTTTTTATTGAACACAGCCGCTCCTTTCATTTTAAGAATAAGAAATGAGCTTATTTCTGAGCGGAGGGGGAGGAAAAAAAGCTTCATAAACATTGCAATTCTGATCCTTCTAATCCTTTATTACCTGTAGGGGCAGGTGGCTGCTGGGAAGCTACTGCAGGAGAGGAGGTTTATGAACGTGTCCAAGGCCTGGAATTACACAGCAGAGCAGAATATTTAGGAAGCTAAGGAGAAGGTTGAGAACAACGTGGTTACAAGGTGCGTTTCTCAGAAACATGCCTTTTGCTTGGCTTGTTTGACTTAGATTAGGCCCCATGGATTTCTAACCCCATAAATTGTCTATTTTAAAAGAGTAAATACACAAAAGAAGATAATTATGTGCAGTTCAGACAGTCTACTGCAATTTTGTATTTAAAATTCATTTCTGGAGGCTCCATCTCCTACCTCTTTCATTATCTGGACTTTTTTGTTTGTAAAAGAGCCACGCTCAGGAGAAAGTGAAGGGAAGCACTCATCTGATTCCAGAGAAAAAGAAACTAATTAATATTAGGGAATATTGATTGTAGGGAGTAATGCTGAGACAGTGTCTGTAGGAAAATGACCAGACAGCTTAAAGAAGAAGTAAGAATATTTTTAGCATGCTGAAACTGTTCAAATGCTGAAAATGGGGGAGGGTGAGAAGGGCAGTGCAGAATACATCACCCTTCCCTTGTGATTCTGCGGTTTCGTCTGCATCTTTTTATTTCTCCCTACAATCAGCCATGTGTTTCGGTTGTGATTGCTGTCACTGTAGCTGCATGTCTCATTTGCCTAATATCAAAAATATGTATGTATAGTAATACTTTCATAATGCTTTCCGTCTGGGGGAATCTCTTCCACTTTGCACACTTTTGTATGTAGACTCATGACACGTTTTTTTTTTCCTGTCTTCCTATTCTATGGATGAAGATTCCAGTGCATGGAGTTGCCCAAATCTAGCTCTGATAGGAAAAAATCACAGAGCAGTTTATTATTTATTCCCAGAAATAAAGTTTCACTCTGTCTCGCTCAGCCCAGTAGAAGCAAGCCATTTATGTGAGAATTATTTATATGTTTCAAACAGTTATGGTTAACACACTGATGGATAGTAACAGACCTGGGTACCACTTTCTTTAGGAGATACCTGGAAACTCTTTGGTTTCGGTCTCAAATTATATGTGCAGACACAATCATAGCCATATCAGATATTGCAAATTTCTGTCAAAAATCATCTCATAATAATATGTCAGTTATAAGATTCCAACAAGAAACTGTAGTACAACCATTTATATTAGCAAGGCCGAGGGAGGCATAGAGTAATAAGAAATTAATCTCTTCAATCTCAAAATTTTTTAACAAAAGTATTGCTGTATAAGCAAAAATAACAAAAAAAAAAAAAAGGTTTATTTTCTGCAGTTACTTCTTTGGCACAGGCACCGTGACTTACTCTTTTATAGTATGTGGGAAAGTGGGCTTGTGAGCTGTTTTGAGTCTTCCAGATACACTTGCTTATTGGTAGTACCACCATCCTGGTGGATACATTTCCTTTTGAAACACAGTACCATCTTTTAAAGACCAGATTTTGCAAGCGCTCAGCAGAACACGGCACCTGTGTGCTCAGTTCCAGCTGTGGTGACATCTTCTGGACACGGAGCACTTGGAAAACATTCCTTGCCATTAGGTGACCCATTCCAGGCCGAGTTGTCTCCAGAGCGTGGTCAGTGGCACAGCAGTACAAGAAGAGGATGCAAATCTGCAGCCTCTCAGGCTTGTACTCTGAACTGTTGCAAGTATTTCCCCTCAAATTGCCTTTAAAACAAAAAATTAATGCTAAAATTCCCTCAAATTTGACCTGTGTGTTTGGAAGAAGCTCACAAAATTATTTCCATATTAAGTAAATCTTGAGCTTGTTGTCTTCTAAGCGCACAGTTTGCCTTTCTGATATGCAGATGCACATCCTTGCATATCTAGTGAAATCAGTGTAGCAGCTGCTTTTACAAACTACGTGACAATGTAGAACCTCCTATCTGAGAACCAGATCAGACTGAAATTGGGACTCGGTCCAAAAAATAAAATACTGCAATCAATCTCCTCGCCCTGTCAGCGTTGAGATTCATTTCAGGTGTATCTACTGTGGGGGAGGAAGGGGGAAGCGCACACCAGCATCCCGAAGCGGATTCCTCAGGAATGGGGGATGCTTGAGGTGGGCGCTGCTGGTAAGAGTTGCTTAATGCTTCCCATGTTTACAGCTACCTTACACACTAATAGATGGCAAGGACGATGCCTTGAGCCTGCGTGACACTGAGGAAGCCGCCGTGTGGCACTGCGGAAGCCATGTGACCGCCCTGCTTGCAGTCAGCCCTGTCGTAAATACATGCCATAGTAAAAAAGCTGCCTTCTGCTTTCCCAAAAACCCAGCTGTGTGTAGTGCTGAGCCTTCCCACCACCAGGGAGGACAGGAGTTTAGTTCCTCAGAAGATCACAGGTTAGATGATGATTTGAACATTCAAATTGGATTGACCTCTTGCATAAGACCTCAGTTTCCTTCCCTCCTGCCTTGTCCACTGCTGTTGTCACCTTCCTTGTGTCCAGAACATCTGCTGTCCTGACCGCTGGCTGATGCACAGCCGGGGGCAGGTTGTCTTTGCTGAATCACGCCAGTCTCACGGCTCAGGAATCCCGTCCCCAGGCCTTGCCACTTAACCCTGGCACTGCCACTGCCTCGCCCTCCTTTCCTAAAGTGCCGGAGTGGCTTCTTTGCTTGGTCTCGAGCATTCACCAGCCCTACCACAGCAGATCAGTAGCCTTGGGGAACACTTCTCCATTCTCTGTAGGCAACACCCAGGTGCCTTTAGCAGTCTCAGGACAGTCCGTGCATGCATTTGACCTGCTTTCTCATTTGGCCGTGCGAGCGTTTGATCGTGCAGGTTGCGCTAGCGTTGCACAAGTGAGAATCAAGCCCTTCCACCTGGCTGTGCTTGGTGAGGGAGAACCTTCCACTCCATGAGCTATTTCTCGGCATACCGCGGAGCAAGAGGGTCACCTCGGGGTTACACTAGTAAGTCTTCCAAAAGAAATCACACTTGGGATTTGATGCAAGCCCTCACGCTCCTGAGTAAAAGCCAATTGCTAAGATCACCACCTTAAATTTCTCCTGGAAGACCCCACCTGGCAATGGTAGCTGCCTATGGATAGAGATGTTTGTGAAGGAAAGCTCTTCTGATCAAGATCAGTGGAGCCTTTCAGGTCCAGACTGCATGGGTGGGGTTTGACTCCGGTACAAAGCCCATATAACTTGAGATACGTGCATAGGTACATGTCCACAAAACATAAGAAGGGGATTCAGCTGCTTTCCCACAGGTGTCTTTTAGGGTATTTGGAACATCCGCATGGGCCTGGCAGATACAGTGCAAGTTTTATGGAAGAAATGCACGGCTACAGAGTAAGCAGGGTGCTGTATGGCACCTAAAATGACATCAGGCATCAGTGCTGTGTTTAGGCAACCAAGTCTTAGTCCAAACGCCTATTGCAGTCTCTGGAGAGCCCAAGAGAACAGTTGCTGGAGTCTGGAGAGCAATTCTCCTCACCTCACCGTAGACACCTGTGTTTGGTGAGTGGATTTCTCTTCAGATGCCCCTGGATGTATGGTGTTCTGTATGGATGTATGGGGAAGAGAAGATTGAGAGGGGATCTGATCAATGTGTATAAATACCTGAGGGAAGAATGTAAAGAGGATGGCCACATCTTCTCAGTAGTGGCCAGTGACAGAACACGGAGTAATGGGTATAAATTCAAAGCCAGGCAGTTCCACCTCCACGTGAGGAAGAACTTCCTTGGTGTGAGGGTGCCAGAGCCCTGGCACAGGCTGCCCAGAGAGGCTGTGGAGGCTCCTTCTCTGGAGATGTCCAACCCGCCTGGATGCCACCCTGTGCCCCGTGCTCTGGGTGTCCCTGCTGGAGCAGGGGCTGCACTGGGTGATCCCTAGAGGTCCCTGCCAACCTCAACCATTCTGGGATTCTGGGACTTCATCTCTAGGTACTGGAATGCTGATTTTTTTCCCTCTGATACATAAGGTAAAACAAACGTGAATACAAGCAAGCAGAGTAAGAACAAAAATATAATAAATGAGTAGCATAGTTTCACATTCATATTGACAGTGAACAACCCTGAATTTGTAATAGTAAATTGGAGCCCACATGCACAGTAATTTTTTCATGAGGGGGATTACAGCTTATTGCTTGCACTTTCCCTACAACTTTCAATGTCAAGAATAGGTTTATTTACTCACTAAGCATGCATTTTCATAAATTAGATTTTTTTTCTGCTATTACTAAGCAGTGAGTTGTTCTTTCAGGGAAGCAAGGAACAAACATATGTTTTGAGCCAAAAATACTACAGCACCTAAGAAAATTAGGCTTCTGTTTTTAATTATCAGTTTCTTTCTGTCTTCTACCCTGTCTTGATTTAAAAAAAAAAATACAGGCCCAGTATGCTGCTTTTGATAAGACTCAACAGAGATAATAGAAGTAGTGTCCCTTTGTGAAAGGAGTTTTTAATTATTAGTTGTATTTGCTAACTTCATTTCCAAAGAACAGCGGAGGTGACCTCATTCTGAAACTGTCAACCTCATGCTGGTGTCATTCACTGACTGGAAAAGGGTGGGTTTTTGGTTTGCTTCTACGTTTCCTTGCTCCTGTCAGCTGGCCTGATGGGCCATGTTGCATTGCACTTCCCAAATACTGTTTCAGTAGTATGTTTTAGTATTTTTTCTAACATGTTCCCCTTCAGCTACATAACTGAATAATACCAAAGAAACGCAGGATTGGCACAGGAACTGATACCTCTTGTCTCTCATCTCTCAATATGTTTCTAACAGCAACCAGTCTCAATTACATTGGGGAAAGATGATGGAGTAAGGACAGTTATTAAAGATTTCAGTGCTTAGGTTCTTATTTTTTCATACTAACCAACTTAACAGTCTTGGATGTTTTCATTATCTATACAAAGACTTGATTTCCAAATCCGTCTGAGAGCTCAGATTTGACATTTTCTTGGAGCATCTGTATTTTCATTTAAGCATATATAGAGAGCATCCCTCCTGCCCTTTGGTCATAAACCACGTGGATCTGTGGTTATTTTCGATGTGTTTGATCAGGGCTGTGGCTCAGTATCAAGTTATCCGGCTCATAAGTGTCAAAATAATTCTCATCATTTAAATCAGTTGAAATCTGAGTACATCTGGAGATTCACCCTATAGAAGTACTTCTTTGTTTCTTCTTACTGTTCTTTGTTTTCTATGCTGTAACTTTGTTTGGTCTTACATCAGCTTCCCTGAAATACCCCAGACGTTTTTCAGTTCCATTTCTATTTATCCAGTGGGATTTTGCCACGACGTTCACTATATATTTCAGTCCTACTGAAAAAAAAGTTTTTTGGTCAGTATATTCATACTGTCTATAATGTTGATGTGACAAGCTAAACTGGCAAGTTACCCCAGTGGCTTTTGTGAATTATATAGCATTGTAAAGGGGCATATCCTGTGAACCTTTAGAGGTATTTAAGTTCTTAATTCACACTGAAATCACTAGCAATTAAATTCTTCAGCATCCCTTCAGTAATTAGACTCTTCAGGCTGGTATCTTCGCTCAGTTAATGGCTCAGGGACTCTTCTATTGGCTTTAATCAAAAGATTTTCTTCTGTCTCAGATGTGTGTTTAAAGCTTCTGATCTTGCTTCTTGCAAACTACCATTCAAATTGTGTTTTTTCAAAAAAAAAAAAAAAAAAAAAAAAAGGTTAATTATTAGACTCTCTTTTGTGCAGTTTTCACCCGCAGATCGCAGATCTCGGAAGGCCAAACACACGAAAGGCAGCACAGGAGCAAAGCAGGAGCAAGGCCAGGCTGCACTTTGGCTTTGGGCAGGATGTCATGTTTTCCTGCCGAGGAACATTATTATTTTTTTTTATTTCAACCGCAGGAGAAGTGGCGAGTGTGGAGACATCGTGGCAGCAGACGCAGAGCGGTGCCGTGGGAGAGCAGGGTTTATTCTCCCCTTTCATTCCCATCTTTTGGACTCTAGGTATGGTAGAGCATTTGGCATAGAGACAGCAGACGTACTAGGATTTCCAGGCAGCAGAAAGAGTCACTTAGCCCCTTCTCTCATGCCAAACAAGCTCCTAGTCTTGGACTTCAAAAACACACATTTCACGTGGGCAAAGCTACCTTTTGATTTAAAAATAAACAAAACAACCTAAACCACCTCTGAGCAAAATTAAACAACTGTGAGAATACCAGAGGATTGGGCAACATGCTAAGGACATGTTGTTTCCTTTAAGGGTTCTGACTAAAAATGACGTCATTAGATAGTTGGGATGTTTGTGAGCACTACAGGGCCTGGAAAGGGAAAGCAAATCGGAAAAACACTGGGGAGCTTAACAATTTGTTTTGTTTTCTGACTCCCTGGTAGTTTCATGAGGGAGGCAGTTACTCATGTGCTGTCACTGCACATCTAGAATATTCCTCTGGGTTTAAAAATTGGCAGGAAAATGTAATTTCCTTAAAAAAAAAAAAAAAAAAAGATAAAACCCATTGCTTGGAAATCTTTAACAGGAAGGGGCAGAGTAACTTGTGCAGGGCTCTGTGTGTTGGAAATCTTCTCCATAGGGCGTTGAGAGAAGAGATTGAACTGACGTTGAGGACATTCCCAGCGTGTGTCATAATCTGCATCTTTTAGGATGCAGTGCTGTGGATTTCAACAGAGAAGTAGTGACTTGACGGGGACATGGTAGCGAAGTTTCCCCTCTGTTCTCTTATCTGCAAAAAAAAAAAAAAAAAAATAGACCCGTCCTAAATTGCTAGGATTTGAAGAAAAGTTCTCTTATTCATGGAAGGCACCCGCGACATTATATTAGGAATACTGAAACTCTGAAGTGAGGAAGAGATACTTAAGGTGAAGAGAGATACTTGATTGCATCAATTTACTTGGCAGCTTTCACTGAATCTGCACAGCTTCTTAATCCGTATTGCCATGGATCTCACGCCTCTGACCTCCCGCTTTGTCTGGTTGTTTTACAAGGTGTACGCAGCTCAGTTTGCTTGTTTATTTTAGATGCTTAAGGTTATTTTAATCCCTTTTATGTCCATTCAAGATCCACATTATTCTCTCCTTAACTGGAAGCCTAATGTGAATTTTATGGCCATAGAAAGTGGGATGAGTGCAGTTGCAGTTCAGTGTTTTACAGAGTATTGTAAGCAAAGGGCTATTTCAGTCCCCAAATTCAAGTGAATATGTTTCATGCCAGCTCCCCCCCACCACAATTAATCACAGGTAGCATTAATTAATGAATTACTTCACAAAAAATACCCCTTGTTCGGGGGATGTCTAAAGTTCAATACAAAGGTTCGAATTAACAGGCCCCTGTAAGAGTTATGCCACAGTTAGTCTTAAATTACAATATCTCAAACTTCAGTGTAATTCATTACTTGCTTTATTTCAGTGCCATTTGATCTGAATCAATTTTGTCTTTTCTGTGGGGATTATTATCCTTCAAATTACTTTCAAGATTATTTTAATTATTTTTTCGTTTCTCCCACACCCAAACTATAATCCGGGATATTGACAGTTTAACAAGGTAGTACAGCAAAGCTTGTGTATTTTAAGCTTTACATCAAAGAGGTGCTTAACTGTGTACATGCAGTATATGCTGTCCTTTGAAATCTGGCTTCGTATTATTTTTTTCCAAACATATTGATGCCAGTTTATGTCTTTGGGCTGGATTTTTGCCCTTGGGTGTGGAACTACCAGCCTTGGACAGAGTTATGAAGTATTTCCTACAGCTGCTTTGAAAAAGTGTTGGATCACAGAAAAGCTTAATTTTCCTCCAAATAGGAATGGGATTTTGAACTGAGATTGAAAGGGCTTCGAGGAAAACTTCCTGTATTAGGAAGGTAGCAATGCTAGAGCCATGTTCAGCATTGAGCATTGAACCTGTGCTACTCCTCTAACACAGGGCTGATTGAGTGTCCAACATGGAAATGAAGGCTGAGAAGATGTCAGATACGGAAAGAAGATATGAAATATGGCAAGAAGACGTGAAATATGGCTCTGCCACTTTCCGGACTCGTGATTTAGTGCCCCAGCTACTGTGAAAATAGTGAGTACAAGAGTCCCTTGTCTTCTGGTCCCTGGTTTGGTGGAGGAGGAGGTTTTTGTGGTGCTGAGGCAGTTTTTGGCCTAAATGCAGATGGCAGCAGAAGCCAGGTGCGGAGCAGGTCTCTCGCTGCTCACGAAGCAGCAGCAGCATCAGGCTCTGCCATCGCACGCGTTGAGGCCCAGGCAGCTACAGATGGTTTTATCGCTCTGGAATCTGGGCGCCTAAATTCTGCCAGAAATCAGGTAGAAGAGAAGGCAGTCCGGCACTTGCCCTGTTTGGTGCCTGTCTGTGATACTCTGCAGGAGGCCCTCTCCTTAAATACCCTTCCTTGGCTTCCTCTGGAAAGGGAGCTAGGGGGAGAGAGAATTTGTGGAGCATTTGCTGGCAGGCTCTTGGAAAACTGTGAGGGGCCACGTGCTGGAAACCTGCAGCCTCCCAGGCTCATTGCTGAAGCTCCAGCCCTGGGTATTCTCCACCAGTAAAAAAGAAATTGGTTTTGGCTTCATGCTGCCTGATAGAAAACTTAATTTTCTCATAAAAGAGGGCTTGATATAGTCTATTAAAACCTCTGCTGATTTCCCTTCTTTGCTAATTGCATGTCCCTTTATTGCTGAAGGAAACTATTAAAATTGTCAGAGATGCCGAGGAGCAGAGTGTATCTTTTAAAAGGTTGCCATTGCCATCTCCTAACTGGTCTGTGTGCAGTTCTGCACATGCTGCCTGCTACCACGGCGCCATGGTCCATTAGCAGCTTTTCTCTTACAACCTCCTTTACATTTAGACTTTCACATGCTTGTGTATGTGCATGCTGTGTTCAAAGTACCATCAGGGTATATGTTTAAAGGCTGGCCTCTCGTATATATATTTTTTATGATTTTACTTTGTCCAGTCCTCTTCTGAGGCTGGCTTTATATAGCACAAATGTGTTTGTCCAAATCATTGCTTCAACCATTTTACCTGTTAAACCTTCACAGTTGCTACATTAGACAGTTGTAGGCAATACGTGTACAGGATAAAAACCACAAAGAAATCTAAAGTAATTCTGAGGAGAAGGAAGTGCAATAGCAAAACCCAGTCCAGTTGTAGCAAAATTAGCCACAGGGACAGACTGTTCTGCATCCCAACCTGGCAGCTGCCAAGGTCCAACATGGGTCATGTCAAACTCTTTTTGTTGTTGTATCAAGTATATCTTAACCAGTTCACTGGTAATGCAAGATGCTCAGAACAGTTGAGCAGTGGGGCTTTGTAGACCCACTGTTTTCTGCCTACCTTCTATTTGTTAGGCATTGCCTCTTTTCTTTCTGCGGATTTGCTTTCTGCCTTGGAGTTCTCATCATGTCTGATAAATTGAAATGAATTTGTAAAATATTGCAAAGTGGCAGGTCTTGTTTAGCAGATCGGACTGCATGAATTCTCTTCCATGAAGTAGAGGAACTCAGGGATTCAGGAATTAATTTCATTATGTGACTTTCACAGATAGGAGAACTCAAATGCAGGTAAAGACTGAAGTCTCACTAAGTGACTGGTTTGGGGAGTTTCTTTGTTTTTTGTTTGTTTCTTTGTTTTCCTCAGTCTAGTAATGGCCACATTTTTAAAAGTAGTAAGTTAAGCCATTCAGTTGCTGTTTGGCATTCACTTCTGCAGTTACATCCAGCACCAGTCCCAGTGTGACTTCTGTCTCTTGAATTCAATTGAAACTGAAAAGTTGCTAGCTATTTTTTCTTAGTTAAATAGTAGTACTATTTGTTCATCCCTGCCTTGTCTCACCATCAGTCATTCATGTTGTTCAAAATTTTGTCCTAACTTGATGTCCATTCTTCTCTTTTTTTCTTTGATCTCTTAATTCTATTTTTAATGCATTTGTAAAAAGATCTTTTGCACAATTACATCCTTTCTACACTCATTCTGCACCTCTCTTGAAAAAATCCTCCACAAATACCTATTTAATTAGTGCTTCCACTCAGTCAAGTTTCAGATCTGCAATTTCAGATCTCCTTTCGTTCTTTTTTTATATAAAAGTCTTGGTCCATGGCAGGGACTCTTCCTTATTTCAGTAGTATTATAGTGCCTTCCATGGGAATTACTGGGAAGCTAAATGCCTATATAGCTTCAAATGGAGTTTCTCTGGATCCAAAGAAAATCAGGGTAGAAGCAGAATTCTGGGCTTCCTTGATTTTGTGATCAAATTATAAGATATGATTTCATCTGTAGCTTCAAAGATGGAGCTGCTTAAAAGGAGAGGAATAATATGATCAGAAGTAAGTAGCAGCAAAATGGATATATTGCATATTACATTTTTTTAAGAGGTCGGGATATGTTTTTTCTAATGAAACCAAAATTACTGAAAAGCTCTAGTAGATTAAAGCAAAAACTATTCTGCAAAGAAAAGTTATTTTCAAAGTCCAACAGCCACATTTCCCCTTTGCTGTTTAATATGTGGAGTGTTATGTAACAGTCATCTAATCGGTTCTATAATTTCCATGGCCTATGGTAGCATCAGTGTGTGTTATTGAAAGACAGTGCCTGTTTTTATCATGGTGATATGTTTTGCTCTGTGACAGCAGTCAAACACATGAACTGAGCAAAAAAGGAGCTTCAGGAATAAGGATCAGTAGATCTTGAAGCTGTGCTTGGTGAGGTACATGCAGCCAGATCCAGGGCTTCAGTGCACTCATCCCTTGATCCAGGTGACAAGGGACCATGTCCTGCCAGCCCTGCTGACACGCAGTAAAGAAAACGTCCATCCCCTGCTCCAGGAGCATTGATTTGTCCCTGAAACCTGTTGGTAAATCTGCCATCCCTCTTGCTTCAAAGCCAGGGCATTTGTCCTGCGGGCTGGGCAGACTTGCAGCTCCTGGACAATCTGTACCACTCTTGGTTAGGGGAATTTAACCCATACAGCAGCAAAGGGAGGACTATTTTGGTGGCTTCCATGCAGCAGTGGAGTGTTTTTCTGGGTATAGTGTCTTCTCATTTTGTAGTAAGATACAATGATGTGAGGTGGAACATAACTGGTAAAAAAAGTATGATGGGAATGTGTTTTTTTCTCTGTTTTATGAGAAGAAATAACATGAAAATGCAAGCATTCATTTAAATAAACGTGTTTCTAAATTCCAGGTGCTGATCTTGTGACAGTGCTGCACGTATGCCAAGTGAAGAACATGTTGTTTAGGGAAAAAATGAATATATCTGCCGTGTGTTCTCTTTGGCACCATGCTGCAAAGTGTATAGGAAAGACGCATCTTTAAAAATCAGATATCATATTTTTTGCTTCTTCAACACAGCAAAGGGTTCAAAGGTAGTTTGTTTTGCTCTGAAAGTATTTTTGGTGTGGATTTGGATTTTTTTGCAGTGTCATATCTGATGAGAAGGGTAAAGCGTGCTTGAGTCTGCAGCTAAAAGATCCTCTGCAATCTGTTTTATCAGCCATGAGAATTCAGTTGGGATTAAAAATAATCACACATGTAACAGCCTGATGAAAATTCCAATCCCTCTTAACTGTGTATCTTCTTTTCCATGCAATAATTTTCACTTTACAGCTCTTCAGTAATCGTAGAGTCTTTCAAAAGTAGCGAAGGATGTGAAAATAAACATTTTCATGTTTGCTTATTTTTATTTTTAAATGTTACCCAAGAGCATTTCTTTTCAGGTCACCTCTCATCCCCCTGAGAAACAAATTAGCATGATTGTTTATATAGCAATGGAAATGATGCCAGCGCTGAAGATAAGCAGAGGGACAAGAAAGTTAAGTGTACCTGGTTTTAAGTGCTTGCTTTGTAGAGGTGTAAGTGGCTGCGATGCGATGCCCAGAACAGGAATATAAACGGTAGGTGCAGCTTTGGAGTGCTTCATGACAGGGGCATTGCTGTTCAGCATTGGGATTAGCACTTCTTCGGAAACTTATGTAACAGACGCTTTGCCAGGGTGGTTTCTAAAAATGATCCTCGTCACGCTTTCGATACCGAAAGCTTTAAGTCAAAATACATTAAACTGAAGAACTTTTTTTTTTCATTGGTTTCCTCCCGGTTCCTAATGAGATATTTCTGCATATGTAAGTCAGGAGTGGGAATTACAGAAATACTTCTTTTGTAGCATGGAAAAGCAACGGTGTTTTTTGAAGCATCGTTGCAAGTAGTTACTCGGTTAATATATCCTAAAAATCAATAGGGAATTACCTTGTTCATTATTCCCCTGCATGACTTTTACAGTATTTTATTTGCCACTTTTGTCTATCGAATCATGGTGCTCTCTGGAAAAAAACCCCTTGCCCTGCTCCTGTGCTGCCCCCAGGAATGCCCTGGCAAAACATCAGGCAGCTCCTATCATATTGAGTAACCGTGTAAAAACACGGTACAAATAGGGAGCCGTGAGGCTGGAGCTTCCTTATCAGTGCAGAAGCCATTTCTGATTTTGGTGATGACTTATTTCAAGGAGTTAGTGGGTTCTTTCACTGTTTTCTGCCTCACATTGTCCCCACCATAAACTACTACTTAGGCAAAAAGAATAGTGAGGTGCTCAGATTGGTAATATTGCTATACAACTGTGTATAATTGCAGTGCAGCTTATGCTTGTCGTATTTGAATTAGGGTGTACAGGTTTTGTTTTTTTTTTGCCCCATCAGAATGTTAATAGCTTTTCAGTAATGCATAATTCATATACTAAAGCCTTTGTCAGAAGAACATCTTACTCTCTTTTTTTCTTTCTCAGCTTGATAAGACTGCTTTTGTATTTTTAGGATATCTGCTTTCCTAATAATCTCACAAAGCCAAGCTAAAGAGCTTTCAAAGAGCATTATTCAGCAGAAGTCTGAGATAAATTGTGCAATAAGAATATGGCTCCATACAGCAGGTGATTCTGCTGGGACCTGCTATTTACAGGTATTATCTCCAAAAAGCAGAATTGGTAAACTTGCATAGATGCACGTTTATACATTTTCCTGTAAAGACACTCACCTGAGTGGGTGCCTACAGCAGCTTGACTAAAGCTTGACTTGACTGAAGTCCTGTATAAGATGCTTTAAGAAGACAAAAAAAAAAATCATTTTAATTTATCTTTTTGGAGAAGAGCAGAAAGAGCAGACTAGTTCAAAGAGCTTCTGATATTTTCTCTTCCAGGTTCTGAGGACAACCATTTCTGTCAATACTGAATTGTTCCAGGAACATTTGGAGAAAGTTGTATGTAGTGGAGACTCCTTTTGCCGAGGTATTGAACCTGTGTATCAGCTGATAAATGTCTAGCAGCAGCATTAGCCATCGGATCTTCTGTGTTAGAAATTTTGCGAATCTTTTGAAATTACAAAGATAAATATATTGTGCTTATGTAATAGATAAGTTAAATAGAAAAGGAGTAGGAAATAGCAGACTATATTAGAGGGCTGTTTATGGTTGTTATGGAGGAATGTTCCCCGATCCCTTATTTGATAACTGTTTTCACTGTGAGTAATCACAGGACAGGAAAGAGAGATATATGAAATATTGTCATGTAGGAAATTTCAACAGTAATAGTCTGCCATAATGAGTTTCCTCCCCAAAATGACCCAAGCACTTTTTCTTCTTTATATACTTATGTCAAACTGATTCACAGACCTTCTCACTCACACAAACTTCCAGCTGGGGAAGCTTGAGTCGTTTCTTGCACATTGCTTATTTTAAGATAAGATGTTCAGCAAAAGAATTAAGCAACCAAAACTTGGACACCAACCCAACAGTAGAAACTGGATTTTGTGGAAGAACCTAGTAAAAAATTGAATAAGAAGCTCAGTGTTTTTCATTTAAGTTCAAGAACTGTTTCATTGCCAGCTGAAGCCCTCTTCTCCTCGTGACCAACTGAGGAAGGCATTTATATATATATACACTATGTAAATATATGTATAAATCCAAGGTGTAATTCCACAGTTCATGTCCTCTCCTAATGATGGTTTAATAAGTTCCTGCTTATCGCCACCATGTGTTCCCAGTTCATCCACGATGCAGTACCATCTCTTTCCCAGCTGTGTGGAAAAACAGATCACTATAAAAACTTAGGAAAATAAACAATTTCTTTTCTTTTGAACTAGAATCTTGATCTTGTTTACAGCCTGGCCCACAGACACTTGCATCAGTGCAGCTTCAGGTGACACAAACTGCAGCAGTAGAGGCAGCAGCGAGTGCTGGAGAGCATCCCAGTGCTCTTAACCAGGGAAATGTGCTCCGGGACTGTATCCTGGATGAAAGGGTTTCAGTAGCCACAGTTTTTTTTTTTTTTTTTTTTTTTATTGAACTGTTGCTCCTTCTCTTGTTTTGTTTTGTTTTAGATTGATTAACATCTTCTTGCTTGAGCAGGTTTTTTCTTGAGGAGATAAACCATCATTGTGAGAAGTAAGTCAACTATGTGGAACACCATGAGTATCAATAAAGTCTTGGCAAACACAGTAGGTATTTATTCAGCCTTGTAAATTAAAAACAGTTTTTCCTGCATGTTTTGTGAAAGGAACACAAAAAGGCAAATTGCGGAGTGGATGAGCTCTCTTGATAGTTGGAATTCATTAATCTGGTGGTGAAGATGCTGGGGATTGATGGCACAGAGAAATAAAAAATGAAGCAGCCTTTCCCCAGTAGTAATGTTCTAAATTCTAGCTGAAAACAACGGAGGAAAAAAACTTTCGGAGACATTTGTAACTGACTTTGCAGTCCCAGTTTCTGCAGTTAGTAGTAATTGTTTTTTCAGCTGAAGGACAATTTCACAATGGTTCCTCGGTTGTCTTAATGCCAAACTGTATGTGAGGCAGCTCTTAAATGAGATACATGACCGGGCATTAAGTGGGGAGTTCACGCAATTACTTCCTATGCTATAGCTGTTCTCTGAACAGATGATTTCTGCAAAATTGTCAATCTGTCATCTTTCATTGGCTCTTCATTTTACTAAAAAAAAAAAAAAGGAATTTCGAGGCTGCAATAAGTTGAACAGTTTGTCAGACATAACGTACTCACAGGCTATTGTCTGCAAATTACAGGCTGACTCGTTCTTTCAGTTTGTCATGGATGGATCATAAAGCTGTCATAAGTAAAGCTCTAAGAAAATTCATTTCCATGGCTCCTGTTATGGCAAAGCATGGAAAGGAAGCAATAAGACTAATTTTTTAGGAATTTCCTGTACATTAGTCTGCTTGGAAGTCTTTCCAAGTCATTCCTAGCAGAAATTCTCTCTGAATAATCCTGGATTCATATATGAAGTGCATACAATTGTCATTTTCATTCAAGGATGGAATCATACTTCACATATTTTTCTGAGTGCTTAACCACAGGAATTCAACACTGGAGGAGAGAGGGTTACATGATAGGACTTTGAATGCAGCTTAACCACATGTAAATTGCTGGAATTATTCAGCAGTAAAACAAAGCTGTCAGAAACTCTCCACTGGCAGTGACTTAAACTCAGACACAGCTTTACTCCTGTGAGTAATCCCGCTGATGTCAAATAAAATCCTGTGGGTGCACAAGTATTTAAGATCAGGACTTAAATCACTAACATTTCACCCCCATAATTTTCTCTGGAAGATTAAAGAACAGTGTTAGTTTATAACTACAGAAAGAAAAACATAATCAGAAGCTCTTCCATTCTGGAGTTTTTATCTAAGTCTGTGAATCTTCTGTGCTTCTTTTTCCAAGTTCTTGCTTTTCTGCTAAGTATATATGGAAATGAAAAGGCGTTATGTCTCTCCTCTTTATTCCTCTTCCTTCCCAGCTAAACAAGGACTGCTCTCAGCTTTTCACATCATTAAGTCTAAGAAGGACAGAAAAGACCAGGATTGGAAGACTTTTTAAAACTTGCAGCAACCTAAAAGTTAAACGACCTAATTATGAAAAGGCATCATGGAGAAGTATCATCTCTGTCTGCAGACCGTTCTTTTTTTTCCAATTTAGAAATGACAGCTTGCAGCCCCAACGTGAGAATGTTTTTCATTATCTCTGCACTAGAAACATACAGAGTTATTACGAGTTTTAAAAGATACTCCAAATGTGCAAATTAAAGAGAAGAAAACGCTCTCTGGATACTCAGTTCCAGATACTGTGGCCTGAACACATTCCAGGGGTAACAGTAAAGAGGCAGCCACACAAAATGGACCTCTCCTTCCAATTCCCAATGCATCACAAATTGAGCTGTGCAGGAAGACAGGCCATAACGTGATATAGCTTTACCCCTATGAAAGAAAGGTAATGGTTGTTAAGCTACATGAATTTCCTTGTTCCACTGAGACATCTCAGGTTTCTTGGAATTTTGGATTGTGTTAGTTAGGCTGTTGACAGATACCCTGTTGGGAAGTGTCTGCAATAATTTGAGATTCTTCTATCTTAAGCCATCTAGAAGTTGGGTTTCTAGTCTAAATTAGTTGTTTTGGTTGTCATTGTGGTAAGTGAAGAGAGATAAGTATCTCTGGAGGTGATTAAATCTTACGAACAGATGCAATTAATTAGGTTTTTGACATGGTTTCCTGCCCACTGAAGAGAGTGATTTTAAGGACATTCGGCTGTCCTCAAGAGACCAGAGACCTCAGGAGACCCAGAGATGAGTTCCTCTTGGATCATGGTCATAATTAGCTGAAATCAGTTTTCACAGAGCTTCCAGAAGCAGATCCAGCACCTGCAGACATTCCCCTGCAGAAGGGAACAGGTAAGTTGTCTTGGTGTTCTTAGCTGTGCTACAGCAAGGCAAAGCCTGAGGCTTTGGAGTGCCTAGAGGAAGTGGTTCCACCCTGCCCACACCTGATAACAGCTGTATTTAAAGTGTGTATTTAAAGCATTAGCATTTCTTGTGCCTGCACGGGAGACGCTCAGAAGGTGGTTGTGCTGCAGGGGCAGAGCCCTGGGGTCTCTGCATGAGCATAGCTCTGCCCTACTCTTTCTAACCATGTTGTTCATGACTTCGGTGCTCAAAGCAGACGCTTTCTTGACAGAGCTGTGCAATAAATCTAGGGCTGGAGTGGCCTTGGCAGAGCCATAACTCTTCCAGTAACTGGAGCACCTGCCCCCTTTCAGAGCCCAGCCTACGCAATTGGGGTTTCCTTAAAACAATGTTATTTTACACCCACTTGGGATTTGCTGCCTCATTGTCCATTTTGTGCATCAAAACACACTCTGTGCTTTGGGTAATTTGTGCCTTCCTAAGATGCTGTGATGTCCCTACCTAGTGTTTCTCAGGACGTGGCCCTGTAAACGTGGTGAAATCTTGCGGTCTGTGCAAGTACTCCAACTTGTTTGACATTATTGTGCAGATGTAATTCAGATACACTTCTTCTGCCAGCTTAGGTGAGGCATTGCAGACATGTTATAAAAATACATCAGTCTGAAGAGGATAAATTGTCTAAAACAGTTTTGTAGTAGAGTTTCAAGAAAATATCCTATGTCACACATCTTAGCAGTACTGGCAGCTGCTGTTAAGTGCCAGATGTGAATATTCCATAAATAACCCCTTTCCTACAGTAGGTGTGGACACACACCTACTCTCTAACCACTTCTAGAGCTACCAGGGACCAGTGTGCTGTTTGGGATTTGCCTGCATGACTTTTTAAATGAATTTTCAGCATCTGATGATTAATAGGCAACTTCTGTAACACATTTACTGCTATTAAAAATAACATACCTTAGCATTTAGCTGTAGACACTTCACACATGTTTTTCCAGTAATTAGAGGGACTTTGCAGCAATGTTTGTCTTTATTGGTAGTGTGGGCTGACACCAGCAGATACTCTGTGTTGGGAGAAGATGCAGATGGTAGTAGGATGAAGATCACTCTTTCCAGGTTAAACCCTTCAATATGTTTTCTGAGTCTGACTAATAAAGTTCTTCAGCATGACACTGCTGAGGAATTATCTTTCTATTGGTAGCAGCATTATCAATATCAAAAATATTCCCTGGTGACAGAAACCAATATCAAAGGTAAGAGTGAGGAAAAAAAAACAGTTCTTTAATAGAAAATAAATAAATAAACAAGACCTACCTGTGCCATTTCAAGTTTATTGTTACAGGAATATCATCTCGTCTAGAAACAAGCTCCTTCAGGAAGCTGGTTTCATATGGTGGTTTAGATTTAACTATTCATTGTCTAGCACCATTTGAAATCAGTGTTCTTGGAGGAAGAATGCCTGCCTTCCTCACTCGGACGGATCCCAGGAAACCTCGTGGGAGAGAAGAACCTTGAGATCTCCACTGCCTGCTTCTGATGTTGCTCTTAGCTTCCACCACCACCGGCGTGACCTCAGTAGGCTGAAATGGCCCAATCTGTGGCCTGGGTGACCCTCGGGAGACCCACGCAGTGTTTCAAAGGCAGGAATTGCAGCAATACTGCCAGGCATGGTTGTATTTCCTGATTGCAAACCAAAGCTTTGAAACAGAGAAGTGCTTTTTAGATGTAAGCAGTGTGAAAAAAAAAAAACACGTAATGCAGGATTTACAGGACACCGTGAAAGACAATATTAATGCACCCACTACTTTATCACCAGGCTATGCAGTATGTACCCCAGGGTGAGGAATGAGGAAGGGAATATTCCAGTTTATTTTCAGCTTGAAGCTTGTTTCAGCCCTGTATAGATACAATTTTGTTCATTAGTTTTTTACTGCTCTTACAAATACCTTGTACATGTATCTTACAGAACATGATAAATTTGAAAACAGATAGACTTAAACACTGGGAAATGTAGATGCTGTTTTCCCTTCTCTTATGTGTTTCCTTTTTCCCTATAGCATGTTTTGCAGATTTTAATACACTTATTTCTTCTGTGTGATGTTTTAGTATTGGGGTTGTAGGTTAATTGGCTAATATGCTACTGCAGTTAATGGAAATTACCAACATCAACATCCATGAAAATCAGACCACTCGTTTTAGGTCCTACTGGCTGAGGGTGCTCAAATTCAGAGAATTTTGGGTGTTTCAAGATGCAATTTCAAAAGAAGTATGTAGCTAATAACTGATTTTGGAAAGTCTTCACCATCTAAGTCTTTGTTTTCCTTTAGTTATTGCAGTTACATGTGCAACATTCGTCTAGTGAATATTGACACAGAAGTAATTGATAGTTATCAAGTTTTTGGGAATCCTCCAGTGTAAAATATTATCTGATACTATCCAGCTCTTACTCTTCAGCCTTGCAGATCTCAGTAACCCCTTTAGAGGATGACTGATTTCTTTTGGTGTTCAGAGTCAATAATATTTTCTAGCACCATTTGAAATCGGTTATAGTGATTGGGGAATTGCTCCTTGTGAATTTTATACAAGAGGCTCCAAAGAGAATCTTTTACGATATTATCTAGAACTGAAAAAAGGAAGATTGTAATGGTAGTGAATGGAATTGCTGAATGCAGAAATGTTACACATTTAAGCGTAGTGTTTTAGATGTATTTATATAGCTGAAGATTTTTTTTCTAGGCTAGATAGTCTAGTTCTAGATAGAATATGTAAAATATGTAACACTAGCTTTTTGATTGAAAAAATGCTTTCAGAATGGTTTGGAAAACTGTACAGTATGGAGTGAAAATAAAAGGAGATTATTTCCCCAATGAGAATGATCTGTATAGACTTTAGGGTCAAGAAAAAAAAAATACACTGTTGGCTTAATGATCTGACCAAGAGATCTTGTGAGAGATCTCGTTGCCAGCCTCAGAGTTTTTTGTATTCTCCTGTCTTAACTGTTAGCATGGAAAGCCGCAGAAGAGTCGTCTTCACAAGGATGTTAACAGTGTCTTAGGAACTTGTTCCTGAGAATTGAGCTCTTCAAAGAGCAGAAATGGCCAGGGATGGAGATCCCGACTTGGGCTATCGCCCTGGTTCATCCCTCTAGCAGTGGATATTTTCCTAGATATCCTGGGGAAGCTGAGGACATACTTACTTTCCCCACTGTGCCATAGTGGGAAAATACAAAGAAATTTGCTTACAGACACCATTTGGAGCAACTTCTGAGTATTCAGAGCCCTTTCTAAGGTGTTGGTTAGTTGGCTACAGCAGATTTTCCTTTTTCCTCCACCTCTTCTGTCTCTCCATCTGTATATCCTCCCTTTTGCTTTTATTTATCCCTATTTTAGGGATATATTCTAGGATTGTTTAATTTATCCCTAAAAAGAGATAAAGTAACCACTACCCAAAAGCAACTACAATAACCTAAAGTAACTAAACAAAATGTGAAAAGTATGCACCCTCTTTCTAATCTCACTTTGATCCCTGTGTTAAACCTGCCCTCAGGATTTGTCTCTTCTTTTTTTTTTGCTTAATTTGAACTTTCAGATGCAGGTGGTGCCTACTACAGTGCATATGTAGTGCGGTTAGTACAAGGGACTGTTACATTACACTTATCTTGCCCTAAACAGTAATTACTAAAATATTGAAAAAGAGAACATGCAGCAGCTTATCTTTTGCAATACGTTACCAAGAGTTGACACCTTCCCCACATACATATTTTTTCACGTTGGCAGATGTTTTTCTGAAGAATAAAATCTATTGCACTGCTGAAATGTTACTTGCAAGTAATCGCTGTGATTAAGCCTGTAGCTCCCATATGGAGACCTCTGCTAAGATGATTCCTTGTACAAAGTCCTTGAAAGAGCAGATGTTTGGTGTTTGCTATTGTACTGTGCTTGTCCATGTGGGATGTGTAGGCCCTTCACAGCGAAGGGAAACTTGTTAGCACAAGAGCTTATCTCGAGGATCAGTTATAGAGTAGAGTGTTCACAATGGTAAGTAAGTAAAGGAAATTATTAAAGCTTTTTTTTGAAAGGTAAGAGGTTTTCAAGCTGCAGTCGCTTGTCTCTGCACCGTGTCTGAGCTGCTGAACACGTGTATCTGGAAGGTTTCCTGGCGTGAGTAATATTAATGCATCTTGTGTGCTCACTGCATTGCACCCAGTTGCTTGTTGCTTTTCTCTTGCAAAACATGGAAAGAATTAAAAAATTACTATATGAATACAGAAATATTTCACTGTAAGAAAAAAGTATATATAGTGTATTCTGTAAGAGAAAGAAAGCATTTTTTTTTAATCTCATTTAGTCTCTTTGTCTTTTGGAATATAAAACAAATTAAAAATAATCTTTGCAGTTAGCCAGATTTAGATGTAGAACAGTACTTAGAAATTGTGTCGGTCTCTAAAGGCTTCTAGGCACTGCTACACAACCTAACCAATTTGCTTATAGGTTGCCCTCATTTTACTCTTCTGTGTTCTGCAGCAATCATAAAATACAATGTCTAATGCTTGAAACTGAGCTGAGAGAGGGCAAGATTTATGTTGGGAAAATCTTAACATAAAGAAGTCATGATTGTTTTTCATGTACTGATTTTGTATAAGCAGGCATTAAAAGACTTTATTTTAGTTCGTTGATAATAATATTCAGTTGTCGCAGTTGTTTTGTGATCCTGAAAGTACTGGCTTCTTCATAAAGGAGATACATGTTGGGAATCGGAGGAGAAAGCGTCTTGAGGTTGTTTGGTAACAACTTGGGCTGATGGTGAAGAACGGTTCTGTCTTCATCCCTGCCAGATAGAATGAGGATCAGAACTAGCATTTGCAGCAGCCTAATGTTTGTGTTAGTTGATGAGGCACGCAGGCGTCAAAACACGTATGAGTAATGGTCCAGGAAATTGGGATATTCTACTGGATATTTCCCGATTTTTTCCAACCAGTGTGAATCAATAGCCAAAAATAATCTGCTTTTAGGGGCAATTGAAATGTCCTTAGCACACATTTGCAGTGCAGTGATGGCCAGCAGTGTAGAAGGAGAGTAAAGCTGGATAGCAGGGGTGTTACTGCAGGCTGGCGAGTCCAGCTGGGGCTTTTGCTAAGTATGGAACAGCAAAGGCTTTTTTTGGCAGAGCTTCACTGCGCTGTATAACAGTATTAAAGCTCACGGAGCGATTTGAGGATGCCAGAAGAGCGAATTCCTGCTTGTTCCTAGCTGTGCACAAAATGTTACAATTTCTAGGTAATTCCTCTGGTAAATGAGATCCACAGCGGATAGCCAAGCCAAGCCAGCCTGGCTGCCGCTGTGACTGCCTGCATACATGGGAGGTTTTCACTTCATATGTTGCATTCAATACAGACCCTTCTTGTGGAGAGCTGTCACGTTGCCTGATAGTTCATCAGACCCATGGCTTCAGTTCTTCAACGATGCCCATCAGATGCCAAGGACGTATCTTCTGCACGAAAGGTTGAGAGTTTGGGGTTCCAAGCATGAAACTCTGCTCCTCCACTAAGAGTTAAGGGTAATATGTTGCCCCCTGGTATTATTTTGCCCAGAGTCACGTTTCAGATCACGCGTCTCGCCACCAATCACGCACACGTTTATGTGGATGTGCAGTCTCTGCGTTGCCATCTCCACTGTGCCTTTTGAAGGTTGCTCTTGGCGTGAGTCCTAGATGTTCATAAAGGCAATTTCTCCTTGTGTCAGAGGTTTTACAGTGCCCACTTTTCATAAACTGCCATTATTTAACCTTTAGGCTTGTGTGTCCTTCCTGTGGAGCAAACTGGGATGCAAATTACTGGATCACCTGCCAAGTCTTACTATTAGAAACACCTTTGGCTGATATTATTTCCTATTTTAAAAGTTGGATTCCTTGCAGATCAGTATCTGATCAAAATCACGCCTGGGAAGACTTCCAAATTGCTCAGGAAATTCATGAACATTATCAGAGATTCCCGGACTTTCGAACAGGCTGCCTTTTAACTTCTTGCTGGCGTCTCAAAATCTCCATTACATTTTCAGTGTTAAACTGAACTGCTTTAATTAGGGGAAATAAAAGTTTCAATGCAAATAAGTTTGAAGATGTCACTGTGTAAGTCCAGTCAGAGGAATTTCTGAGTGAAGTGATGGTGTAAAAAAAAAAAGTTTTTGGTTAAGATTAGCCTGGAAATTTTAAGACACTTATGAATAATTCATAACCCAGCCTTCCCACAACGAGTGGCAGTGCCATCAGGTGGCTGCATTTGTCACTGTATTGAGGTGTTTTCTGGCACCCATGGCGTTTTTATGATGGGTTTGTCCATTATAAAGTTGTTGCTTAGCTCCTAATTTCCCAAAGGGAAACAGGTCGGAGGAAGTAGGTTTGAAAATATTTGGAAGGAACAAATTAAGAAGTGAAGCGCTTGTGTGCTGCCTTGCGAGCAGCATACGTGAACCACCAGGCTGAGAACTGGGTTGACTGTGTGAGATGGAACAGGGAGTAATAGTTAAATGATTTATACTAAAATCGTGGCAAATCAGAAATAGTTGATGTAAGGTGTTTTGAGGATTTTCCTTCTATTTTCAGTTTAATGTTCTCAGTTGTTAGCAGAATTTTACAATCTGAACCAAATCTACTTTTCACTGTGTTTTTTAGCTCTGCATTCTTTGAGCACGTGGGACCGCATGACTCTGCTTTCTGGCCATTGGTTGTGGATCAGCGGAGTCTGATGTGGTTGAATTTCAAGTAGCGCCAGGAATGCTAAAGTCCAAGCAAAAGTCATATTAAGTTGGAAGAGGCGTTAGAAAGATGGCCAGATTTCATTTGGTTTTGGATCTGCAAGGCTCTTTTCCAAACTCTGGATTTGGGCCTCACTGTCCACTGAGCTGTCAAAGATCTCAATAACCTGTCAGTGTCACCTATGAGGAAAGCTAGGATTTCCCTTAGGGTGGTGACACCTGCCTATGGAAATGGTTTAGGACAAGAGAAATGTTTTAGGACCAGGGAATTGATGGAAACTCATCCTCAGGGCGGTTCTTGGCTCCCCTTTCCCTCCCTGAGCCAGGCTCCCAGATGTGAAATGCCTCCTTGAGCCCGGGAAGCAGCAGGAGCTGCGTGGTTTGCCTCACCAGGAGAGCCTGTGGGTGGAGAGAAGCTGGCCGAGATCCCAGAAGCCGCTCTGAAGAGGCTGCTCGCGGGGGAGAGAGCTCGCCCCCCACTTGGGATGAAATCATGGAGTGGGCAAATCCGAGCAGGAGTTGGCGAGACGAAGAAGGTGTTAAATCTAACCAAAAAAAAGCGGGGGGAGGAAAGTGGAAAGATACTGGACTAGTAAGGAGGGCAATTCCTGCGCTGGTGGGTTCACGGAGGACCTGGTTTTCGCAGGAGCGTGGTGTTCTTGTAACAGATGCGATATAACAAGAAGAATTTGTCACAGAAAGGTTTTCTTTAACTCTACGGGAAAGCAGTGTGAGATACTTCGACCCAATTGACGGGAGTTTATGTGTCTGAATGAAGGGATGACTGCTACCACCCAAACACCTATTTTCCTGGTCTGACCGCTAACCACGGTGTGATGGGGAAAATGAGTTCCTGGAGCACAGGGAGAGTGAAGGGATCTTCTCCAGAGCCGGCTTGGTCAAAACAGCGTTCTTAAGGGCTGCTGGCAAAGGCAGGGGTTGAAGAAAGGGACAACTGCTGCTCTTCTATGGACAACTCTTCCTGTTATTGACAGGCTAGAAGGGCTTGTCCTCACCACCTACACTGCTTTGCTGCTCTCCATGCAAACCCACAAGGAAATCGCTGTGGCTTCTCGGCGAGTTCTGCTGTGACGTTCAACATCAAATGCAAAGTCTCATAGGATTTTTTTTTTTCTTTTCTACTACAATGCAATTACAATAAAAATTAGTCACTCGTGAGAGCAGCTGTTTAATCCTGATGCGAAGACCCCCCAGTGACAATATTTTCCACACGGATTTCTTTCCAGGCAAACACACTGCAGTTCGTCCTGCGCCAGCCAGGCGCGGAGCCAAGAGCAGAGAAGACCCAATCCATGGAGCTTGTGAGCTAAGTGCTCCTCTGAAGGCAGTGTGGAACTTCGGGTAGGTGTTTCTCATAAACTCCTTGCTCTTGGAAGCACTAAGTTAAGAACATCACCTTTGTGGCCTTGCTTTAAAGAAAGGGCTTTCCAGCCTTGCTCGGTGTCCTCCAGCAAGGGAAACATCATGTGCATCGCTCTCCTTCCCCACCAGCGTCTCCAGTGGATGCTAAGTCACAATAGCATTTCATTTGAGGAATCATTTGAGGAGAGGTACAGCCAAAAAAGAAATGAAAAAGAAATGGTTCCCTGGCTAATTTTATTTTCCCAGAAAACCAGATGGATGAATCATTACAACAGCAGCTTTGACGGGGGACCAGACAACAGACTAAGCCCAGAGCCCAGCCCTGTAGAAGCAAGATGGAAAAGTGTCCAAGAATTTACCAGTCCTCCCTCCCACATGTGTTTAAAGGATTGAGGCTCCAAAAATAGGGCATGCCACTCTAATGTGGATTTTAACGTTCCTCTCACATACTAACCTAACAGCAAGATGAACTATTGCAGAGACCGCAACATAACAAGTCCAATACCACAGAAGTAGTGAGGTCCACGCAGGCAGCGATGTGGTCACTGATGTTAAAACGAGCACTGAAATGAGAAGATGCTTGCAGATCTCATGGCCCAACTGCTTCATTTGTGAATACATGCCAGTTTTTTCTCTGTTAGAAGAGCGACTTAGCCACAAGAGGAATACACATGCTCTTAACGCAGGAGAGCGATAAAATAAATAAATCACATCAAGCTAATGTTAAAAGTAACAAGGTTGAAAAAGCATTTAAAAGTTAGGAGACGCTTGTCTTCAGATTGCCCTAACTTAACGTATCCATAGGGCACATGTGCCATGGCACGGTCTTTAACTATGTGCCCCATTCCCTGCACACAAGGGCTCTGATACCCACTAGGTCAACAGCCTTATAACCTTTTTCCCCACAATTTTGTGACACTCACCTCTGTAGCATCACAGCGTATTGGTTAACAGTGAGATTTTACTGTTATTTCTGCTTTACAGGCAAGGAACTGGAACGCAGACAAAAATAAGGTCAAAGAATCTATTAATTTTGGGTTCCCAATTTGAAGTAGTGAGTTTGAGGTATTTAGGACTCTGTTCAAAGCATGGATTCCTTTCATGCCATTCTTTGTTTTCTTCTAACCCCCTGCTTCCTTTATCGCCCTCTTCCAACTTCTGCCTGTTGGGCACTCTAATTATGATTTTAAAATTCAAATGCTGCTCTTAGGCTTCAAGTGTTTTGATTGCTGAAAAGCTACAGCAGAACTCGGCTCTGTGCCGTAAGTGCTCGCTTTTCCTGCAAGGTGAACAGAGAGCCAGTGAAGGTCACTGAAGGTAAAAAGCCATCCATCTGCGAGCAAATAACGTTGCTAAAAGCAAAAAACACATGAACTTGCCGTGTAAGTGCAGAGATCTGGTCCAGCTCTTGTACCCTCTGTGACTTCAACAAACCTCATCACGGAGCAGGAACAGCACAAAGAACCTCTCACTGATAGGAAAACGTTTTTGTACCTCCACAAGGCTTTCATTGCTTGGGGCTGGGGTCCATCAGTATTTCTACATGCATTTCTATAAGCTGCCTTCCAAATCCTGGGAGGACGCACAGGTCGCTACAGGTCACTTGTGCACTAGAGATGTGTGTGGTAGGTATGTGTGTCCCAGTGTGATGACCACGTTGGAAGAGATGAGCAATGGCTGCATACATTTAATCTTACATAACTAATAGATATCCACACTATGTAAGCGGACAGCTTCTTCTCAGCCAGACCCTTGAGCGTATTCTTTGTGTCATATTCAAGTATCCATTTAGGAAAGACTGTGGAGCTCAATGAGCTCAACAGCTAAGATGGGGTGCAGAAGTCTACAAGGCGACTCGACTTCAGATGTCCTGTCTCCTGCAGTGGTTGTAAATACAGGTTGCGGAATGCAAGGAAATACCTATTTTAAACAGGGGAGCAGCTGGGAAGGGGAGGCTGGAGTCCTCTAGTTATATCCCCTCATATTCCTGGGGCGTAAGGGCAGATGGGGGGTTGCAGAGGGAGAAGGAGAGACCAGGCTCAAGGGAGAGAGGGAGAAGTAGGGCTGAGCAGTGCTGCTAACTATACCAGTCATGTATTTGTTGTGCTGGGAATAGCTTGTTCTTGTGGGACTTGATTGAATTCCAGGAGAACTGTTGGGGTAAGGTGCCCAGAGTCCTTGTAAGATGTTGCAGGGACCAAACAGTACTGAACACTATGCTCCAAGATCTCGTAAGCGTTGCAGCACTCGGCCACACTCCATCTGTTTGGGCTTCCTGAAATCCAGAGCTCCCAGTGCACCTGCTGTCTCTTTTTGCTCTCCGAGACTTCTCTGCAGGCCGACTCCAGGCAGCTGCATCCTGTGTCCCGTGCCTTTAAGTTCCCTTGATCTCCTGGGCTAAGAAATGTGATTGTATTCAAGGTTGCATTAGGAAGAGCACTGCGAGCAGGTCAGGGGAGGTGATCCTCCCCCTCTGCTCCAGCCTGGTGAGGCCACATCCAGAGCGTTGTCCTGGTCTCCCCAATGCAAGAGACATCGGGAGCTGCTGGAGTGAGTCAAGTGGAGGACTACTTGACTAGGATGATTAAGAGTCTGGAGCATCTGCAGTATGGGGAAAGGTTGAGAGAGGATCTCGTCAGTGTGCAAGAGGATGGGACCTTGCACATCTGTCAGGGCCTTTCTCACTCCTGCAGGGGATTTCTGCACCCTTCTTGGCTGCTTGCTTCACCCCTCAAGCATAGTGTCTCCGTTGCTGTTGGAAACATCATTGTTTTATAAGCAGAAATACTGGAGGAAAACTCTTAATCTGCCCAGACAACATAAAAGAAGCTCAAGGACTTACAGGAGCTGAAAACACAGCTATTTTTAATCAAGCTCTCATAGAAATGTTGGGTGAAGAGGACCTTTGGAGATCTCTAACCCGGCCTCCCACTCACAGCAGGATGGGAGCCAGGCTCTCAGCCACGGCTTTGTCTAGCCAAGGCCTAAAAACCTGCAGGGCTGGAGCATCCACCGCCTCCCTGGGCCTCTACCAGGGCTGTGCTCCCTCTTGGCGCAAACCTTTCCTACAGCCCCAACTGGGGCCACCCAAGCCACAATTTGCAGTTGCCTTCTACGCTCTGGCACCACAGCGAGGAGTTTGGCTCTGCCTCTGTAACCACCCTTAAGCACTTGTAGCCAGCTGTTAGACCCCCCATTGGCCTCCTCCAGACTCAACAAGCCCTCGAGCTCTCCCCATGGGCTGGGTGTGTGCCATGGACATGTCTGTTTGGGAGAAGCAGAATTTGCTGCCGTGACCCATTCACCACCAAGCTGACCCTTCTCGGTTCCTTGATGCTGAGAGTTTTGAACACATCTGGACAGACCCCTCTCTCCACCTCTCTGACCTTCCTACTCTGTCCTGGTCTGTGCTTTGGGCACTCAGAGCTGCCCAGACGCTGCCTGCCACAGCACTGCAGCAGTCCCAACAGGATGAAAGCGTCATCCAACACTCAGTAGCGACATCTCATTATTTGAAGTGAAGAAACAGGGTTTTTATCTGCAGAAGTCCACATAACAGCTCTCCAGCTTTATATGGATAGTTTTAGGATGCTGGGAAGGATAGATGAAGTCCAAAGGGGCAAACATACACAGCCCTCTGAGAAGTCTGCTTTGCAGCTCATTTTTTTCACTGAAATTTGTAAACCACAGCATGTGCACGTCCAGATAGCACCTCACTGATCACTGAACTCTAACCAATGATGCCCTCTCCATGTGGAAGCAGAAGTAGGTGGAAGAATGAAAATCTCCACCCATCTTTCCCAGGACTTCTCTGCATAAAGCTATAAAACCACCGTGGACACTCTGTGCAACCCTACGTGTGCACCTTGCCTCATTTTCCCCTAAAAAAGGAAAACTGCAGTGTGAACAAATGAAGCAGGACAAGGACACAAAGCAGCAGGCAGATCTGTTTCAAGGTGTTTGTAGCCAACACGCCTTAATGTTGTGGCTCAGTGTGGCCTTTCAGGCCTCATACAACAGTCCATGTCTCCTCCAAGGCACTCGGCAGCTCCTTCCCAATCTTCCAACAACATGGCAATGACAAGAGCATCCACCAAGAGATCCATACGAAATCAGTGTCTTCCAGCTCCTTGCAAATCCCAGCATTCCCCTTCTTTCTATGTGCCTAAAAGACCCATCATCTCCAATCCCATGGACAGGTGTTTTTGTGAACTGTTGGAAATGATGCCCACCAAAGCTTGCAAATCTGTGTGACCAGCCAGGCCGCAGCACTGCCTCGTTGCAATGCTGCGTTGCTTCATCTCTCTGCATCTCGAGGAGCATCATATACATTTATGATTAAATCCATGCACCATCCCATGTAAGGATGAGAGCTGCTCGCAGCTGGCTGCAGCTGGAGTACCTGGGACGTGTTGAGGACACAGTTTGTAGCACTAGAAGGCTCGATATGCTGCAAATCCTCCGAACACGTAGGATTATCCACCCCAAATCGAGCCCTCTACGAGCAGCAGCAGCTTCGCTGCGTGGCTTTCCCCTGCGCTCGGGGCAGACGCACCTGCGTGCAGTGAGTCACCACGAGCATCCCCACCGTGACTCACCCTCGTCTCCATGCTGGCTGCTTTCTGCTGAGCCCGGAGAACCCAGGCAGCAGCTTTGGCCAGGCCCTAGAAGAGATTAAGAAAATTTCAGTCTGCTGAAGCCGGACAAACCCTTCTCCTCGCCACAGAACAGGCGGAGGTAGCTGGGCTATCCTGGCAGATCCAGCTCCACGCGGAAGAGATCCCGGAGCGTTGGGAGCAACCGTGGCCAGGATGGGGGTCGCCGTGCCGGGTGCCCAGGTGCGCGGAGAGGCGCTCGGCGCCGCGGCAGGAAGTCGGCGCCGCCGTGAGCGCCGGCTCCGCGCGGTTAGCGGCGGGTCGAGGGCAAGGAGCGTCTCCCGGCGTCTCCAGGTGCGCGCAGGGAGCTGTTACGACGGCTCTGCCAGACACGCGGCCCTCGCGCACCTGCCCTTGGGCACCGACGCGCCGGGGGACCCTGCGGGTGACACAACGGCCATGGGAAAATCCCTGCGCGAGGGGCCGCGGGGGGCCACGAGCCCTCGGGCTTACGAAACCCCAACGCTTTGGCTGTACCTGCCCGCACTGGGTGGCCCAAGGTGTCCTCCGCCACCCGGCTACGAATGGGGACCGGGGAGTCCAGGGGGCCTCCGGTGCGTTGCCAAACACTTGCCCAAGGGTGCCTAGGGGAAGAGGATGACTCAAATTGTTCCTCTTGCGAGAAACCACCCTCCGTCCTCGTTTCTTCATGTGTAGCTATGTGGGGACATCTCTGATTGAGGCAGGCTCCAGCCCTGGTTCTACCTACTGACTCATTTGCGCCCAGCAGCCTCAGACCACAATTAATTCCCCATTTGTTCATATCCATCCTGGCAGTGACAACACTCTTATAAAATCCCCAGTATCGCCTTTTTTTTTTTTTTTTTTGGCCAGCATTTGATGCAACTTTAAAACCCATGAGAACTGCGAAGTGTCACAACGAGAACTGATTTATAAAGCTGGATGTCGCTGGGGACACCTTCGCTTCTGCAGAGTCCGCTGGGGAGACTTTCACAAGCCCCCATGCAAGCAGTGAGTCACCAGCAGCGCCCAGAAGTCCCCAGAGGAAGGGCCAGCAGATGGGCCAGGGGAGCAACGAGAAGGTGCCCAGGCATGGGAGGCTGCAGAGACATCCTGGTGCTAAAAAAATAAATAAATAAAAGAAAGAAAGAAAAGTTAATACTGCAGCCTAGTGGAGAAAAAACAGCCATGCAGGCTAGTAGTGCAGCTAGTTCTCTGGGATGTGGGAGGTGATGGGATTTATGTGTTTTAGCCCAGGCTGGGAGCAACTGGATCATGTCAACCCAAGGTGGTCTGTTTTATGTGATCCTAAATCTGATAAAAACTACGGTGTTTCTGTAATACAGTCAGATTTTTAAAAGGGGCTTGACTTAACCCTAAATGATGCTCCAATTAGAGGACTGTAAATATCGCTATGGCTTGCTTGAAAGATCACCCAGGGCAGCACAAATGTAATTGCAAACGAGTCTGATTCTATCAATGTTCCCTTGTGATCAGCTTTTTGCTACCTAATATTTAATATTGACGTGGAAGGAACAGAAATCACAACAGAGCGTGTTCACAGGGCTCAGTGGAAAGAAATCATCGGAATGGTGCACACAGGTTGTTTTTGGTGCATAAGACTGCATGCATTTGCAGTGCTGCACAACGTACACGGGAGCACATTCTGGGACTTGCTCTGAAGCTGGAGCGCTGCCACCTGTGAGGTGGTAAATCCCCAAACTCATGGAGTTTGGGACAGCAGTGGTACCCAAGTGAGAGCCAAGCACAGCCGTAGCAAAACAAGGAGTGCACGGGCCAAGAAGCAGTAGGAAGGGTGCAGGGCACATTGCTGCTGTGCTAGAGGGGCACAGGTCTGGTGTCTGCCCTGCAAAGATGCTGAAATATCGTCAGGGTTTCAAAGGAGAAATGCTCCACACATGGTGAGGAAAGGATGGAGAAAAACACACCTCAGAGAATAAACCTGAGCAACGCGTGTTATCTAGGAGCAAAAAGTCAATGGTGGCCACCAGGACGTAGGGCAGGAACAGCACCTGGGTAACTGAGGCATTGCAGCCCTGCAAAGAAATGAGAACCCTGTGATGGAAGACAAATGTGGCAGATAGATTGGCCAAGATTTGGCCAAGAAGCGTGGATCAAGCTGTGAGTGCTCAGAGGGAGCCCCAGGAGAGGATTGCACTGGATTTTCCATCGTGGAAGCTTATTGCCTCAGGTGTGTTTTTACTGAGAGCTACTTTAGCCAAAGCTTTTGGAGCAGGCGTTAACACAGAGAACTAAATCCATTGATCCAAGTGATACAGGACACTGATTCCTCTCTGGGAACCTCAACCTCTAGGAGCCACCCAGACCCAGTGTGAGTTGCCTCCACCTGTGTCTTTTGGTGCAAAAGATGAGTATGAGGTGCCTGTGTATGAATGTAACAGCATTAAGAGCAGGGAAGGGAAGATCTCCCCCACGGGGCTGCTGTCCCCAGGTCTGTGTTTTACATCAGCAGGACAGACTTGGTGCATTAAAAATAGCCAAGCATTTCACCGGGGGGAAAGGAGGACAAAGAAGGACCGCAAGGAAGAGCAGGAGGAGGGGAGAGGCACCTTGGGGAAGCAGAGGGGAACAAGGCAGCCCAAGGCAGCTGTGCAGAGCCCGACAGCTGGGAGCCAAAAATAAACCTCAGCAGCGAATCAATTTGCTTGGAGGAATGGGTAAATCAGAGAAAGCAACAGCAGAGGCGAGAGGAGAGAGCAGCTGAGGGACTGAATGCGCAGGAAAATCCACAGAGCGATGAATCACCTCCCCGAAAAGACCCTTTTCCCGAAACGAGGCGGTGATGAAGCAGAAAATTAAACGGAGGCAGAAGCGATCAGTTGTGTAGCACATGGAAGGTGTCCAATGCGGAGTAAATACGCGGGGAGGTGGGCGATCCAAGAGGAGCCGACGTGGCAGGAGGACGCGCGCACGCAGACACATCCGTGGTGAGCAAGCCCTGGGCCGCAGGACGCAGTGACTCACGGATGTCCTCCCAACCGGAGGTGCTGCCATGCGGATGCGGGAAGAGGTGGAGATGCTCCCTGCAAATCCCGGGCCGGGTGCCCATTCCCTGCTCTGTGGAGGAAAGAGCTGGGAAGAGACACTTGAATGTTGGGAAAAAGGAGCTTCAGGCAAGGAGAGCGGGGCTGCAGGGAGAAAGAACGGCGGGGAGATAGTCCTTACTGTGGATGTGGCTGCTCTTGGCAACCTTAGGAGAAACCCTACCTAGAAAAGTCAAGAGAGCAATGGCCCATGTTTTAGAAGTGGGATTTGGGATGTTTTACCCACAGAAAGAAGGAACTGGGAAACTGGGAAACTCCTTCCTTCCAACTGAGTTCTCTGAGTCCAGCTCCCTCCCTGCTTCATCCAAGCCCGTCTCCTTCTCACCATGCTCAGAACATGTAAGGACTGTGAACATAAATGGCCAAAGGAATTTGTGTAGAGTCCAGGAGCATCTAGGAAGCTCCAGTGGAGGAAGGAGCTGTGTCTCCCACTCCCTATCCTCCATGCAGCTCCTCCCAGAATCCAGATTTCCTGACTCACCTTCCCTGAGGAACATGGGCACCCCAGCTCTGCACTGGGGGAGAGGCAAATCCGTAAGTAGGCACTTGAATAAGTGAGATATTAAAATAATTCATGGGCACCCAGGGTCCTTCGTGCTGGGCTCTGCACATCTCAGGAGATGTCCTCTTCTCAGATCCGGGCTCCAGGACATATCGGACGGATGAGGCATGGGGGAGCCGCGGGCCTCTGCCTACCCCTGTTGTAACGTGGAGTTGAGTAGTGACAGAGGAGTTGATTTGTGGTCCTTGGGGTGGACATGTTATCAGGTCCTAGAGCTCACCCTCAGGAGATCCCCAGATGCTGCCTGGGGAGACTTTTACCTCTTTCTGACATCGTGCAAAAGCTGTTCAGTCTCACCTCCATGGTTCCTATATCTCACCCACATCTCCATAAGGCTGCCCAGCCATCATCTCCTTGAGGTTTGCCATTGGTGTTGCTGTGAAACACTTGGTTCTGTGCTCTTATGCATGCCAACCTTCAATACTCATTTGGCAAAGCAAGGATACAGCATTCCCTTCTCCAGGGCTTCCTGGGGGATGCTAACATATGGATACCCCTTCCATGCCACTGCCTGCCTTGCAGAGCAAAAACTCACCCTGACCTGGCGGACCATTTGCCCAGAGTATTTCCTAGGGGGGACAGTGGGAATGGAGGTGCTTCCATCTCATGTCCTTGCATGAGAGCATTGAGATTTCAGCCCAAGGGGCCATGTCCTCACGGGCTGCACCCATTGCCCCTTGAGGAGCAGTGCATGGAGGAGCGGTGCCTGCAGCGCTCGCCTCTGCTGACGTGAGGCCGTGTTGTCACTAGAGGGAAGCAGAACCGTGTGCATGGAGCTGGTCCTGCGCCGCTGGCCGCTGGAGACCTGGTGGCGCTGGAGAAGATGGTAGAACCTCCTACCTAAGGCACCTTTCTGTCCTGGAGAGAGGGGACACCTCCTCTGCGCTGGGCAGGGCTCCAGTGAAAGGGCAGCTAAAATGATGCCGGGTCAGGCTGTCCCATTATTGCCCCTCTGTGATCTCCCCAAAATGTCGGGAACATCTACAGGTCAGAGGAGATTTGACCTCATGGGAAGAAAACAGGATTGCTGGACCACTGCTGGGCCACTAGGTCATTCAGTGTGGTGGTCTCCAAGAGTACCTGGTAGCTGAGGTAAAACAGTTTTATCCTTATGCAATTCAAGGAAGAGATGTGAGGATCACTCAGAACTTTGCAATCCACAGCCTATTTCTGCTCCTAAGGAGACCAGCAAAGTCCCTCTACTACCTATCTCTTTCTTTAGAGAAGTAGGTGAGAAAAAGAGCCCCTACTGATCAAGACAGGTCTTCTAACTATTTTTTGCTGACTGGTGGGATATGCAGAAGCAGCACAAGTGTCGAGCTCGCAGAGAAGGCAAACCTTTGAACAAGCATCTCTTGGCTCTGGAGCTGGTCTTCTCTATGAAGATTAGCAACCAGAAAAGTCATTTTCCCCTTTTCGGGCCTGGAGATGTGATGCATTCACCTCCTTTCCCTTTGCACTGGGCTTCTCTGTGGTCTTTTCTCGAGCAGAATAGGGGAGGAGGAAGAGGAAAAGGAACTGTTGAAAGAACCTCAAGAGTGTTTTTATACAAAACATTTTTTTTTCTTGGTGTGAAGGAAAAGAAAGCTCAGCAGAGTCCAGGTGGAGATCTCAGATGATGGATGCAAAAGAAGTGTCCCTTGAAGACAGGGAAGCTCTACAGGCAATGTGAGAGAGCTGTGGCATTATAAAAGGGAATACATAAGTCTTCCTTGAGACTAGCTCAGGGAAATAAACTAAATTCCAGAATTTCTCATGAATTCTTCAAAAGAGAAAAAAAATATTTGGAGTAGGTAGTGCACTGAAATCATAGGGAATTGTGAAGAGCCACAGTTTCAAATATGAAAAAGAAGCACACATTTGTGCAAGATGAAGAGTGGGTCAAAACTCATCTCAAAGAAAGCTTTGGGTCTCAGTTGTCTGAGGCCTTCAGAGTGATCTGTCCTTGGAGAGTTAAATTTACTTGGTAAAAGGATCTTCTCTCCAGAGAGAGGATTCCCTCGTGTCTCCTAATAGAGGAGGAAAAGGTCAGGCCAACACTGAGCTCTCCCTCTGGCCTGGCTTGGACCAAGCCTGTCTTGCAGCCCATCTACATCTCTGTAGAAGGCTGATCCTGAATATTTGTCAGCCTCAGATCAGGCTAATTTCTCCTTGTCTTTGGAAACAAATTAATCCTCTGAATTTCTCCAATTGATTTTCCTGCTTTGGAGTGATTTTTGACACAAAATCAACCTATTCACCAGCAGCTGCCAGCAGTTTAGTTCAATAACAACTCTTGCCACAGCAGCTCGGCACATGTCAGCACAAGCCCCAGTCACTGCAATTCTCCCGTAGCAGGTTGTGTAGCTGTGAAATGCCAGGGCTTGCTGCTTTGGCCAGCTGCGAGACGATAGCTCTCTGCCAGCCTAGCAGAACGGAGGGGAACTTGCTTTGTTTTTTTCAGTTCTTTCACTCTTGCTGAGAAATTTCATGGCATGGTTTTTGCTAGAGCATGCCGGAGGGTCTCAGGCACCAGAAATTGAACCCATGCCTTTCCAGGGGACAGGGCAGGAAGATGCACGTGACACATCTGGGGGTGGCGGGAAGTCAGCTGAATGCAGAAGATGACATTCAATATCAGCTGAAATGATCAGAAACGGTGTTTCTGATCAGGTACCGGAAGCAGCACGTTTCCTCTGGCCCAGCACCAAGTACAATCACTTTTGCCACGGTTGTAGCGCAGGACAGGCACAGCAGCCAGTCCCAACACCGTGGGCCTGGCAGGAGCTGTGAGCCCACAAAGCCTCCGAAGGCATCTCGTTGGGGAGCCAAAGGCAAGATGCTACCCGTGTGCCGTGTCCACATGGCTGGGTTAAATATTACACCAACAGAAACCTTAATTGTGTCACGCCTTTAAGCAAATCATTGTGGTTTGGGGTTTTGTACCTGCAGGTCTTTAGCTTGCTCATCAGAGCTGCACTGTCGATGCTCATTGAACCGGTTATTAGGTGCAAAGAAGGAATCTGAGCCAACATAGGGGCTGAGAGCTCAGCGCTTATTTACTTTGAACAATCTGGACTGAGAGGAGTGATAACACAGGTGGGAAGAGCTGAAAGGAGCCCAGGTACCTTCAGCCCATGTCCTCAGTTTGGATCAGACATATCTGAAATGATCCTTTTGGGTAGCACTTTCAAACGTGTGACCAAAGCAAAGAAATTTGGGAAAGCAGCAAAGCTATGAGGTTGAAGGGGTCAGAGTATCACCAGCAAAGACAAGAGCAACAGCATGATAACAGGTTTGTGATACATCAAACATTGTTACAATGAGGAAATAGTTTTGTTCGTATGGATCGATTATGAATTCTGCTGTTAAACGTCATTTTGGAAAGAGAGAAAAATACTTGAAACTCAACACCTAAACATTATTGACAGTAGTCAATTTGAGTGGAGAAGAGGGACAGTTAGTTATGCAAGAAGACTCACCCAAGAGGACAGAGGAAAGATGAAAAGATGACAGCCAGAAAATAGCCTCATATTTTGTTTCTGAGAAGTGGAGGTCCCTATAACCTTGGAGGGTATTGTTGTCTTCTAGGGCAGCAGCAGGCCAGGTTACAAGTATGAAAAACGGATGTGATATTGAGATAGCTCCAATAGTGCCCGTAAAGCAAAGAACAACAACTGCTAATGAATGCCTTGTTATTTTTAAAAGGAACTTTCTTTTCTCCCCATTAGTGAGAACTTCCTGCAGCGAAAACAAGTGCAGCTGCTATTTTTTTATCAGAAAGAGCGTCTGAACCGTTTTACTCTTCGAGAATGAAGAAATCGAAAATGGGTCCTGAGGACTTCCGTACCAACACATTGCAAAAGCTGCGTTGCCGTGACCAGCAGACCAGAGTCATCAGCAAAATCACAGCCTTGATGTCTCAGAGCTGTGTGACCCATAGTGTCCTCAGAGAACAGGCAAGACCGCTTTTAGAAAGACCTGTGCTCCGTTGATTGCCACCAGTGAAGACTTAAGGACACAAACGTCAACAGGAGAATAACTTCACTTTCTTCCCCACTGTATGACCAATTTGGTCTTCCCTGATGCAGGAAGGATTTGCTGCAGGTAACAGGAGAGACAAAGATTTGCTGAAGAGATGACTCCATGCCTCACCAAATTCTGGAAAGGCCATATAGGTATGACTTAGCTACCTAAAATACAGGTTTCTAGTGACATTTTAGATCCTCTGGTCTCCATCTACCAGTTGAGGTCATGAGCCTCTGTAGATCTTGTGTTGCAACTGCTGGGCTTTCATGAGCATCTCCTATGTCACGAGGCACCTCAGATTACTCTGGACACCTGCGTGTATTCAACTAGCTTGTGTCCCTGCATTTTGTGAGCTGAATCACTCCCAGCAATTGGATATCCCAGGCTCTAGTGGGAATTCGGACACTCTGCTCACATGGAGACTCCTACATAAGAACAACTAGATTTTGCAGCACCTCCAACTCACTTTCTCCAGCCCAGACTTTCTCTATTCCTATTCTCTCATCTCCTCGAAGGCCTTGTATCATGCAGATGATGGTGATGATGTTTGTTGAAGACAAATAACAAAACATAACCAATTCTATTCTGAGACTCATCTTTGTACAACAAGCAGGAAATAAAAAAACAAATCCATCAAACAAACCAATTCCCTCAAAAGAAGATGTTTCTGCTGTCTGCGACACCTTAAATGACAAATATTTGTGACACGTTCTGTGCAAGGAACGAACATCCTCAAACTGCAATCTGACATAGCCAGAAGAATCATGGGCAGAAACCACCTCCCCTTCACTTGCTTTAGTCCTGTCTGTGCCCACTCCAAGCAGCTTTCTCCAGGATCAGGGGAGCAAATGGTTCAAGTGCTGCGTGAGGAGAGATCAGAACAGTGAGTATAAGCCCAGAGAATTTCCAAGTTCCTGGAAACCTTCACCTGCATAAAGATGGAGGCTACAAGGAGGAGGGAAGGAGAGGGAGATGAGCTGAGGCCATGGAGCCAGTTAAGAAACAGACTTTAAACAGTAAGTTTTAACTCAAGGACTGGAAAGAGCTAATCCATGCTCATAAACGTAGTTCTTGCTAGATCTTCAAGTACCATGTTGTGGAAATGAATGTCATATAAAAACCATGACAACAAATGCAGATGGATGGCTTCATGCCACTCCAGTTGGGGCTCTCAGTAAAGCCCAACACAGCCTGCAGTAGATCCTAAAAGCCGAGTGCACCAGCTCACTCCACACACACTGTCCATGTCAACTGTCACCTGTGCCTTCCAGGACTGTGGATCCTGTCTTGGGCCAGCAGCAATGAGGGGAACAAGCCTTATCAGTTGGCTTGGGTTTAGTCTATGGACATGGTACAATGTTTGATTTTAACATGTCCTTTTCACATGCTAGCTGTGCCCAGGGACTGCTCCCCATTTTCACATTGCCTTGGAGAGATTCTCCCCAGGAATAATGAACTATCTGAATACAGGCAGGTTGAGTCGCTTTCCTCTTCATCTGCTACAATCACTCACCTTGTTTGCTTGGCTATGTTTTTTTTCCTTTTTGTTTTTCCTTTTTCTAACTAGGTTTCTGGGCTCGTTTTAGTAGCAGAACTACATGTCCTGCCTTCACATGTTCAGCTTTGCTGTTTTATTTAGAAGCTGGGACCCTGACTTCAACAGCAGCTCTGAATTAAAGCGTGTGCATGCTTTAATGAAAGCAATGAAATGTAAATGAAGTTCCTTTCTACAGACAGCTGTAACTGCTGACTGCAGAAAAGCTTTTTAATTCTCCGCTCTTTGTCAGGGTGCCTGGATCTTGTTCCTGTTCTCATCTCCTGCTTTTTGGGGCTGGGCAGACAGCAGGAGGATCTTGGAAAGATGAGAAGATGATCTGAAGGGTGAGTGGGGTATATCACTCAGCTGGGACCATGCTGGTTGACCTAGTGCTAACCATCTCCACCTGGACACCAAGGGTGGTGGGCATTGTGCCCTGTTTTTCTAACAGCCATTTTCCTAGCAAAGAACTGCTTGTTTGTGCTGGTAATGGCAGTTAGGTCCTCTAGATATAAACACTTACACATAGCCTGACAGAAACCACAAAGCCATTCCCACAGATAAGCCACGTCTCAGAACCAGTGGTCATAGACAACCAGAAACAGACCCGCCCTGCCCGAGCACCCCCAAATGCTGCTTGATATCTCCTGTCATTGCCGCAGGGCCTGGAGGCCTGTAGCAATGAGCACGTGAGAAATTACACTTGGGTTCCTCATTGGACCTAGCAGTTCAGCTGCTGCAGATGTTACAGAGACTCAGAAAAAGTACAATGAAAAACAACACTTGTCGTGCCATCCCCAGGGAGAGCTCCTAGTTCGGTGCACCCAGGTCTGTCCAGTGCCTGACTTCATTCATCCCACATGCCAATAAAATGGGGCATTGCTTTATTCTCCCAGGGACAGCATCCTCTCAAATGGCCAGAATTGCACTATAATTCCTCCAGAGAGGGATTAGGGGTTTTGGAGCAGCCTGGCAAAGCACTCTCCTGCCCTTTCCCCATGCCAAGCAGAGCACTGCCTGGTCTGGAGCAGCAGAGATGCCCAAGGGCTGTTCACTCCATGCCAGTGATGCCAGTGCTGGGCAAATCAAAACAGTTCACCAGGGCACTGAATTGCTTTCATCTGCTGACTGCACAGAGTGTCCATTTAAATGAGGAATTTAATGTTCTTTCAGACTTAGTGATGAGAAATGGCTGTGTATGTGACCTAAGAAATCCTTATGTGAATGTCTTCGCTGCTTCTTTTCACTTTCTCATTGTGTCTGTGCTGGTGACCTCACCTGTTCCCAGTCAGCAAATTTCCTGTTTTCTAAGCTATAAAGACAGAACTCTTTCTAGCTTAGCAAACACAAGAAGGAAACTTCCTTCTGTTTCCCATCCATGGCAGATATTTGCTCTCTTGGGAATAGTGTTGGCTGTTGAACATCAACATCTCGAGCATGCGGAGTCCATGTCCTTCCAAGGCAGTGCTTAAAGGACAGCATATTTGACAGTTACTGCCCATAAAATGTCATCTTCTTTGCATGTGCATGCTAACTGAGCTGGCTGAGTAAGGCCCAGCATCCCACACCTTTTGTCTTTACAGCGCGGTGCAGGCAGAACTGTGTGCACATTTTCAAAGTGTTGAAAAGTTCTTTTCTCCGTAGAGTGGCATATAGGATGTTAACCATGTCTTAATGCTTACACAGAAGCATATGCCTTTTTTCACAGTGCATAATGTCTCAGAAAATCCCCCTCGATGCAGAGTTGCAAAGAGATGCGAGATGAGGATGTCAGTCACGCACGGATGTCCCTGTCGCAGTGGTGTAATTGGAGGTGATTTGTGGGCACTACGGCACTATAGTCTGCTCCAAGGAAGGAGCTCTTTCCACATGCTCTAGTATCCGAGGTCTCCCCGTGCCTTGCAGCTGCGTGTGAGCCCCTGTACATGCCACTGTGGTCCTGTGCAGCCCAGGAGGTCTTCTCAGTGTGGCAATTCTCCTGCTCTTCTGGCAGAGGAGCCTTTACACCCCATGCATCTCTCCTGGCTCATCTCAGAGATGTTTGACACAGCCAAGTCCTGTCATCCTTTGACCCTGGCAAGATGTGGGGCATATGGAGAAGAGCATCCTCTCCTCAGCAAGACAGACATGGGCATTGTCTCCTGAATGAAGGTAAGAAATGAAGCCCTCTTTTCCCCTTTGGCCTCCAGGAGCCAGAAAAAAATCTAGACCATTTCCTTCTGTCTACCAGCATAGATGGGGGAACACAGCATCCCAAAACCCTGGATCAACTGGGTATCACCTTCCACAAGCTGGATGCTGTACACAAGATCAGCTTTGTCCCTCCTGCCAGTAAAATGACTTACACCTCTGCCCAACAAGTGAGTGGCAACCATAGGGTTCCCCATCCCCTAAGTGAGAAACCACCCAGCACAGACACAGTTGTTTCCCTTTCACACCCTCCAGCCCCTGAAGAGCTTTGTGGGTTTCCTCCCTCCTCCTCCTCCATAGGACTTTAGTCTTCAAACCTCTGTAACTTCCAAACCTCTGTAACTTCCAAACCTTACCTTCCTCATGTGCTCATCCCTGCCCCAGGGAGCTTTAGGCACCACGAGGTGCCTGGACTTTCCAGGACTAGAGGTGTCCACCAGCACCGCTGTCCTGAAACTGCCATTTCTTGCAGTCCCTTTGGTTTGGAATGCTGAAGTTAGTATGAATGTGTGAGTATGGGCAAGCTGAAAAGCTGCCCAGTGTGCCCTGTGCTGTTCTGTTGTCTTTTATTCGAGTGAATCATGGGCAGTTCAGGTAATATAAGATATACCTGTTTTCTTACCTTGACACCCAAGCCATGAACTTATCCTCCTTTTATTCTACCCTTTCACTAATATCATTGCCTACTGCTTCCAAGTGAGCAGGAAAAGGAAGTGTTGGCCCATTCGCATCCAATGAGCGTCTTTGGGACCCTGGTTTTGCTCTGCCATCTGCCCCATCTCCTTCTCCCAGACCTGCTTTCTGCAGGTCTTCTCTGTTTTATTGCACCATGCATGCTTCTGTTTTCTTTCCTCAAAATGCTGACAAAATGCAACCACTTCCCCTTGTTCTTCACAAAATGTGCCAAAATCACAACCATCTTCTTTCCCATACTTGCCCTCTCTGAACTCTTGGTCTTTGCACGTCTTGTTGCCTTGTTTAAATGAACTTGAACTGAAGCAAGCACTTAGGAAAGGGTTAGAAATGAATGTTGTGCAGTCAAATTTGTCTTGGATTTGCTGGATCTGGGTTCACTGCAAGGCAATTGGAACCCAAATCTCTTTATGCTGCCCCACTACAAACAAGGTCAGCCGTGGTCTGCTTGTCCCTTAGACCTTTCGCCTCTGAAGGTGTTAATGTCAGGCCTCAAAGAAAAACAAAGAGAATAAATCCTGATGATTTTTTAAAACAGCCATTTCAGATTCACAGATTATAGAGAAATTGAGTCTTGCCTGAAGTGCTGCTTTGCTCCTGCCAGCTCGGGGCTGGAGAGGAAACAGTTTTTGCAGAGATGCAGGACAGACAAAAAGCTGTGTGGAAGGGATATATATATTTTTTTTCCCCTACCAAATATAAGACCTCTGCTACCTCTAGCTACAGGTGCACCTTCTTCAGATGGCCTTGTTGAACTGGGATGATGCCTACACTGAAAATTTGAAAGAAACACTTTAACAGGAGGCAGCTGCCTGCAAGTGGGGCAAGTGCTCACCCAGCATGACTTATGTCCATTCATGTTCAAAGAAAAGTGGCACCAAGGACTGATATCTCTGGTAGATCCAGAAAGGGTCAAGACTGGGTAAAATGAAAGAAGAAAGAAGAGCTGCCCAGAACATTTGTTGCTGAATGCTCCCCACACGGCTCAGAGACAGCAAGAAATGTCTTTATCATAGCTGATAGGAGAGATGCGGCCGAGCTAAAGGACTTCGGGGAAGGCTAGTCTTCATTTCCCTCAGCTAAAGACTAGATCTACAGGGACGTGACAGCAACCACAAAAACATGCAGCTGGAAAACGAAACAAAACAGAAAAAACAACCCCCACTGCCAGGGATTAACTACTCCCTTTTTAACGTTTTGGAAAGATGTTGGTCAGAAGCATACTAGAGGTTATAAAATCAGCAGTTGTAGAGCCCTTCAGAGCTTCAGGGCATAGTTTTGATAATCACTAATTATCAGGTTAACTGAGCAAGATTCAGTTTTATAGCTTTGTGGTGGAAGGAAAACATCTCCAAAACTGAGTCATTTAATCTCAGGCACGTGGTACATCTATGGCAAGCTCAGATACAGTCATAAGTTTAGACACAGAGACATGTTACCGACTTCAGAGGTCATCCCATCTGCCTCCCAACTGAGAAACAGAAGCAATTATGCTTGCAGTTTACCTGAAAGGTGACCCGTGATGGAGACCCCACTACCTCCTCCCTCAGGCAGTCTGTCCTAGTATCAGTTAAACATCATCCAAAAATCTAACCCAAACTGCACTGAAACTTGCTGTATTTAACTCGTGATTCTCACCTAGAATGGAAATCTTTATCTTCTGTTTTGCAGAAGCTGTGTGTAAATCTGAAGGCCTCTACCCAGATCCCCAGCATCCTTTTCTAAAAAATGAAGTAAGTGTTGGGTGTTTTTTTAGTTGCTTATCATGAGTTTCATTTTCCAGAACTGACATTTCTCTCCTCAAGTCCCATCACTGTTAACATGGACTTTATAGATGCAAGGTGTCCAAAACTCAGCCTAGCACACGATCTGCAGCCTCAGTGGTGACGGGGATGGCATTTGGATCTTTGAGGAAGCTCGTACCAAAATATTATGTCATGAAGCCATCACATACTATACAAAGCTGAAATACAGGATTCACCAACATCTCAGCTAGCATCACATCACCATCTGATACCAACAGCTTTAGGCACTAAAATTTGCAGAGTAGTGATGCTATCCACAATACCAGGCTTGTGCTCTGCTCTTTACCAGCTGCCCAGGTCTGATCCCGTGGTACCTCTCTCTCTAACTCATCTATTCCTCTTCTTAGATAGAGCTTTGCTGGCTCTATGCTGAGTGAGGTGGGAGAAGCCCTGACCCTCAAGGCCAGTTATCATGCCCCCGAAGGAAAACAGATTGGTCTGAGAAAGCCTAGTCTTCACAAGTCCACGTCTCCTCTTACTTTCCAGGAGCTTGCAGAGAGTTGATCCAATCAGATATTCCAGTAACAAATGAAATTCATCCAACTGGTTTGTAATTCCTACAATCCTTCTTTATCTCTCTATTATAAAAAAATAGACATGATTTTCACTCTTCAGTAATTTAAGAGCATCTTCCTATCTGCTCAATTTCTCAAGCAGTAGATGAAAGTTTCTCCTCGTCATCTGCTGACAATTAGAGCATGTGTGATGTGATTTGCTATTGCCCCAGATCCATTCTGTGCTATGCTTTGGCCTGTCTGATTTAGCCCCAGCAAACTCCTTTTATTTTCCTCGACTTGTCTTTCTGAAGCTGACCTAATTTCTACTCTCTGCATGCCACCTCCTGAGATTGAGGTCAACCAAGAGCTTGTGATTTACCCTACCTTGTGCAGTACTTCCTTCCTTCCCTTTGGGACACTTCATACTTGTGATCACATTATTATTTATTTGGAATTGGAAAAACAGTCAAGCAAAATATTAACTTGTTCTCAATTAGAGGCAATTGCAAATCTGAAGTTCAAAACTCTTCCAAAACAAATGTTTTTAATGAACAAGAATAATGGTTATTCCTAACTTTTCACTAAGAGGTTTATACCAAAAAGACAAAGTGAATTTGTGCTTTTCCTCTGTTTCAGGTCTGCTCATGTAAGGCTTTGATTAGGAAAGTGTGCAGATGTCTTGAATTAGAGCTTGTCCATCTCTTCTTTGAAAACACAGATCCGCTTCACATTAAATCAGTGTTAGAGCTATTTCAGTAGCAACTAAATCTTGAATTTATAGTAGGAAAAAATCCAGCAATAAGGGCAGCCAATGCAGTTAGGTAATTGGGGGTAGGAATGCACTGTGCAGGCATGCACTGGAGTCTGTGATCCGTAGGTTTTCCTGAGCAAATGGGACAAACAGTTGCCAGGAATGATACAGTCTTGGGTGATGCTCCTTAGAGACCAGGAGATGGGCTCAGTGTGTGCTCCAGGTCCACCCTCCAAGAGCTTCAGGTCAGTCATACCCAAGTAGGGAGACTCAGGCAGAGGATTTAGTGTTTGCAATAGTCCTTCAGCAAATCACCCTCAAAAATGAGATAAGAGTGCAGGAAATCCTGAGTCGGTTCCTGCAGACGGCAGGGTGCTTTCTGTAACAACAGAGGCATGTCAAAGGAGGAGCAGGTCTGACTTCTCTTGTAAAGAATTTCACCTATATTCACAATACAGGACATTTTTTTTTTCCCAGCAAAACCCAGTTCAATACATCACTTGATAACTTCGACCGATAACTTCAAAGACAGAGAACTCCTCTGCTTTGGAGGAAGGATCTAAGAGGGCTGCCTTTTTGCACCTGCGTACGTCCCCAGCTGAAACCAAGGTGCTGCACGTGGAAGTGTCGCACCACTTCCTACACACGTAGCTGAACTTTATCTAGCACACGCTGAAAATAACCCGATTTCCTGTATTGGGCTTGCTGGCAGTGAGCGGGGCAGCTTTGCTTCTCCTAAAAGTGTCTCCACCAAAGTGTCCCGGCGTCACGTTCCCTTTTGCAAAGCAGCAGAGGGAAGTGGTGGCTCCCAGGGAAAGCCCCGTCCCCCGGGGTGACATCTCAGCGTCTGCAGCGCCGCGTGGAACCGTGCGTCACCACCGTGATGTCTTCAGAGTCACCTTGGGATGGTTCGGGGAGAAATGCACGTATTAAAAATAGTTGGGGATTTTTTTAAAAAAATAAAACTCATTTGCCTCCTGTTTGGAGGCAACCTGCTGATATAGGTTGCAGACAGCTTTCAAGATAGGAGGGGACTTTAAGGACTTTTGGGATCACTTTTGTTCCAATAACATTGTCACAAAACAAAACACCAGAATCTTTAAGACTTTGTGTCTGTTTGTTTTTTCTCCTTGAACATCACTTTGCAGAAGGCAAATAAAACAATTCTCTGTGCTGGTTCGTACAGACTCCTCTCACTAATTTTTTCTTTTTTTTTCCATTTAACCAGTAATGATATCTAACCTTACTGCTGTTAATTGCAATAATGCAGTCTAAAAATACTAATTGCAATGTTTGCAATGTTAACTGTACCGAAAGCCATGTTTCACTAGAACATTAGTCCATGACTGGTCGAGAACTGGTAAAACTGTGAGGTTTTTTCCTGCCATTAATAAATGTTATTTATGTATCTTCAGAGACAGATTGTTCCTGCAGGCCAATTTGTTTGGATTGCGGAGACTAAACAACATGTAGGCTTTTAAGGCTGCGTGTAGGCTACCTAGATGACCTGCCTGAATGGATGCTAAATGGAAATAATTTGGAGCATGAAGGAATAGATTGAGAGCAAATAAAAGCCATTCCTATGTTTTCTTTTCTGAATGTTTGAGTGATTTCCAAGAACAAAAATAAACGTTCAGCATACAGCATGACATGCAGAGAAAGAATCTCAGGCGAACAGAAGATTTCATGTTATAAGCACTGACAATTAATACCGAAATGACTGGAGGGCATCAGTGATCTTTTGGAGAGATCAACTCTAATGGAATAATCTGGCTGAGCAGTTGCCCTAGGTTACACGAAAGAGGGGTGTTACCTGTTTTGATCATGCGGAGGAGTTGTGTTTTGAAAGGTTTGTATTGAATAACTGCATGGATTTTAACAGCAAGTTTATGCCAACATCCCCACCATGTTTTCCAAGCAAAGCATCCATCTGTGTCCACGGGGAATATCCAGGAGTAAATATAAAACTGGTATAAAAGGAGTGAGTCACCTTCTCAGTGTTGTGTTTCCTGTAGCGCAGCTCCCAGGATACAGTGTTGGGGCTGATGGTAACAGCTCTGCACTTATCAGAAACCTTTCTTACCACTGAGAGAACTCAAAAGTACCAGTAGATGCAGTTTGTGCTGACCTCTGTGATCTTGGTCTGCGGCTAACTTACTTAAAAACACAAATCAGGCCATAGAAACCAAACTCGAGACCCAGCATTTTCTTCCTTCCCATTTCTTCATCTTTGCCCACTTGCATTGCCTTGTTTCTTGGTTATGTTTTGAATAACTCTCCAGATCGTTTCTGTAACACCCATAGCTTTATAAGGAGCCCACCACTGATATATGCAGCTGGACTGACCCACATCCAATCCTGTGTCTGGATACTGTAGCCATATTTTTGTTTATTTGTTCATTTTTATGAACAAAGACTGCTATTTTTTTTTTCAAGCAGATATGGAAGGGAGAAAAAAAAAAGACGTGATCTAAGTGTCACGTTCTAGATTAACCTGTTTATTCATTGCTCCTCTGGGGCCGTTCACCACACAGAGCCTGAGACTCAACAAATTTGGCTCCTGCTCAAACTTACACTTCATATCTTCTTAAGCCGAAGCTAAAACATAGCAACCATAGAAACCCTGAGGTTGGAAGAGACCTGTGGAGAGTCCAGACTTCTGCTCAAAACACTTTGACACCAGCGACAGATCAGGCTGCTGAAGGTCTTCTCTGATCTGTATTTTATGGGGTCTCCAAGTATTGACAGTTTGAACAAGCCCACTACTTTGCATCTAATGCCTACACCGTGGAGTTGGTATTTTTGATACAGAGATCCCAAAATTCTGCTGGTGGCATTTGCTCTTGTTTTGCACGGATGTGAGAATCTATACCTAGAACAACAATCTGGTGAATCAGACCTTTTCACGGAGGCAACCTAGAGACCCAGCGAGGGCAACAAGTGTGGTCCAAGCCTGAAACATTGACCATGCAGAAACACCTGCAAAATCTCCAGGCATAATTGTGATTGAGATCTGCCTCTTATCGGCCAGTCTGTGTTTTAGATGCAACTCCTATAAAAGAGCTTTGCTCTTCTGGTTTCCATGATCATGTTAGCAGACGTTGCTTCTGCCTTCTCTTTTCAAGAGCCCAACAACCTCTGGTTAGACCTGCACGGTGGCTGGCAGGTTGAGTTCTGTTCCAGCCTGTCTGGACACAAGTCTGCTCCCACACAGAGCCCTCTAACCCACATTAGATACCTCCTCTGTCCTGGCAAATGCCTCCGCTTCAAGATGGGCCCTGGCAGCCAGTCCTAGCTGTGGAATTTCATGTTCTAGGAAAGCTCCTTCATCTCGGGAAAGGCATCAAAGGGCCCACTGAAATGGCTGCGTGCACGTTTTTGTATTTCGCTTCTGGGTTCACGTCTGCCTCCGCTGAGGGAAAATCTTTGTTCATCGCTGAAGAATTTGGCCGTTGCTGCGGCTCATTTTCTCAACCAATTTGAGTTAGACCTGTAGATTTGCCAGTCCTTGGTATCCCTATTTCTGTCTCCTACTTGGAAAGGGGTATGCTGCTCACATAAAACACTTTAAAACCATGTTCATACAGAAACCCAAAAAACAAAGGAAATGCTGAGTTTAGCTTACCACAGTCCATGACTCACTGTATCTTGTTGACATAAGCCCGGAAATACCCATGTCAAATTTCCCTACTTGCTTTTTATGAACGCAGGTATATTTTTATGGTAAACTTGCTCTTGATGTTTGTATGCTGAAAATGAACATTGAATTCTGCATCCATAGCCTAAAAAGATTTTCTCATGCATCTGTGGGCGACGATTGTGTTTGGAGGTGCAGCACCTCCAGCAGAAACCTGGACCACAAAGGAAGTTCTAGTGGTCTTCTCTAGCTCATGCTCAGCCTTGGAGGTCATCAAGTTTGAGCAAGGAGTGTTACAAGCTGTGACTTGTTGCAAGGGGAAGAGGCAAAGTGGAAACAGACACCAGCTCTCTTGGTTCATCCCATTGCCTCCCGCTGCTATCAGATCTTGCTCCAGGTCAGGTGCAGAGGAGTGGCACAGGTCACCTGTACAGAGAGCTCCCAAGTTAACTTTTCAAGCATCTCAAATTTGCATCCAGCCCATAGCTGCTTTAGCAGAAGCTCATCCACACGCTAGATGATTTTCTGCTGCTAACAGCACGAATAGCACACGGAGCATTACATTAAATGCTAAAAGATCTCCTGGCCCTCACCCTGTCAGCTTCTCCAACCATGTCAACCAGCAGGATCTAAGGACTAGAAGACTGAATTGCATGAAATGCCTCTTTCCTTCCTACTCCTTGCTGCTACATAGATTATTTTTTCTGCTGTCTTCTCAAGATATCATCCCAGGTAAAGCACTGGATGGTTATGAAACTACCAGCTTCCTGGTTCCCCCAAACATGCTGATGGATTGTCATGGCAAGGTAATGAGAATGAAAGAGGAGTGACTGTTCGTCATCAGTGGCCTGTGGCTTTGTGAAGGGGACAGCCTTGTGTTTTTACCTGGTCATGCTTTGACTAGGTAAGTAATACAAAATAGACATCACACATATAAAGGTGGCAACATAATATGGGACTCATCTTGCATAATCTTACAGGTATAAATCAGAGCTCATCACATTTGAATCCATTATAGTCACTGGAGAGAAATGAGCACTTTTATGGTACAATTCACTTCACCTGCCTGGCACGAACCGTGCCCTGGAAATGCACATTCATCTTTTATTGACTCTAAAGGGAGTGCTGGAGACTAGCTCTTCAACAGGACGAGTCCTGCCCCATAATCAGCAGAGCTCCGGAAAACCGCTGGAAGCAAAGGTACGAGTCTGAACCACGGAGACTGGAGGGAGTGTTGCAATTGCTTGTCTCGGATCGTCCGGCTTCAAGGCCCAGTTTCTTGGGACTACAGCATGATAAGGAAGTGTTCCTGGCCAGGATTTGAGCTCTGGCTACTTTCTTCATCCACACATCATGAGGCCACACAAGGCCTTTGTACATGAGCACTGGCTCCGTATTCCCACTGGTCATTGGTTTATATTCCGGACTGGTAGCAAGATGTAGAGAGCAAATTGTGTGGATATTGGGCATAGTCACAGGATTTAACATACATATCCTTGAAATGCACTTGGGAAATATTAATATTGCATAGCATGGGCAATCAAAATGCAAATACACTGGCTTAGACTGCACCTAGTTTAAGTGGTTGGCTAATGCTCCACATTATGCACCACTATAAGAGCTCTGTGACCCCATAGCTGTGCATAGCGAATTGTTTGCTCTTAGTTTCTTCAGCACAGATGTCACATTATACTTAGTAGGTGTTTTGAATGCAGTTCTAGGACTAACATCTTAATAGTATTTTAGCCCTTAATACTCAGTGATTCTATTATCTTACCTTAAGTCGAGTCTTTTGTCTGAATCTGTTTATCTCAAATAGATAAAGGAATCAGTGAGCAGTAGCACTAGGAAAGATTTATGAATGAAGGACCTATTTACTTAAGAGTCTGGGTTTTCAGTAATGGAAAAAAAAGTGATAAAATGACCAAACACACAGCTAAGATTTTATTTACTGGAAAGAAGTCCTTCCTGGTAGCTTCTCCATCTCAGGTGGCTTTTCCTTTTTAACCAGAATTTCCCTCTCTGAACTGAAGAGGTTGCCTGCATTTCAGGTGGGGATCTGCCAGCTCCCTGCACCCACATGATGCAAGCAATATCATGTATTTTCTGGCTAGATCACTGAGCTGCCAGGGCTGATGCCTTCAGACCAGAGGAGAAGCAAAGATCAAGGTTGCCCACTGCGGCCTCTTCCTGCCATTCTGCATTCACAAACTTCAGAAGGTGCCAGGTCCAGTAGAGACACTCAAAGTCCAACCACTGAGCTAAGGGACAGCTTTCTGAATAGCCACGAGACTCTTCCTCTCGAGTTTGTCCAGTCTGACGTATTTCCACTCGCAGTCAACAACCTAATTTCCATATGGAATGAGCCAACAGCTTTGCTGGAAACCTTCCTGTCAACGTAACTGCTAATTACCCTCAGCATAATTAATGAGTAGTAGCATGCTCTGTGTTTATTGCAGAGATGGAAAGCCTGGGACTCCTGAGCAGCTGAGCATTTCTCGTGGTCTGGTGATTTTGTACAACTAGCAGAAGAAAATGGGTTGATGGAGATCCTCAGTCTCTCCTTGCTGCAGGAAATGAGTTGGAAGGATCTCACCTGGGATGCCGTGTGTTCCCTAACGGAGTTTGGGATCTGAAATCACTCTGTCTCTTGGCTCTCTGAGGTATGTGATGTGCTTTTTGTGGCTTTGGGTGTAGGAAGACTTTTTATGCAGCTCTCAAGATGACGGAATTGACGATTCCTAATCGACCATAATGTATGTGGGGGGATTTTGGGTGTGGAGGATGTGCCAATCATAGGAACATAAAAATGTCAGGTGAAAAAGATCTTTGGAGGGCTCTAATTCAATCTCCTGATCAAAACATAAGCATTGTCAGCTATCATCAAGGTCAGCCATGGTTTCATTCACCTAAGTCTTGAAACATTTTCACATTTCACCATTTGTCATTGTTAAAAAACTATACTCCCAATGACGTTTTTTATCCTACTCTCCATCCTGTACCTGCCAAGCTACAGCTTGTTGCATTGCCCTTTGTTTTAGTGTTCTGCTTTATTAAAAAAAAAAAAAAAGCTTGGTTCTGTTATTTTTGAAGCCAACCTTCAAGTAGTTGTAGGCAGCTATTGCTTTTAGATTCCTCTTTGCCAAACTCAACAAATGAGGACCCTTGATCTCCTTTCCTAAAACATGTGCTCCAGGCCTCTAACCAACTTTATAGCGTGTCTCTAGGTAGGTTCAGACCAGACAAGTCTTAGCAGGGTCTGGGAGTCTATATACATGGCAGTCTTCTAGGAAGACAAAACAGAGAAGATGTAATAAAAATGTTTCCTTAATAAATATGGACATTTTATCATCCTAAAAAACTTACCTGCATAAAAGTCATGGCATGGATTAGTTCTTATAAGAACCAATTTGTTCACGAAATCAAAGCACAGCCAAGACTGTTGCTCTATCTTATGAACAAGCATGCTTTTATCAGTGCATGGTGGAAGGAGGAAAATGCTACAGATTCAAGCTTCAGAGTCACTTTAATGCCTTGGGACTTCCATTTTCCTGGAGGAAAAACTGCAGTCTGTGAAATACTTTCCAGACCAACTTGCTGTCCCAAGGTCCTTAGATTTTGGTGGTTAAGACCAGCAGCCAACCAGAACAACACGTCACCTCTGTGCTCCTGCTTTTCCCTGGATGCAGTTTGTATCTTGCTGGAGTAGAGTGATCCCCTGGCCATAAAGGTGACCACCCCAGAGGAGGTGGAACAGGACGTGCTTTGAGCTTGCAGGTAAGGTAAGAACGTTGTCAGTGAGGCTTGCTAATCCCGATGGCTGTTTAGTTTTAGTCACTTTGACACGCTGTGGTGAAGGCTGTGGGTAACTATTTCGGGAACAGGAGCTTCTGCCGAAGCCTCAGTGGCTGCTAGGTTGAATGAGACAAGTCCTTTGAAGTAGAAGCAATGCAAAGGGTTGGAATAACGGGATCTCCCAAGGCCATTGAAATGCCCTTATTCCAAGGACAGGGAGGGCAGATTCCCAACATGTATAGCCCTTTTGCTTTAATTTTTCGTGACCCAGGTCATGCGAGGAGGCAGTGGTGGGGTGTTCCAGGCAAGAGTGATCCTTGATCACTGACTTAAATGCGCTTTGGTCCCTCCTTTTGCTCTCAGAGATACATCTCCTCCATCCCCGACTGCCCAGCCCTGCCTTTGCTGGCAGCATTTCCCCATCAATTTGATGCTTGCTTTTCTTAATGCAGACCATTAAAATCAGCAAGGAGTCTCACTTTGGTCACGGGGTTGAGTTCCTTGAGTTTTGAGCACATGATTTCTTCTGTGGGGAAACCCATCTATCTGACCTAACTTTGACTACATCTTCTAGCTCGCAGAGGTGTTAGGATGTTCTCTGCTAATTTTCATTCTGCAGTGTGAGGACCAAGCTGCCCTATGGGCTATTTGGAAAGGAAATGACTCAAAACATGCAACTGAGACCCCAGAGTTGTTGTGTCCAGGCTTGCAATGCTCTTTCTAGATGTGGACATTGTATTCCAAAACCAGAATCACCAAGATGGAGGGTGCATTTAGTTCACAAAATTTTAAGCAGCTAATTGTCAGACATTATTGACAGAGATATCAGCTTAGACTGCCTTTATATTCAATACAGAGATGTAAATGCTTTTATTCAAACTGTTTTACATAGTTTTACATTTTACATTTGCCTAATTTAGGCTAGCATGAACCTCTCCCTGGAGATGCCTTGTTCTCTTCATGAAACATACATTTGGAAATCTGTTTTTTGAACGCCTGAGCTAAGTTAAATGAATCCCAGTTATAGATATTTTGGAGGTGAGCATTGCTTCTTACTGCTTTCATTATAAGAGCTTTATAGAAGGTTAGTATAAGATTTCCATGTGTTATAAAATAGATAGTTCATAGTGTTCGCGTTTCCTTTCTATGTCAATATATCACTGGTTTCGTCTGCCTAGGCAAATATCTTGCTCTTTACTTGCTGCCTTCTCGTCATGCAGCAACATTTAACATCTAGAAATACTGACACGTAGTGAAGGATTTCGATTACTGCTTTACTGCCCAGCAGACCCCGTGCTGCTACATGAATTGGAAAGTGAAAACTACAGATTGATTTTTGGTCTCCGAAGCTGAATGAAACTGAAAGAGTGAAAGAAACCACAGGCAACCCGACAGCTGTCAGTTGGAGAGTATTTGCAGCAAGGTGGTTCATCTGTGTTGAAGATGAGACCCCACTGACACCAAGCGTTATCTGGCCTGCATGCACAGAGGCCATGGCAGTCAGACTATTGGAGATAACATACTTAAAAAAAACAGAAGCATGCGCCAATTTTTCCAGTTGAACAGTAATATATTGAAAACACCACTTGGTCCTTATGGGGAAAAAGATGAATTTAGCACCTTTTATATCCAAAAGGCAAAAATGGCCCTAAGTGACTCCAGGCAAATAATTTAAAATTAGTAAAATGCACCTGTTCTGCCTGCAAAGGAATGGGTGACCCAATAAATCTTTTGCATTCTCACCTTATTTCCTTTATTTTCTCCATAAATCTGATGACTTTTGCGGGTCCTGGAAAAGGGCTATATTATTTGTACAGGAAATGAGCCATGTTCCTTTAGAAAGATCTGCATGGTGGAGCTTTGAGGTCACTCCTGGGAAACCAGGAAGGAACAGAAGGAGCAGCTTCCTCTGTTGGAGACCTCAAACCTTTGGTCTGGGGTAGGTCAGTTTTTCACCCCTCATTTAAGGGTCACGAGCACTGGAACACCTCATAAGGGTGAACATAGTTGGCGCAGAGGTAGAGTGAGATGTAAATGTCTCAGCATCCTGGTTGTTACGAAAGAGTGCCCTGACCAGCTCTGCCAGCTCGCGGTGTGTCAACACGCCTCTACCCACACTCACATCAGTGAACTGCCTCCCAAAACAGGCAGTTGACACACACATAAATGAGGGTGACATGTCCAGAGTCTGGACACCTTCACATCCTGCCTGTGGCTGTGGAATTCTGGAATCTTTGCTGCCCTCTAAGGAGGACAGTCCAGAACAGCATACTTCTCAATTCACATGTTGGAGCAGCGTTTCCCTTCCTCCTTCTTTGATTTCTCGTGCCCGCTTGGCTGTGGCTTCCATGATTTAATCCTTTCTGAGGACCAGCTCTGTGATGTCTGTTCATGCTCCCTTTGGCTCTTTGTTAGTTCCATAGGGACCAATGAGTCAAGAAAAGTCTTTGGTGGCATCACTTCTATTGCAGTAGCTTTTCCTCCTCCCACTGTGCTTGTCTCCTCATTTGTGCTACTACCTCATGGCTTGTCCTGATGTGAAATGGAGGTTGGGCTGGAGACATCCTGAGGTGCCTTTCAACCTAAATTGCTACGTGATCCTATGAATGACTTCTGCAGCACAAAACACATCTCTGCCCCATGTTAGCTGTGATGCAGAAAAAAAGTCAGTAACACGGAACCACTGCAATAATGACACTGCTGTCTTTAGCACCCACTGGAAAGAAAATTGAGGTAGATATCAAGAGAACATTCTCATGTGGAGAAGCCAAGACTGGACTTTCATGCACATCCTCTAGAGAAGCAATGTGAGTCCTGTTTATTTCAACTGTGATGCAACTGGAGGAGCTACATCTACAAACCTCTTGGCTCCCAGAGAAAAATCTCATGTGACTGGGACTTGACTGAAGGATCCAATAGGATTTTCCTCTCTCTATTTGATGTGTCTATGAAATGGAGGTTTTCCTTACAGGACAGCCTGTGTGGGCATTTGTCTATAGGAAAGTTAATTCAGTGCAGCTCACTTATACCGAAAGTGCACAGCTGTGGAGAACATGCAGCCAGTGTTCACTGTGACGTGAAAGGTAAAACAGTGACAGCTTCAGAACTTTGGAGGATGATTTTTATACAAATCAATGAAATTCAAAAGCATGACCTTTCAGACCCCAGGAGCAGGAAGCAGAGTTCATGGCTTCTTCTCCTTGTTATTTCACCAAGTTATTTCTCATCGTTAAAGCTCTCCTAGCCTGTTATCTATATTTTTAGACATGCATTTTTGGATACATTCAGGAAAACTTGTCCAGATTAACTAAAAATGTGCACTTAAAGTGGAAGAGTTCACCTTCATTCCCAGGGATCATGTACTCAGAACTAAACTGGATTCTTTTCTTTCACTTCCTAAAAGAGTGCCCACATAAGAATTTTACATTGGTCCATTTAAGAGTTAAGAGTATATAGCTGATATCAACACAAAACTTTTATTCACCCAAGGTTGGCTTGCTGCAAATAATTGATCAGCGTGGGATTTCAGCATAAGGCTTTTTGATAAAGGTTGGCTATATTTCTCTTGAACTTTCATTGTCACGGCTGGATGTTGATCGCGTTACCTTCTCTGACTGCTCACTGTTGTCCTATAGATATTTTAAGCCCTTTGTGGAAAAAAAAAAAAAAAAGAGAGAGAGAGAGAGAAACTTGGAGTTGGTTGCCTGTTTTCTTTCTCCACATATAACAAGACTTTTTGTGAGTGGCAGCAGGGTAGCCATGGCCTGATACTACGCTGTGTTGAAAGCAGAGGACCAACAAGGATTGCCTAGACATCAGGCTCAGGCTCTTGCTATTCTTATTGAGAAATTTCTGTCAAAAGCTGTCTTTAATTCGCTGCTTTTGTGTCAAGAAATACGCAACCTCTCACATTGACAAAATGTAGTAGACTTAGAGGACAGAGGGCTCAAAAAGTGAAACCCAGTGCAGAGAGACAGCTGCTTTTTCCCCTTGGTATTTTGACTGCAGTATGGTTGGGAACATTTGCTAGATTGGAGAAGCTGAGCTCTGAGTTCATAGATACTGAGGGTAAGACATACAGCATGTGGCAAGAGGACTGTAAGGTCTGTATAGTGATGGGAAATTCAAGATCAAATATTCATGGTTCCTGCAGTTCTTAATTCGTACAAAATACTGCAAAAGCCCTTCAGCCATGCTCTAGTATGAGTGCTCAGGCCAATGGATCCTTCTTACGGTCCCTGACTTTCAGACCCCATTTCTAGTGCAGGCCCCAAGCTCCAATACATCCCCATTACTGCCGATGGTTCTTGGCCATAATCATGAACGATCTGCAGTCCCATTTCCACCCCACTGTTAATCTTGGAAACTGGCATCTTTCCTTCAGCTGTCTCCTAGCAAGGCCAGGAGAATCAACACCACTTCTTCAACACTTTGTTCCTTCAATCTGGAGAATGCAGCCTACTGAACCCTAATCTCTGCCTCCATCCCCAAAATACCTTTTGCCCACTCCTCCTAATGCATCACCCAGCATCCTTTCTGGGATCCTAACTGAACACAAAAGTGCAACAATGGCTTTAAAGGCAGAAGATGAGATTTGCAGTCCCCTGCACACTTGCTGCTTGGAAAGAGCAATTTGGACATCATCCATTTTGTGAAGATGGGACTTGGAGGTGATAAATGCAGTGCTAAATAAGAGGAGAGAGTCTGAGGTACAGGTACGGGTGCAGATACAGGAGAGGACCTGTCTAATGAGATAAAACTTTTAAATATTGCTTTTTCTGGAAAATGTAAGTGAATAAATATTTCACACTGATTTAGGACAGTGATGTGCCCTCAAAACCTCAGATGGCAATAATAAGAGCTACTCCAAAGTCATTACAATCAGGCACAGGAAACATGCTCTGAACACACTGATTATGTTGAGTCTCTGAGAGGCTGCAGAAGAGCCAATTTTGGAAGATTTGTGTGTGCTCAAAGATGGACTGCATAGTCTAATGTCAGGGAAAACAATCGGTGCTTGCTTTGCTCTGTCTTCTCCTGTGCAAACAACCGCGGATTTATGTGCTGCCAGAAAATATCCCTGGGCCCAAGCTGACCTGTCTCAAGCTCTTGAGCTTGACATCTGCTCACCAGCGATGTGCAAGGCCAGGGCTGCAGGGCAGGCCCATAGGGACTTGGTGCTGGGAAGGGAAACGTGTGAAGATGTTGCAGCAATGGCTGCTGTGTCCCCTGGGAAATGAGGAAATGGAAAGAGAAATCACTAGACACAGTTATCTGTTTCTGACACGTGATCGTAGTCAGCAAAACTGAAAGAAATCCTGAGGAAATCGCGAGTATTTTGGGGCAGGCATGAACAAATCACCCCAGAGTAGCAGCTACAGAAATCCATCTTCTTTCTGTGAGTTTCCTTTTTTATGAAAAGAGGTAGACTTACAGCCTGGTATATATTGCAGGGGCACCCTTGAAGGAAATACGCATCTGCTTCTCCAAGGAGAAGAATGAAGTGATGGCTCAGTGCTTCTGAGACGTGGTGATTCAAGGTAGGTTCTCACTCCCATTCTCACTGTCGGCTGTAATATTTCTTTTCTGTTAAGTGTTTTGTTAGACTTAGGAGAAAACGTAGTGGGCAAAAGAGCAATTGATAAGATCTACCCACCACATTAGGAGAAAATTACACATGCATCATGCTTGCAGTACTTTACATTTTATTAGAGAGGGTAAGGAGAGAAGGAATGCCTTGAGAAGGGAACACAGGTGTAAAAAAGAGGAAGGCAAAGATCTGGAGAACATGAGAGAGGTACTTAGAAACTTGTTCCTGTGTGACCTAATAGACGGTCTGTAAGAAAATTAAAAAAAAAAAAAAAAAAGAGAGAGAGAGAAAAAAATCAGGTGGGGTCCAGGATAAATTGTACTTTTCTGATGCTCATATCAAAACCCTCGAGGAAGGAACACTATTTCCAAAGGGAATGAACTACTCCACTGTGTGCTGGAAGCCAGTCTCCAGATGCTGTTAGACCAGAGCCCCTGGGCTTCTGGCAGCTCTGGTGATGTTTTGTACATGTGCAAGAGGCTCCAGACCCTCATGGGACAATCCAGACTAGTCAATCTGTTCCTATCCCTGCTACTCACCAGCTGCCCCAGCCAAATGTTGGACCTAGCCAAAGATTAAGGGAAACAATAACCAGCCCAGGGAACAGATGCACAGCAAGATGCCTAACAGTGAGCTGAGATGTCAAACAGCAGGAAAAGAGATTCCTTGCTGTTTTTTAAATTATTCACCATCAAGACAATAATATTCATCATATAGCTATTGTCATTACAGCATTTGTTGTTGTTATTGTTAAATAGCTTTCAAAGATGTGGCTATTCTGCACTTACAGTGACTTTTCACAAGCCTCAAAGGTATTTAGCACTCTGGAATTAAAATAGCATGAACTTGGCTAGACAAGTCTTAGTTATTCAGCTAAACATCTGGCTCTGTAAGGACTGTGGTGGTAACACCAGTGTTTTCTCCCAAAGATATCTGTGAGGTTAACATGGCCTGGTTGTTAGCTCACCTGGTAACTTCCCACCAATATCAGTTATAATTGAAACCGAAGGAGAAAACTCCTTCTCCCTCTTTCTGCAGCCTTTGATCAGTGGCTCCTTGTGCCCAGCTGCAATGTGAGTTGCTTTGAGTGTCCCTAGGGACACACGAGTGTGAGTGTGCATGCATGCAGGGGGATTATTGGGTCCTGCTCTTTGTCCCCCATACAGTGAAGGTGAATATTCGTCATCCATGTTATACCTTTAGATGGGCCCTCTCTCTTTCCTTGCCCTCTGAAATTTTCAGAAAAGCCGTGACACAGTCTTCTTTCTCAAGCTGAGGAGATGCATCCAAAGGGCATGGAGAGGATGGGCCAGACTCAGCCCACTTACATTAGGTCAGGGTACACTGGATTTATCCCTTACAATTTGAGGCATCTTCCATGCAGTTCCCAGAGCTGAGCTATGGGTCCTGAATATCTTTCAGAGTCAATGAAGTGAAGCAGGCTCTTTGGGTTGTGATTTCTCACAGCCCATGCTCAGCAAACAGGAGTAGTGTTGGGATTTGCACCCTCTTTCATGTGTGTCTTCAGGAATGAGTAGATTCATGGTCATTTTGGCCCTCTGTTAACAGAGGTTTTCTCATAGCCATAGGGGAGGGATGTTTGAGAAATGCCATAAAAGACATTGCATAATAAAACTTTAAGATTCATTTGCCAAGTCCCCTGGAAAATTCACACCAAATTGCCAAAGGAACTGAGCAGACTTGTGAATAAGAGGAGGTAGTTTGCAGGTACCATAACTCTGCCCTTGACCTTGCAAAAAAACCTATGGAAAAATACGGGTCCTGGCTCCACCCCTTAACAACCTTACTCCAAATCCTGTTTGAGAAAGCTAGTAAAACAGAATTACGTATAACTCTCGCTTCTTGAAGATCATATATAAACAACCCCAAGGTCACAGTCAGTTTCAGACTGTGGTGGAAAATCCTCTACCCCTTTGGGGCTCCAAGCAGAACCACAAGAATAAACAAACTCATCTGCTGCTCTTTTACACGGTATGTTAGTTTCTATGTACCTGAAATGTAGTTATTTCTATATATTTTAAGATCATGGCGGGGATGGACAAAAGGAAGAACTTTTTAGTAACATTTCTGCCTAACCTAGGGCAGTTACACTCTGGAGACTACTGGGATGCATCACTTGTCAATGAAGAGTTAGGAAAAGTGCCTAGAGAAGAGAGATGTCTGTGGGACTTCTTACTTCTCAGTTTTCAGTTTACTGGTTTCCACATTCCTGATCCAGAGCTAGTCAAGAGGAAAAAAATAAAAAAGGCAAAAAAAACTCATTAAAAGTTTCCATTTAGATGACTGTAGGGAACAACCCTTGGGCTATGAGATCAAGGCAACTTTCAGCTAAAAATATATAAATATGCAACAATATAAAATAGGCCATAAATTGTTTAGGCTAAATATAATCGGACCAGATGTCTTGGGTCAGAGCATGGCTATCTCTAGCTCTGTATCCTTAATCCAATGGAGTTTAATAGATGAGACTCAGGGAAAAGAATAAGAAAAAAAAAAAAGTAAAACTGTAAGGTTACTTTCCTCATCTTCAGCAGTCCTCAGCTTGGATAATTCCCCAGCCAAAGGTGGGCTTTTGTGTGTTTTACAGGCCATGACATCTTTCTTCTCTATGAATCGCCCCAGCTGCTTTTTCTACCTGCCCTTTTTCAGATCTTACTCATTTTAAAATTACTCAGCTGAAGGTCTAGCCATGAAAACAGAAAGATCGCAGCTATCTGAAAAGGAAAAACAGTTATCGAGCAGGAGAAAGGAGGCAGGACTGGACAAAAGATGTCCAACTTCAGCTCATCTTGAGGAACCAACTGTGTCATAGCTTTTTTGCTCCAGATAAAGAGGACAAGGTGTAGGCAGAATTTTTCCCCTCTTTGATCTCTCAATGTCCTCTTCCTTCCAGGGCAAAAACTGTCTCTGAGTTGAGTGTCTCTCTGCATTTGCCCTCCAGGTGTGCCTTCTTTAGCTTGAATTCCTCCCAAAATGCTGTTGCTGCTTCTGCTGCAGATCTCAGGGAGCTGCCTCTGGCTGGGACGCAGTGAGGTGGTGGCATCATTTGAACATTCATGTCCTCAGTTTTTCTTCAAGGAAACCCCACCAAATGAAGCCCTGGAACCAAACAGTCCAGCCCGGATTTGCCAACGTTACAAAAACAAGTATTATTTTGCTACTCTGTATGACAGGGACAGACGTATTCCTGTATACTCTGCTTACCTGTACCAGCCTGGGTCTGGCAAGAGACCCAACACTTGGATGGTTGAGCCCCAGGTGAGTATCCTCTTTTACAGCACATCTCCTTCCAGTCATTAAAAGCTGAGCTGCAGCATACAACCCTTCTCCCTGTGCACATGAAAACAGACCCACTGCAGGGGATTCATCCCATCTAACCTCATGCACTCTGAACACATGATTCCTTTGATTCATTTTAGCCATCAGCAGGTGGATGGGATGAGTCAGGTCCCACAAGCGCCCATATCTCTGCATTGACCTTACAGGAACTTAGATGACTGTCTCAGGTGGAGATATCTATGTTCTGTATTTCTGTGTTTAGCCAAACAACCCCTTCTTGTCCCATGCTGAAGTGGAGAGGATGAATTGTGGGAAAAAGATGTTGAACTGGAGCTGAGCTTGGGGGACCAGCTATACTCTGCTCCCCAGTTTGGCCGGAGCTGCTGTGCCACCATGGCATAGCTTTTTTGCTCCATGTTAAGAGTTACCTTGGCTTTGTAAGCACTATGAGCAAAGTGTGTAGAAACTCCAAAATGGATAAGATGACTTAGTGAAAGAGTCCAGTCACAGGCACGTAGGAATAAGCGGGTTAGGTTACAAGTGGATAAATACATTTTTGCGATACTTAAGGAAATAAAAAGTGGATAGTATCAGTATCAGTCAAATCAGAAGTGAATAATCTTCATCCACCTGCAGTTACTGTTTATCACTGTTGACTCAAACTTGACTCGGAAGGACCCACCTGGACAGAGACCACCACCAATTGCAAAGCGCTTTCAATAATCCTTTGGTCAAACTTCAGATCTTCAGTTAAAAAGACCAAATAATGCAAAAGAAAAGGTGAAATTCAGGTCATTGTTAGATCCCAGGTATTACTAGAGAACTTAGCTAAAAATGACCCACAGAAGAAGGCCATTTCCCCCGATTCAGGGGAAGGCCAGGTATGTTTCTCTAAATATGGAAAGCATTATAGTTATCAAGAAATCATTTGCATTCTTTACTGTGAGGGGGACTCAAGCAATTAATTAATTTGGTATTGTACCACTCTCACATTTAGAGGGGATGATCCCACCCCGAGCAGATGTGGGATGTGGAGATGGGTGGAAAAGGAACCAGATGTGTGAGGGCAGACAACTCACCCAACTCACCTTTCTGTGCAAACTTGGGAGAATGGAAAATGCTCATTGTCTTGTGTGTCCACCCACGCTCCTGCAGCAGGCTGCAGGGTGGATTGCAAAGGTCACAAGTCAAATCAAAAGCAGTCAGATTTTGAACTTCGATTTCTTTTAGTTTGCTGCCTACAAATGCAGGAGGATGCATGGAGGGGTGTCAGCATTATGATCTCTGATTCACGAGTTTTCATAGGTGGAGATGGCAAAATCTGAATGCCAGTTGTTTTTTTTGGCTCTCAGGGACTTCTACTGCAGGGCAGCCTGCCCCGTTATTCCTATCCCCAAGAACTAAACCCGTTCTTCTTTACTCCCCAAGCTGATGGGTTCTGTTTATCCCAGCGCAATGGCAAGAGAATGGACTCTCCAAAATTATTATAATGTCACCTTGGAGCAAATCAGCAAGAGCCAAGCTGTCCTCGTGGACTACAAGAACCTGACGGGTTTGAATCGCGGCCATCTGAACCCCAGCGGCCATCAGCCCGACAACAGCAGCAGGACGGCCACCTTCACCCTCACCAACATAGTTCCCCAGAACGAAAAACTCAACAATGGAGCCTGGAAAAACTACGAGCAGCAAATGATGATCAAGGAGACAGGGGGATGTGCCACCACCTACGTCGTCGTGGGTGCCGTGCCTGGGAACAACTATATTGCAGGCGGGCGGGTTAACAAACCCAGCTACCTCTGGTCTGGTGTCTGCTGTGAGTTGGACAGTGACGAGGAGCTCAAGGCCTGGGCTGTCATCGCGGAGAATGACAGGAACGACGTCCAGCTCATGTCGCTGGGAGAGCTGGAGGAGACGTTGACCAAGCTCTATGGAAGGGACCAGGTTTCTCTGTTTGACAGAGACTGTCCTCGAGACTAAGCCCCATTCCAGCCCTCTGGGTATAAAGGGCTCGGGAGCCTTTGCTGCTGTGTGCACCGTGCACCCTCTGCCCTGCTTCCTTCACTAGCAGCTTTCCTGGCTCTGCCTCTTGGAGTCTGTCTCTTCTCCTCTGATAAAAGGAGGGTCAGCAGAAGCTCCAGCCTTTTGCTTCCTTGCCCTGTCACCAACTCTCACCAGGAGGTTTCAAAGAAGGTCTCCAAGAGGGCACTGGGCAATCAGAGCCTGTCTTTAAAGCTAATGAGACTTTGGCTTTTTTTTTCTTCTTCTTCTTCTTTGTCCATATTCTGATTATAGCTGGTTCGTCCCTTCGTTTGACATCACTGGTAGTTTGTTACTGACTTGCTTTATCAGTAAGAGCATAGGACTTCACTCTGGGACAAGGAAACCAAAGAGTCAGAGGAATGCAGGTTAGCTATAAGGTTTATCCTATTAATGCGTTCTGTAAATGCAGGTGCAGTCAATGACAGCAGAAAAGGAGAAAGATAGAGGGAAAGAGATGGAAAGAAGGAAGACAACAAAGCCTACGAAAAGCATTCTGGTTAGGTGTAGATAGGTAAAACAAGGAGAAGGAAGGAAATAATAGAGTTCATTACTAAGCTCCCTAACCCTGGGGTTACATGAAGACCATGCTTATGTACATTTATTTGCAGGTTTTTGTTTTCTTGCTTTTGGACCATGCACCTTAAGAGGTATCAGACAACCAGACTCAGGGATGAGGTATATAGCAGACTTTGAGCAATAAAAAATAAATTGTTGTGATACACTGGTTGAATAATTTCATTCTTTGTTCCGATTCTGAACCTTATCTTCAGATTTATATAGAATTATTTTTTTTTCTATTTCTTAATGTATTCAATGGATATAAAAGGTCAATATACAGCAGGTAATTTACCCTCTATTTTTTCCACTGCTGGATCTCAGGATGACCTTGTGAACAAGTCACAAGTTGCTGCCCTCTGAAGTGCCCACTCCTAGCACTACCTAAGTAGCTATAGCATCCCTGCTAGGGCTAGGTTGTTCAAATCCATCCTGAAGGTGCCTGTGTGTAGGTATCTCCATGTGTGCGGCGGAACTGAATTTTTGCTGCGGTTAGCAGAGATGTAGGCTCAGTCTGGTTGCACATATAGAGGTGTCTTGGGCCATTCGTAGTGCCCTGAGGTAAGCAAGGCATCCACTGGGGGCTGGTGGGGATGTCACAGGGTCTTTGGGACAACCACACTCATCCAGACCAGCAGCTAGAGGCCACACAAGGTCCCTGAGGGCATCCCAAATGGTTCCAGACACCTGAGTGCTGGTAACCTCCTCCCACTCCAGATCTCTGCACAGTGCCCAGTACCACAGACTGTTCCTGAAGTCTTCGGATGCTACAGCAATAGTAACAAAAATACTGTATTTTGCCATGTCTGTTGCTGATAGAGGGAGGAGAATATTCTTCACTTCCTTGGAAAGCTACTTGGTGTCCCAGGTCTCCTGCCTCTGCCTGATTTTTGCTCCAGATTCCAAAAGCTGCCAGAGATCACTGAGCTGGTGCAACGGGTGTCATTTCAGGTTGAAGTGACCTCAGCATGACCTCTGCAGATACCTTTCAGGTTACTCATGGGGCCCCGTTCAGTCTGACTCATTCACCCCACCTCCTCACACCTGCTGGGACTCAAAACCACACTTGTTCTTGTGGCTCCCTGTCCCATGCATGTCTCTGAAGGAAGCTCCCACCTCCACTTTCCAGGCCATGCTGGAATCTACCTGGCTCTCCTCACTGACCACCCCCATAAGTCACTCCTCTGCCAGCTCCCAGGGCCTGTTCCTATGGCTGTATCCAGAAATGCCCTCCCCTCCTCAGAAAACAAGCATGAGATATATGGAAAGCCAAAGGAATAAATGAATCAGCTTGATGCTTATGCCTTAGCAGATATCAGGGACACTTCACTCAGCACGCGGCTTGGAGCTGAGCTACTCTTTCCCGAGGGTTCCCAAGTCCAGGAACAGCCTCCAGGCATCTTTATTCTGTGATTTCCTCTGGTTTCTGCCAATGCTAGGAATGGGGAAGAGCTTCATCTGCCTGACTATGCCCCAGGAATAACGATGCAGCCCTTTGGTGAGCTGCTTCAGGGAGTCTTGTGCAAATCCATGGTGGGACAGGAATCTCCTCTGTCTGCTGGGAACCTTGGACTGCGCTGCAGTGGGAAGGTAACTTCACTGTTTGCTCTACTCTGTGTTTGTCTGTCTGTGGGGACAGCTCTGGACATTAGTGGGATGCTGGGATTTTAGACGTGAAGGATAAACTGCTTTGGAGGCACATGAAGAGCTAAACTCCCGTAGCCAGGTCTTCGTTGCCTCAACCACTGAGGGTGTTGAAGAGCACAACACAGCTCTCCCAGGCAGGTTCTGATGGATACTACTCATCCTAGAAAAGTGTCTCTAGCTGCTCTATTCCTGTGCAGCCTGGAAACACATCTGACACATCTTTAAGAAACACCTTTGGCCAAGAATCTGGTGTTCCTTCGCAGACTATCCCTGCACGTATAAGCATGTCCAAGAGAGCAGAAGACAGGACCAGCACTGAGCTGCGGGGGCAGCTTTCCTCTGGGGTAATTACTAGTGCGAGTTACTATTCCTAGCTTTGCCACAGACTTCCTGTGTCATCCAGGCTGAGCCCTTTAATCTCTGCATGGGGATGTCTTGGTTGCAGACGCTCCCAAGGCAGAGTGTGGGTTAGCAGAAGGAGTCTGACCACAGCAGTGCGGAGGCCAGGCTCTTCTGGCCTACCTGCACTCTGAGAAATGGGGCAAATCAACGGATGAGGAGCTCACATTTGCTGCAGCTCAGCTGCTTCTGTTGTCAGGGGTCCCTAGGGCTCGTGGATTCACAGAAATAGCTCTGGATGGACCATAGGAGGTTACCTGGTCCATATGTCAGCTCTTCTCTACTCAGACCACTCAGATATGACCTGTTCTCATGAGCTTGCAGGACTCCCAGTTGTTTAAAGAGCTCTGTTCAGAGATGTTTGGAATGGTACTGGTTTCATCAAGGGCGAATCATTCAGATCGATGACCTGAAAGTCAGAAGATAAATGAAGGAGCGAGGATGTGTGCAGATGGTGCCTGAGGGCCTGCTCAAGACCCTTCTGAAACATGCACGTGACACATGGAGATTTCCATGAGAATTATGATCTGAAATCTTTGAGAAGCAACCAGACTTTATTGTGGGGGACTGGCCAGTGCCCAGTCTATGTGTAAAGCTCTCCAGAAGTGTCTCTGCCTGTCTCATAAGTAGTGTCCTTGTTTTTTCCTCTCTTCACCATGTCTCGTAACTTGTCTCCCTCCCAGATACACTACTGAGAGCTGGATGAGCTGTATGTAACAGGTTTTGGGCAGAATATGTGCTGGTGTGTTTGAATTATGCAGGCTAATCTCTCTAGAGAGCCACAGAGAGTGCCCACCTCCCAGTCTCACACTGCTAGGTTGGCCTTTTCCCTGCAAAACATGTCTCAAAGCAGAGAGAGACTCACTGTCCTGCATGTTGGTGCAAAAGCATTCTGAAATTTCACTGCACATTCTCACCTCTTGCTACGGATGCAAAATCTGGACACAGTTTTTCTTTTGCTTCATTATTATTTGACCTAAGAGGAACAAAGCTGGTATCTTTTTGTGTTAGGTGCTCTGCTTTCACAAAACAAGGTCAGACCAACCAGGATTTTGCAATGGCTGAAAGGCACATGCAAACAGGCAAGAGGACAAGGGCTAGACTTGCCATGCAGGGCAATATTGATGCAAATTGAACCAGGCGGTGTCAGGTTTGTCCTGCACCTTGCAGTGAGCACTTCACCATGGGGAGAGAAGAACTAGTGGCAGTTCCTTTGGTGGAGCAAGTAGAAGGTCTTTCCTGAGGCTCAGGTCCTACTAGGAATTTCCTGTGGGCGGTTAAACATGCGTCTTCAGAAAGCAAAATTGTAGTTTGCATTAATTTCTGCTTTATACTGCTGAGAGCTGTTAGAAAAGAAGAATGCTTGGTTTATTAAAAAACAAAGAACATTTATATTTTTGCATGTTATGCAGTGTCGCAAGGTCATCAAAGAAGCTGGAAAGCTTGGAGTCCTGAAGAGGAATTCTCCCTCTTGACTGTTCAACCAAGCAAGTGAAATAATACACTGTTTTGCAATTAAAAATAGAAGCAATTGAATGTGGATCTTTGCACTTCTGTAGCATCGCCTATCTGATCTTTGCTACATTTTCTAGAGATCAAAGAGCTAAAACACGGTGGGCAGCTCCTAGAGCAATACCTAGGGGGAGATAAATTGAAGAACCCTGAGTGTAAAGACTAAAAGCTTGAGATAACAGAGAATAAAAGTCAGTTGAGAGCTTATAAAAGGAGAGTGACAGAATCAAAATGATCGGGTCATTGAATACATATGTATGAAAGGAAAAAAATAATCATAGCTAAGATCAAAAGAGGAAAACGTCTTATAGACAAGGTATAAACTGGGATTGCAGTAAAGCTGTAGTTGGAAGAAAAAGGGAAATTTTGGAGCTGGTGTGGAGGAATCAGCATCAGTTTAAACTGGGAAAGAGAAAGAGATATCTGAAAGAATATTTTCAGATACTGGATGGCAACTCTCCTGCTGTGAGCTAACATTTGCTTTCAAAGTACGATGTGGGCTTCTGAAAAGTATTTATAATGTAAATTAGTTCTGTGTTTCTGAAAAAATTGCACAACAACAACTCTTTTGACAGCTTTGTTACCTGAATCTAATCTCTTCCTGAATAATCTACTCACATTACCTTAGTTGGGCAAATTGAAAACTTGTATTTAACACATTGCTTTGTGCCTAAATATCTCGTATGTAATTTGCTTCTGAGGCTTTGAGATCTCATTCTGAATGCATAGAACAGTGGACTGGGATGGAGACTGGTTTACATCATTTCGATGCCACTTTTTTTGTACAACATGACATTAAGATAGCAGAATAATCTTATGTTTGCCGTGCTTTGTGACTTACAGTTAAAATAGATAGTAAAGTTCAGTTTTATTATTTTTCTATTATACTGCTCTAATGCTTAGCTTCATTGAGGACTGAGGGAGTTTCAGCAGTATAAAATCAATAAAAATTAGAGGAGAGATAAACCTCTGGTGTTAAGCAGAGCGAGCTGCAAAACAGGGCTACTCGTGCACAGGAAATTTTGTCATTTCAAAATGTGGTTTCACTCTGAATCAGAACAAAACCCCAGAAGTTTCCAAATTCCCCTTGAAATGGAAATTCTGAGAATTTCAGTTTGGAAATGCTGAAGCAGAGTGTTTCTGGTACCCAGCTCCTGCCCCGGGTCCGCGGGAGGAAATGGGCTTTCTTGTCAGCCTCCATCAGCTTCCCTGAGCTGGTGGGAGGTTTCCTGGAGACACCCGTGACATTGGAGGCTCCTTGGGAGCTGCTCCAAGGACTGCAGAGCCCTGAGAATTGCTCTGGGAGGAGACTCAGTTTCCCTTCTTGCAACAGGCTGCAATTCCTTCTCCTGAAGGAACTTACCCATGGTTGGGACCACAGCTGTAGAGCCCATCATTGACAGGGTCATGCTTTCTTTGGGTATGAATGCTGCAGCTTGAAAAGTAAAATCTGTTTAAAGAACATCATGCCTGATTTTCTTCTGCAGAAAGACTCGTGCAGGAAATAATTATAGGATGATTAAAAACAGGGTGCTCGTCACCTGGAAATGACTGTGGAAGTTGCAGCTTTCTGGAGCCCTGAAGTCTTTGCTCACAGCCCTTCAAACCCCCCAGGTGAGCAGATATTAGCCCTGACAGGCTGCTATCCCTATAGAAGAAGTGAAAACAAATCTGGAAAAATAGGTAGAGAGCTGAAATATCAAGACTGTGTCCTGACCCCCTGCACTCTGTCTTCAGCCTTGCTTTATATCTACCCTATAAGTTGTCAGACAAGGGCCATTTTTGGCCATCAAACAGTGCCTGTTCATGAGGTCCCCACTTATAATTGTTTCTCATTTGTCATAGCAAGCAAAAATACATCTTAATTTGAATTTAAGGAATTATTTACTATATGGTAGGCACATTATATGGGCAATTATTTTATAGGGTATCTTCAGTGATGCATTTACAGAAGCGAGTGACAGATCGTGCAAGTCTTGATGTCTTCTGGGGTTGGGATTCAGCTCACTGATGGGGACATCTTACAAAAGGCATCTGCTTGTGCGAAAATTTTTCAGGCTGGACACAAGTATCACTTGTCTTCCAGCTCTCAGTGCAGACAACAGGCCTCTTTGAGCAACTCTACTGTCCTGGGACTGTAGAATCTACTGTTTCCTGTTATGTGTATTGGAGATATTGTTGCCAGAGCTCCCCTTGCCCAAATATTTTGAGTTTCCTCCAGCATTTTAAAGGTTAAGTGTGATTTTAAATGTGTGCTGTGAGCTTTAGCACAGTAACAGACCTTCCTGCAACGCAGTTTTACCTTCCATTAAAATAAGAGGGTAAAGGAAAATAAACGTTGCATTTTCCAAAGTATAGATCGTTAAGAAGAAAGACAAGTTGTCTTGCAAACATCCAGGATGATTTATTATAATACTTTATCAGTCATTCCATACAGAGAAGATCAAAGTTTTCAAAATAAAGATACCAAATGCTGCACCCCACATAAAACCAGTGACCATGCACAAGGAGGGGTGCAGCAGCGGTGACAGCGGCCCTTGGCTACAACCTCTTCCAAGGTGGAGTTTTGCTCCCAGGGAAAAACTCCCAGGTCTCACTGATTTCAAAACTCTATGCATCATGTTGAAGGATCAGGTTTTAGAGATGGTCCTTTCCTCAAAGGACCAACGAGCCCTGCTGAGAGGTGAGGTACAGTTTGACTGAGAGTTACAGCTTCCTACTGAAGTGTGTCTGCAGCTCCTGGGCTCCCCATAACCCGAATTCAAACTCAGCGCATAGACATGACATATTAAGGAAAGTTAAGGAAATAAACTTCCCAAGGAAAGGGAAATTAAGGAAAATTAAACTCTATACTAGCCCTCCAGTCCATATCCCACCACGGCATGTAAGTCCCTTATCAGCAAAATGTCTTCCTTAATAGTGGGCTTTCCAAGGAAAAAAGGTAGAATGTGGAGAGAGAGCTCACGAGCCAACCTGGCTCAGGGAGAGGTGGAGAAAAGTCTGGAGCAGTAGAAGACATATGACTCTGCCCTGCTTATCTGGATAACTCCGGGTAGAAGTGCGAATGCAAAAACAAGATTTCACTTTCTCCAGTGAAATGTCCTGAGCAGGACAAGCTGCGTCAGACTAACTGCAGTGCTTAGTGGAGTTCTTTAGCAATAAGTAACACACATCAAAGAGTCAAAGCAGAATTGCTTAGTGCTACTGTTTGCAGCTTCCAGAGCGGCTGACAGGTGTGAAAACCTATCTATCACATAAATACAGGTTGTCATCTGTTCCCATACAAAATAACAGCGTATAATAAACCATTACACACCCATCTTTATAAAGATTTGTATTATGAATTAGCCCTATTCCAACAGGAATAAAAAAAAAACACCGAACACATAAATAAAAAGGCTACGAAGTAAGAATAACTCAATGGAAATATAAGCCACTAAAAATTAATGGTACACACACACACTCTATCACTAAATAGAAAACTACACTGGCATCTAATGCCTCCCCTGCTGAATTATAAGAAAGGGTTTCAGCCCATCTGTCTTTAGATATATTGCAGAATGCTGTCATTCAGAGTGACAGCAGAATACACAGAATATGTAAGTACCTATAGCTAAGTACTATAGACATAGCTATAGGTATACCAATGTACCATAGTATGAAAGTACCTATAGCTAATTTGGTTAATTTGGTCATCACATAAAGTTAAAGGAGAGAAATAGGCACCTTTAGACCATGCACCATTGTGCTTATATATATATGCCTCAGATTAGATGCCTGCATTTTGTCAGATGGCCCCATCCTTCCATATTGGAGCTGGCTGCAGAGGCAGGTACCTACTCAAAGCTCATAATTTCCAGTAACATATGTACATGTCAAATATTGTGAATGCTGAAGCCACGTTTAACTTTGTTCTTAAATGCCCTTGCGCTATGCTCTTTGGTGCTCTGCCACTATAAAAGGAGCTGTGAAATCCATCAGCTGCTGCAATCTCCTTGTTCTGGATAAAAAACATAGCAACTCTTCTGTGGAAGGGGGTAGCTGGGAAAAGGTGGGGAGTGAAGACTGTTGCATCTGTATATTAAACCATGTGAGGGGACTATACAGATTCTTAGCTTTTGTGCAGAAGGTAGATGGGCTTAACGTCATTTTCCAAGAGAAACATTGCGAAGAGGAGAAAAGTGTGGCTGGGTTTGACCTGCATGTAAAGAGAAGGGATGAGGGAAACCAGTGCCCAGCTTCTCTCGCCATGACTTCTCCTGCCACTGTCTAAGGAGGGTGGACTTCCACATGCCTGGGCCAGTGGTGTCTATGTGCACCGGGTACCTTGCAGGAGGTTGCAGTTGTGCATGTGCTATTAAGCAGGAGGCGGAAAGATGTTTTGGGGAAGCTGAGGTCTTTCTCTGCCTATCAATAACTACGTGCACACGCTCCACCCATATCCTGGAGGCAGAAGATTATGCTTCCTCTAGTAGCGTATATTTTCTGTCTCCTTCACACATTCTGTTTGAGTCTCTGGGCTTCCTCTTCGTTTGCTGATGCTGGTCTAGGAGGTGCTGATGCAATCTCGTTTCTCTTGACATTTGATTCACTGCTGAACCCCTCCTCACCTGTTGCAAGGCATTGATTCACAAGCTTAGGTCTGAATGCGGCAACTCACCGAATGGTCTTTACTACAGAAAAGACATGTTTTTTCTGCGTTTACTGTGACATTTACTATATTTACTGTTACACTCTACGTTCATGTCTTCTTCAGGAGACAGCACGTAAGGTCGCAGTTACACTAAGGCTGGAAGGGACCTCTGGGATCAGCTGTTCCATTGTCACCTGAGGGTCAATGATAACTTTTGGCCTCTCATGTTCCACAACAGCTCGGGCAGTCTGCAGCACGGCAGACCATCTTCATCACTAAAATATGCTTCAAAGTGGCATCTATGTGTTCTGTCACATTGCCCTGTTGAAAACTGGCAAAAAGCCCAGTTGTTGTGGTTCCACAAATTCCTTCCCTCCTCTTTTTGGAGGAAAATTCAGTGGAGAAGCGGAACCCATTCGTAACTAGCAAGGAACCACGGAAGAGGATTAGCAAAGAGGAAAGAAGAACCGTGGAGTGTAAAATAGGGACATCTTGAATTAAGTAGGTTGTGGAGCCTATGAACAGGAACAGTCGTGGGGCATCCGAGTGTAACAACAGAAACAGCAAAGAGCTCAGACTAAAACTAGTCTGAAGCAGAAAGCGGTCATGATGAACGAGAAATCAGAAGGATGAGGAGAGAAGAATTATGTAGTTGTGGTGGCAGATGCTCCATCAGACTTCCCACAGATTAAGCAGAAAGAGAAACATTGACTGTGTAATGTATCGGAAACCAACATATTTGCATAATTAACCCTGACTTCCTCACTGGATCCATTTTCCCCCTGTATTTGAACTGTAATTCTCAGTTACACACTGGCAGGGACAAAGCAATTTAATGTTGTGCTTTTCAATTTCAAAAGCTCGGAATTCTCCTTTTCTTGTGCTCCTATTTAGTAGCTGAACCAGATGATCTAAAATCTAGGGACATTCACTTAATACCCATGATGGTAGCAAGAAAGGCAGACAGTGCTGTATTGAAATGCCTGATCCAGTTAATAGCTTGGGAAATTTTTTTTTAGATTTAACATTTTCCTAGTTCCTTCCTACTTACCATATATTGTTTGGTGAGTCACAGAAAGATGGCAGGAATGATAAGCAGAACAAAAAAGATAGCTGTTAAAACACAAAATCAGCACAGTTAGCACCTGGCATTATCTGCAGTGCTCCCTAGGAATTACCATGATTACCCCAACTAGGAAAAACAGTGGTGAGAAAAGGGAAGGAGCTCATCTTGACCCTACACCAGGAGGCAATCCCTCTTCCATAATGCCCCACTGCTCTGCTCCTTGGGGCAAATAGGACACCCTCAGTAAAGAGCAAGTCTCTGGGAAATTAGAGAACAACCACGGCCAAATGGTCAAGGTCTACGGATGCTGTGGTGTCTGGCAGAGCTTGCAGTCACTCCGTTATTCCTGCATATTATAATGTGTGCTACAAATGTCAGCGGGCTCCAGCTGGAATCCAGAGCCCTTGCTTGAAGTTTTGAACATATGCAGAGCGAGAGACTATTTCTAATTTAGGAGCTAAAGGTTGAATTGAAGATGGGGAAGGAGGAATAGAAAATCATTTCCAATTGATCTAAATGTACCAGTTTATCTGTGAGGAAATATTTTATTTCCTCACCCTCTTCAACCTCTTTGAATAGATGAAAGAAGCAAAGCATTTAAACTATTACTATTTTTTTCCAGTTTAAATTATTCACTGAACTCACACGAAGTTTTGGAGACAGATCTCGAACAGAATTCCAGTTAAAAAACTACGTTTTGATCTATTGATCTGAAAAAAGTCATCACAATCTGCTCTTATATCCATCATATTTCCTTTGAAAAAAAAAAGTCTTTATAAAAAGCCTAAGTACTTAAACAGCCTCTATTTACACTTCGTCTACTGACTTTTCACCCAACATATGGGCATAGATGTGCCTTGCAGCATGTTTATTAGCTTTTATAGCAGAGTTGGGTCTCTTCAGGAGCACAGCAAATTGAAAGGCAAAGGCACTGATGTGAGGGATAGGGCGAAGCCCAAGTGCAGTTAGCAGGATGGCATACCTGTCACCAGCTGTATCAGAGATGAGGGAAAGGATGGATGAATTGTACCTACAAAGAGAGAGAAATTCATGATTTTCTATCAATTTACTGCTCCAGGCAGAAGATCCTGCTCACTTTAGAAACAAATCAGGATGAAGGTAGAGCCAAGACGGGTCTGAGAGGTCTTTCTCTGCCATGTTTTTTTTCAGGAGACTGGAATTATTATCCTTTAGAAATCAATGCAAAAATGGCCTATTTCATCATCTTATCTAATTTGTTTTTCATCATCCTTATTTTAATATTTCAACTATTTATAATCTCTGACTATTTAATAGGTTATACCACTTTAATCCTGATAGACCTAAGTGAACTTAGAAATGGCAAAAAAGGATTACCCTTCAGGAGGAAGAAAAAGCAAAAAAAACAAATTGTGATTGATTGCCATACCTGAAACACTCTGAACTAGACGCCACTGGGAAACAGATGGATCTACAAAGAAGGGGAGAAAATGTCAGTTAAGGCTGACAAGGTGTCCTGCGAGAAATGTGGCTCGTTTCTACAGTCAGAATAGCAACTAGAGGTAAAGATGGCCAAGCTGCACCACAGCATTGCGGTTATGAGTCATAAGGGCTGGTCCTTATCTCATCTAGAACTGGCCTCCAAGATAGTCATTCGGGCTCTGTCATAGTCACTGGGGAGAAACAGGTCCTTATAGGGTGCAGTTCAGCTCATCCTAAGCCAGACCTCCAAAACAGGCCAGCTAACATCATAGCACCTTTCACATCTGCTCCTCTATGTTGTTTATCAAGGCAGCCTAGCTCAGATGCAGACGTCTGGGCAGTAGGTGTCTACAGCGATGCAAGATAATTTTTTCCTTAAAAGCCTAAGTCCTGTTGACCTCATTTTTTCCACTCTCATTTAGTAGGATTGAGTCATCTAAGAGCTTGCATTGATCTGGACCATTTGGATTGGCTTTCATTTGTATGAAATGGGGCACACAGCTATTTTGCAGGAGGTTGGGAGAGTCATGCAAGATTAAGAAGGGTAGAGGTGATGGATGGTTGGGTTCTACCATCTGCAACAGCTCTGCTTGCAATCAGAGGACCTCGGTGCTATCACAGACGCTTGGGCTCTCTCCACATGTCTTTCAGTGGTTTCCATTGAACTGGTGCAGTGTAGAGTTAGGGGAGATTGTGGAGTCTCCTCTGGAGATCTTCCAAACCCGCTTGGATGCAGTCCTGTGCCACGTGCTCTATGTGACCCTGTGTGTGCAGGGGGTGGACTGGATGATCTCTAGAGGTCCCTTCCAACCTTAAGCATTCTATGATTCTATGAGAGGCCATCAGAGAAGGTGTTGTCCCAAAAACAGGTTCTTAACCCAGCATGCAAAGAGCCAATAGACAAGATATTTGTTCAGAGATGGGTGCTAAGTGGTGACTCCACAGGGCTATCACACTTATCCCTGTTTGGTGTTTATTTACACTATGATCAGAAATACTTTACACAAATCTCTCCATCCCATAGCCCAGCCAGGCTGTTTCCTTAGACCAGTGTGCAGAGTTGGAAGGTTCTGGCCCCTGAATGGCCACAATGTGGGCTACCATCTTACCTGACTGGGTAATCTGTGATGGCCTCTTATCGTTATAGCTGCTGTCATTGGTGCACTGAATGTCAAGGGGGGTCCAGATGATATTGCCATTCTCCTTCTTGCATATGAGGGTGCCTGAGGTGGGAGGGTGCTTGTCATAACCGTTCTGACACTTGAAATGTAGCACTTGCCCCACGTTATAGGCTTTTTTCTTTCTTATGGAGGCATGCGGAAAAGCCTTGGGCATCCCACAGAAAGCTGTGAAATCATGAGGCAGTCCACAGTCAGGCAGATAGATCTAACCTTTAGTTTTTGTTTGTGAAAAACAAGGTTTTTATTAGTAGGAGGCATAGACAAGCAGGGAATACCAAACTTTCCTAATTCCTTGTGAGGGTGTCAAGCAGTCATCTGCTTACACCAAATCACTTGTTTAACAAAACAAATATTATAGCAAGATTTTCTTTCTTTATGACAACAAAAAGAAATCCTGAGGGTGAAATGAGCATGGAAATAAGCAGGATAAGATTATAATAATGTATGTGCTCTAGCTTACCTTTCCGGTCAAAGTCTGGAATATTTTCTTGTTTCTTGGGTGCAGGGCTCTGGGTTTTCCTTTCTGGCTTCTGTGTAAAGTCTAACTCAACCACGGGAGCCGTCGACAACAAAATGTTCTTGTCTGTGAGAGAAGTTTTATTTGCTGAATTACAGGACAAGCAGAAAAACGAAGTCAGAGCACCTCAACTTTTATAGGGTCTCTCTAATAGGATCCCTCTTATAAGCTTTATTATGCAGAGGTAAATAGGAAAGATCATTTGTTATGGCAATGTCCAGACGCATCTTATAATGACTAACTCATTGGAAAAACACTGCTGCAGTGTGCAGTAACAGGGCAATAATTACTTACCTACACATTCGAAGTTCGTGTAGAACCAATCAGCAATCCCATCTATACTTTTACACTGAATTCCCAGGTAGTGCCCCTTTCTTCTCTTATAGCCATCATCACAGTCATAATAGAGTTTGGTCCCCAGGGGATATGCTTCAAAAACATCGGCAAATTCAATTCTCTGCAGAGATGGGCATTCTTCTGCAAACAAAAAGCCCATAAACATGACACCGTCTACCTTATTCACCAAGGACTTCCTACAGGTTTCTGTCTCATCAGTATCAGATCATATCCAGAGATCAGTTAAGTATCCATGAAGAAACCAATGCTCTCAATCAAAGGGATGCAATCAAACCAGTTTCATAAATGGTGATGATGTTAGAGAGGTAGAAGAAGGGGATTTGAAGAGATTCACCTAGGCTGCCTAAGGGAGTTCAAATTCAGGCCCAGAGGGAAACCAGCCAAGTGAAACACAACAAACACATGACAAAGACGAGCAGCAAGTTCTGCTTTGAAGAGATTATGTATGAGAACTAAGGAGGCCATAACACTGAAGCTGGGAAAGAAATGACTCCCACTTGCAAGTTTCCCTCTAAAGAGCTCTTCAAGGGCATAGCTCCTAGAGCTATCAACTGGGATAGTCTCAGACCAAAGGTAGACATGACTACTCCTATAGAAGAAAGTCATGAAGAAAATTATAAAGTGGGGTATCTGAAAGGCACCTGAGTGAAATGGAATGCACAGCCAAGAGCTGACAGCACCATGTGCTCTGAACACCTGGGTCTATCTGTGGCTCAGCCCGGTTGAAATGAAGGAAAACCTGCGGTCATTCGAGCTAACATGCAATACAAGTTCAGCTTCATCCTCCTCCTGATAGAGAGATGCTCACACCTGCAGAAGGGTCAATCTGGATGTCATGTGAAGCTTTGGTTCTCTCTAAGACAAGGAGATGCTTAGATTCTGGTGAAATTATTGGTTATTTTAAGCCCATATTTTTTTCTTTATTTTAAATTTAGACCAATCTTCCCCTCCCGCAAGACTTCTTCACATAACAGAAGTTGCCATTGATTTTGTGAGTATAATTTTGTGCAAAGAAAATACTGGGGAGAAGACATAGCCTTGGGAGTTTCTGCCCTGAATGAAATGCAAACTTATACTCTTACAGTTATACAACTTTGTATATACAGCTATAACTAAATATAGTTATATATATAATTTATATATTTATATAGTTATACAAAAGCCATACATTCTTATAGTTAGGAGGGACTGATACCAGTCAGTTGTATTTCTTCTCGAGAAGAAAGGGTGCTGAAACCTGGAGATGCTGCAGCAGCTGGACTGGTGTTTGGAGGCACCAGGCATTGCTGCCTGTTCCTGCCGTAGTCGACCAGAGGCAGTTGTTGAGTCCTTTCTTTCTACACCCACTAAGTCGGAAATATGCAGCACTACCAACATTTGCTTAATGAAGCTGTACCAGATTATACTGTAAAGATGTAACCTGCATTAGAGACTACAGCCTTAATTCTATGGTAAGCAAAACGAGGTCATTAAAAGTTGCAATCATCCAAAAGCAAACATCAAAAAGACGAGTAGATTTGCAATTCAGACTGAGCGCGCCGAAGAGCATCTCACTGTGAAATAAGTTTGCAAACCTAAATATAACTTGCCCCAAAACAAGGACATTAAGCGTCGTGTCATCAGCAAATCACATCTAAATATACTTCTTAATCAGTTAGAATGAATTAAGTTGGATCATTTCAGTGCACTTGAGAAGTCAGCAGAAGCTGAGCTGGAGATGCAGACGCTGATGAAAGCACTATTTAATGATTATGTAAGGTCTAAAGGCTGAGCAATTCACAGATAAAACATTCTGTTTGCATCAGGACTGGCATTCAGGAGCTTTGGGTGCATGATCCATGGCCCTTGAAGCTTATGCATAATAGTCACAGCTATTATGAGCAAAATTTCTTAGTGTCTTCTGTATCTTGTGTCTTCACATTTTCTGTAACCATAATTAATACAGCCTTGGTAACCATCAAGAGTGACTGTGAATTCCTGATCGTTGTTCGTATAGTGGCATCTGCCCTTGACTCCTAAGCTGCCTTCTCCTTGAAACAAAGCCATGCCTTGCTGCCAGTAATGCAATCAATGATTTCCAGACCTGGTCCTGCAATGCCCTTTCCTTTCAGAATCATCTTGCTTTAATATTTTCTGCCCTTTTTCCTTTTTTATTATCTTGCCATTTAATAAAAGTCACAGAGTTTGAAGAGGGCACCAATAAAAAATGTTGTGAGCTGCTTAACAGCTAAGCTGCTTAAGGACTATTTCAATCCCCTTGTATTTTTGTGTTATCAAAGGATTTACCTCCTAAACAGTATCAGACTGTGGCTTTGACAGAAGCTACTGTACCCGAAATAGTTAACCACATGGTTTACCACAGACTGTCAGGGTGATTAAAATTAAAGAGTTATCAGATTAGTAGCAGGCTGCGAGCATGTACTCTCACTTTCCCTGAAAGCTAAAAGCATGTTTCCCTCAAGACTTCAAAAGGCTTCTTTGAAGCAGACTGCAGATCTGAATCTCAGCGAGAGACATTCAAACCTACAAGTCTTTACTGTCTTCTTAAGAAAACCCACAGCGTTTAGCCTATTCATCACAAAGGGCAACTGTTGTTTTAATCAATGATCAAATGAAGTTAGGGTTCTTCTGAACTTACACACATCAGATAAGAAATGCAGGGAGATGATGTGCATAGGGTATTGTGAACAATACCTGACTTTTTCGCCAGTCACAATAGTATTCTGCCTTGATCCATGCTGCAGGTGGATCTTGTTTAACACTCCTGGATCTGGCCTCTTCATTTCATCCACATCACTCAAAGTCCTGTCTTTTAACACCTAAACCTTTCTTTTCTGGCCTTCACGATCATATTCCTGATTCCAGCAACCATTTAGAAAGATGAATCTCCTATACTTCCTTAATATCATAGTGTCCTTCTGTTTACTTTCCTCTTTTGACTTCTACTGCTTCACTGTTGCATCAAATGTTTTATTCTCATTTTCAAGGACCTACTCAACTCATCGACTTACATATTCTATCAAAATATTGGCTTCTCTTTGGATGCAAGGCTTCATCACCCACACATTTGGTATGGAAATCACCAGCTTTTGGGCTACTCATGTGGTGCCTCTCACACTGGCAGTTGTCTTGCACAAATACATGCATTTCAAGGTAGCCAGTATCATTATTCATCTTAACTGTCTTTCTCCTTTTGATATTCTCATTTCTCTGCATATCAGTAGATTTTGTCTCTAATGCATTCCCAGAAATTTTGGTGCTGCTTTTCAAATGTTATCATATAGCAGATGGAGAAATTAGAAGGAAATTAGGAGGAGACTTGTAACAGATAATCAACATCTGTGGAATATATGACATAAAAGTAGTTATTGCATCTTTTGTTGTGGTGCCTGACAACATCCTGGCATGTCTGCAATTGGGCACATGAATTATACTTTGCCTGTGTGAGTTCTTGACAGGTACTACATGAAGCTTAATTGCTTTTGGTGACTGATGCATGATAGAAAGTTAGATGGCAATTCTGTCATTTCTGCTTCTGCGATATACGTGTGTAGTCTCTAATCTGGTATTCTATCATCTGATATTCAATCTATCTAGTCCATCATCTCTTGTACTAGGGTAACATTTAGGGGGTAGTTAAGCATGGAAAGGAAACAGTGTGCTCAAAATAAAGGAAAATATGTTAATATAAAGGAAAATTTTACAATTTTACATTTTATCAAGTCTCTGGAATCAAAATTCTAGTTTGTGCTGCATTTCCTTCTAATTCTTGTTTAGCCACGCCTGGCTTGAAGGTCAGAAGATTTAGGTCACTTGCATGATTTCATGGGTAAAACAGACCAGTGAATTTTACCCAGGTACTTTTGTAGTGAGTTCAATCATTTCTAGTTAACTGAAGCATATCTGCCTATGGGTAATTTCATTTATTTACAATGCTTGAAAGTTTGAGGAATCTCATACCAGGGCAATAGCAGTATGCAGGCAACTTTATCCTAAACATTATGACTATACAATATAAAAAGACTCTTAACTCTCCTTTAAGAAGACTATTTTCTTCTAACTTGTATATATTGGCTTAAATATTGTTGTGCTGCAGCTGCCTTCCTTGTTTCCTTTTGCCATTGTCAGCTGCAGCACATACACACAAGCAATGAGGCTGAGATGACAAGGAGATTGGTTCTAGAGAGTGTGCCGTGCCATCGTTAGAGACATGGCAAAGACCGAGTGTCTCACCAAATTTAAGGAAGATGAACCCCATGGAGCTACAGAAATCAAGGGCTTTTCAATGCAATGCAAAATAGCCACTAAAATTCTCACAGTAACTACGACAAAGGTCTTTCAATACCCTGACCAACTTGAAAAACAGAACATTACTTGCTGCATGTCTGTTTTACCCAGCTGAATCCCCTTGAACTTGCCACCACTTACTGTCCCCACAGGCTGGGCACAAAGCCTTGGGCTGCTCTCAGCATCTGACGTCTTTGCGTAGGCTCAGAGGACAGGAAACCATTAGTTAAGTCACCATCAGTTCTTTCAGTCCTTGGGTTTCTCCCTGCGGTTTCCCATTCAAATGCATAACTAAACCAATCAAAACTTTGGTTGTAGAGGATGTACTGGCAATATTAGGATTTTTGAAGATCGCCTGTGTATTTCTCTTTAGTGTCTGAGCTGGAAGATTAGTTTTAGGTAAGGCATCAGAAGTTTCTAACAGGTATTTTTAGTATTAGGAAAAGACAGACAATGAATCATGCCATGGTAACCCTAACTCAGAATTTCCTCTGCCTCATGACTCTGTGTCACCAGCTTTGATATTGTTCTGATGTAAAGTTAAAACTCTAAGATGCAAAAATAGGATTGTTTTTCCTAAATACAAAGCTAGTATGAAAGGAGCAGCAGGAAACTGGCTGCTCTGAAGATGTGATTAGAAGCAGTGAAAGAAACAAGCAGCTCATGCACCTGCCTACTTCAGAAATGAAAATAACTCTTCCCCAGAGATACCAAGAAACCAAACGGTCTCAAAATGAAGATTCCTCCAGATGTACCTGAAAAGCGAGTGCACCCTGGGGGTCATATGCAGTCAGAAACTAGCTGCTCTCTAAATAGATTGTGTATCTTGAAGACAAAACCGATATGGATGAAGAGAAGGAATCGATACCAGCAACTGGACTCAAAGGATAACAAACTCGTTCTAACTTCAAAACTTTTTCCAAAAGGGTATGTTAATGTTACCTGTATCTCTGCCTGCTTCCTTCCCATCCTCACCCTGCTTCCTAGGCTTGTCTGATTAATGCTATTATTTTGTCTCTGTGGATTTTTAAGCCCTCAATAGATCCGAGTTGTGAAGGAGAGGTGCAGATCAGTTGTTTATGGTGATCTGAGAGATTTTAGCTATATTGTTAACCACACAGAGACTAGGGGGTCTTAGTGGTAATGGACTTACAATTTAACTGATGGAAGTACAGTACAAATGAAATCACAAGAATTCATGCAAACAGCAATGGAGAGAGATCAGAAGATGGATTTTAATATTCCTAGCAGTGGAGAAGGGGCATGTCCTATTCTAAAGACTAGTGTTAACAGATCAGTGATCAGCAGAGCTGAATTTGCTGGCAGTAGAAATTACCTCTGCTGCAAAGTCAGTATAAAATAAGCTGGAATATGAATGAGCAGGAGCTATTTGCTGGCTCTGTGGAAATTTATGGATATGGAAAATTATGGTTAGAAGATATGCAGCTCATCTCTTGTCTCTGTCATACCAACCAGCTGTTTGCAGTTGACCTTTGCTGTGAAATCTAATGCAAAAAGAAGTGAAATGTGCTATCCTTCTAAATGTTTCTTCAAAGAGCAAGGCTGGGGTTGGTTTGAGAGTGAATTAAACTTTCTTGCTCTGAGGGAGGCTTTTCAAGCACAGCTCTAGCCCCAATAACCAGTCCTCTTTGTGCCTCCTGTAAGGGGTGGAGCTGGACCGACTTCTCCAGAGGACAAGGGACACCTAACTTATGTTCTGCAGAGCACTGCTGTAGGCATCTCCCTCGTTAGTGGCTACAGTGACAGCTTTGGGAGAATAGCCCTACATGCCCACACTAGGAATCAGTGCGGTTTAGCTAATGCACTGATTTAATATTAAACCTTGCTTTTCTGTGAGTCTACCACCAAGAAGCTCTAAGAGTTTCATCTTCTGCTGACCCAATTGTTGCTTGACTGAGCATCAGTCTTCCCTCCTCCTAAACGCAACTATTTTCATCATCTATCACCAGCTCACCCCTGTTATAACATATAGACTAAAAGAAGTCCCAACAAGCTGAGATTCATCTGACCAAAAGCAGACAACCGCAGGCAGGCTAGCTGTTTAATTTCCCCATGTAGTTACTAGAAAGGGACTTATAACACATGACTCATCTCATCTTGCAGGGGCTGTCTGCAATATGGTAGATGATCCCTGCCCTAAAAATGCTGCTTTCTCTCCACCGGCTCTGAAGGGCATCCAGCCTGACAGTGCAGATGGCCAAAGTTGAACAAGATGAGTCTTGGCCAAGGGAGCCAGGATGGGGATGTGGACTGCAAATGTGGAATTGAAAGACAGAAGGTTAGGAAAGAGGCAGAGTGTTTCATGAGTGAGGGAAAGGGATGAAAACTAGCCTGAACATAGTGCAGAGAAGGTACAAAACAGGATGGGGAATATTTGTTTTTCTTATTCTTTTGCTTTTGGATGTTTTGAACCTTCTTGATTCTGTGGTAAAGCCACAGACCTTGAATTAATTTAAGGCAAACACTGCAGCATGGCAGCAGAGCACACAGTGTCTGGCTTTGAAAATATCGTTCATGAAGAGCCTTGTTTTGGTGCATGACATTGGAGTTTTGAACAGGTTCGACTATACTTTGCTTACATCTGTGATTTCAGTAACACTTGTGTCTTCAGTAATTCCGTCTAAAGGGAAAGACACAGAATTAAGAAAGAAAATTGTCTTTTGAAGCAGGAGCAGAGGCATTCAAATCATTTTCTTTGGCCTGAACTTTTTCAGCATTGTCTTTTGTTGGGTAGGAAGGGTAGTAGAATATATCCTCCCTGAACCAGGTGACAACCATGTGTTCCCACCTTGAATAGCATTGGAAAAAAAAAAGGCTTGATGAGACTCCTTTTATTTCAAATAGTCTAAGAAAGCAAAGCAAACAAAACAAAAAACAGTATTGTGGGTTTTAGGATTTATCTCATTTATCTCATGCCTTAAACATGGAGAACATAAAGAAAAGGCAGCAAAGATGACAGAGTGCTGCTAATGTGGTGGGGCTGAGGAATGGGGAATTGAGCAAAGAAGGTTGTGGAAGTACTTTGTAAGTGTGAGTTCTGGAGAAGCCCTGGAAGAAAGATGGAGAGAAAACCTGGTGAATCAGACTGCAGAATTGTTCCAAGGTTCAGAACTGGGGTCAGGAGCTGGAAGATGAAAACATCCAAAAGTCAAGATTTGAAGACACCATTAGGGTAAAGAGAGAAGCAAATGCTTCTAACAGACATCAGGGAAGAAAACAAGGAAATCAGAAGTCCAACATTATGAAAGCAATAATGAGCAAAGTCAAAGCTGGGCTTTCCAAGAATAGCCAAAGAGTATTTTTTTTACAAAGATGAGAGGAAAGGACATAACAGAATTTACTGAAAGACTGGGATGTGAAGAGGAGACTGGAAGACAGTCTTTGCAGTCATGGGTAATGCGGAGATAAGAGAGTAATGAAATTAGGAGAGAAAACCCAACAGTGGCATATCCTCGGTGCCTGAAACAATTCCTCCATCTCAAGGTGAAAGCAGATACTGCAGGGACTCTGCCCATAACTTCACTATGCTTTTTTTTTTCAGCAGGATCACAATTTTAGCATTTTTTTTTGGTTGTAGCTGTATGTTGGGCACTTTGCCGCTGAAGCCACTATAATGGAGGTTTTATAAAAGTATATGCTCTCTGGGCAACCTTGCAAGAAGCACAATGACAACTTGAATTTATTCCACACTACATTTCAAATTCACAGCAGTGAGCACTCATATGCAAGTATAATGGGAAAGAAATTCCTCTCATTTAAATGATCTGGTGCCCACCTTGTGTGAATGAAATCCAAATGAATGAAATTCCTTCCTTTGTGAGTGCTTTCCAGGTTTGAGTTGCAAATCTATTCAGTGTATTCCTGTAAGATGAATACCAAGATTGTGCTTGCCCCTCAGCTAGCATAAATGAAACCTAGTCCATTCCTGAAGCTTCTAGGCACTGATAGATAATCTGAAGCCCTTCAGGAGAAAATCAGATGTCTTTTAATTTTTACTAAAGGACTGATCACCCCATGCCTCAGTTTCCCCAGTTGCACGGAAGAAGACTTTGCCTTCAGTCCAAAAACAAAAGGCTTTTTATTTTCTTACTCTCCAGGTGATATTTATTCTTCAGATTGTGTTTTGCCCATAAACCATTTACTGAACAACTTCTGTGACAGGGCCTTTTTTTATTATTTTTTTAAAAAAAGAACTCACAATACTGAGAAGAGTTAAAAAGGCTAAAGAAAAATAGCATGAATACCATTGTATGTATTGGACTACAGGGATATGTAGCTGATTTTTGACTAGGGTTTGATCTAGCCTCTTTTTCTTCAACAAGGAGAGGACTTCTTGTCTTTTCTGTGTCCCTTTAAAGAATAAAACCAATATGTCTTGCAGTAACAATATTTTAGGCGTCTCTAAAATAGAAAGTCCTAAATTGGTTGAAGCAGTATTTCTATCTCAGTCTATTATTTGCGGAGAAAAAATAAATATATGCATTTTAATATTAATAATTAGGTAATTTCAATTAATAACAAATAATACTGAATTTGATATTTAAGTTTAAAGATTGATTTAATTAATATTAAGTAATATTCATGTTACCTTTAAATATCGGGAAAAGACATTCAAAATATATACAGGAAGCTGAGCAAGGAAGAACTTGGCAGTACAAAGAATGCAATGGTATGCATTTATTCATACAGCAAAGAATTAAATCACATCAAATAGCATAACATGCAACTGCTTAACACCTCTCAATTTTTCCAAAAAACAGAAAGATTTCTGATAAACGATACTTGCCTGCAAGAATTCTCACAATGTGTCCCAGGCACAGTAATACAGAGAGCTTGATATAGGGGACCTGACTCATCCCAGAACCGATCCTATTTACATATCGCTGGCTGCACATCTCACAGTGATGTTCTCTCATATAACACTTAAAAAATCTGCTGTGGGCACTGGGATTTCACTTGGCTCTGCAAATGTGAGTGAAAAGACGCAGCATTTATGGGCAAAGTACTTTAATGAGAATAAAACCACCTGCAGGGGTTAAATATTTGCTAAGAGCCTTCCTGGGTAATATTAGTGTAGTTGCTTGGTTTTAAGCAATCCAATCCTTTTTGGAGACACCCTGACCTTTGTAAAATTAGCACCCCTGTTAGAGAAGATCAGTTAGCAATAACGGTATCTGTATCTGAAATCCTGCCTTAGGCTCTATCTATCTGCTCATATCTCTGAGTCTGGAAATCACCAAAGGAGCAGCCTAGAGGATATAAGCACAGGGATGGAGCATAGAGGATATAAGATTTTCTTCTTCCCATAAACCAACATTTTTCCCCTCCAATCTCAAATGCTCATATATATCACCATACCATTTCTTAACACATGCCCTTGTCTTAATAAGTGAACCAAACATAAAGAGTATTAAAATTCCTCAGAGTACAAACCTGTGCCGAATGCTGAATGAAGCAGCTGCTTCCTTTCACTGTTTGTAGGTAATATTGGCTGGGATGTGTGGCTGAAAAAACACACGGTGTCTCTGGTACCAACAGTCAGCTTGAATGACACCTTTTAGCTTGTAACATTGCTATGAATCTTACCTCTGGAGGTAAGATTGACATTTCGGTGTCTATTTTTGCATTTCCTAAAGATATATGCAAAATGGAAGAAAAACAAACTCAAAGAGCTACCTAAGGCACACAGGGCTGCTTTGATCTGCCCACTGTTCCAGTGATGGGTTGGAGGATACATACATTACTCAGACAAAAAAAAAATATCATGAACTGCTCTGGATTGTCTCCACTTGATGGTTTGTGGGCACAAAACCCTCTTCTCTCATTTCCTTAGAATAACAAATTCCTTAAGCTCTTGACTTCTTTTCTTACCTGAAAGAAGTCAGGATGTTATGAACCTCCTCCGGGACTGACCACAAAAAAAAAAGAGAGTATTTTCCCTCCCCAAAAGGCAGAAATAGCCTTTTACCTGTTCCGCTCCTCTGGATGGATCCAACCATGAGCCACATCAAAAGGCACTTGAGCTCCATGGAGCGTGTTCACATGCTCTTTCCGCAGCGCTGAGGATGAGGCAGGTTCTCAGAAGCGAGGGGCTCGTGTGGGCAGAGCCACCAAGGCATCGACGGAGCCCCGTAGGAGACACCGCGAGGACCGTGCGCGCTGGTCAGCGAGATCACCGCGGCGCCGGCTGGCTCCGCTCGCGCGAGTGAAGGCTGCTCCCCGTTCACGGCTTAGTAGATTTTTATCCAGGAAATCCTACTCGACGCTAAGCGTCGCGTGTGTGCAGTCGTATGTAGGAAGTGGTTTGACACAGCAGTTACCGACTCTAGAGCTGTTCCACTACAGTTGTGGCCAGGAGAACGGGGCAAGATTTTAAGGGCTCTGTGCAGTCACTCGACTCCCAATTTTTACTGCACAGGAATCTGACGGTGGCCTTAACTCTAGGGGAGCTGCTGAATGACAGTGGACCTTGTGTCCCATCATTGTGACCCACCTATGGAAAGAAAAAAAAACCCTGGAGGTAACCCCAGGGCTTTTTGGAGATCTCTGCCTACGGACCATTTGCTTGGACTTCTCGGAGATCTTTATCTGCTGCTGTGTTTTCATGTACGCTGTTTTGATGTATGCAGTGTTTTCTGAGTGAAAAAACAAACTTCTGGAAGCTTGCAAGTTTGAAGAAAAATATATATTAGGTCCAGGTAGGCAGGTTTGGAAACGGTTTCTCTCATTCCCAAACTGCCTGGCCGTGCTTCAGCAAAGCCAGGTCTTCCAAATGTCTGTACAAAAAGGAAGAATGACCCCCCCTCAACAAAAAAAAAAATAGAAATGATCAAGAAAGTAGTGCATGTTATATAGTTTTCCTACAGTCATTTCTACATAAATTATTTTCCTTTAATGCCTAGAGAATTAGTTGGAATAGGCTATAAAAAAAGAATAGATTAAAACTAAATTATATTAAAAATAACAGATTAAAACTATCTATCATCTGTGGTATTTTCTACTGATATGCTTAGATCGCCTATAAAATGCACTATTTATTCCTGCAACATGATTATCATGTGCCAGACACGTGCTTCCTCTATATAAACCCTTAATAAATTAAATCTTTATAGCAAGTATGACTAAGAAATATAAGTAAGTGATGCATTTGAAATGAGGCTGCAGAGAGAGGCAATGCTATTGCCCTCACTGTCTGTCCATGCTCCACAGACAAGACCATCGTGTTACTGCTGAGGACGTTCCTACCACTTCATCTTCCATATTCAGTAGTGCAACAGCAAGCACAACAGGACTTGGAGAGTTTGTGCTCGAGATATCTGTTGGAAAGACACAGGCCCCAGGTTTCCTGAAAAGTTTCCAAGAAGCCCAGAGTTGGGCAATGGCACACGCAGAACTGCCACTGCTTTGCCTGGAAAATGTATTTGCACGAGGAAGAATCAGAGATCAGTTATCTCATGATTTGTTCTTCCTCTACAAAATGCATGGTGTGCTCATTGCACGTGCAGGGGTTTGCGCCACAGCTTCTGCTTTTGTTTCTTACTTGGACAAACAAATTCTGGTGAATTTTATAGCTGTTTGCATTCTTGGGCAGAAGGGTTGATTTCGGTAAGTGAGTGGAGCCACGTGCACCCTTTCATGCCGCTTTTAGGCAGGAAAACTCAATGCAGAGGGATAACGGCTAACATTTTATTAGCAAGGGTGAGTATTTAGCCTACGAAGAGCATGTGATGGTCCCTGAACGGTGACCTCCCAGGTGGCTAATTGCTCCAACCACAGTTTGCATAAGAAAGACTCATAACGCTGGCATTCAGGCTTGGTAAAGGTCAGGAAAGCGGTTACTGCTTGTGCGAGCAATTAGTTAGGTCAGCTTGTGAAATAGGTCAGCTTGCTGAGCGATTCCAGGAAAAAAGAAAAAAAAAGAAAAAAAAAGAAAAAAAAAGAAAAAAAAGAAAAAAATAAGTTAAAAAAAAAAAAACCTTCTTCTGGGCGCTGCAGGTAGAAAGTATTCATCTGACCCAAAGCAGAGCTTCGTACAGAAAGGAGGAGGAGGAGAACTGAGGGAGCAGGCTAGGGAGAAAGTTACCTAACACGGTAAAAAAAAAAAGAGGGAAAAAAAAAACAGTTATCTTTGCAATTTAGCTGATTAGCGTGACTTGTCATCCAAAGAAGTGTGTGGCAATAAAAGAGATAAAAAGTGATGGAAAGCTAGAAAGTGATGGAGGGAAATGGGAATATCTTCAGTGTCTTACAAGGTGTCGTGGGAAGGTGTTAGAGTTGCTTTTTGAACATTCTTCCAAGAACCATTCCTTTAAAGAATAGGGGGTTTTGCTGCGCAGGAAAGTATTTTCTTTCAGGGCTAGGAGGAAAAGAGACTGTCACATGGGCCGGATCACAAGCGAGAAAGGCAAAGCAAGATTTTGAAGATTATTTTTTGTTTTTAAAAAATGCCGCTAGACCAAGCAAAATACAGAAAAGGAATTGCCAGAGAAGAAAACAGCAAGAAAAAATAAAAATGTTTTTGCAAATGTTACTGCACACTGAATCCTTTGGTCCGGAGCACTCACTAATGAAGGCTACAAGTTTATTTTTCAGTGTCTCTGATGGAGTTTTATCTGACAGGAAAAAAAGAAAAGCAGAATCATACGGAAGCTGGGGAGAAAATAGAAATTCATATGGGCCCATATCAAGGATTCATACAGAAATTCATATGGGTCCCTATCAAGACGTTTGATGCTTGATGTCAGAAGCAAAGACAATCCAGCTAATAGAAAGCTGTACCCTTGTCCTGTTTAAAGGAGTGGAAAATATCCATATAACTCACTAAAATAAGCAGGTTCTATGCTTTCTTTTCTTATTTCACTTCTCTGCTATGAATTGCTCTTATGTGAGCCCTCCGTTCAAGGGAATGTCACTTCATATAGACCTTGTACATTGCTCATATGGCCTTGAAATTATGGTGATGATAGTTATTAACTCGTGTTATTTACTGCTTGACTTGGAAGAAAATGTGTGGGGAACTCCGCTGTAGGCATGTGATGTGATGCTGCTGTGCTGAACAGCTGAAATTCAGATAGCTGGGTTTTGCACTCAAATAGACTGTTCTTGGCTTCCTTTACAGAACATGTAGGGTACTGTGGTTAGTATCGCCAAGAACAGTCATTAAAGATGCTGTGACAGCATTGGGTGGCCATGGTCCCACTTTCTTATTTCTTCTTTCTTTCAGTCTTATTTTCTGGCCTAATCTTTTCCAAACTTCTCTTCTTCATTAGTGGATGTTGCCTCTTCTAGTGGATGTTGTTTGGCCTTTGCAGTTGCATCGTGTTTCCTCCCCTTTTCCTGCCCTTGCTGGTTCTGCCTTGCCATGGCTTTTACACAGGTTCCTCCTCCACCAGCACATCTAAGTATGAACATGTTTTCTCCCCAGCCTGGAGGATGTTCAGTGCAGACAGAATTTTTAGGGAATTAATAAAGCAATCTTAAAAAGTATCCTCTGTGAGCTGTTTCAAAACTGTGGAACTCAGTCAGATGTGTGGAGCTGTTCACAGGGTGGCAAAAGGCATATCTGAGAGGTAAAGACCCTTCACATTTTCCACAATGCTCCTCAGACAGCATCTAGCACTGCTCCAAAGCAGGAAAACCACTTTTATTGTGTGCTAGAAAAAATCATCAGAACTTTTTCCCCAACCTGATTGTTTACAGAGGCCAAACTGTTTTAATTGGTGCTTTTTCTCCATAAAGGTGAGACAGAGCACACGTGGCACATACCTTAATTGGAGCAGATTTTACTAGGCAAACAGTTTAAGTGCAAGGGAGGCTTGTATGGTCAAAAGAGCTGTAAAAGTTCCTCCTTGAGTCAATGAAGACAGTCAACAAGAGCATCTAGAGAGTGATTCATCTCCTCTTTTGGACATATACATAAAGATAAGATGAATCATCCATTAGAACTGCCCTCCCTCCTTCCCATCTGCTTTAAACCATCACAACCAGTTTAAACTAAACACAGACTTTTTAGGCAGCCACAGCAGGATGAGATTAATGCATCCTGAAAAAAAAATTTACTGAATTTCACAAGAGAGTCTAACATGCATGTGACCGAATATAGTCCCCCCCAGTCAAATGTCTTGGATGCAGTTCATTACATTCCTATTAAGGACTCCTTTCACAAACACTGTGTTGTGACAAATAAGGAAGGACCATGAAACTCCAAGGGACCTCAGCAGTTCAGGTTTCAGTGTCTGGCTGAATCCATCAGCCAGGTCGCTTAGTGTCCTTTATTAGCTCCTTTACTATGCTCTGCCTCAAAAGCTGGAGCACATCTATGTATTAATTGAAAGGGATCTGTTGTGTTCCTACCACTCAGTAGGTACCGAGTGTATTTCATAGTCCAGTGCAAAGCAGGGAGAAAAAAATCTACATCTCCACTTCCTTCACCATGCTTGCTAACCATGAATGGTGCCATGAATAATTATTATACCATGGCTCACTTCTGACACGTCAAGAATATGCCTTTTGGCATACTTTCTGTTTATAGACATGGTGTCCATCGCCTAATTCATCCCCCATTCAAACCTCTTGATATTGTCAATCTCCACCGCCTTCTCTGGCAACAAGTTGCAGGAGTGTAAGTTTACAGGTATAAATTGAAACAAAGGAAGTTTAATCTCCATATGAGGAAGAACTTCTTTGCTGTGAGGGTGCCAGAGCCCTGGCACAGGCTGCCCAGAGAGGCTGTGGAGGCTCCTTCTCTGGAGATCTCCAACCTGCCTGGATGCCACCCTGTGCCCCGTGCTCTAGGTGTCCCTGCTGGAGCAGGGGGATTGGACTAGATCTTCTCTAGAGGTCCCTTCCAATCTCAACCATTCTGTGATTCTGTGAGTTCAGTACCCCTATGCAAAGAATCTCTTTTATTCTATGCTCTTAGAACTCTTAGAATGTCTAAATCTCTGTGTTGAACTCAAATCTCTTGAGTTGTGTAAGTCTCTGTGATGTTATTCAACATGCCCTCTCTCTTTGCTAAACTTTAATAAGAATCTTTATACTATCTGTCAAGCTGGGAAATATACCCTTGCTGAAATAGAGGGTGAATTATAGCACAAAACTGTCTCTAAATCTGTTTCTAAAAAAAAGAAAAAAAAAAGTGTCTATAAATGGTTCAAGTCAAAATGGAAGTGTATGTTGATTGGCACCAATTAACTGCCAGAAGCAAAGGCTATATTGAAAGGATTCCCTAGGTGGTATCTTGGGTCTTAGGCTATTCAATATTTTCAGCAGTTGTCTGGATGATGAATGCAGACTCTGCTTACTGTGTTTGCAAAAGATGCTAAGCCAGGAGGGACAATGAAAATAAGGCAGAAAGGCAATTCAGCATGACCTCAATACACTGGTCAGGAAACAGGGATGCAGTTTAAAAAATAAGTACAACTATTTTGCATAGGCAGAATTAATCTGCCCATCTACAAGATGGAGTACGTCTATCACTAATGAGATAGTTGTTTTTCAGAAACCAAATTAAGGCTTGCATGCAGAACACCAGTCAGCAATGTCATACTCATGAAAAACATAAATGACGTTCTGAAATGTATAGAATGTGCAAAGCAATCCTTTTACTTTACATTGTGGCAATAAAGTCACAGACCACATACATCAGGAGAAATACGGAGCACCTGAAAACAGTTGAGAGGAAAATGATGAGAGTGATAAAAGCTCTACAAAACATGATGTAAAAGGAAAGACTGAAAAAATTGGCATTGAGGAAACATGATGGAGAAGGGGGCAATATAAAAGACTTCAGCAGTGACAGAGGTGGAGTAGATTCTGTCTGAGCATGGACTAGATGAGCTCTCGAGTTCTCTTGCAGCACTGGAGTCTATGATCTGTTAAGGATTACGCTCTTCTTCTTTGATTTCTAGTTCCACGGCGCAGAAAGCTGCAACCTGAGACTCAACCTCATAATCTATAGACAGAGAAAGTCCTTCTGCACTAGCATTAGCTCTTGCTTGATGTGTTACCTACCTCTCTGAGCAGCTTCTCATAGTCTGCATGACTCAGCTAAACAAAGAAACCCAATTATATGTTGCTTAGCCTCCAAAATGTTTGGACCAACTTCTGTTTTAATAGAGTCTGGGATTGTTCTGGGATCTAGAGCTATGTGAAAAAAACGCACATTTTGTATGTATAACAGTACACACTGTGCACAGCTGTAGAGGTTAGTCTAATATCTGTCTTGAACACTGGATATGTAATATCTGCTTTCTTTTAATCAAGAAGAAGGTTTTATTCCATATCCAGTAAGCATACATCAAAGGTGGAATTCATCTCACCTTTAGACACCCACACAGGAGACATCCACATTTGGGCTGGCTGTCTAGACTCCCTTTATAGTCGACAAGGCCAAGTAGACTCATCTAGGGCAAGACTGTGCTTTCAAAAATGTTTTAAATAGGGCAGATGGAACATGACCTGTAAGTATCTATTTCTCTCCACTGAAAATAAAGGCAATCTAGACAACAAGCTCAGACAGAGATACCTTATATCCTAGGCAACTGAAATCAGGGAAGATGAATCTGATCTCCATCAAATGTTAAAGCCCACCTTTGTCCTCACCTTGCCACAATATCCAGTGAACTTCTCTTAGTGGAAGACCACCATTTTACATTTTTCTGCTGCTTATGATCAAGGTAGCTCTCTAGCCCTTCTTTTGTTTTTCAAGTGGTGTAGATGTTTCTGTTTATAAGCTGCTATGGTGTAGGCACAGTTAATTTCAGCTATATGAATTTTATTGAGTCAACTCTGAATTTACCACCTAACAGGAAGCTGTTGCAAGCGTTCCAAGAACTGAGGTTAGTCACACAACCATCCTAAAAACTATGTCACAGGGATAGATACAACGAGTTGCATTTAAGTTCCTAGATATTCATAATCCATTGCTTTTTCTTTAGCAGGGAAAACACTTGTGAATCTTGAGGATTCCTTATCCGCAAATGTAAAAAGAAAGAATTTCCAAAGGTAAATACCAGTGGTAGGAAATATTTAAGAAAGTTTTCAGCTACAGTGAGTTGGAGGTTTACAGAGCAAACCACTAACCAAGAAGTGCTAGTGAATATGTGAAAAAACTCGTGCAGTCACAGAGTCACAGAAGGATTGAGGTTGGAGGAGACCTCTAGAGATCATTGAGTCTAGACCCCTGTTCAAGAAGGGTCATCTAGAGCATGTTGCACAGAGTCTCATCTAAGCGGGTTTTGACTATCTCCAAAGAAGGAGACTCCACAACCTCTCTGGGCAACGTGTTACCCTCATAGTCAACAAGTTTTTCCTCAAATTCAAGCGGAACTTCCTGTGTTTCAGTCTGTGGCCATTGTGTCTTGTCCTGTTGCTGGCCACCACTGAAAATAGTCTGGCCCCATCCTCTTCACACCCTCGCTTAAGGTATTCGCACACACTGATAAGATCCCCAGTCAGCTCTCTCAGCCTTTCCTCTTACGAGAGATGCTCCAGTCTCTGAGTCCCCAGGAAGGAAGCATGAAATGAGACAAGCTGAAGGTAGAAAGATCACAGTGCATTTCATATCAGGCTGAAGAAACAGAAATAATAGGAATTATTCCTTTTTGCACATAAATTAGTAAACTTGATCCTTTCATTCACTTCAGATTAAGGACTCTGTTTTTTTGCTCCTAAGGAGGACAGCTATCCTGTACAGCAACAGCCCTCCAATGAATCCCTAAGCTACTTCTTACAGTATCAAGAACCATCCTTCACATTATTGCCAGAGCAATACAGCTGAGCCCATGCTAAGAAAGTTTGAGCTCATGATTAGGGGCATCATTTTAAAATCCCAATTTCCTTTGGTTCCATTAGGATTTTCTTTCCAGAGTGTTTTTCTTAATGCAGACTCAGCTGTTCTCAAATACCACAATGGCATGAGCATTCAATAGCTTGTAGATTAAGGTGATCTGAAGTGGGGGAATTAAGCATTGCTATCTGTGGCTAATGAGGCAAGCACCGGTGCTAGTAGATGGAGATATACATCTCAAGAGAAACTTAGCTGTGAGCTATTAAATATATTTGTTAATTGTCATCCTTTGTATTTCTGTGACACCACTTCATCACTGCCTCACTACCCTAGCGTTGTTCTCATGTCCTGTTGGTGGAGTCCAAGAAGTGTGGGAGACCTTGCAATTAGCAAAGGAACACGAGATGATGGATGTTTGAAGCACGAAGACTTGGAGGGACCCAAAGTTTTTGGGGATGTCAGAGCTCTTTCCCTCATTGTCCAGAGGATATCAAGCCTGCCAGGCCAAAACCAAACCAAACCAAACCAAATAAACAAACAACCCCCCCCCCCAAAAAAAAACCTAAACAACAAAAAAAAAACAGTTTCAGATAAAGAAGGTGCTTTTCACCTTTCTTACTGTTGAGCTTGTTGTAAGCACTGGCCCCTGAGCAAGTCGCCCAGCTCTTTTTGCAGTCCATGGAGGGGTAGGTGCAGCTCAGCTGACCTATTTTAGGTATCTGCATTAGGGTGAGATGAATCGCGCTGCAGAAGTATCTGTATGTCTGCACTGACTACGAACGGGACAAATGTTCTCATATGACAGGTGTCACATTTGGTTGAAGGATTTCCACCAAACCTTCCCATTCGTCTTTTAGTTGTCATTAGCAAACTCTGTTTACTGTAATTAGCAGTGAACCTGCCCTGTGCTGCCTTGGTGTCTAAACTGCATCTCCCATCTTAGAGGCCTTAGCAAAAATAACCTCCTTACTCAGATTTATCCCCTTCACTCAGACGAACTAGCATGTTCATGAAAAGTCCTGGACCCAGATCCTAGCATTAACTCAGGCATCTCTGGTTGTTGCAAGGTTGGCGCAAACCATAACTGCTGGAGCAGAGTGCGTTTTGAAGCTGAGCACTGAGCTACACCACTCTTGAAGGTGAATGCAATTATGCCTGAAGCACAAAACCATGTGGTCGGCAAATCCAGAGTATTGCAAGCTCCAAGATGTCCACAACAGTCACTGTTCTGGTGTCGTGCATGGTATATGATGGTCAGTGCCTCTCTGGGACCTGAAAGGGGGAAAGACGGAGAAAGGTGACCTAGCAGGAGTGTGAAACATGCTAATGAAGTGCAGGACTATTTCCATAAAGCAGTTCATATTTCATGCCCTGTAGCTGTTTCTCACAAAGAAACGGCACCTATTTATCAGGTTGTAAAACAGAACTCACTTAACTCCAATAAATTCCTCCTCTGACCTTCAAAGATTTAATGTTCCAACACTTTACACCTGGACCCTGTTTCACCAGGCTTATCCATCTGACCAGGCCACTTGCCCAGTGGCAGCTTTTAGAGGTTACTAGTGCAGCTGCTAAATCAGAGACTCATGTTTTGCTCCCAAAGCAAGGACAAAGCTACTACAGCACATTCAGTCCCAAGGAAAGGATCCTCACCCAAGGGGCCAACCTAAGTCATAGAGTGCAGTCGGCTTCTAGGTTGGATGCATGTCCCAGCTTGACAAGAAATGGGCAAACTTTGCTGCAGAGCCACTTTCCACCTGCAAATCCCATCACCCTACCATCTTCTCATGCCTTGCAAGGGAATGGTGACACTCATTGCAGGCAGGGATTGGGACGGAAAGGCAACATATGAATATTTATTTCTCCTCTGGACACACACGCATACTCTTCTATATTGATGCCTCTGACTTTCATAATTCAGCCCTTCTGAAGCCCTATTTTGATCTTTGCTTGTTGATATACCACAGGCATCCCTACAGGAGAAGAGGATCCTGTAGAAAAGGTATTATTTAATCAGAGTTAAAGGTTGTATCCTAAGGCATGTGTTCAAAGGGGGTGAAGTGAAGCTCCAAGATTTCTTAATTTCTAATTTGTAAATGTTGGCTTTTCCCTAATTTTGAGAGTTTAATTAGCAAGTCTAATTTTCTTTTATTATAGGAAATTTACACTATAATATATATATATATTTAATAGAGGAAAGAAGGCTTTGAAAGTGAGGATTTGTTGGGAGTTCATACGGTTGTTAGAGAGGGGCTGATGTCACTTGTGTTTAAGCAGTGAAGACAGGATGAGATCTCCTGGGGCTGATTTAGTTCATATCCATCAGACCTTAACTGACCCTTGCTGAGATGTCCTAAGGACCACTTTTGTTACAGCTGTGTTATCTGCATGATACCAACAATAGCCATCAAAGACAGAAAATTCTTATTAGCTGTTATCACAGTGAGCAAGTGGAAAACCCAGAATACTTGATGTGACTAATAAAAACCACAGACACCAAGTCTCCTTGGAGTGTTTTGTCAGCTTATTTAAAATTAGCTAAAGAAAACACTCCAAATGCCATGCCAGATATGTGCAGTTCATAAACTACAGAAAGAATACACATAGAATACAAAATATAAAAAGATATATTATGTATAATATAGTGACAGCACCTGCTTGCTTGGCTGTTTATTGTTCACCAATGACACCACACAATCACCACAAAATGACATCAGAGTATATCCATATCATCTCTCCTAACTGGAAATACGATTTGCATTAACAAATTAGGATGAAGAGTTCCTTCCCCTGACCTTGGTCCAGACATCAATACGTATAGCTTGATCCTTTTTATTCTCATTGAGTTTCATAGTGTGATTGATCCTAGACTTGGAGTCCCAGAAGGACTCCAAGTGATAGGCACTGCCCTAGAGTCAGCATTGTAGGATTGGGGAGAGAAGCAAACATGATGAAACTAGGCAAATAATACCAAGGTATTTGTGTACTGAGATAGATTACGATTATCATGTGTTTAATCCACAAGGCTCCAGCTCTCTCTTCCCACTGTGGCTTAATGAGGGAGGCAGTGCAAGTCAGCTCTGCCCTTTGGAGACTGGGCAACCAATGACCAACTTCAACAGGGGGGCTTGAAAATGAAAAACTGTAACCCAAAATGTAACTGAGAAAGAGGATGGGCTGAGAAAGAGACAACACCAAGAGACAAACCCATTGTTTCTGCCACCGAAGGCAACAAACTTCAGAGGGATGAGCCCAGACACGGTCAACAGCTCCTCACCCTGATTTTGCCTCCTCCACTAACTGGAAGAAGACCTGGGGAAGTCATTTCTCTGCCTCCCCTCTTTCCAACACCTGTGACGGGTTAATAACAGTCCTGACTGTGACTCCTCTCTTTGACATTGTGCGTTGATTAAGCTACAAGTGAGCTTTAAAAGCCTTCATTCGGAGTATCAGCTGCTAATTCTGATAGCCAGAAGAAAACTGAGTAGAAATTTAGTTAAAATGTTTTCTAACTTATATTTAGAAAGAAAGAGAGAAGCTTCATTTGTTTTTGCTTCAGGAAGCTCTCCGCAGCAAAAGAGAAGAAAGTCCCTTTCTAAAATAACAAGAAATTCATTAGCACTTCTTGTACTTTTTAAGGTCATTATAGATATTTTTGATAACACATCCTTTTACGTGCATGTGGTCTGCCCTAACGGTGAAGATAATGCCTGTTTACAAGGCATTTACCTGAAGAGCGGGTGGGTTTTTTTTTCTGAGGTCTTCCTTGTTTTTCAGGAACAGAAGGATGGACGATCTTCACATTTGGCCGCTTAGCCATCATTTATGCTCTGTAGCTTGGTTTTATATAAATTGGAAAGGGTGTAAGAGGGAAAACAAGGGACGTGATGGGCATTTTTGTATTAAAAAAGATGAGAGTTCAGTTTTTAATTTTCTTATTTGCCCTCCATGATACCATGAGATCAGATCATTAAGTACTTCATCTCTGACTGCAGTGCCTTTTCTTAAGATTCACATAGGATTTACTAGGTTGGGCTAGATATCTCCTCAATGTACCTTTGTATCAGGCCATTTTTAATTAATCGGTGCAATAACTTAGAAGGAAGGAGCAAGAATCCCACTTAGGAAAATGCAGGATAGTCTGCCCTCATTGTTAACCTTGTTTTAATCTCCAGTCATCATGTTGTCTTATATCTTACCTTAACAAGGGCTTTTTCTCTCTTCTATGAGACCGTGTGCTCTGAATAAACACAGACAACTTTTTTACTTACTACAGAAGAATGTTGTGAAGTATACACTTACCAAAAACTCCCAAGGTACACACACTTCTTGATGAGATGAAACATTAGAACAAAAATAACTCCCAGGACATAAAACAGAAAATGGAAACTGCTCCAGCAAAAGCAGAAAGTGCTGCTCCATGGACATATTTGTCCTCTAGAGGTGACTCACCTCCTGTTTACTGCCCATGCTTGAAAATTATTCAAACGGCTGAGACTGGGCACCTATGTTTTAGATGGCTAAAACTGGTTAGATGAATTGCACTATAACTACATAAGATATCTTAGATGACCATGCAATAGAAGTACCCCATGTACATGCTCCTGTCCTGGTGTATTACTGCTAAACAGCTGAAAAATGCTGCCTGGCTTGCTGAAGGTTCACTTGGACCACTCTGGAGTCAAAGATGCAGCATGTTCTCCCAAGAGGAAGAAAGCCATATTGAAAGCCAGGTGAAAACATGACCCAGCACGAAAAGTCTATATACAGAGCAAAGAAGCCAAACTTCTATGTAAAAGATGGTAGTCCCTCACTGACTGGATGAAATTTTGTGATAGTCTTCAGAAGGCCAAGCCATAAATTACATGAAAGCACCAGCTTGGGTAATATATTGCACTTCCATAGGCAGGCTTAAAACTTAATGGTTGGGCCTACAGTAGCTGGCCTGTGCAGATTCCATCTTAAGTGTCTGAGCTGTCACCATATAGTCACTGGTGAGAATCCATGGCTTTCCTAGAGTGATTCTTCTGGCTCAAGGGAAATAGCCAACTCTCTTCAATGAACTGACATTGCTCCTGAGGATGTCTGATGCGGTGCTTTACTGTGGAGAACAAGGAGTAACCTCAAATCAGGCAATAGGAAATTTATTAGGGCAAGTCTGCGCAAGTGGCTGATTTAGGGAACACAGCAAGTGCCACCATCTGCTTGGACTTCACAGAACTCATGCCATTTCCAAGCTAAACAACTAGGGGTAGAAGAGAAGGACTCCTCCTTTTGCCCATTTTCCTGAGGTCATAGCACTTTCTTGAGAGCCCAATAAGCCTGGATGCTCACCTTGGTCTCACTTCTCCGGAGGATTATAACAAGGAACAAAGCCATGGAAATAACCACAGAATCCTTGAATAATTGTGTCTTCTGGAAGGGAGGTCAATCCTGCTTCGTGCAGTGGGTAGAATTAGTCTCCTGTCTCTACCCGGTCTCAGGTCTCTATCTGGTCAGATCTTGAGTATCTCCAAGAACAGAGACTTCACAATCTCTCCAGACAGCCTGTTACAACGCATGCTTGTCCTACTACCTACCGATGTGTTTTTCGCACCAAGTAATTCTTGCTATGTAGAAAGCATCTTACAGCAGTCTACAGCGGCTTCAGATTCTCCTTGAATCTTAAGTTCCTGGATCCACCTGTTTTGAACTGAAAATGATTGTTCACAGAATCTGATAGAAATCTGCAGCCAGCGGAAGGGTAACCTTGCCTACCTGTAAATTGTCAGCACGGATGCATTTCCAAAACAACCTCCAGTTCTTAGAATTTACTCTCAAATACGGAATTACACTTCAGTTCACAAAGAATAAGTGCACCTGTAAATGTGGAAGGAACTTTCATCCAGATTTTGCTACTGGTGTTAAAATTGCTGTTTGAGACTCCTCCTGTTTTTCGAGAACTCCGCTCAAGATACTTTAATTTGCAAAGAATAGATGTGTAGAAACTTTCAAATGGTCTCAGTTTGAGCACTCAAAACCATAGCTTATAAATTAGGGTCACCATTAAACCTGCAGCAGATTCAGGTAATATTTTAGCCGAAATGGTTCTAAATGATAATCAGCACTTTTCCATGGTTGGAAGAAAAGAGGCTAAAAGAAAGAGGGTAACACTTGAAATAAAACTTTCATTGCAAGCATGCAAGGAAATGGTTGGGATGGATAGAAAGCCAACTTCTAATGTTATTTTTTCCCTTCTCTTCCACATGCTCCAGCACTGTCTACCTCAGCTTCCAAAATCATTCTCAAGGCTTTTCATTTTAAAACAAATAACCAGTGCAATGCAGTTTTTTTTTTTTTCCTTTTTTCTTCATTCATATAAAAGCACCCACAAAACTCCTGGAATTCTTCCAATATTATCAATGCTGCAGAGAGTGGGGTTGAAGCATGTAAGCAACCTGCAACTTTGGCACAAAGAGTCTCTATGGCTAAATAATAGCCATAGATCTGAGTAACTTACTACAGAAAACATTTCTTGGGCTGAGCAGCAAAACCATTTTTTCTCACAGTCACGGCAGACGTCCCATTTGTACTGAGTCTAGTCAAGCGTAATATATTCACTTAGATTTTCAACATGTTTTTTCAGTTCTTCAAACAAGCTTGAGACAGTGATGAGAGAACAAAATGGTCATTTCCTCATTTATATTATTTTTCCCCCTCATTGCCCAAACCAAAATACTCCCCTGTGTAGTGTCAGTAGCAGCAGAGCTTTCATTAGCTGTGATAAAAAATATTTAAATATGGGTCTGGGAAACTTCAGTATGTGCTGAAGTCAGTGTGTGACTGGATGTTGTCTTAGTCATTCTCAATGTGGAACTGAGCCAAAATGTGAAACTAGGTGAAACTGTGAAGCAGGTAAAAACTAGGTAAAAAACCCACACTTTTCTGGGTTTTGGGGTCACTATATATGACAAAAATAGGCAATTTTCTTTGCTTCCTTAGTGACATTTTCAAATGTTCTCTTTGCTGAGGTAAGGATATTGTAAACGCCTTTCTAACTGTTGTCAGCTCTTTATGGTTGCTATTCATCAGAGATTTTTACACAAAAATTACAGCACGGTTCCCTTCTGCTTTATTTTAGAGCTATTAGAGTATTTTAGAGATCATGAAGCAGATTCGAAGGCATCCAGGGTTGAAGTGGTACCTTTCAACAACACCACGGCATCACTGAATCACAGAATCACAGACTGGCTGAGGTTGGAAGGGACCCCTAGAGATCATCTAGTCCAACCCCCTGCTCCAGCAGGGACACCCAGAGCACGGGGCACAGGGTGGCATCCAGGCGGATTTGGAAGATCTCCAGAGAAGGAGCCTTCACAGCCTCTCTGGGCAGCCTGTGCCAGGGCCCTATTACCCTCACGGTAAAGAAGTTCTTCCTCATATGGAGGTGGAACTTCCTGTGTGTTAATTTATACCCATTACCCCTTGGCCATCATCAAGAAGAGTTTGGCCCCATCCTCCCTACCTTCTCCCCTCAGGTACTTATACATATTGATCAGATCTCCTCTCCGTCTTCTCTTCTCCAGACTAAGCAGGCCAGGCTCATACAATAAATGCTCTAGTCCCTTTAATCATCTTTGTGGCTCTACGCTGGATCCTCTCTAGAAGCCCCATGTCCCTCTTGTCCTGGAGAGCCCAGAGCTGCCCCCAATACTCCAGGTGCCTCCAGGACTGAGCAGAGGGGCAAGATCACCTCCCTCAACCTGCTGGCAATGCTTCTCCTGGTGCAGGCCAGGATCCCATTGGCCTTCTTGGCCACTAGAGTTGATTGAGCAGCCACCAGAACTGAGTTAACTTCCTAGGCCAGGATGAATTTTCTTCCATTGGAGTACTTTTTGGTATTTTATTTTGCCATGTGGGTCACCCTGAAGGAGACTGTGAAGGTGGCAGTAGAAAAAAATGGGTATTTTCTGAAAAATAAAATAAGTTCTTCCAGGTTTGAAGGTGTTGCTAGGGCCTTTAAGAAAAACTAGAGATGTGATGGCATTTGCCCTCTGCTTAGGCACCCTGGCCAGAAATTATCACTCCAAATCATGTGATTTAAGGACTTTTGCTCTAACTTCTTCCTCGACCAAGTTCAGTTTTGCTTTCTTGCATGCCCTGCTTCGAATCACATCTCACCCCGCATACATGTGGGGGAACCACTCTGCTCTCCTGATTCCCAGGGCCATACGATGTTTTGGAGACTCGGCTGAAGCTGATGCTTGCCACCCCAAAGATGTCCCCTTAGATTGAGATGCACTGCCCTCTAATGCCATTTTGGGATATTAGCGACCTGGCTTTAAGCATGCAAGCATCATCCCCCAAAGGCTGTTCTGAAAAATATAGCACAAATAATCTAAGTCTGGTAAAAGGAGCTAACAAAACTTAAGAAAATATTGTAAGAAACAGGAATTTATAGATTGCAATTTTTTTCTTTAGTATTTCTGTCTTGCATCCAGCATCAGCAAGCTAGTGGTATTTTTGAGATACGAGCTGCACTTCGACCATAGTGTTTACCAGCCCCAAAGACTCTACCCCTCAGGACCTTCTCCCATCTTCTTTCAGATCCCTTCATCCTCCAGAGTGCCGTCTGGCACCAAGATCCACAATTTTCACTTCTGTTTGTTTTGTTCTGCACATTCTCGATGATCACCTCTAGGGATAAAAATGAGAACTCCCTATTTACCTTTTTGGTAGCATTTGTGATGCTGGATCCTCCCATGGCACCTTTCAGTTGTCTCTTTTCAGACAATGCATCTTAATTCCTTCAGGTTAAAATAACACCCGTTTTCCTTTACTGTACATTTTTTCCTTGCACTACATGTACTTGGAGATAATGAGGTTCCCAGAAGAGCAGATGCAAACTGCATGTGCATTTTAGATTATATCAAGTATGTTTTCTGTTTTTTTTCACTCTCACTCTTTTATTTTTTAATACTTCCTAACACTGTTTGCCTTCCTGCTTCCTTCACAGCACCTAGTTGGCCTTTCTAGAAAATTATCTGCAGCAAATCCAGCCTCTCTCCCCTGAATGGTAACAGCTGAGTTTGAGTCTGCTGCTGTGCGTGTGTTGTTAGTGTTATTTTCTCTTGCATGCCCTACTTTGCATTCATTAACACTGGGTCCCATCTGCCACCCCATCACGCAGCCAGCATCATGCCATTCTTCTGCAACATCTTGCCTCCAGCTTTCGGCTGATTGCTCTGAATAGTTTTGAAGCTACAGCAACTACAGCCACCTTTGCTAAAACCTTTCCCAGGTTGCTTATCGCGAGGATGAGGGGGCCTGACCCAGGCCCCTGGCACTCTGTCACTTGCTGACTGCAGTGGGAAAAGAACGAATTTATGGGTAGCCTTTTGGTCTCATCTGCAATCTGCTGCAATCTGCTCTCTGTAACCCTCCCATAACCTTTTCTTTCTTTTCCCAGGAGTTCAGCCAGGTGGCCCAGGAACAAGTCCAGCCTGGCCAAGCTGCATGACCTTGTCTCAGATTGCTGAGAAAGCTGCTAAGTTGTGAGAAAGAGTGACGCAAAAATGTCCGAGTGGATCTAGGTGAGATAAGGAAGGTGGGTACAGAGGTAGGACTGCTGACGCTGGGATCATTGGTGGAATTCAGTGGGGAATTGAATCAAGTTCAAAGATGGTCACTGGAAAGTGGCAACTCAGCATCATCAAGGGTCCATTGGAGGGAGCAGAGGAGGCCAGCGCTACTCCACCTGGCTCTGCCTCATCAACAAAGGCTCTCATTGAAGCCATGAGCATGCCAATGCTTGGCCCATTACTTCATTAAATTCTGGCCATCTATTGCACGTCAAAGCAAAGTGCTTTGCACTTTTTCAGAAGTGTTTGTCTGGCTTGTAGAGTCTCTTCACTCATGGTGAAAGGTGTCCAAAGCGGGTGCCCCACTTACAGCTCGTGTTGGCTTTTCCCATCCATCATCCCTAGCGACTTTCTCACACACCGGTTGGTGGAGATCAACTCTTGATCAGAGAGGACTTCATGGTCCTGCTGTTCTTTAGGCTTTGAGACATTTACCGCAAGAGTGATAGCCCATCTGGAGCTCTTCTCTAGGCCATCTAGGCCAAGGAATTAGTCTGCCGTGGAGTTAATCTAGCCTAAACAGTTTATAAAAAGTTGCAGTGTTTGACCTCAAGGGGCAGATGTCTAAAAAAGCAGCCAAGAGCAGTGTCCCACTGGCATGCATTAGGGTCTCCATCATCATCTTTGCCTTTGCAGATATAGTTGAAAAAGAGGGGTCTGCCCAAGCTATCATCCACGCCATAGTTATCCCTGGCAGTGTTCAAGAAATGTGTAGATGAGACACTTAGGGACACAGTTTAGGGGGCATAGTGGTGATGGGCTTACAGTTGGACTTGATGATCTTGAAGGACTTTTCCAACTGTAATGATTCTATGTTTCTATAACACAAAGGACTGGAGATGACTCCAAGGGTGCCCTCCATGTCCAGCCTGTCCAGGAACTCTGAAGCATGGTGAGATTTCTTCTTTTGGATGGTTTTGCAAATGCAGACTTTAGGTCATGCCTTCAAACAGTCTTAATGGCATCAGCAAGAATTTTGCCAAAATTAATGCGATGGATTTTATTGGTGTCTTTGCTCTTGTAAGTGCTTTCTAGGAGTCAATGGTAGTTATTACCACAGATAATGATGGATACATTTTGAACCACACCTACTGTTCTTTCTAGGTCTTAATCAAGTGTTGCTTCATTGCTGGTGAATTATCTAAGTGCTTTAATAGGTAGATATTTACAGGTCTAATAACTGAGTCATTGCCTTCCCTGTTGTGACACCTTCCCAGTCCACCCAGGAGTAACTGAATTACCTGATGATTACCATGTTTTCTGTCTTTGCAGGTGCTGATCTCTGAGCTTTCCTGGTGACTGTCACCCTGTGAGACTGCTCTGTGAGGTTAGGTGCTGAATTTCAAACCACAGGGATTTTTTTTTTCATTACATATGAATGAAATTAAATATTTGATTCTTTGCTTTAGCACAGAGCACCAATTCTTTTCTCTATGAGTTTCTGTCACTATGAAATTGGTATTCAAGTGTCCTGCTGATTTCCTTTCTTGCACAAGGTGACAGAAATGTGTATCAATCACAGCCACCTCTTCCTTTAAGAATGAAGGCATTTCTTGAGCGAGGAATAAAAGCCTGCTTGGATGATCCTCCTTGAATAAAGCGAATAAAAATGCTTCCTATATTTAAGAAGCTTTCACTTGTTATTCAAATACATTCATTTGAAAACACTGTCTATGAAGATCCCCAAGGCGGAGACCAGCTTAAGTAGGATGGGAAGAGTTCTAGAGCAGCCTAGAACTTGAAATAAGCTACTCCTTTCTTAAATAGCAGCTCTGCTCACTGGCACTGCCTTTGATTTTAAGAGTGCGGAAATAACTGCATAAGCAGCAAAGAGAAAAGCAATGCTGGAGATAAAGATGTTCTGATTACTAAAGAGATAATGCTTGCAGTGATTTGAGGTTGAAGTGACAACACTATTTGCTCTAGGGTTGAAGGTTTTGCTTTGCTTTGTATGTTTACTCCCATAACTCTCACAATGCGGTGCAAGGGGCCTTAATTCTTAAAAATCTCAACTCCTCTGGCTTTATTCTGCCTGGTTTAAGCTAGAGACATACCTGCCCATCAGAAATAAAACTGAGATCTTGCCACTGTCAAACAGAACAAAAATGAATGAATTAGTTCAGAATGAGCTATCCAGAGATGAGGAGAAGTTGATGCAGTTGAATATACTCCAGCTTAGGACAGATACACAATTTTAGGGATTGTTATGGAAAACAGAAATGATTTCTGCACGTGAATCTATTTTAATGATCAGATGAATCAAATGATCCAGCCCACTTCAGGCCCAAATGATGCTCTAATACTATATGTGCTTTTAATAGCCAAATACTTTACAATAACACAGCTATCCAGTGACCTCAATGCTAGTAAGACTCACTCCACAGTGAAATTTAGGGACACCCGCAATATACTTGAAGAAAAATGCATGTCACCTTTCTTTCTTCTTCACTGCTTCACGACAACTGTGTAGTCAAAATCAGAGGAGTGTCAAATTATTTGCCTTTTGTTTTCTTTTTGAGGAAATTAAGAGGAACTTGATAAGTAATTGCAAATGCCGAATGCCCAAGGAGACAAGCTGACAGGCACATTACTCATTCAATGAGCTAATATGGATTTCTTAAGGCTAGAGATATACTAGAAGGCTAGAAAGCTAGAAATATAAAATATAGAAATCATAATGGAAATACAGCATAGAGAAATGTGATATAAGAAAGAGGGAAAGTAGAGGAAAACGGGCAGAAATAGCCTAACAGCTTGGACACCAATATAGCCCTGCCCTCTGCTGATGGAAGGCTAAAACCTCTTCAAATTCCCACACATCCACAGCAGAATAAAGTGATGTCCTCCCAGTTTTGGAGGACAAATCTCTTGATTGTGAAATTCCTTGCTTTTTTTTTTTTTTCCAACAATGACTGTGGTTCCTCAATATGGGACACAGCATGCCAGCGGAGGAAGAAGCTGCTGGAAGAAGCTATAGGGGATATCCAGCAGCATTTGCTGCTTGCTGTTAACCCCCTCTCTGCCAAAATGCAGCTTCCCGGTGGTTTTAACGCCGCTCATCCCTTTGTCCCCATCCCCGTGCAAACGTTAATTAAAAAGGTGATTGCGACTCCAGGCCCGAGCGCGCCGGGATGCGGCGGCGGCGGCTGCGCCGCTCCGCGCCCGCCAGGGGGCGCCACAACGGCGGCGCCGCCGCGCGCACCGCCCATTGGCCGAGCGGCCGCGCATGCGCCGGGCGGCGCGCGCGCAGGCGCGGGCGGCGCCGCGGCCCTTCCCGGCTGCCTCCGCGGGCGGCTCATGGCGGCGGCGCCGTGACGGGTGAGCGGCGGGCGCGAGGGCCTCGGCGGCGCCTCCCGGCCGGGTGGGACGGGCCCTGTCGAGGATGGGAGCGGGGGAGGGATGGGGACCGGCCCCGACGCCTCCTCAACGCCCGGCCTCGGCCCGCGCTGGCGGCTGCCTCCTTCCCGCCCCGGCGGCTGCCTCCTCCCCTCCTCTTTGGCCCCTAAAATCGCCTTTTGCAGCCCCAGTTTTTCCCTCCGGTGGCGCAGAGGGCTTTCGTGGCGTCTTCTTCTCACCCCCGTCTCTTGTGATGTGTAATATCCCGCCCTGCACCTGTATAAACACCGAGCTCTGTTTATTTATATTCCTTGCTGGCGAAAAACGTGTTTTTTGTGTTATTTTTACTTTTTTTTCGCTATATGCATAATACTTCTTTTTTAACCTATATTATTATATGCACAATATATAAGCAAGTATACATATTTCCATTATTTCATACCACTTGCCTGTGGGAATTGTAGTGCAGTCAGCTGCCTGCTGCTTGGAGTTTTGCCTAACATTATATATATATAATATTTATTGCAATATATATTATAATATGTAAGTTGGGTCACATCACAGCTTCTAGCAATCAGCTCCTCTGTCGGGCAGGTGCCTTCAGATAGAGACATCCGTCTGTGCAGGGAGGTCTTGGTTTTGTGTTTGTTTATCAGTGATTTTTAGCGCTGTTGCAGGTGATTTGTCTCGCAGGAAATAAAGGCGTTAAAGCAGTGGTTGGAGACCCGTAACCCAGGCTGGAAGCAGGATAAATAATGTGTTCACGGGTTGTTTCGAGGCAGTGGCAGGTGATAGAGCTCTCATTCGTGCGCATTTTTTTTCCTCCTTCCTTTCAGTGTCATCTATGCAGTGATACCTGCCCTGTTCTGATGTTGTTTCCTGGCTGATTTTATAGGTGTGTTTGTATATTCTGGTTGCTTGAGGCCCTCGAACGTGTGGAATTATTTACTTAACCATGCACTAGCACGTAGTGCTCCAGCAAGTGTTATTAATTTAAGAATCATATTTTTTCAGCCTAATGATGTTGTAAAATTCTTTAATTTAAGAAATTAGTTGCAATGTCGACATATTGGTACTGACTTTAAGGCCAGGGGAGATGGTACTTCTTAAGTGCTCTAATTTGAAAGTCCTGGGGTTTATCTCATACTTGCAAATTTCTTTGTGACCCTCCTAGTGTTTTTGTGGACTACAGTGTCATGTTTTTAAAAAGCCTACAATGATGTTACAGCCGTAATTTTGCAATCAATATGTTACAAAAATAGTTTTAGGAAGTTTTCAACAACCATTGACACTTGAACAGTATTCATAGAGACATTTTATTGTCTTTCAGATAACTACTTTTCTAGGCCTAACAGCAGGTATGCATATCTACTGTTAACCAGCAAAAAAAAACACCCCTGCTTGGAATTCTCTTTGGCTTAAAGAAAAAAGATACTTAAAAATACGGTGTGCAAGCATAACCAAACTAATAGCAAATAAACATTGGGTATATGGTTTATTATGCCTTTTTTTGTCTTCTAGTTTTGAATCGGAGAGAAAATGTCCCTTTACGATGACTTGGGAGTTGAGACCAGTGATTCAAAAACGGAAGGCTGGTCCAAAAATTTCAAGCTACTGCAGTCTCAGTTGCAGGTGAAGAAAGCAGCTCTCACACAAGCAAAGGTACGGTTGTTAGCGATTTTTGTTGTTCAGGCTTCTTGGGAACACCGAGGAAAGTTTGTGACTTTGGAATACATATTTGGAATCCTTTTGTTACAATCCATCTGTGAGTTTGTAATGTGGAGCCTGCTGAGAAGGCGTTGGGCATGGGGACCAAGATGAGTATTTTTTGAAATTGGAGAAAGTCCTGTAAATTTAAAAAGCAAATGAAGAATTGTTGTGTACTCTGTGAGCCTCTTTTTTTGACAGAATAGAGCTAAAACCTGATCTTCATATTTAATTTCAAAGAGAATGAGATTAAGCATTTCTGTTTTTAAGCAGGTAAGGGCCATACTGGCCTAGATGACAGTATCAGCTGTTAGTTGTTCCTGGCATTTTGTATCCATTGTCATTTATGTGTTTGCATGATTTTATGCTTGCTGTTCAAAAAGGGTTTAGATAATTAAGTGCAAATTGTTGTGTGTTAATTTTTGCAGTATTCCCAGTATACGTGAAAGGGAAAAGGTTGAAAGATAATTGTTAGAGCTCATGTGACAGAGCCCTTTTCTTTTTATTGGTACAGTGTTTCACCCTGTTCTTATAAGCAGTGTTGTTTTATGTTTAAGCAGGACACATGTACTTTGTAGACTATGTGCAGACTACGTAGAATGAGAATATTTCATTAAAATAGAAACATAAGTGCTGCTAAAATTGAGAACAGAATTTGGCACAAGTTTTATGAATGAAGCCTGAAGTGGCACATAAAATATATATGTACTTTATATATGTATTCGATATGCAGTATATGTGTATAGGCTGTAATTGAAGAACAAAATAAGATTAGAAGATTCAAAAGTGGATTAATTTGTTTTTATCTGATGATAAAGTATGAAGAGCAATAGAATTTGTCTTTAAGAAAAACCTAAGCCTCTACTAGATTAAAAAACAAAAACTCTCAATTCAAACTCAGACTGAAGTGATAATCTGAATATTTAATGCCTGTTTTTTGGCACTAGTTCCAAAGCTTTCAGCTATCACTGTACATTCTGGTGCACACCCATGAAAGATACCAATCTCTTAAAAGCAGAAGGATGTGCACTGTTTTCACTGAGGTTTTCTCTTCGAATTATTTCATCAGATTTATATTTTTTTGTAGCAGCTCTCTAACTTAGAGCCAACCTCTAGCAAAGAAGAGTTGGTCTTTTCTACCAATCAGTATGAAATAAAATGTATTTATCCACAATAAGGTTCATTAGAAATATTGCAAATTACTGTATGTTGATAAGTTTATGAAAAACTGTATATTGAACTTTGAGCAGAAAAGAATTTGAGCTAGAGCTTGACTTTCATTCTTTAAAAAAGAGAAGAAATCTACTTGAACAATATTTGAAAGAGCCGCTTTTCAGAAAATTATTTTGTTACTTTTTTAGACGTTTTCTATTGCAATTTTTGTTTCCAGAGCCAGAGATCAAAACAAACAACAGTCCTCGCTCCAGTGATTGACCTGAAACGAGGCAGCTCTTCAGATGAGAGGCAGATTGTGGACACACCACCTCATGTAGCAGCTGGATTAAAGGTAGGATCAGGGTGACTGGACAGTCCAGCTGTAATCAGATGTTTTTGAATTTGGATTCCTTGACTGTAATCTATATTTTATTTTTCATCATCTTTTCCTGCTGGTCAAAGAAGTCATCTTTGAAGTTGGTTTCTTCTGTTCAGAGATGTTTCAATTAGTGAAGACTTCAGTTTTATATAGACTTCCATGTGATATAACGTGGAAGTACAAAGACTGATGTCTTTGTAAAAAAAAAAAATAATAATAATAATAATAAAAATTAAAAAAAAATAATAAAAGCCAGCTCATCTTTTAAATGTATTTCTAATGATAAGGAATAAAAGCACACTTTCTCCTTGAAGCTTTTTGAAAGATGAAGATTTTGAATTAGTTTTCAGATGGGAGAAGAACAGTGTGTCTGTCAGGTACTGTATTACTAGCAAGCGAGGGTAAAGACTGGTGAGATTGCATGGGATGACCCCTGGCAGGTGGTTGGTACCAGAAGATGCATTTTTCTAACAACAGTGAATGAATGGGTATCAAAATATTCTTGTCTGCATTGGTTTGCTGCTTCTTTGTGCTTGCTAGTGGGAGATTCTGTTCTTCATGGAGGTACTTGAGGTGGCGAGGGCCTGGGTGAAATCTCTGTTTTGAAAGAGAGCAGAGCTTTCTTTTAGTATCAGCAGGATCAAGGTACTGCCTTACACGATTGAAGGCAGAAATGGGGTTTAGTGATGTTTAGAGTGAGAAGGGCTTGCTTATTTTGGGTGCTGTTTGCAGATCTCAGCTGGAAAATGTCAATGTTTTCCTTTGTTTTTTTTTCCTGAAGGATCCTGTACCTAGTGGCTTTTCTGCAGGAGATGTGTTAATTCCTTTGGCAGACGAATATGATCCCATGTTTCCAAATGATTATGAGAAAGTGGTAAAACGTCAAAGAGAGGAACGACAGAGACAGCGTGAACTGGAGAGGCAAAAGGAGATTGAAGAAAGAGAAAAGTAAGGTTTTTGTTCCAACTCATGACCTATTGGTTATTTAAAGATCTATTTGCTTAATTTTATACCCCCGAACAGTTTCAGGGAAGTACTGAAAGCTCTTGTGAAGAGTATTATATGCTCACAGAAGCAAACACAAGGCAAATTTCAATGCTCTTACTGAAGTCATCTAAGAATCCAAAAATTACCTAATTTTATCATATATTCATCATCTTTGTTTTTTGATGGACAAACTGGAAAATCTTTGTCAAATTTTGCTGTTTAATTTATTTCACAGTAGCAGAAGTATTTGGGTACTTGATGTATTATTATCAGAGCTTGAGCTTGCAGGTGTTTCAGAGTATTTTATTTCATTGTAACCTGACTGCAGAAATACCTTTCAACACCTAATGATAAACCATCTGTTTTCCTTTTACATATTTCATACTGCCGTGTGAAAGCATTTCTGTTCTATACATCTAACCAGCTCTGCCCCCAGAGGCATAGTTGCCTTTTTCTTTTTTTTTTCTTTTATTCTGCATTAGTTTAAGCAATTAGCTCAAGCAAATTAATTGCATATTTACTGCTCTTTTGTCTCAGGGCGGAAGTACTTTACGTTTGCTTATTTTAAGTTAAATTAATAAGCTAATTCCATCATGGTGCGAGTCAGCTGAAGTCCATAGAATTGAGAGAGATGCTCAATTTAGACTGCAGAAGCTCATAGTTTTAGTCATTTGGACTTCTCTGTCTTTTCTCAGTTGTGATCTTCATTGCTGTAGCAAAGAGGAATGCATGAGACCCTGTCACAGTTTTCTTTAGCTGGCATTCAAGATCTCAAAAATCTGCATTGACAGTTCCCCAGCTTCATCATTATTTGCCATGTAATTGTGCTTGAAACTTGTTGCATGTAGGTCAAGTGCGTAGACCATAGATGTAGGTAGCCTTATGTAGGTAAAATTAGAGGGAGGAAATTGAAAATATGTAAAAACCCTTGTTCTTTTAAGTTGTGTTGGCAAGTCTGTCAACCAAGCATGCATCAGATAGTTGCTTTCCAATAAGCCAGGTGTATGAACAGTATATATTTCATTTTAATTCAAAATCTGGCAATCCAGATAATTTGTCTGCTTCCTTATTGATACCTGTCAGAAGTACTGCTGTTCCTACTGTCTGATAGTTCAATCTGGGCAGCTCTGCTGGAGAGGAGACCAGTTTTATGTCCTAGGTTCTCCTCTTAACTTTTGAGAATAAGCATTTTTCCTTTTTCTAAAATGCTAAAATCGGTACCTTCATAAAAAACATAAAGTACATCGAGTCTTGAAATATTTTCACCTAAATGTTAATTTTTTGGAACACTTTCCAGAATGTAATTGGCAAGCCAGCTTCTCAAGAATCTGATATTTGTGTTGTGATAACTTTCGTAGACTTGAGCGAATGGTATTTTTCTTTACAGCCAGTAATCCAGAATTAGAGGAAAAAAAAAAGTGTACAAAGGAGAATGATCAATGTCTTCCTACCAGTTGTTTCTTGCACTTCTTCCATTTCAGTCACTCAAAACTACGCTTATTCATTTCCATACATTCTTGTTAGCTGATTTGAAGGTGGAAAGTGATTCTCTTTGGATCCATCTCATAAAAATACTCTATAAGGCTAACAACAACAACAAGGTGAAGTTGTTTCCTTATGCCTTAGTGCATAGCACTTCACATTCACTTCACGTAGTTCACATTATGAAATGCAGATTAGAATATAGCAATGTAATTCATATCATAAAGATCGTATCACAAATTATAGGAAAGTGTAGGCTTGATGTTTCTTATCCTAATGCATTGTGTTTCCCAGAAGGCGTAAAGACAGACACGAAGCCAGTGGGTTTTCAAGAAGACCGGATCCGGATTCTGACGAAGATGAAGATTATGAAAGGGAGAGAAGAAAAAGAAGTAAGGGAGCTGTTTAGTCCTTGGGTGGGGCAGAGGGGGAAGGGAGAAAAGAGAGAAGAAAGAAAAAAAATTAACAATCCTGTTCTATCCTGTTCTTGTTTCTGTGGACTGTGTAATCCTGTTTTCTCAGTTGATATGTATCATGTTATTTCTGAGCCTCTAGAATAAAGCCAGTATTTTACTATGGCATAACTATTGAAGAACAGAAAATTGTTTTTTTTTTTCCCATGGAAGGAGATGGCAGATTAATTGTTTAAAGTCCTTTTTACCTTAGCTAGTATCTCTTACAAGTTTCTGCATAATGTAAGTTCTGGAAAAGGGGAGAACGTGAGATAAAATCAGCTTATGAGAACTGATGGAGAATATTCACTACTATTACTTACCATTCCTGCCTTTTTTACTTGAATAAATATCTGTGTGTTTAGATATTTCTTAGTATAAGCAAAATTAAACTTTATTCTTTCAGTAGCAAAATCACAATAGCTAAATCAGGTCTTCCTTTCAGAAATGAAGAAGACACTTAAAATATTTGCTCTGCCTTGGGAGTCTAGGACAACTTTAGAATATTGTTCATTAGAATAGAACCTGCATTGTAGCCTTATGAAAGTCTGGGTGCTATCATAGGACCTCATCATAAGAATGTTTTGTCTTCTGTTTTGTCCCCAGGTATGGGAGGAGCTGCTATTGCACCACCTACATCTCTTGTTGAGAAGGACAAAGAACGTAAGTACACCAAAACCTGTCCCCTAAAGTCTAGAAATGTTTTTCAATTCTCACCCAACCCGCTATTTAGGTAGGATGTCCTGCTGCTCTTCCCATATGGTTCCTGATGGCAGAAGGGCCTGTACCACTTCCGTGTTGAACCTTCTGGTGCAGGTTATGGGGAACCTGTGATATTACTGTGATTCACATTTCTATTCTAAATGAGTGGCTTCTGTATTGCTAAAGATACGGGTTAGCAGTCTGGTCCATGATAGGTCTGGTTCCTCACTTGTGATCTGAAAGAAGAAATGTTCCAAAAATGTGGGTTTTTTTCTAGGTGGACTAGAACTTATCTTCACAGCATAGAGGGATTTTTTCTCTACCTTTTTGCATTAGGAATTTCTGCCAGGCTTATGTATTAAATACAGGATTTTGTAATTTTTTGAGGGACAAGGTACAAGCTAAAAGGTGCTCAGCTCACAAGACAGGGTTTCCTTTCCTCTTTCAAGAGTATTTTGAGAAGAAGGTTGCAGTTGTCCACTAGATGGCATAATCTTGCTGTAGGAACAGAAGTGTTCAGGTTTGTGGCATGTCTGATTGTCTTAATTTTTCAATTAAAATAATTAGCAGTGTACTGTGTATACCATTATAAATAAAAGAATTTGAATATTTTGCACATAACAATTTCCTTTGGAAGTCCTGATTTAATTTAAGAGTAGATGCCAATCAAAATGTAGTTTGGTGGAGTAAATGAATGGCATAATAGTGGAAGTATTTGAAGTGTTTAAACACTAAAAACAGAAATGAAATATTTTGTGTAAATAATTAAGAGCAATTGAGCAGTGTCAAAGAAAAGTAAATACAGGCTGGAAATGGTAGAAGTATCCTGAGTTGGGAGAGCTTCTAAAATATGAGATGATCTCACAAGGGAATCTTTGTATGTCTCGTTACTTGACACTCAAAGCTAGGCTGGACAAACCTCAGAAAATACTATTACTGTAGCAAAGTTCCATAATCCAGTTCTGCTGCTGCCTAAATAGAATTTTTTTTCTCATACTATTTCCCCAAAGTTCGTGTTCGCTGCTTTATTTGGTAAGATATAAGTGCTAGTTAAGATGAGAAAATAAACTAAATTCCATCTAAAGGCATATAAATACATTAAAGAGGATGTTCTTTATTTCCTTATAGAATTTCTCTAGTGTATTTTGTTGCTTTTCAAATAAATAAATTTTGCAGTTCTACATGTCAGTGGAAATGGTGTAATTATCTATTCAGTGTGATATTCATTTCTCTCAGGAAAGGGCTTGGTTTAGAAACAGTGAACAATATATCTTCAAATTGTATAAATGTTTTGCTTAGAGAAGTCTTTGCCAAAGACTTCTGTGGAGAAGAGGAAATCAGCTAGGCAGAAAGCAGTTCTAACTTGGCATTGTTTTTCTTAATATGTGAGTATTGAAGGAGGAGAAGGGACAGCCTGCAGAAGAAGATCTTTCTGTAAATGAATGAGATTGAAGTCGCAGTACTTTCGTGTTCATGACAAATGGGTAATTCATGCAAAATATTTTAGTGAAAAAGTAAATGTCTCCCTTCTCTTCCAGCTGTGGCAAATTTTCCGTATGAAGAAGAGTCAAGGCCTCGGGCTCCTTCTTCCAAAGCAGCTATTCCTCCCCCAGTGTATGATGAGCCAGAAAGACCTCGTTCACCCACAGGACCCAGTAACTCCTTCCTTGCTAACATGGGGTAAATATATTTGACATACTAACATTTCGTTGCTTTTTGTTTTGTTTTTTAAGTATTAGAAGATGGTGGAAGCCAGCACTTAAAATACTTTGTCTATGAGAAATAAGTGGATGTGGTCCTAACTGAGAGGATGCCAAAACAGGATTTCTTCGAATGAGAAAAAAGCATCCGAAGTGGCTGCATTTAGGGCTGTGCCTTTAAGCAAGTTCTGAAGCTTCATCGAAGTAGAAAGTGTTTGTGGCTTGTGCAAGCCAAGCTAACGTAATCTATAGGAAAACACAGATGGCGTGTTAGTGTCTGCAGATTTCCTTTCCAGCTTCACCCAAAATTTGCTGTGTACCAGTGGGCAAATCATTCCAGCCCTGATTTTGTTTGTTTCCTCAAAAACGCATGGCATATTTGAAGGTGGCAGCAGCTGTGGCTGCAAATCTTTCAGTTTACATTTCTGCCTTGGATTAGCACTGTGAAAAAGCTTGCTAACTGCTGCGGTGACAAAGTGAAGTTGAATTTATAATTACTAACAGCTTTCAGAGATGCCTCTGAAAGGTGCAGCGTTTATCTCTGACCATCTTCCACAGTGCTTGATGTGACTAAAGTCTTAAGTGCAAACTCAGTGTAATCAAAACTATATCTAAAAGGAACAAGGCCAAAGAGGTATAGCTTAAGATGTTATTACAATGCATTTTTCATTCTTGCTTTTGTGCATGTTTGATATAAACACATTTTTTTACCATAGTCCAAAAAAAGGACAACCAACATGAGAACTGTTAAATGAGTTTGTGTTGTTACCACCTCAAGTTAACAATACCCTAGGACCTCTATTTCATTGAAAAAAGTGCTAAAAATACTACCTAACCTGCTTTATTTTCAGCACACATTGGCAGTTGTTTATTGTGTGAGTTAGTGTCTTAACCTTTGAGCATGATATAGCTGGAACTTTGGGCCCTTTTTAATGTGTGTTTATATGTTTTCTGTTGTGTACCTGGAAACATAGTCATGTAGTCACTGATCCGATATTTTCTGTGTAATGCCTGTTAGTGAAACAGAGGTGACTGAGTAGAGAACATTGGTTGTGGTGTAAATTGCTACTGTACCATAGTGTATTTTTGTGCCTTTGCCATCAAGCCATGCTATCCAAAGAAATGTCAGTCAGTACATGTAGGTACATTCTAGCAATTCTTTCAGTGGGCATTTCGAGATCAGCTAGTGGGGTTCCTTTTGGCATTTGCTCTGTAAATAGATGGGGATTTTTCTGCCTCAAAGTTCTTGAAAATTCAGAGAGATAAAACATTTAAATGGATATTAAGAATATCCACATTTGTTACAGGAAGGGGCAGCAAAGCTTTGTATTCTGGAGCTTAAGCCAATGTTGAAATAGTAGATGGTGGAATGTGGTCTAATAAGGGAAACAAAAATATACCTACCTGTTTCGATATTCTTATATTTTTCTCTCAAGCTTTTTGATACTTTTTGATATCAGCTACTGATAAACTGGACTAGTTAAACCTTGGTCTAATCTGTTCTGCAACTTTGTGCAGAATGTCTGATACTGACTTGCACTGCTAATGGGAGTCAGCTGGTATTTGGCAAGGTGTGAACAATTTTATTGAGTTAGTCAAATTTTCTGTCAAGTTTTCCATATGTAATTCAGGGATAATATTTTCCATCTTCTCAAGGTTCTGTGAAATTGTTAGACTATAAACTCATGTAGAAGCTCTTATGTTTTCACTGTGTAATGAGATTTTTTTAGGAGGTAGAATATATGAATATCTGATAAGTCAGGAAAATCAATGTTTTAATAATATTTTAATAACGTTCTTGTAAGAAACTTTTCCTAACTGATCCTTTTTCTCTTTGCAGAGGCACGGTAGCTCATAAAATCATGCAGAAGTATGGTTTCAGAGAGGGCCAGGGGCTGGGGAAGCACGAACAGGGGCTGAGCACAGCACTGTCGGTAGAGAAAACAAGCAAGAGAGGTGGCAAGATCATTATTGGGGAGGTCACAGAAAAAGGTAATGTGCCCTTCGCCAGGGAAAAGGGAAGCTTCTGTGGAAAATGGTTGGGAGAAATATATGTCAGTGGGAGCTTCTGGATTTGGGGCAGGGAGGGGAGGCAGCCTCTGTCCTTGCACAGAATGTAAGTAAGAGTTAGAAAAATGGCATGTTCTCTTAATTATTCTTAATTATGTTCTCTTAATTATTAGTTCATCCTCTTACCCTTTAGGTTGTCTTCCTTTAGTGTCCTATCTCTACCTTTTCTTCAAGGTGTAATACAAGGTGCACAACTCCTGTGACTTTCTCCTTGGCATGTGTGTTAGATACTGATTGCCCAGGAGGTTGCCTGGCCTAGAGACAACATCTTGGCTTACTAGAACTGCACCTCTGCCTGAGCACACCTGTTAGGAGTAAGAAGATCCAATTTTTGGTTTAGGTGGATCTCGTAACATTTTAAAGTTGATTTCCCTCCAGGAAATAGTCAGTCACCTCTGTTTTGGCTTAATTTATGTGCCATAGCAGTGGTTTGTGTGGTTATTGTTGTTCAAGGTAGCTAGCAGTTCTGAAAGGCTATTCCGTATCGTTGTGAAACTACAATTAGTGGCTTTTATTTCACTGAATGCAAATAATAAGATTCTCAAAAAGGCCCCCACCATAAACTTTAAATGAGCTTTGATGTTAAATTTTTCCATACTCACTATGCCTGTTTATAGCAGATGCAACCAAGAAAACGGATTCTAACCCATTAACTGAGATACTGAAATGCCCTACTAAAGTGGTCCTCTTAAGGGTAAGTTGAAAGGGACACATCTTGGTACTTTCAGCATGTCTGTTTGAAATGCTTAAGCCTATTACAGTGCCTCTATATGCAGAGTTCTGGCCTAAACCTTATATCATGTCTATCTCTTTTCAAAATGCCTGAGAAGCACCGTGCTTTATATGTTGTGGAGAAAAATAGGCAATAGGAGAAGAGTTAAGTTATAACTGTAGAGCTGTACTGATTTAAAGGATACAGTGACTGTGTCACAGCGTTCAAGTTCTGAGGAATTGTCTAGCACTGTGATGTTTGATTAAATGGCTTTTGTTTTAAACAGAATCACAGAAGGGTTGAGGTTGAAAGGGACCTCAGGAGATCTAGTCCAGTCCCCCTGCTCAAGCAGGGTCACCTAGAGCACGTTGCACAGGATGGTGTCCAGGCAGGTGTTGAAAATCTCCAGAGAAGGAGACTCCACAACCTCTCTGGGCAACCTATTGCAGTGCTCTGTCTCCCTCACAGTCAGTGAATTTAGTGAATTTTTCCTCAGATTCAGGCAGAACCTCCTGTCTTTCAGTTTGCGCTTGTTTCTTTTGTCCTGTCACTGGACACCACTGAGAACAGTCTGGCCCCATCCTCTTGGCACCCTCCCTGAAGCTATTTGAGCACACTGATAAGATCCCCTCTCAATTTTCTCTAGGCTAAACAGATCCAACTCTCAGCCTTTCCTTGTAGGGGAGATGCTTCAGTCCCTTAATCATCTTCATAGCCCCACACTTCACTCTCTCCAGTGAGAGACGTCTCTCATGTACTGAGGAGCCCAGAATTGGACACAAAAGTTAAAATATTCAGTCACAATTGCATGCATTCCTGATTTGTGTGCACAATCATCTACTTGGCCCACATGCAGTGAGCTGGTTTTCTTCTCTTAACTTTCAGAATATGGTAGGTGCTGGGGAGGTAGATGAAGATCTAGAAGTTGAAACTAAGGAAGAATGCGAAAAATATGGCAAGGTTGGGAAATGTGTCATCTTCGAGGTAAGAAATAATCTGACTCATGGTGACTGCTCTCAAAGCAAATTGGGCATCTGTCTCTCAGGACTGACTTCTTACCCCTTTATAGAAGGGGTGTAGATTAAGAAGATTTCTCGGAGTCTCTTGCAGTCTTGTGATTCTGTATTTTCCATATCTCATAACAGTACAAACTCCTGAAGTCAGAAACTGGGCAAAATCTGTGGGTATTGTGCTCTTGGAGCCTTCTTCAGTTCCTCCTGCTTGATTTAGTCTTTTACAGAGAATTGTTTGTGGAGTTGGCCTGTAGAAGCTTGTCACTGACTTACTTGAAAGGTTCCCTTAGAGAAACAGGACCCATTTTGGCAATTTAAATCTCCTTTTAGCAACTGGACAACTGTGCCTAATTTTTCTTTTGTGTTCACTACTGTGAAGAATAACAGTTTAAAGCAGTATCTTGGTAATGCTCTAATCTGGTTTTCTTCAGATTCCTGGTGCACCTGATGACGAAGCTGTAAGGATATTTTTAGAGTTTGAGCGGGTTGAATCTGCAATCAAAGGTAGGATGCTACATTGTTTAATGTTAATGTCAAAATTAAATTGTTTAGACATTTAACAGCCTCACTCTTTAGACTGTTAGCTAAAGAATTTCTTATTTTACTGAATCGTCGCTTGCTGACTCCTTTTTCGCTTTAATTCCAGCTGTGGTGGATCTAAATGGAAGGTACTTCGGTGGCCGAGTGGTGAAGGCTTGTTTCTACAACCTGGACAAGTTCAGAGTACTGGATCTGGCAGAGCAAGTTTGATTTTAAAAATCTAGCTCGAGGTGTCACTGTTCTGGCAATCATGTTTTCAGCAGTAGGCTGGGAATAAGGAAGAGAAAAGGAGCTTTCCTAGCAAACTGGAAACAGGCCTCATTGAATGGATTTTTCGCATTCGTTGTGACTTACATTTTTTGTAATATAAAGCCCTTTGAAAGTAAAATTCACGTCTGTGTGGTTTTGAATTGCACAATTCTGCTTATTGCTCTGGGAATTTTTTGTTTTGAGCTTTCAAAGGACTTTGTTTTGGACCCCACTGCTGAGGAGATGCTTTGTCTGTATTCCTGCTTTCCTTGTTCTGGTGCTTCATCATGGAGTCCGCTGTGCTGCATCCACAATAAGTGGGAAGCTTTGGAAAAGGACAGTGTGCTATCGTGCTTCTTTCCTCGTGGTGTCTCCCAGAATTCCAGCCTTGCTCGTAAGTCCTCAGTCTCCAAACTCCAGCGTGATCTGGGGTCGTTGGATGATTGGCAGCTAATTTGTTCTCCAGTTTGACTCCAGGACAATACTTTCCATACCGGAACGGAGCGGAAAGTAACAAGGAATGCATTTGTATTTCTTCCCAAATCCAAAGAAAATGTCTAACCTTACACAAGTTTAACCCAGGGAAATGGAGGGAGGCAATTTAAAACACCTAGCCATTTAAATCCAAATGAGTGGGCTGTCTGTGGAAGCTTTCTGCTGGCCATCTCGCTAGAGTCTTTGCTAGAAATACTGAGGATTAACTGAATACAGGTCAGTATGGAAGTACTGTAGGAACCGACGGAAACTCATTCTTGTATCTGGCCAACTGCACGGTTCTCACTTTCTCTAACATCACACTTACGTAATAACTCTTAAAAATGATTCAAACCTGGCATGTGCTCTCTCTATATTTGCAGTCAAATAACACTGAGGGGGATATTTAAGAAAGGCTGGATGAAGTTTTCAAAAGGGCCAATGAAAGAAAACTCTCATAAAAAAACTGAAGAGCTGACAAAATTGCTAAATGCTACAACTTTTTTTTTCCTCTCCTATGTAAAATAAGAAATAGTAGTGTTCCTGGTTTTATGTTTGCTTTTTGTTTGGAAAGAGTATGTGACAAAGGGTTGGCAACAGGTGTCAATGGTGACACTTGTCTGTGCTCCATTATACCCACAATTGCCACTGAAATTGTACAAATATTAAAAGGGAAGAGAGCTTTGAGGGCCTTTTAGCTGGTTGGAAGTTGATGCTGGATGCCTTTTTCCTGTTGTACACATTTATCTGGGGGGGTAGGGGATATAGACCTGTAGTTGATCAATGCTGTAAAGTATCTCCAGTTATTGCCCTCTTTTTTTTTTAAGTTTTGGCTGCAGATCTCTATGACAAATTCTTGCTCTTGTTTTTTTGCTTCTTTTTTCCACTTGTGTTCCAACAACCTCTGTACAAACATTTGCTTGTAAAACAGAAAACCGTTTTTTAAAAAAGTTGTATTTTACCTGTTGTGTGTCTGCTCTTCTGTTGTACAAGACCTGCCCTAAAATGCCCTGAAAAATATGACTTGGCTTTAGGCAAGATGATTTGTTTATGACTTTTGTTTCAACAAATACTACTGTTCTGCACTATTAGCTGTTAGCAGCTGTAAGCTTTTCCTGAGGGATGCGGACTGTTTTTTGTATCTTCTAACTATCTCTTCTGCCTTTTCTCCCTGTAATAGCAGCCTTGAGCTTCCAATTTGATGAATCAGAGGCTTGAGTTTGTCATTTGTTCACTGCAGGAATTGGGTCAGCTTAGGCCTGTGTGTTTACAAAGCAAAACGCTTATCTTGCCCCACTGACATAGGAATAACCTGCTCTGTTCTGTTTTCTTCCATGTTCTTGCCTTTCTACTTCCTTCAGGCTTTTGCCTATGTCCATTCCATTTAAATTTCTCTTGATATATTACTTTATCCAGGAGGTTTCCACTTGCTGAAAACTGTTTTCTTGGCAACTTTTTTTCCATTTGGTTCTAAAAATCCTCATTGTGGTTGACTATTTGTGGGCAAAATTCCCCTGGAAACGTCAGGGAGATGACACGGTGATATAGTATTTTGTGCAGAAGGACTGATTCTACAACCAAAACGTTTGTTTGTTTGTTTGTACCATGCAGTTAATAAATGGTTTATCTCCTCCTAAAGTCTTAGCAGGCATAAACTGCCTTAGCTTCCCCTCCTAAAAGCAGATGGTGGTTGCCCACTATGCTGGGGCCTAGTTTATAGGCAGTTGTCCTCTAGGTGCTGCCACAGTCAGCATTAAAACAGGTGAAGAAACCTGGAGAAGGATCAGAGATACTGGTGTAAGGTCTTTAGCCAGGACTTATCTTTAACAAATAATGTCATATCAAACGTGTGTGGTTTTTGTTGGTTGGTTATTTTTGCAAATGCCCATTCTTCCATTTACCTGTTTTTACATTTAGGCAGGGACTTTCCCAGGTAAGGTTGTTTCCTGCATGCATGTCAAACTTTTAAAAAATTTGACTCCAAATACACTACTAGATTCCCAACTTTCACTGGAAACTTATTACAGACCTTTTTTTCCTATTTCTTGTAACTTAGCACCTCCAGCACTTATATTTAAACGTGCTTTATTTCCTTCCCTGGTTCAGCAGCCTCTTGGAGGGCTCCAACACCCTTATTTATAGCTACCGAGTTCATTTATGCTTGTGTTTTTGCATGGCTGCAGTTACACACACAGTTCTCCATAAGGTATGTTGTAAAGAGACAACTCCAAAACAGTGGTCTGAAGCAGTATTGTTTTGTTTCTCCTTTTGGGCAATGCCTAAAAAGCTCATGATTGCAGAAAATGAAGGGGATGGTGACCTCTCAAAGTGGATGTATTTGCTTTACGTATCTTCAGTATTGGTTATACCACTTCATCTGAAGCGTTCGATATTTCTCAGACAGGATTTTCTGATGCTAAACTTTAATTCCATGTTTTTAAACACCCTTGTAAATAATGCTGATGCTCCGGCGTGCTGAATAGGTGACTCTCCTCTTAGGCTAAATATGAGCTGTTTATTGCTGCCAGGAATCTAGATTAGATGTCTGCTTAAGGGGGATTTGGCGGTGCCCTGAAGCTGACAGTGAGCCGAGAGGGACGTGTAGGACATGTCAGCTGGAGCTGGAAGGGGTGTCCTCGATGCATCAGCAACCCTGAAGTTTGGAAGAGCACGGATGTGTCCATTTCCTGATTGATAACACTCCGGTTGCTTTTCCTTATAAGCAGGGAACTATGGACTTGACGCTTTCATGGCTGTTATAACCCAAGGTCTCATTCCTGAGTGGCCGCAGCTATTTTAGAATTTTAGGTACCCAGATCATGATGTCTTTATTTTTCCCTTTCGTGTGCTGTTTCGCACTTCCCCATATTGAATTTCAGCTGCCACTTTTATCGCTTGCCCACTTGCTGCTGGACTTGAGAAATCTGATGAGCCAGAGTTCACGGGAAACAGGCAGTATTTTTAGCATTATTATTGTCAAAAATCTAAGCTTGCTGTGCTCATGTATGAAAGATGAGACTTGTTGCCTCAAAAACCTTCCTGTCTAAAAAGGGAGACGGGTACAAGAAGTGACTTGCCCAAACTCATGCAGAAGATTGGTGGCAAGGCTGGGGTCATACCCTATTGTCCCTTGCTTGCAACTACGCAACAAAAAGCTAAATTCCTTCTGGAGGAGCTGTTTTTTATTGTAATGACAAATGATGAGCACTCTCAGGCCTGAACTTTAACCTGAATTCAGCCAAGAAAGAGGAGACGTCATTGGCGAGCTGCAGCCTCGGCAAGTGTTTGCCTTCCGAGTTGTGTATCTGAAATTCAAGCTCGCTGTACGTCTGTGCAAGTGTTTCTGTGTTATGTTACCCCTCTGTGCAGAAGGAAATACACCATGTAAACAAAACTTCCATGAAGGCAGATGAAAATATGGGAGACTTCTGCAGCATTCTTAAAGGTGCTTTTTTCTCTCCAAGCAGGAGTCTAATGAGGGAGAATTTTCACTCCTTGCAGCAGTTAGTGCAAGAATAGTCCCCTAACAAGACTTACATTCATCCCATTTTAAATGAGGGCACTAAATCATTTCCAAAGCCCACTAAAACCAAGTTGAACTTTCTGATGAGCTATTTCCTTAATTACACTGAGTTCATCAAAATAGCAAGGTTTGTACTTCTGAAGCAGGTTTCCCCTGAGACACAGCCATGGTATGTAAATAGTTGTTGATTTTTTTACAGAGAAGGAAACAGATAAGCCGTGCACCAGCTGAGTCTTGGCAGCTGCCACGGGAATGCAGACCGCAGGAGGAGGGAGGCAGGAATTCACAGTCTGGTTCTTCAGCTTCATCCTGCAAGTAATTTTGCCTGTAGGTTATGTCAATCTGTGTGAACGGTGAGTTGCAGCTTTCCAATCAAATTGGAAATTATTAATGATTTCTCATTTTTTAAAGCAGATGGAAAATACTGGGTTTGCTGCCCCTCTTTCTGCCAGATGCAGTAATAAGATGCTGACTTTTATGAGTACCACGCTTAAAATAGTCCCCTGTTTTTTTCCACTGCTGAAAGTACCAACAGAGGCAGAGAGAGCCTGAGCTCGCTGTGAAGAGCGATGTACCATCTGTATCCGAGAACCTTATGCTTTCCTTTTGGATATGGAAAATCACAGTCTTAATATTACTGGTCTGTCATGTCAGGCTTTTTATTACTTTTAATTTCCAGAAGCTCAGAAATCAATGAAAACCCTCATAAAACTGGAAGAGAGCAAAAATATGTGTAAACCCGAGGGCTGCTTAGAGATGTATGTGACATTGATACTATATTAATGGGAAAAGCTTTCCGAGGCACCCTTTTCCTAGCAGGTACAAGGCTGTAGCTCCCCTCTTTCCCTTACAGACCCCAAAACTGTTTACAGTTGCACCGGGCTGCTGCTTGCAGGCACCTACTGTACTAATAACTGCAGGACAGTGTGTTAATGGACTGGCCTTTGGGTGATGAGAAATGGAGACTGACAGCGTCAGCACTGCTCCCTGCCTCTGAATCTGGCATTCCTTAAGCAATGAGAACACGCAGCCTAAAAGCACCTGGGAGATTTACAGCTTTTTTTGAGAATTCCTCGGTGTTTTTGGTTTTTCGGGTGCTGTTTGTTCCTCAACCTTATTTTTGCATTTCTGCTTGCAAGGGATCCCGTTTTTGGGAGAAATGGGCGTCACAACAGACGGTCACTTCTAGACTCACCCACTGCTCAAAATCCTCTGCTGCTTGGTAGCTGCTGGCACCTGAACTTGGGTTTCTGCACTGTGTTACAGAACAGAATGTAGCTTCTGCTAAGTCGCGTGGCTGTCAACCAGGTGATTTGGCTTCCCCCTGTGCCAGGCTGTGGAACAAGTAGGTTTTTCATAGCTAGGTTTGGCTTTTGTCTTTTATTATTTGTTTTGGGGTGGTTTGGGTGTGTCCTACAGACAACACTTCTCATAAATGAGTTCTTCCCTCATTTTCTGTCACGACAGAGATTCTGCTCTGGTTATACAGCAGTTGAGGGGCCACTGCAGGGCCTTTCTCATGGGATCAGTTAGGTTTATGTGCAACATTTTCTCGCTTTCTCAGGGCCTGCCCTCTGTGACTCACGGGCTGCCATCTCCTTTTAAAGGTTGTGTGGACTTCCAGAAACGCCGGAGGCTTCGAGGTTGCTGCCAGGCCGAAACCATCAACAGCGAGACACGGATGGGCAGCAGGTGCTGGCTGCTGCTCGACCTCACGAAACAACAGGTCTTACTGCTCCCAGGCATATTTCACCTGTTTTATCCTGTTGGAAACTCTCCAGCTGTGGTATTCTGGTCTCTCCTGTAACTTGTCGCTCACACAAATGCTTTCTTAGAAACTGAAATGATGGTTCTAGCCCAACATATCGGGCTCGCAGACAACTCATTAAAGAGAAGCGATGTGATTCCTCTCTCTTCCTCCTTAGAGCATCTTCTTCCAAAGTGCAGAATAAGGATGCTGCTCTCCAGGACTTTGACACTTGCTTCCCTCAAATCCTCTGCCCCATATCCAGATGTTTTAGGAGCTCATCTTTAAGTATGAATACTTTTATTTTGTGCTCATACGTACTGTGGTACTGCCAGAACCCAAGCACCTAGTTTAGTGGATAAATAATCCAATAGTATTTGTTTTTCCGGATTTTGGCATGCTACAGTATTGTGGAAAAACAGGTGTTTGACCCTAGGAGAAAAGAATGCTGGCTCTAGTGCTCAGAGTAATGGGTGAGAGACACTTGTGGATATTCTTAGGTGTTAATTGAATAGCTGGTCTTTGTGTGCGAGAGAGGAGATAAATCTCATGAAAGTCTATCATCCGTGCCTATTGGGCATTTTCAGAATGAGCTTGAAAATGAACCTTTTCCTCAAAGGACTGTGGTGACATTTTATATATATCATGAAGGGGAGGTTCAGGGATGCAAAAATTGGCAATTACATTAGTTCCTTATAATGTCATCCAGCTCCAGGGCCTGGCGGCCTTAAACCCTGGAGAGGACTAGACTCTCATGGTTATTTATTTTATGTCTCTGTCAGGAACAACAAATGACTAGCTGCTGCTTTTTTGTTTCCTTACCACCAGAGGATCAGTGAGTCCTGTCTTTTAAATGAGCATTTATGCTGGTCACATCCCTTCTTTCTTTGCCCACGCCACTGTGTTAGATGCACTTTGTTTTGAATGTTCAGAGTGGTTTTTATGGGCTATTTTGTTGCAAAATTCTTTTGGAATTGCTCAAGTTGCACCTCAAAAGTTTGCGGACAGGAGGAGAAAAGGGAGTAACGTCCGCAGGGCTTTTGACTACTGAAAAAAGCAGTGGGCGAAGCTCAGAGTTGTCCACTCTTCTGCCCCCCGGAGTATATGTACAGATAACAAAGTTCATGTCCATACCACCCATACTTGATGGATTAGCCTAAAGCGAGCAGCAGCTGGCCATAAATACGATCCTAAACATGATTTTGTTATGGTCCTTTAGTGATCTAGCTAGGTGTCTGTGCCAAGTTTTACTGTATGCAAGAGTAAAAATACAGACTTCCATGTCAGTAGAAAAAAAATTAATAATGGGAAGAAATTGGACTTTGAGGTGGAAAAGCTGCAACACAAGCGTGATCAGAGCAGATGAAAGCCCAAGAAAACAAAGTGGTTAATTGCAGAAGGGGCAGCGTGCACATTTTTGCAAGTTTTTCCTCTCATATCTGCTTTCTCCATTTTCTGCTCCCTGTTGAGGTCATGATTGTAGCTTTATAGCATTTCCTATATAGGCCTTTTCTGAGCATTGGAAATAGGGAAATCCCAAAGCACGTGGTTTTGTGCTCTGTTTCTCTCCTGTCAGTGTAGGAGCAGAGAGCTGCATAGCCCAACAGTCCTAGCATCGCTCCCTCTGCTGCTTGTCACCAAACTGCTTTAAGACACCCTAATCTTCCAGCCAGTGGTATTAGCAGCCAAGGACGACGGTTGCTTTACTGGCTGATAAAGCACCTCAGATCTAGCTGTTCTATAGAAAGAAAATTACTCTTTCTTGCTGCGCTTAGATCTTAGCCTGTGTATCTTCTGCTCCTCCTTTCTTGGGATAGAAGCACTTTGTTCTTTCCAAAACATTTTTTAAGCCTCTTACCACTTGGTAACCTTTCAGTTGTTTTTATTCTCATGGTGCCTGAAGTGTGATCTCCAACCTCCACTTGAGAGCTAATAGCAAGTCAACAACTCAGGAATCCATGAGGTCCTGCCAAGGCAAAGGTCTTCAGCTCATCGCAGATTTCTCCACCTTTCGCCGCAGGCAGAAAACTGGGTGGCTTTTTTGGACTTCGCTACCTCAAACTTGTTAAACTTGCATAGCAACTGTGAGCCAAAACTCAAGTGATACTCTAGCAAAACATGCAAAACTGCTCCGGCACATGCTTCTCCTGCAAGGAGTGGAAGAGAAAATGGGTGGATTTTGTGCCATGTGAGGTGCTTGAGGACACTGCTGAGGTTGTGTAACTGCAATGAATGTGAGGTTACCACTAGGAGAGGACTACAGGCTGGGATGGCTCCTGTTGGCTCTTTGTAGGAGGGAATGATACTGTCACTCAGCCATCTACAAAGATGGACCTTGCTGAGGAAATGATCTAAAACCAGGATTCAGGTGTTTGCTTGGAGCACAGATTTAAGGGGAAGGCTCAGGAATGTGCAGTCCTATCTCCCGCTATCACCACACTGATTGAAGCTCTGCACGTCATCCCACCTAACATGACACCTTTGCTTTTGTGGACACAGCTCCCAGAGTATCAACTCTTGGAAGGCATCAGCAAATCAGGAATTTGGAGTTAACATGGTAACAAAAGTCCTGAAAATACAGCCAGCCACCATAGCACTATAGCGTTTTCCCCCTGATCTTCATTTGCCTTTCTATCTCATCACTTCAAAACGTTTTGCTTAGTTTTATTTCTATTCAGCAAGCTGCTTCTGAGCAGAGCCTCGTGGTCCTTGTTCTTGCTGCTGTGTTTTTACAGGCAAAACTCAAGGAGCATAAAAATGAGGAAGCTTTTTATATTAAAAAATCATGACTTTGGCATCAATAAAATCAATCTCTATATATAGATTTCAATCAGAGAAAATAAAAGGGGTTTACTCCATGGGAAGAATTCACCTTTCAGAATCACCAAGCCTGGATTCCGTGACATGAAGCAGAATTGATTTCCAATACTTGTCATCTGTGATGCACAGGAGGAAGGAGGGAGATGTTTCACTGAATGCGACACTCGGTGCCAGAGCTGTTTATTGTGGCAGTTCAAATCCATGGAAGTGAAGAGGAAGGTCCCCAGAGGATGGACTGGCTGCATGGGAGGTACAAAACTGCATTTAGAAACCTGCTTGTGTAGGCAGCTGCAGAGACGGGGCAAAAATCACTAAGGTAATGGACAGAGGGTGGTGCTGCTGCAATAAACAGCGACTGTGCAGCCCTCGTGGGAAATGCTGCTGGGCTCCTTTCACAGCTCTCGGGCTTTTATCTCCAAAAATGCTGATCACAGTGAATGACACGGGACCAAGACCCGGAGCACCTGGCCGGAAGTGTTTGACCTGCATCTCCCTAATCCAGTTTGGTCTCGATGCCTTTATAGAGCCCCTAATCTTTGCGATATGAAGATGCCGGCTCTAATACCAGAGGTTAGCAAAAGTAATCTGTCTAGGTCAGGTGGCTGTGCCTGTGAGGGCTGGCTGGAAAGCTTCCAGAAGCCAATCGCTTCCAATCCGTGCTTCATCCTAAGCTGTGATGACCCTGCTGTGTTGCCCGCTGTCCCAGCAAAAATACTATTGCTAGCGAAAGGCCCCTTTGCCTTATGCTAACTCTGCATGAGGCTGCTTTTCAGCATGCTGGCAGAGCCCACAGTGTGTAGCAGAGCAGGATACCAGCTGTCTCTGGTGATTATGTGGAGTTCAAGTATGGGATAATTAGCAAAGGCCTTGAAAAATGTGGGCATAGGCTGAAAACAGAGGCCTCCGGGCTCTAAACAACTCGCTGCTGGTCACTGAAGAAATGCAGCCTTGAGAGCTGGAGAGATTGGTTTTAAACACAACAACAACTAGGCAATGGGATAAGGTGCCTTGACCTGGTCTGGGAAAGCAGCACCCTCGGGCAGCAGGAAATCCACAGAGCAGAGGCCAGAGGCTAAGAACCTGCCGAAAGCCTCAGACATCTTATCTTAAGGATGAAACAGAACTGGGTAAAACAGGAATATGTAAGCATAATCCATCATGCAAGCACATTCTGTGATGCATCCAGCAACTATGAGCACACTCATCTCTCTTGGTTTGGTGTCAGCAAACACAAGCAGTTTAAAGTGTTATAAATATTTTAAATGAGCAGCTCGTGTTCTTATTTGTCTGTAGGGTACAGAGCTGGGAGCAAAGGCGATTCCCACGACTGCTCTCTGAAGCTGAAGCGGCTGCTTGGCTTGTGCCCAGGAAAAGCTCTGTTGTCCTTGGCCAACGGGTTGTTGCCCTGTGTTATCTTACCGTGTGCCTGGCTGCAGGTGAGATCAGTTTAACAGTGATTTCCTGGCTGAGCAATCACTGATATAAAACCATTCCCTGTTGTATAGCCAGGGAAGAGGTGAAGACTTCTGCACTCCTCCCTGCCCTTTGATAGAAAGCCTGGCTGGGCCAACTTACTGATCCAATGCAAGATGGATTGCGCAAAGACTTTTCTGGGATTATGGATGAAGCTCATCTCCTTCCCTTGTGCAAGGCCTTGGAGGTCCTAGCTTGGCATGGCATCCCCTTGATGGGATGTCGCATACATGGTGCCTTTCCCAGATGTCAGTTTTGAAGAATGAAGCTTTTCAAGCTGCTCAATGCCTGCTGTCATGTTGCTGGTGAAACCCTGGCTAGTTTTCAGTGTGCAAAGCTTTCACCAGTGTCTCTTTTCATTGTGGGTCCTAGGAGGCTCTGCTCCCTGTGCCTGTACATCCTTCCTGAACCACAGCTCTTCCTCAGCCCTGGCTGCTAGCACAGCATCTCAGCCTAAACAAGGTTCTAAACCTGCTGCAAAGATAAAAGGCCACTGCCTGCTCACTGGGTTAGTCTTAACTAAACAATCCCCCCTAAATATTAATGGTCATTAACTCATTTTGTTCACCCCTGCAGCGACAACTTTCTACAGGCCTTGATGCTAGGAAGCATCCCTGTTCCATGTGCATTTGTGGCGTGGAAACTAACACTGCAAAGAGCTCAAGAAACCATCTAGACCATCCCTCAGCCCTGAGGCAGCTCAGGCTAACCTCTTCCCACCCCGTTTGTCTAACCTGTTCCTAAAAACCCGAAGAGATGTTGATCCACCAGCCGCCTTCTGCCTGGGCAGCATGGCTTGATGTTCAGCCAGGAGCACCTTCCTTCCCTGAGCTGTATTTCATTTAGGCTAAACTTAAGTCCATTGCAGGGACCAGCTGAATGCTTATTATTACTTTAATGCTCTTTTTTTTTTTTTTTGAGATTCTCCCACAGAAGTGTCATTGAACAGAGGATGAAGGATTAAAGAAGGATTAAAGAGTTGGCGCCCAAGACCGTGCGCTGTTTCTAGTCTCCCCTGTTTATTTTAACTGGCACCACTTAGATGCCCGAGGCACTTTCTGTGGGCAAATATTAGCATCTAATATGGGGAACTCGGCAACAACACGATCCAACTCCTACGCTATCCATGACTGCAGCTTGTAAGGCATTTTCTCAAAATTGCCGAAGGGCAAAAAGAGGAGGAGAGCATCAGGGTGTCTCAAGAAGGATAGATCTCCTCAAGGTGAGGCAGTTATGAGGAGTGGACACCTGGGGACCAGGGATGGTCCCTGTCCTTGCTGCCCTCAGATGCACCTGTGTGATGGATGCACGTGTGCACTGTGTGGGGGTTTTTGGCATGGGATGGGATAATGGTGGTATCTCTGCTCAGCTGGGACATGTCCCACCATCTCCCACTGCCCAGGGCTACCCTGGTACTGGCTTTGGTACCTACAGCGTTGAGGTGGATGGTGAATGGATGCATTCAGTAAATACATCCTGAGCAGCATCGTGTCACTTTGACAGCAAAACACATTTAAAATATTCTGTAGCTCAGTCCAGTTTGGAGCAGCCAATAAGAAGTCCCCTGGGGAATTTAAAAAAAAAAAAAAAAAAAAAAAAAGACTTATTTTCTTCTGAGGTCCTTCTAGCTCAAAGCACAAAAGTGCAGAGCTCTCATAGTTTTAGGATGATTTCTTAGGGACCAGATCCAATAATAGACTTAGTTTAAGCCTCTCCCTAGAATAGCAGCTGGGTCCTGGGTAATTGGGGTGCAGGAGCAGTCAGTGCTTCAGCCTGCACCCCTGCTCAGCAGGTGTCTCTTAAATCCCCAAACTGGTGCCGGAGCAGCCCTCCATCTGCTCCACTCCCATGGGGCTGGATGCTCTCCCAGGCTTCCTCATCCTTCACACTGTGTTGGCTAAGGGAATTGCCAAACCTCTGTGCTTGCCCTCCTGCAAGGTGGAGGTGGGTGGCTGAATTCAATGCCCACGAGAGGTCTGAACCCACATTAAGGTTTCTTGGAAACCTCGACCTCCTGGTGTCAACTCCGTCTGCCTTGGGTGAGCCCTGAGATGCTCCCACTGGGATGTTTCTGGAGCTGAACCGCTGGTGTCCGGAGGAGAGTAAGGCCAAAGAGAAAAGCAGCCAAGGGGCTAAGCATCCTCCAGGCCACATGGACAGCGAGTGGGAGGTTAGGGGACATGTATTTGTATGTGAGCATCCAAGGGGACACGTATTTGTATGTGAGCATCCAAACATGGAATTTGATGGCTGTGGTGTCCCTTCTTAGATCTAGCCATCCTGTTATACGCCTTTTGTCAAGCCTTGGAAGCACATGAATACCCATAAAGGGATGAATTGCAGATCAGCTTTTATCCTGGGCAATACAACTGTGAAAATCCATTTAGAGTTTTTTTTTTTTTTTAAGAGATTTGGAAACTAATCATTTTAAGCAACTGCATCCGTAGCACTGAACACAGCAGTGACTTAGACCATTCTTGCCTGGGGTGAATAGACAGAGCTGCTGGGTGTTAGACAGAGGGAAGGAGGCCAAAAATCGGAGGAAAAAGATGTTTTATCAGTCCAGTGATATTATATTTTCTCCTGGTGCTCCTTGAGGACCTAGGATGCCCAGGGATGCCGTGTTAGGCTCCTGCAGAGCAATAGGCCTAGGAGTCAAGGAGGACTGTCCTTTACCTGCTTGGCTATGGACAGTGGTGGCACTGTTGTCTTGAACCTCCTTAGCCTAAAAAAAGTCAAAGATAGCCAAAAAGTCTAGTAAAATTGGGAAAACTCAATTTTTTGATGATTTGCCTCAGTCAAATGGTCACCTGCCCGATTTGCCTGTGCAGAGATCTTTTGACCCCCAGCCCCAAGGTGTCCTACCTCCAGCCTAAAACTGGACAGAAACTCGCTGCAGGTGCCACTTGCCAGGAGGACTCCTGAACCTCCTAAAGGGCCTTTTCTCCACAGGGGTTGACTCAAAGTCAAGAGTAGTTGTTAAGTCCCCAAATAGGGGGCTTTTAGAGACATCCCATGACCGGGGTAGAAGGCTACAACTTCCCTAAGAGCTGGGAAGCAACTTGTGGGAATGCTTCTCAGCCACTGACTTATATAGGTTTCTTTGAGAGAGGCGAAGCAGGCTCAGTTCCGGAGCAGATGAAGAACCCTCCTGATGGAATGGGGCCTGCAGAAGATGGGCAATGAGCGGAATGCTCAAGTTTATGTATTCATCAATAAGGGGATTTCCCCACAGTCTGTCTGAAGAGCAGGACAAAGGGAGGGGAGACTGAATGGAGCCATGAGCGACTGGGACAAAAAGAGCCATCTGCAAGGAGATGGGGGCCGTTACAAAGGAGGGAAATAGGGGAATTTCCCCACATCCTTCAGCAAGGGGGACAAAGGAGTCAGGTGGCCTTAGGTGAGAACAGATGGCAGGAGGCAGGAGTTCGGTGTAGGCGGGCCGGGAAGGCTGTAACTTCTGAGTGCCTTGGCCAATGGGGAAAAGGAGAGGGCGTCCCTCGGTCGGGAAATTAGGATAAAAGGGGGCTGCGTCCTCCAGCAATTTGAGAGACCCCACAGCGATATGCCCAGTGGACCCTCCCTTTATTCAAATAAAGTTTTAGGACTTCTCTATCTCCTTTTGGGACATTCAGCTCTTGACAGCGAGATTTTCCGCACAGCAAGGAGGCCTTATACCCCATGGTCATTACCGAGGTCATGGTTTGCTGAAGGTCTTGGTGGTTCTAGAAGGCAGGAGCAGCTCTGCAGTCATGTGACCAAAGGCAGATTGAAGGGAGAGCTCCCATCCTGGTATCACCCCTGGGATGGAAGGAGCAGGTCCAGGCCTGAAGAGCTTCCAGGGTTTCTCCTGAACCAGCTCCAAGCTGGTGTCTCTTGGTACCTCCAGAAGGGCAGTGAAGGAACCAGAACAGAAGGAGATGCCAACCCAGCGCTTTCCTGGTCCTGACACTGCAAAAACACAAAGCAAACCCGAGTCCCCAGTGCCACACCAAGGCCACCCGCCATGTCCCTCTTCCATCTCTGCCACCGCGGCCGCCGCCGGGAGGCAAAGGGTTAAAACCTGCCGAAACCAAAAGAACTTCCTCCTCTGGGCAGCGCCGGCCTCCGAATGACGCCGATTTCTGCCGGGCTTTGCCCAAATACGTCCGTTTCCTTCTAAAGAAGGAGGAGGAGGAGGGGAGGAAAAGAGCAGCCCCGGGAGGGGAGTGCGGAGCGAGGAGCCCCGGCGTCCGAGCGCAGCCCAGCCCCCACCCCATGCCGTTCCGCAAAGGTAGGCGTTTTGGGGGGGGAAGAGCCGTTTTGGGGTTGGATGAGAGGGAAAACGGAAGGTTTCGGTGCTAGCGGGGCGTCCATCGCGTTGCGGATGCTCGGCTGTGTCCGGCGGAGCTCAGATTGTCGGGATTAGGGCTCTGCAGGGAGAGAACAAGGGCATGCGGGAATGTCTCGCTCTGGGGCAGTCCTCTGGCTTCAGGGTGCTCTCTGATCTGCAGTGCTACCTCCAAAACATCTCCCTTTCCCCCACATCTCCTGTCGTACCCCTGGGTGGATGGAGCAGTTGCCTCCATCCTCCCCAGGTCACAGCAAAGCAGAGGCCGTGGTGTGACCTCCTGGGCTCCGCATCCCAGCGGGATATCGCAGTGCAGGTTACGGTGGAGAGCAGGGCGGGATGCTCGTGGTGTTGATCAAGGTCGGAAGGAGGTGGGCACGTTGTCTTGGGTGCTACCCCAGGAGAAAAAAAAAAGGTGCATGAGGGAACAAATCTCCAAGGCGTCGGACCGGAGCTGCTCTCCGAGTTTGTGATGGGTTGGATGGGTGGCCCATTGCCTGGAGTTATTTTCACAGGTCCCAGGAAGTTAGGCAGGGAGATGTGTGTTGCTTTTTAAGGCTCAGTGAAGCCTGATGCACTTCACACCCTTGCATCTTGACAGCCCTGCGGGCTGCAGGTCTTGATTTAATTTTAGGCGATAAGTGGATTCATTCAGAGCAGCAGGACAGATGCTACGAGGCGGGGGAGAGGGAGGAAAGCAGAAAGTGCCGTGCTTTTTACTAAACCCTTGGCACTGAGCACGGAGAGCAAGGGGAGGGCCTCACTGAGGGGGCATGACCACATTTCCCTCTCGGCAGTGATCCCAAATAGTAGAAACGATGGTCAGGTCTCCATCACTTGGAACGAGATGATACGAGGATGTATCGCCGTGTAGTCCTGCCCAGCACTACTGAAACTGGGAGGACCTGGTTGTTCTGGCATAGACCCACGCTGCTTCTGGCATCAGCTCTAGATACCCAGGGTAGAGCTGATCTGCAGATTCTTCTGGCCATGCTGCTGGCAATCCAGCCCTGTAGCTGCTGGGACCTCCTCTAGAAGTCCATCCGAAATGCCAGAGCAGTCACAGGAGGGAACAGCTTCCAGGAGCTCTCTGCATCGATTGCAACTCCTCCAAGAAGGCCTGGGGAGGTCCAACATGGCATGGTGGCCAACATGGATGGGTGTTGCCCATCACTTGTGTGTGCATGCTGAGCTCCCTCAAGGATCCCTTCTTCTTGCAGCTGGATCCTGTATGCCTTAGAAAAGGAACTAGAACAGGCCTCAGAGAGCTTCACCTTGTGTGTGTAACCTCTGCAAGGTGGTGTGCAGGGCCTCTGCAAGGCCTGGCCCTGAATTGCCCTCTCCTCCCACGGTGTCGCCGCCGAGCTAAGCGGCTCTGTGAAACGGTGCCCCTGGAGCAGCATCCCCCAGGGCTTCCTAAGCACCATCTTGATGTGGGGTGCAAGGAGGACATTCTTCCTGATGCTCTGGAAAGCTCAGGTAGCCAGAGGCACGAGGAGATCTGGGGACATGGTTTTCTGAGGACCTGAGCTGTCTTTGCAGAGCCCTGTGCGTAGAAACAGAGTATCCCGGGGGTAAATGCAGACAACCTCCATTCTAGGGCTGCTGGCACCATGCATTGCTTTGGCATCCCAGGTCTTCCTAATGAGTCCGCAATAACTCCTCAGCATTTTGGCTCTGTTCTGCATCCTTTCTCTCCAGGCATAGTAGCCAGCTGTGTTGCCCCAGGATCTAACCTTCACATCTGTGAAACTGCTGCTGTTTAGCCAACCTCAAGTACATTTTGCAGTTGAAGACATTAAACAATTACACATTTCTAGCAGGGATGCTGCAGGGCGGCCAAAACTACCAGGCTCTGGACAAGAATTAGTTTCTTACAGCATCAGCTGGGAGAAAGTCCTGTTTTCTGAGTAATGTCATTACTCTGGCAAAGCCCCAGCCGTGGATGCAGCTTTGCAGATGGGAAACACTGTCAACTTTGCACCTAAAACACCCTTAGCCCAGCCTGAAACATATAGTTTAATTACTGCAGCCAAGCGTCTGACAGGAGGAAGACAGGGAGATTACAGGTGATAAGCAGCCAAAATATTTATTGTCAGAGAACAGGATGTTTGTCATCTGTCAGACGACGAGTGAAAACCTATTACCAGCCCTTTTGTGGTCCTGTGGGCTGGGGAGGACCTGGAGATAATGCTGAAAACCACAGAGCAAAGACTGCAATGTGATGCCCATGGCAATTGGCTCCCCAGGGTATGATGCAGCAATTATCAAGTTAGAAAGGGCATGAATGATCAAGGTGCATCCCAGGTGAAAAAAAAAAAAAAAAAAAAGGCATGAGAACAGGGTCAAGTACCTGAGTATATATGAAGGCATAGGTTGGATGTGAACCCTTGGATAGGTGAAGTTTGGATCACTGCTGATCAGGTGAGTGTGTCTGAGCTGCATGATGACACCTGCCTTGCGCTGGGCAAGAAAGGGACCTCCAGGTGCTGAGAAGTGAGAGGGGCAGATTTGGGCCTGTCTGGTGTTAATTTTGCTGGTTAATGGTCTTCTCCGGGACAGCTGAGCAGCATCAAGGTCCCTGGAGTGCTGGTGGGTCTGCAAGGACACAGGCTGCTGTTTGGAGAAGTGGTGGTGCGTGCCATGTTGCTGCAAAGGGGCTCTGCTGACATGGAAATGCACAGGGGTGTTGTGACACCAGTGTCACCCCAGGCAAAACCTGTGGCCATTGAACTTAGATGGGCACGGTGTCTTTGAGGGGTAAATGGGAAGAGCTCGCAACAAGGTGGAGACAAGAAGCCCGGACTTGCCTATCTGCACTGTTTGCTTTGCTGCTCCTTCCCCAGGCTTCGGTGCTGAATGTGTATTTGGGAAGCACCCATGCTACGCAGAGCGGCTGCTGCCTGTCACTGTCCTGCAATGCAAGGACTCGGGTCTCTGGAGGAGACCACAGCTTGCAGGAGTGAATGAGGAAAAAGGGACCTGGGACAAAGCACCTACTGTTGTTCTGGGGCTTCGTGGATGGGTCCGTGCTGTTGCATGTGGTTGAAAACGGAGCTTTGGCCTTTCTCTTCCAGGCTGGTGGTGGGAAATGAAGCTTTGCCTGGTGGTTGCTGCTGAAGAGGTAGATCAAACACCTCTTCCTGGGCTGCAGAGTGACCTGCTTTGTGCCCTTGCATCTATCACTTGGGGTGAGATTCCTCTCGCCTTCCTTAGTCCTCTGCCATGAGGTGTCCAATGGAAAACAGGCACGTAGCTCCTCACAGGCAGCTTTCTTCAAGCTAGCTGTGCTCAGCTGAGATGTCAGCAGCTGCCAAGCATCCCTGAGCTTCCCCTAAGCAAATACTGTTGCGGAGGCAGCTTCTGTCACCGACTTCCAGCCGCGCACAGGGAGGAGCAGCCAAACAGACCTGCCCCGCCGCAATGTGGCTCCTTGTTAGACCTTCTCACCCTCCGTTCGCGGCAGCCGTGGTGCCTTTGGCCCCGTTCCTGCCTGCTGCAGTCAGGGTGGCTTGGCTATTTGTCAGCAGGTGCTTTTTGCACCAGCGTGTGAAGGGAAAGGGCACGGCCGTGCCACGTCTCGGTGCTCTTGGTTCTGCTGCAAGTGCTTCCTGTAAGCCAGGATATCAAGAGATTATCATATTCCCTGCTGGAAACTACCTGTCTTTTCAGGGTGATTCAGGCTAAAGGGAGAGATTTGCCTTTTTGTGGATTTTTTTGATGCTGAAAGCGATAAGTTTATCACTTTTGGCTGTTTTCTGGCTTTCCAAGAAAGCCTTGCAGCCCTGATGGATAAGGACAACCGAAGTGGGGAGCAGGGAGCTACCAGGGGACATCTGCACTCCGGGTCCAGCCTGGTGACGGGACCATGGAGGTGCTTCTGAAGGGTCTGAGGGCTCTTGTGTGCTGGGTTTACATGGCAAGCAGGCACGAGCACAACCCGTGTGTTTTCTCTTCACCGTGCTGTCTGAAGACCAGGCTCAGCATCCATGTTCTTTAGGAGGAGCCAAGCTGCCAGGGCTTGGTCCGTGCGAGCTAGAACAGGTCATCCCTCCACAGATGAGCCCACACACTAGCATGAGCCTGAGCTTCACACCAGGGCACAGATCACACCACTGGTTTACTGCAGGTCACTTCTCAGCTTGGCTCCGAACCATCTCAGGTGCCTTCCCTAGATCTTCTCACCATCAGAAGCCCATGTGGCCAAGGTGACTGCCATGCATAACCCTTTCCTAACACACCCGAGACTATTGAGAAATGAATCTTGTCACGAACGAACTCCAGAGCCTTTCTGGTTCTCCGGGTTGGTCTTATTCCCTTGGCCTCCTTCCTGTTGGCCCTACTTTGATTTGGTGCTTGGGCCCAACTGCAAACTTGCAGTTCCATCTCCATTACTTTTCTTGGAGAAGGAACTTTCTGGAATCATCATCACTTGGCCTACACAAAACACAGACCCAGAAGCAACAGGTTCTTCTCCATGAGAGACCCCGGCTGCTGCAGAATAGGTGGAAATCCAGATAAGCAACTTGCTTCTGATGATTCCCCCAACCAAGTAGAGCCGCGAGAAGGGAAGCACCAACGCGCCGGCTCTGCAGGAGCCCAGCTCCGGAGGCGCTGCCGCAAAATCAGATGACCACGGGATTTTCGTGGAGCTGCGTGGGCGGATTTCCAAGCCAGCAGCTGGCAAGGTGTCACCGCTGCTCACCCGGTGCGTGTACGCGCGCCGGCACACGCACGCACGCTGCCCCCGCCAGCGCTGTATAGGCCCCAGCTTTCCCTATACGTTTCCTATACCCACTCAGAATCTTCCTTGCTGGGTATAAGGCTGTCAAGATAGCGTTTTCTTTGTAACACCCTTTTTTTTCTGTTTCTTTGGACAGAAAGCCGTTCTTGTGCTTTCCCAACATGCTGCAACCAGAATCCTCCCTTATTTTGTGCTCTCCCATGAAGCCCAGCGTGGAAACAGCCCTGCAGTTACCCTCCTCTGGGCTGTCCCGAGTTTGAGCTCCCCCAAAAAGTGTGGGGCCCACAGCGAGACATGTCCTTCCTCAGTGCTGAGCAGCCAGCACTGGCTGGGCCAGAAAATATGACCTCCTGCATTTAAGTAGTGCTAAAACATCCTGGAATGAGGCTTTCAGGCTTTCCTTTTTTTTTTTTTTTTTTTTTTTTTTTTGCAGTCTATGATTTTGTGTGTGTGTGTTGGCATCATGTTGCTGATTCATATTGGGTTGCTGATATTGATTTTGATCTGCCCTTGTTAATCCCTGTTTTTCCCTTCTCCTTCCCATCTCCCTCTCTTCTCCTTCTCTTCTCCTTCTTTTCTCTGCTCTGGCAGATTAACTCTATTGTATGAGGCAGGGGAAACTGAGGCACGGGGAGGTGGAGCACTTTGTTGCAGGAATTTCCTGGCTCCCAGGCCACTGTCCTAAGCAGGAGCTCCAGCTGCTTCATTTTTATGGCTTTTCTTTTTATATCTGCCCTTAGCTCTTTCACTCTGACGTGATGACCGTGGCTGTAGTGCAGAAGGGATCGGAGCTGCTGGGTTCGGTGGCCGGCTCGGTGGCCTCGGGGCTGGTGCCAGCTCTCTCCTGGCCGCTCTTCCCGGCCCGGGGCCAGCTCGGTGAGGGGTCGCTCCGGGTTGTTTTGAGGTCCTGTCGAAAGGACCAACTGGCCCGTCATGACCCGCTGTTCCTGGAGCATCCCCAAGTGCATCCCGATGCCTGGAGACCTTAAAGTGGTGTCATGTGGACCTCAAAATGAAGCCCTAGGAGTAGGACTAGGGTGCCGAGACTCCAGGTGGAAAGAGTTGGAAACCAGGAGGGGTTGGAATTCCAGCCTGTCTTGGGAATAGGTGATTCAAGGGCAGGCTGGTGGCTTTGCTTTAAGAGCTGGTTGGAGGAACATCTCCCTGAAACGGAGACATCCGGGGTGGACATGGCAGGGATGGGGTTAACCAGCTGCCGCGGAAAGGCGAAACCCTTGCAAACAGCTACGTTTTCCCTGAGCCAAAACAGTTCAGTCGCAAACATGTTTTCCTGGCGCAAGGGACGATACAAGAGGCATGAACCTGTTTATTTCTTTCCCGGTGTCCGCTCCAAGCCGGCATGCGGCAGCGGAGACGGCGGCACGGGCCATGCACGCCCGGCTCGCGTGTGCGGGGCTCCCCGTCGGCGCCGGCTCCCGCGGGCGTCCCGCCGTGGCCACGTGCAAGGGACATGGAACAGCTATGGCCCGTGGTGCTGCTTCCGCCGCGGAGGGTTTCCAGGAAAGCCGGGGAACGGCCCAGCTGTAAACAAGGCAGAGGCATCGCGGAGATGGTTTCTTTTGCAAAGCGCCTCAGAAAGAAGTGAAATCGGGTGTCCTCCCCTTCGGCGCCAGGTCGGGACAACTCATTTCCCCCACGATTTGCACTCAGGGGTGCAGGGAATTTTTCTCGCCAGCCTGGAGCGAGCCGGTGTTTTGCAAAGCGGGTGACACGGTGCAACGCGGTGCAATGTGGTCATGCACGGAAGGAAGGCTGCGCAGCCCTGCCCCGGGCTGCAAGAGCGTCTTGCAGCTCCGCAGGGTGCTGGGCACCGCTGTCTGTGCTAAACCTGGCTCCTGATCTCTCCGCAGGGATGTGGGGGCGGATAACGTGCCCTGCTCATGTCTAGCGCATGGGCTCGGAGGCAGGGAGCACGAGCCGGTCTCCTGTTTCGTGCCCGAGGAAGCCTGGGCAGCCCCGTGGCTGGGGGCTGGCCCCAAGTGCTGAGTTATTCCACTCCTAAAAATACCAGCAGGCACCGCTGGGCTGTCCTGTCCAAAGCAGGGGGTAGAGGCTACGCGACTGAGGTGTCATCATCTGTGTTTATTAAAAGCGATCTCGGGCTTCCAGTGTTTGACCCCGCCGAGCAGCCGGTTTCAATGCCAGCGGGTCACTCAGGGACAGAAATCTGAGTCTTTGACATACTTTCGCTCCCCACAGGGGATATTTCGGTGCTAAACTCCCTGCTTAGCAAGGAATTTCTGGCAGGGGGATGTGGTCAAAGCTGAGACTGAGCGGCTTGGGCAGCCCCAGGGCCCATACGATGCTGCCCCGTGTCACCGCTGCGTTGGGGACCATCCAGAAACACAAACCCCTTTGCAAAAAAAAAAAAAAATATATATATATATATATATACACACAAACACACATATATTTATATATATTCCCAATTAAACACATGGGTTCTGCCTGATTGGGGAAAGCTGTGGCTGCCTTTCCTGGTGGTGCCGCCACTGTCCGCACCATGAAGGCCACCTGGCGCATTGGCCACCGTGGGGTTAACTCTTTGCGGTGGCCCTGGCTAACGGCTGGGACAAGAAAAGGCAATGCGGGATGTGGCCGATGCCTGCAGGCATGCGGGTTAGTCACCGTGGTTTTAATTTTGATGACTGACTCCACCTGAATGCAAAATGCTTGGGTGAGGGCAGAGGTCTGCCCCACGTCCATCCGCGCTGCATCTCAGCATGGAATCAGAGGAGCACCAGTGGAGATGGACACGCGGGCACCATGGAGGTGGACCTGTAGGCTGAGCCCACCTCCCCTGGGGCTTCTTCGAGGAGTGAGACTCAAAATTGCAGCCCCTTTGGGGCAAGTGCTGTGAATCCTCCATCAGTGGCAGTGCCAGAGAGACAGCAGCCAAAAGACTGATGTCCCCTCCACTCCATCCTATGGGTTGGGGACAAACCCTGGTCAGATGGCCAACGTCTACTGGCACCTGTGTCACTGACTCACGGCTCTGGTTCTCAGGTCAAGTGACAGCAGCCGCTCTGGGAGGAGACCGGGTTCCTCCCTGGTGCGCTGATCCACGAGGTCTACCCTCGTGATCCCAACCTGAACGCCACGTACTGCCAACGCGCCGCTTTGCTGCTGGCTGTTAAACCCCAGGGCAGAAATGTAAACATTGGGGATGATTTTTTTTTTTCCCAAGGAGCCACTAGCAGCTTGTCATTGTGGGTTAGAAAATGCAAATGCATTTGAGAAAATATGTTGGCAGCATGCTGCCCGCTTTGTTTCAGCTTGTCCTGGAATTCCAGAGAAAGTTCCCACTAGTATTTCTTTCATGTCTGATTGGAAAATATTATTAAAAATAAAGAAACAAAATTGTTCATATTCTTGCACAATTTTACCTTTTTTTTTTCTCCAGCCACATCTCTGTTGCATGGAAAAGATTAAATGAAATGCACAAATTAAAAACATCTAAGAATCAGATACATGGAAATCTTTGCCTCATCTGCATAAAAGTTTTAAGAGAATCCTGATAAGGAAACCTGGTTACTTAACTTCTGCATTCCTGCAGCCTGTGTGATTTGGTTCTAGTGATTTGGCTCCAAAAATTGGTTAGAAGAGTTCCTAGGAAAAACATAAGATCCAAAAGGCCAGCTTTGACTGTAGGGAGCTCCAGCAAGACATACTGAAACTCAGACTGACTCACGTATCTAAAAAAGACCTGCTTGATATGTATCTGTAGTGTGAAGGGCAGATCCTGAGTAGAGCAGAGGCCTCCTGCTCAGGAGAATTCAGGAGTCTCTGCCATCTCACCATGGTAGCTCAGCTTGCTGGTTCTTGGACATTTTTTGGTAGTTGTGGACCTTCCTATTTCACATTTCTCTTGACTAGGAGCTTTCTCTTCCAGTTCCCTTTCACAAGATGTCTTAAAAGCAGACCCTGCAGCTCTAAAGTGTAAGACCACGCTGCAGGAGAGTCAGGACATTGGGACATCACGTCTTGATGCCTTACGGTTTCCACCAGCGGGATGGAGAGATGAACGCCCTGAGAGGCCAACGAAGGGCACAGCTCAAGCCTAGAAGTGGCGTTGTGGCTGGGAGTGGTTCTTCCTGACTGGGGCTGTGTGGGATAGCGTTGGGCAATCCTCATCTGCCCTTGCCCGTGTCGTCCCAGCCCTGTGAGGAAGCAGAGACAAGCAGGTTGTTGATGCAGCCGACGTGCTCGGGAGCACGCGGAGGTATCACCAGTACGGCGCGTTGTGTCACTGTATGAGCTTTCAAAACGCCACCGCTCATCCATGATTTCCCCGTTCTCGCTGCATCGGATCGTGTTTTCAGGAGCAAGGGATTTTGTTTCAGTTCACCGGGCAGCTGGAATGCACTGAGATTTGTGTCACGCCGAGGTGGACATAGTGTTAAGGTCTCCTTCCATGGCAGGCTAGGGATATTTCCCGGATGCTAGCCCACAGCCAACATCCATGACAGCACAGGCGAATCCCGCTGGAAGTGCCTGTTTCTTTCCATGGATTGTAGAAGTGGCCAAAGGTGACCAACTTCATGTAGATACCTAAACAGAAGTGTTGTGACTGCTCAGCATCTTGGAGGCGCCCAGATGGTACACGTGGTCCCAAGATACTGTGGGTTTTACCACCTCCTGATCTAAAGCACTGCTGTCAGGAGCCATACCGACATTAGAAGAGATTGATGGCAGGCATAAAAAATATATCCCTTTTCCTAGGCTAGGATTAACCTGTGCTGCGTCTGAGCCCCTCCTCTCTTGGTCAGCAGAAATACAAACCAAGGCTGGACACCATCCTGTGCCAACGTGCTGTAGGAGACCCTGCTTGAGTTGGACGAGATGATCTCCTGGGGTCCTTTCCAACCTCAACCCTTCGGTGAGGCTTCCTCTCGCTCCTCTCCATCCCTTACCCCAGCTGCCCCCAGGCTCACCGAGACCTTTGCAGAGCACTTGGTGTTGTCACAGGCCCTTTCATTGCTTCCAAGCATCCCCTGCATGTCCTGGGTAACTGGCCTAATGACATCATCACAGGCTGTTATTTAGATGGTCGCCACGGTAACACCAAGGTTGTCACTTGTTGCATCACAGGGTGAATCAGGCCCAGCAGGAGAAGCTGAAGCTTTTGCCATTGTTGGATTTAATGCTCTGAAATGATAACGATCTGGGTACTTAATGGAAAAGCAGGTGTAAATGAGGCATTGGGAAACACCCCAGGTTCCAAGGCCAGGGTAATAACAGGCTGTGATTTCCGCTTCTGCTACATCAGCTACACCCAGACGGGAGGCCTGGGGGGCTCCCAATACACTGGGGAAAAATAAAACAACCCTGAAAGATTGGGCACCACCTTTAAAATGACCCAAACAACCCTGGACTGCGGACAGAGGAGGGCTGGGGTGTTAATTCCTTAGTGCAAATTTTGGACCTGCTGCAGCACAAGCTGCATTGGGATCAGGTGCACGTGCCTGCATTTTGGAAGCTCTGCATGGAGAAGGCAGGATGGTTTCACACACCAATTCGGTGCTAGTCAGGTAATATCTGATCTGGCACAGGTTCTGCTGGGGTAGAGTAACCCTATAAATATATATATATTTATATATTTTTTCAAACCAGTAGCCTTTTTTTTTTTTTTTTTACCAGATTGTGTCAGGTGATTGTGGCATCGCAATTAGGGACTAGATAACCTAAAATCAAATTTATCATGTTGGGGAATTACCACCTCAAATTGTACGAATTCAGTAGCAAGGATTTCAGTCGTTGCAACCAGACCTTACTTCAAGCAGAAATGGTATCAGATTCCCAAGCCTGGAGTATTCCCACTCTCTTCCACCTATTTGCCATCTACGCTACACATCTATACCACTTCTAAAAACCTCTCTTTCCTCCTCCACCCCATGTTGCTGGGTATCTTCATGGCATGGCACTTTGTTGGGTGATTTGGTCTTGTAAGGCCAGGAGTTTTTGGAACCATTGCACACACATCCTTGCAGACGTGCCCATGTTGAGAAACGTCCCCGTTCCAGGAGACACTGTGGTCTCAGAACCTTGTTTCTGACTTTTCTCTGCAAGAATTACAGGGAAGTTCCAAAGCCCAGTGCTGAATTGCTCAGACAGCGTCCCACAAGACATGCCTCATCGACCGACCATGGGGACATGCTATTGGCATCCCTGTGGTTTCTGTGAGACCAGGGCAGCCTGTCAGGTGGAGTTGGAAGAGCAGCAATGAACGGTTGCATCTCTGATTTTCTGGTTAGGCAAGACAGATACAGGCATCAGAGGTGCAACTCGAATCACGTACAGAGAGTGGTGGACACACATGGAAGTGCAGGGCTTGCAGAGACGTGAATTACTTTTCATCTCCTTCAGACCAGATAATCCTCCTCTCTGCTCTCTGGGGATGTCCAAACACAACCCTCCTAACCTTCTTGACCAAACTCCTAACCTTCTTGAAATCTATTGCAAAACTCCCGGTGACATCAGTGACACCAATATTTCCTCAACCAGCTTGCTTTTGGAGCTCCCTGAAGGCTATTAGCCACAGTTTGAAGATAGTGATGATACCATCTGCTTCGGAAGCCACAGGGAAACCTTCCTATCTGTTTGCCTGGACTTTTAATTACGAACGAAGGTTTGGGAGGCTCCTTTGGGGCTCTCTTGCTGCTGGAGGCCCATCTTGCATCCCCACTCTTTGCCATTGCACCATGTAGCATGGGTCTTCCCACGTACCGTGAGGCCCTTCCAAGATTTGGCCACAGTCTGCAGCACCCACTGCTCTCCAGGAACCCCTGAGGGATCCCAGGGCATTTTTAGTTCTAACAGGGAGAACTGCAGTTAAATCCAACTCCCGTCCTTCCTTCCCTCTCCCACCTAATTGTCATGGCCAGACACGCAGGCAACGCATCTGTCTCTCCTGCTTCTCCAATCCACCTCTAGCACTGTCATTCCCTTCATTGTAACCAAAGGTCTTTAGCTAAGGCACAAATCCAGCAGCTTGGAATATTTCTGGGTGCTTTTTTTCTGTTTTTAGCAGCTCCTTTGAGCTGCTGAGTTGACTTGCTCCTACGCTGCTGCAGAATGTGTTTTATCTGCCACATATTGGGCGCTCCTGAGTAGCTCCTTTTCCAAGGCTACTGAAGCCGATCCGCTTGTTCTGCATCCCTTGCTGTGTCTTGTGTCAGCACAGGTCCCTCCACCAACGCTATTCCCATCCTTAGCGCCACTTTCCTCCCCATGGATTCCAAGGAGATTTCCAAAGCCTCTTGCACTACATAGGGTGCTAACCAGGCTTAAACCCCATGTTCTTCTGAAATAAAAAATAAAATGTTTGCTGTTAAGGAAAAGCTAGCAGAGCTGGCTTTTGGCAGTAGGAAGATGTTTGCTAAGCGCATCAGGTCCAATTACCACGCGCGACGTTTGCGAACGCGGACGATCTGTCCCCGGTGCCAGGAACCGAGCGGGGGGATTTCCTCCAGCGTTTGCACCCGCGTCCCAGTGGCTCCGAGCACCCGATGTCCCCGTCCGTCTGCCGCTCATCCCGTCTTGGAGGCGAGGACAAGCCGTCCGGCGCGGGGCGGGAGAGAAACCGGAGAGGGTAAGAGGAGAAGCCGCAGCCGCTCAGCGCCCGACGCGCAGAGTCTGTGCGCCCTAAAGCCACCCGATGTGCTGCCAGACAGAGCCGCTCTCCCATGTTTTATTTACCCTCCTATTGCACTTCCCGCTCCGGGACAGTTTCACATGCGCAAATACCCAGCGGATCGAGAACAGCAGCTGTCCCAAGCCTGATCCGAAAACACTCTGGCATCTGCGGGCGAGCAGCTCTGCTTCCTCGCTGGCCTTTCCAAAGTCCTGGCTTCTCCTTGTGGACAATTTGCTCCATTTCCCCAGGGCCCCGTTGAGTCTTTTTGCCTTTTTGGTGTTTTTTGGAAGTGCAAAGAGATGAACAGACTTTCAAATATGCACAGAAATACCCCTCCATCACCCCATGCAAATAGTTTGCTCTGTTGCAATAGTTAGTATACATACATATATATACATATACTATACATAAATATATATATTTATTTATAGTGTGTGTTGCAATGCAGTTATTGCAGGAGGGAGACTTTGAGTAGCTGCTAGGTGGTTTTTGCAACCTGCCCACGTACCTTGTGCTTCTGAGGCCACATCATAAGGAAAGGATCCCCAGTTTCCCCTCCTGGATGGCAGGACATGGTGGTGTATGTGATTTGTGCTTTAGAGGGAAAAAAAGATTAAAAATAGAACAGGTGGGCCATGATTCATTTGGAGCCCACACTATCATCTGGAGCCCGTGTTGCTGTTCCCTGTATGTGTTGATGCCAATTTAGCTTTTTTGTTTTATATATAGGGAACTGGGTTTTTTACAGAGCAAGAATTAACAAAAATATATATATAAATAAAATATATATTAAAAAAATGCGCCCAGCACTGTCCTGCCCGCCAGACAATCCTGCTGCTGCCGGGAAAGTGCCTAATAAATAGTAATGAGCTTCCTCGCCGCGACCTCCCTCGCAGCAGCCGGGGGCTCGTGCAAATCAGGCCACTTAATGCAGGAGCCGGAGTGCGGCCTCGCTTCACGCTCCAGTTACTTGGGCGTTTGGAGCCACAGATTAGCTGGGTGGATCTAATTCGAAGCGACGGTGAATTTAATTTGGTGAATTTAATTCGAGTTTCACTTTCGTATTCAGAAAGGGGAGTGGGGGGCAGGGGGAGGAATCTTCTAGGCAGCTGCGGAGCCTTCCGAGAAAATTTGCGGAGACGAGGAGGGAAAGGGAGTGAATGCTGCACGCGATGCCCCACGGCCTGAACCTCCCCTCCTCTCCTTGCGTTCCTAAAAGTGGGGACTGAATACCCGGGAAATCCAGTGGGAGCCGATCCAGGCCGATGCATTTGCCTGTCATCCGCTGCCTTTGGAGGTGGCATCCATAAAGCAGCGCCTGGAGCTGACTGGGCTCCTGTAGGCAAAATCTGGCGTCCCAAATCTATCGAGCGCACAGAGGGAAGTCTTTGCCTGTCTGCTAAAATACATTCTGCGCCACAAACACCATCGCGGTCCATAAGGAGCCGTATTTGGCGTCTAGCGGGTTGATCCCCCCCCTCCACTCTCACCCACTTCCTCTCCTGTCATCTGCGAAATCCTCCCCAGCTCCCTCCTTTCTGCTGGTGAATATAAATTTCCCTGTGTAGGAAGGATCATGTAGTTTTTTTTTCACTCCCATCCATGTGGGCTCCCTATAAGGATATATAGCCAAACGCACGTTCTCTCCAGCTCTGTTATAAAAATAGGACCCTTTGCTTCGAAGGGTGGGAGAACCCCCCACGCAAGCGAATGTATGAAGGGTCCAAGAGGCTCCTCAGCATCACTTCGCTTTTCCAGCTGCATCTTTTCCATTCCGTTCAGCCTTAGAGGGGGGCCAAGGGGCATCGCGGGGACCACGATTTTGGGGAGAAAGTTTTTTTTTTTTTTTTTTTTTTTTTTCCTGTCGCTGCGGGCAGGGAGCTCCCAGCGCTCGCAGCGCCGGCCGGGCTTGCGCGGCCGCGGAGCGGCGCGGAGGCGGCGCGGGCATCCCCGGCGTGGGGGAGGAGGGCCCCGGCCATGTGCGACGTGAGCGACGTGCCGGAGCGCTGCCCACCCGCCTCCTCCTCCTGCCTCCTCCTCCTTGCACCGAGCCTGGAAAAAAAAAAAAAAAAGAGGGAAAAAAAAGCAAGCGGGGGGTGGGAAGCCGCGTTGGCCCCCTCCTTCATCACTTTTTTTTTTTTTTTTTTTACGGTATTTTTAATGTAAGGGGTGTGCGTGGGGGGTGCTGCACGCGGCTCGCCGAGCATCGCGCCGGGGAGGGCTCCGTGTCGCGTCCCCCCGGCCCGGCCCGGCCCGGCGCGGCCCCGCGGGGACACAAAGGCGGCTCCTTTGTCGCCGCTGCAGTGCGGGCGGCGGGCGGCAGGCGGCAGCGCGGCCCCGCCGCCCCCCCGCGCCCCCGCCCCCGGGGCGGGCGGCACCGCAGCCCGGCCCGGCCCGGCCCGGCCCGGCCGCCTAGAAATAGGGCGGCCGCGCCGGGTGCCGGCGCATTGCGAGGCGGCGAGCGGGCAGCGCGGCCTCCCGCGTGCTGCAATCCCCATTTCCCCCTTTTTTTATTATTACTACTCTCTCTTTTTTTTTTTTTTCCTCTTCATCCGCATATTAGCGGCGCTGCTCGCCTTCCGCCTTCTTCTTCTCGTCCTTCTTCTTTTTTCCCCCGCCCCGGGACTTAGCGGCGACACTTTCTTGATTTATTTCCCCCTCCTGCCGGCTTTGTGCCCTGCGAGCCGCGCAAGGAAAGCGCCGGGCGAGGCGGCCCCAGCCGCGGCGACTGCAACAAAAAAGCATCTTTTTTTTCCTCTCCTCTTCCTTTTTATTATTTTTTTCCTCCTTCCCCTCCCTCCTCTCGTTTTTTTCCTCCTCCCCCATCCCTCTCGCCCCGTACAAAGGCAGCAAGGTGGCCTCGCAGCGCAAAAAGAGCTTTGTTTTAAAAATGCCCATGGAGTTGACGCAGAGCCGCATCCAGAAGATCTGGCTGCCCAATGACAACCGGCCGGCCCTGCCCCGACGTTGTGAGTAGGGGATAAACGTGGGGGTCCTGGGGTGCTCTGTATTGCCTGGGGGGGCTGCTGCTTCATTTCCATTATTAAGTATTCCCCTTGGAAAAATAATAGATTTGCATCAGTGGCTTTTTGTTCCCCCCTCGCTCCAGCATCCTCCCTGCCGGTGCCGGGAGCGCTGCGGAAGGCGCCCGGCTCTGCGGATGCCGCCCACCTGCCTCCATCCCTGGCCGGACCAGCGGATGCCGAGCTGCAGAGTTGGGGCCTGACCTCAATTCCTCCCCCGCTGCTGCTTTTCCAGCCCACCCTCGTGCATCCGGGATTAAAGAGGCATGAGGCGGCTTGTTCACCTTGGCCCCGGGTAGTGACTCGGGCTGGGATTTGCTGAGGTGACCGGAGCTTTCCGGTGACTTTGGGAACGGGCCAGCTTGGGGCACCACCAAAATCTCCTGCCAAACTGCTGGCCGGCTCCTGCTCTCCTCAGCCACGCTGCGCTTGGGATGGGATGGGAAGCAGGTGGAAGGGAGCCAGACGGCACAAAAAATAAAGTGCAGGCAGCATCCTGGTCTTGTAAACCAACCTCTGTGCTTAAAAATAAATAGAGGCAAATGCTTGGATTATCCAGGTGTTACCGAAATACAAATTGTGAATCCCAACACGACTGTAAAGCCCAAGAGCCGGTGCTTTTAACTCGCCCAGCACCCAAACTGACAGGCTGCCAGTTGTGCAGCTCCAGACAGTTCTCCCTATAAAGCATCGCAGGAATCCTTGCAGGTTTTTTGGAAATCCTAGATTCCAGATTGCCATCTGGAAATGGATGGAAGCTGCTTGGGCAGTTCGAATCACTCTTTCCAGTGCTCTTATTTAACAGGCAACTGTGTTTTAAAAGTCACTTAGGACCTTTGCTTCCCTGGGCGAGAAAAGTTTCCACCTTGAGGAGGGGGGAAATTTAAAAATAATAATTAAAAAATAGATCCTGGCTGTTGGCTCCATTAAGGTGCCAGCGTGCGAGATGTACCGCGGTTGTCACCCGATGGCCGTGGGTGACATGGGCAGCCAGAGCTCTGCGCTGATCCCGCGTGGATGCGCAGCATGAGCCGCATCGGAAAGGGCTGAACATCTGGGCTGCCCCAGGGCTCTGCTTTCAGCGGGGTATGATGTCTCCTGGCTGGGGGAGCTGCCGTAATGCTTTGCAGCTGTATCTGTTTGATCTGATTTTTACTTATTTATTTATTTTTTCCTGGACCATGCTGCGTAGAGACAGTTTTGAAAGGAATCCCTCACGAGCGTAGCCCTTACTGCTGTTTTTTAGCTACTTTATCCGCCTGGTTCTTGACCACGGGGTCACTTAGGGGAGAACTCCCCCTTGCAAGAGAGACTGTCATGGCTTAACCTATAGAGCCCCGGGGGGTGGTTAATACCCTCGCGTGGCTCCTAATTAATTCCTGTGGGGTGGAATGAGTTGTGTGGGGCCTCATTTATTGCCATCCTGTATCGTCGTGCCGTCAGCGTTTTCAGTTCTCTAAAATTTGGAGCAGGTTTCCCGGAGCTGATCTTAACTAGCGGCTACGAGATGTCACGGTGGCACCGCGGTGGCAGCGAGCGCACGACGGGGATGCCATGTGGAGCCTTGAGCCGGGTGCCATCGGATGCCGTCGTCCAGGCTTTTAGCCGGCGGTCCATTGAATTCCCGCCGGGCTGCACGTCGCTCACGTAGGGGCCGCGAAGTCGAGTTGTTTTATGGGCAGAGCCCTTCTCTGGGACGAGGGGAGGGGGCTGGCGCCGTAGGAGGGATGGTGCTGGAGGAAAAGTTCCGGCTGCCTCTTGCGCTCCGAATTGGCTAGGAAAAGACTAAGATTATTGCAGGACTCATCCTAACGCATCCTTCAAGTGAATGGTAAAAATGATGAGAGTGAGGAAGCGCACGCTTTACCTAACTTGGCTTTTCTAGAGGCAAATTTGCTCCTCTTTTCTCTCCATGCTGCGCAGATCCGGAGCAGCATGCACATCTTTCCGCAGCTAGGAATGATGAGCTGCTCCTGGCCGCGTCTTTGGAGCATCCTCCCTGACCTTGCCCTGCGCGGACAGATGTCAGTGACGGGGAATGAATGTGCATTGAAATCCTGGAATCCCTTCCAAAGGATGGGATGAATCGGGGCTTTGTGCAGCGCTCGGAGCCGAGCGCCGGCTCCTGTTTCATCCCTGCTGCGAGGTTTGCAGGAGCGCGGCGGCGGGGAGCAGGCGGACGCGGTTTTGGGTGCGGGTGGCTCGTCTTGCCCGGGAGCCCTTCCCTGCTCCGACGCTCCTCAGCACAAATCCGGGAACTTTTCTCTGTGTACTGGCAGCTGGGGCAGGAGTTTTTTGTCCTCTGTGCAGCTATTCCTCCCTTTTTTATACATATTTTTCCTTCTTTCTTCCTTATTTAATACTTCATGGTTCTGTGGTGCAGAAAAGACTGGTAGCTGGTGTTGGTTGAGGATGGGAGCAACGGTCCAGCCTACGCAGGGAGGAGGAGAATTTTCTCTCCGGGGGTGTCACAATCCTCGTGGCATCCTGGCATGCAGAATAGATGCTTGTCCCCAAAGTCAGTGGGAGCTTCCCTGGGCTTTTGGGGACTTTTTTGAGGAATGCTTGATATTTAATGCACGAAACAACGAAGCTTCATTCGTTCGTTTTCTCATCTCTTGCCTGCCAAGGAACAGCGGACGAGTGGCTTTATCGTGGACCCTGTTGCCCTAACTCCTTGTAGCCCAAGTTTGGCTTCTCCGGTTGCTGCTGGCATCCTCCCTTAGGAGAGAGGGAAGTTCCTTGTCCTCATGGGCTTGGCAAAGTCTCTTTGCCCTCTGTTCCTTCCACAGCGGTTTTGGGGGTCTTGGGGCTGGCTGGAGCCGTGGCCGGGTGAGAAGCACCCGGGAAGGATTCCCAACACGTGGCACCGGCAGCATGGAGGGTGTTTCTCTAATCCAAATACCATCAGATGTCATTAAGATCTGTCACATCTGAAGCACTTGGCGCCCGCTTCCCAGCAACGTGACAGTTCTGGCTCCGCTGCTGAGAATATCCCGGGATACAGGAACTGGGCAGGGGAGTGGGGTAGGAAAATTCCCGGATTGATCCGTTTGGCAATTTTCTTTGAACTGAAGGACTGAATTCATTTCCTAAAGGATTTTTTGGGGGTAGCAGTGATTTGCCTGGGCAACCTGGAAACAAATTTGTTTGCTTTTTGGCTGTGCAACTGGGTCAAACAGGAGTGGAGTTTCTCTTTAACTTGCCATGTCATCATTGAACTGATGGCTCTGTGTGTGTATGTGTGTGTGTATATACACACACATATTTTTTATATATATATATATATACACACACATATATATATATAATTTATTTATTTTCTCCCAGCTATTTGTTACAGGATCCTCTTTAATCTAGAGGCAGGGCCAGGGTGGGTGGGGGTGGAAAAAAGCTTAAATCAGATTTAGACAAAAAAAAAAAAGATAAGTTGGTTTTATGTACCTACTTTTAAAAGTTCATGGTTCTGCAGCTCACTAATGGTGTTGTGGACCTGTATGTCCTCAGAAAAGTGGTTGGTTGCATTTGCTTATGCATTAGCTTGAGAGCTAGGAAAGGTTTTTGAAAATTGTTCCCTGAGGATTAAGTTCTCAACTTTACAAAGGGCAATGCAGGCCTTATCTTTTTTATTTTATTTTTTTAATTGAAATTGGCTAAACTGTGTGAACAAGAGGTTGCATTGGCCTTGATTTTTTTTCAAATGGAGAAACTGAGGTGCAGTGGTTCTTCAAAGACAGTTGGGTTCTTACCCATGTTTCAGCTATCAGAGAGTCCTCCTTTTGCCTTAGCTTCCAGTCTGTGACTTCCACGGCTGGCCTAAGTGGCCCCAGGATCAATGTGATTTAGTGCCTCGATGCTAAGTGGCCACAGAGCTGATGATTGTCATCCATCCCTGTTGCGACACGTTCATTCAGCTACTACCGTTGCAAAAATGAGTTGGTGGGTTCACCCGCCTGGTTGTGATGCACATGAGCAGCGCTTGTTTTTTCCCCAGCTTTCCCACTTGGATCAACAGCAAGTGCTTTGCAGGATTGATGCAAGATGAACTGGTGGATTGGTGGCCATTCGTGTTGTTTTCTCCTCTTTCTCATAGCCTGTGGGCCGCAGCTTGCCAACTCGCCCACCGTGATAGTGATGGTTGGCCTCCCAGCCCGTGGGAAGACCTACATCTCCAAGAAGCTGACTCGCTACCTCAACTGGATTGGTGTCCCCACGAAAGGTGAGGCCTTTGGAGCAGCCAGGGGGCAGTTTTACAAAGCTCATGCTGGCCAGGTGTCCATGTCCTCATGTCCCACCTGCTGCAGCAGATGTTTCTTTTCCACATGGAGACCAAGGGCTGGCCTTTCTCTCCAAGAATGTCTCTGCTTGGCCTGTGGCTGGAAAGCTTCGTCCACAGGTGACGTCGTGGCTGAAAATTGTGCTATTCAGACCTCCATGCCTGGAGGGCGCTTCCCCAAGTCATTGCTCTAGGCTGTGGCTTGCAGGATTGGCATTCCCCATGCAGGCCAAGGCAAGGTGGGGACTCCCAGCTGCTCCCATGATGGGGAATGGGCTGGGCCAGGATCTTGGCTTTGACAGTCTCTGCCTTTTCTGTGCAGTTTTCAACGTGGGCGAGTATCGCCGCGAAGCCGTGAAGCATTACAGCTCCTATGACTTCTTCCGCCCCGACAACGAGGAGGCCATGAAAGTGAGGAGGTAAGTGCAGGTCCAGTGACTGCCCAGGGACTGAATGGGTGGTGAAGGCCAGGGCCGGCAGTGGGTTTTCCCCAAAGACGTACTGGATGGAAAGGCTGGGGCTGAGATCTCCTTGGCTGTCCGCATGCCAGTGGCCGGGAGCATCTCGGAGGGTATTGGGAACATCATGCAGATGTTGCCTCTTCTTGCAGGCAATGCGCCCTAGCTGCCTTGCGGGACGTCAAGCTGTACCTGACAGAGGAGGCCGGCCAGATTGCGGTGAGTTTGAGGAAATGCTTTTTATAAAACATCTGCTGATCCTCCTAGATGTAGACTGAGGAAGGGCTTGGGGGAAAGCCCAGCGTTCTTGGTGCTAACCCAAATATATGTGTTCCTAAAGGTTTTTGATGCCACCAATACAACACGGGAGAGGCGTGGGATGATCTTGAACTTTGCCAAAGAAAATGGATTCAAGGTTGGTACCAACAGGCTGCTGCCAATATTGCAGAGTTCCCATTAGTGTATTGGTGCCCTCTTCTCAGTAACGTGATGCCTTCATGATGCTCCTGTGCAAGAGAGTTCTGTTTCCCTTTTGGGCTGAACACAGATGTAAAATGCTTCCCTTGTTCAAGACCCAAAGCCCCAGAGAAGGAAAGGGAAGGGAGTGGGATGGTGGGAGAGCTCTATGGGTCGAGCCACGAAGTGGGTGGTTTGAGCAAGGAGCTGCCTGAATGCTGAAAACCTTATTTCTGGCCTTCAGGTGGGTTTTGCTCTGCTTTGCAGGTGTTCTTCATTGAGTCTGTCTGCAATGATCCCACTGTAGTAGCTACCAATGTCATGGTAAGTGTGGAAACATTATTATTATTCACCTTATATATGTATATATATATATTTAATGTATTTTAAAAAAACACACCAAAACTAGTCAGTTGAAGGCTAGGAGGCTTTTATCTTTTTATGATTTACTTGGTCTGGAATGAAAAAAAGAGCTCATCTCCCTCAACCTCAGGGCCACCTAGACATTGTGAATTCAAAAGCCTGAACCTTTCCCCAGGACCCTTCTGTGCTCTCTGTTAAGTTACATGTTGACATGTAGCTTAACATCAAGGAAAGAAATGCATACCCTTGGCTTCAGTGATCACAAAGACCTAGTTTTTGGAAGCAACAAGTGTGGTTAGGGGGTTTAAGTCCCATTGGGGAGTGGTCAGTCTTAGTGTCTTCAGCCACATGGTGTTTGAAAATTATTTGGGGTCTGCCTGGAGAAGAACAGCAGCCAGGCTTTGAAATTTCTTGCCACTAGCTAAAAATTCGTCTGGGAAAGCAACATAAAACCTTGCTTTGCAGACTCCTTTGGGAGATGCTGAATCTCTGATCTCCTACCATCAGGAATGCCCCTTTGCCTGGTACACTTGGCTAGGGCAGATAGAAGCTGATTGTTCTACTTAGTTATAACTAACCTTAATGAAAGTCCTTTGCTCTACTGGGCCTTATGAGCTAGCCTTATCTCCGGTTGCATGTCTGAACTTTGAGATTTGCTCAGTTTTGATGTATCTTTCCCCTGCTTTCTCTGAAATGACCTGAAGGTGGATTTTTGCAGGATTCAATCCCTTTCTTTGAGAGAAACTAGTGCTTAAAGGGGGAGAGAATGAACTACTACCTGTGTGTAGGCTTCTGCTTCCCAGGGTGCTGGAACCAAAAGATGTTTTTGGTCCTGGGAACAGTGCAGAAAGTATCCTTGTAGGCCTGGGGCAGTGCTGCCCACATCACTTGGTTGTGTTATCCCACTGCTGTTTAGATTGCTTATGAAGTTGCAAATGTGTAATGCTGCTGCTCCACCCCAAATCTTGAGCAAAAACAACCTCTTGAAGTAGTTGAGGCAGAGCTTTGTCCTGGATTCTGGGTGTTCTTGATGCTCATTTCTAGTATAGTTATCTTAAAGTGAATCATCTGCAGAAAGAGGTCAAATGCAGTTGCCCTGCTATTTTAGATGGGGAACTGAGGCACAGCCAGGCTGCAGCGACTTGCACCAGGTTTGCTCATCTTGTGCTTAGCTTTGTGCTTCCTTATTCATCTTGCTACAAGTGATGTAAAGAGGCTTAGTGGGTAGCTGTGGCTTGGCACAACTTTGAAACCTGATATTTGCATAGCAGAATTGTTGCGAGCCGCAGACAGAGTGTTTTGGAAGTCTTCCTAATGTCTCCTTTTGGTGTGTTTTCTCCCCTGCTGCAGGAAGTGAAGTTGTCCAGCCCAGATTACCGGGATTGTAATTCGACCGATGCCATGGAAGACTTTATGAAGAGAATCAATTGTTACCAGGCCAGCTACCAGCCACTTGACCCAGATGACTATGATCGGTAAGAAACTTTGCTGACTTCCAAACAGGCTGCTTTTGAGGGGCTTTTGTCTCCCAAGAAAGCAGCAGTGAAGTATGGAGCTACATCTAATTCCTGTTCAAATACGTGACTATGCTAGACTAATGTCTGAGCCAAATCTCAGTCTAAACTCAGGCGTCTTTCTCCAAAACTTGAAAACCCTATACTGTTTTCCCTAGCCCTATGTCAGGGAGCCAGGCATCCAAATCTTCCCAGGGTCTTCTGGGCTGAAAAATGATGGTTCTGACTAGTGTGCCCTGTGCGGATGATCCTGATCCTTCTCAGGAGATGCTGCCTCATCCTGGGTTGGAAGTACCTCCATACTAGACTTATTTCATTGCCTTTACTGCTGCAAGAAGAAATGGCATTTGCAGTGGTGTTATTTAACCCTCCACGAATTACCACTACCTTTGGCTTCCAAATTAAAGTAGTCTACAGGAAATCCTTTGAGTTGGATAATGATATCAACTGATATCTCACAAGGCTGTTTCCCCGATTATGGTGTTTCCTTCTTTCTGCTTTCTCCTTTCTTGTCTCCCTAACTCTTGCTGTGCTTTCCCTAGGGAACTTTCTCTCATCAAAGTCATCGATGTTGGCCGGCGGTTCCTGGTCAACAGGGTTCAGGATCATATCCAGAGCAGGATCGTTTACTACCTAATGAACATCCATGTCCAGCCCCGCACCATTTATCTATGTCGGCATGGTGAGAGCGAGTTCAACCTCAAGGGGAAGATTGGAGGTGACTCAGGGCTCTCTAACAGGGGTAAAAAGGTAAGGAGAAAGGGACTAGTTCCTTGTGGGTTTAAGAGAGATTTGGTTGCAGGAGATGCTGTGCTTTGGGCTAAGGGCATCTTTGATGCCATCTGGGATTTTCAGAAGGTTGTCTATAGGACTGGCTAAATTTGGGCTTGAGCTTGGTCTCCGATTGAGACTTTCCAGCCATTCACATGGATTTTTATGCCTGCATGTAGCTGAGGTTAACAGAGTTTGGGCCACAGATCTCTCTAGGAGGGAAGAGCGGTTGTATCTTCAGTGCTTGGGTTTAGCCCCAGACATTGGTTCAGATCTAGTACAGGCAGGGTAAATGTGTTGTAGCTCTGTTGCGTGCCTGCTGAGGACTGCCACGACTTTCCAGTAGGGCTAGTTAGCTCAAATGATGCTCTCAGACTGCTCACAAATCAGTTTTTCAAGGAGATGGGAGAGGGACCTGCTCTGGGAAGGAGGACTGATTATTATGGATTCCCATAACATTTTGATAAATAAAGTGTCAAAGATGGAGTCACTTGAGCTGTGACTATTATCAAATACTACAGGATACATCAAATTAGCTCTGTTTATGGCAAATAAGCAAAGCTGTGGTTAGAGGAGGTCTAAGATCTCCCGTGTCAGCACAGGAGAGTCCAAGTTGTGGTGCTATTTCTTGGTTCTGGTGCAGTAGCTTGAAGGCATGAGGTGACCATCTCTGCCATTCTCTGTGATCTCTTACCCTGGTGGTCACTCCTTACAAATCTTGGCTGCTATGGAAATCTGCATTTTTTTTTTTGTCTGGCTGACCAGGGCCTCATCACAACTTTCATGGATACTCAGCCCTCACTTTACATCCCTCTGCTTGTCATGATCTTCAAAACTGCCTCAGTCTATGTTAACAGTAAGTTAGGCTCATACAAGCAGCATATTTTGTTGGAAGATCAGCTTCTCATCAGTCTATTACTTATCAGCCTGTTCAGCCAGGTGTTGCTCCAGTACCACTGGAACAACTGTGCCTCCCACTGCTTCTGGGAAATGCAGCATCAGGGCTTGCTCCCAAATCAAGGAATTTATTCCTGACCCAATCAACCCAAATTCGTGCTGAACTCAGCCCATAGTGCAGATACATTAAGCCCAAATGACAGGAGATAGTGAGAAAATTTGTGGCCCTTGGGGATCCGTTTGTGTGAGGCTGCAGTGCACCTTGCCGTATGAGGACAGTACACTTGGGAAGTGCAGAGGTCTTGGAAAAGGAGCTGGAGAAGGAAACATTTGCTGGGAAGGAGGGAGGAAGGCCCAGTGGGAAGCTCTGGATTGAGAATCAACCTCTTCTTTGTGTCCTACAGTTTGCATTGGCACTGAACAAGTTTGTTGAAGAACAGAACCTAAAGGACCTCAAAGTCTGGACCAGCCAACTAAAGAGGACAATACAGACAGCAGAAGCTCTCCAGCTGCCCTACGAGCAGTGGAAGGCGCTCAATGAAATAGATGCTGTAAGCACCTTTGATTGCAGTAGGAACAGATATATCTTGCAAATTGGGGTGTGGCAAAATGAGTGACAGCACTTCATTTTTGCCTAAATCTCACCACTTGGGGAGAGGTTAGGGAAGGGGAATGCTTTCTTCTCTAGTACCTGCAATTTGGCTTCTGATCTTAGCTCTACCGCATGCAGATGCTCCAAGGTTTTGGCTGTAATGATTTCTGCTTGGCACTGCTCTATTGCTGAACACTGAGAGGATTAAAGGCAATTTGCCTTGTAGAAGGGTTCAGTGCTGGGTGGGTCAGCAACAGTTGATCTGAAGGTGGTCAGTAACCTCCCAGATGTCCTATTCCGGCAGGGTGTTTGCGAAGAAATGACGTATGAAGAAATCAAGGAGCAGCATCCAGAGGAATTTGTTTTACGTGATCAGGATAAATACTATTACCGCTATCCTTCCGGAGAGGTAGGTCTGCAAGGAGACATTTTGAAACATGCCTTTAACTTAAAACATGGCCTTCTTGTTTTCGTCCTGTCCCCTACAGCCAGATGATGGGGAGCAGAGGGAGAAAGAGGTGCTCTGAGAAATTAGAGTCAAAAATAGTCAGGGCTTCCATTTGCCTTTTTCTTTGAGTTCATGTGAGGTTGTGGGAGGGGAAGACCTCATTAAGAAATGCACCACTCAACAAACCACCCCATGGACTTCATAAAAAGATCAGTTGGAAGGGTCCTCTGGAGGTTTCTAGTTCACTGAAATTGCTGTGTTGCCTCAGATTATGTTTTCTTTCATTCCAAATGAGTGATTTTTAGCCCTGCTCTCTCAGTCATTTGTTGAAGGTCGATTGAGATATCTCCATTTGTTCCTGACAAGAGAAATGTGGTCTGCTTTGGGGTGTGAATTAGTGAGGCGTTAACTAGCAGTTCTGAGTGATACCTTAGGTTATGTATTGGTTTTTTATGACTAAATTAAAAGCTGTAGAGATATTTAGGAAAAATTAATGTTTGGAGGCATGCTAGTGACAGTGTGCTGAACAGGAGAAAGTCTGGGGATGTCTGACACTGACTTCGGGCATCTATGGTTTTTATCTCTGAAGCCTTAGTGCAGTTGTTACCTACCTTGAGAGACTCTTTGGGACTGTGGCCTAGACATGAATAGCTTATTTCTCCTCTGACTGAAGAAATAGCTACATACCAGAGTGGCCCAAAATCAAGGCTCTGAATTCTGTTCATTTTTAGCAGTAATTACATTGGTTTAGTTTAGTCAGAAGGATGAAATTGATAGGTTTTAGGACAACAAGCATGGTTTCTTGTAAAAAGAAATCTCACTTTCCTGTTTTTTTGTTTGTTTTTGTTCGTCTCCCTCTCTCAGTCCTACCAAGATCTAGTGCAGCGACTAGAGCCAGTCATCATGGAGCTGGAGAGACAAGAGAACGTCCTTGTGGTCTGTCACCAGGCTGTCATGCGCTGTCTCTTAGCTTACTTCCTCGACAAGAGTGCAGGTGAGCTCCCTTTAGCCAAGCAGGAGGATGGTCCCATTGGTGGGAAGGTGGCAGAGCTTGGAGGATGCTCTGCTTGGAGGATGCACAAGGCCTAGAGCTTGCATCTCTTCTTGACATGGGGTAGCCACAGGTGCTGAGGAGGAAGGGGTCTGAGCCTTCCGTTGGAGAGTGGATGGGATAACCCACCTGCTTTGGTTTTTCTGCAGATGAAATGCCTTACCTGAAATGTCCCCTTCATACAGTGTTGAAGCTGACCCCGGTAGCTTATGGTAAGTGGGCATTTCCCCTTGATATGTTGGGGTACTTGACTTGCACCTCATATCTGAATCTAGGCCGTCTCTGGGAGATGGACAAGTGTCTGGGTTTGAGCATCTCGTAGCATCTGGTGACAGCGGAGTTGCTAATGCCCCTTCTGTCTCCATGTGCTCCCTTCTGCAGGCTGCCGGGTGGAGTCCATCTCTCTGAACGTTGAAGCTGTGAACACCCACAGGGAACGGTCAGAGGTGAGTGTTGCTCTTCCTCAAAGACGTGTCTTGGTCGGCCTTATTTCTCCTAAGGTCACATGGCAGTGAGGACTCCTTGGGGGTGGCTTTGGGAGGGAACTACTTAGCTAGATGATTAGAAGTGCTGCTGGAGAACTGGAGCATCAGATGGGCTTTCATCCCTGAAAGGTGCAGCTGATAAAGTATTTTTTGGGGAAAAGGATGGATGCATGTGCCTTCCAGGTGTGTTGTTCAGATTAAACCTGGCCCATGTCCCATGGAAAGGTTTTTGACTTGACAGTCAAAGGGCTGTTCAGTCATCCGCTCTTCCAAGTGGGCTTGGAGCCATGGATGGAGAAGGTGACTTCTCTGAGATCTCCCAGCAGACTAGTAGTGTCCAGGACCAACAGCCCACTGAAGTATTTGTCTTCTCATTTATTTTTGTTTATTTTTTTCTCTCAACCACGGTTTTGCATGGTTCCCTCAGTGCCATCCTGCAGGCTGAAGGATCCTGTTGGAAGGAGACTCCTTGTGCTTGCATGGCACTGAGGAAGGGGACAAGACCCCCAGTAATGCACGGTCCATGACCTGTGTGTGACTGCCACAAGCTCTGAGGGCTACAGCAGGGGACACTGGCATGGTGGTTGGGCTGAGAGGCCACCAATGACATAGAGCTGTAGGAAGGGTGTTGGGAGCTGAGGGAAGGCACGTGGTTCTGGGCCTGCCTTGGCAGGGCTGGTATCCCTCAGGCTGAGATGCAGCAGGGACAAGATGCTGTGCCCTTGCTGGCTTTTGTGTGGTAGTGATGTGTGCCCAGCTGGGTGGTGGATGGTCAGACCTGTCCCCATTTTGGGGCAACTTCTTTTCTTTGCTTGCCCACCTCAGTGGGCAGTAGCATCTCAGTTGCTTCTCCTTCCCCATGGAGGAAGCCAATCCTTCCTCTCATTGTTTGGGCCATCGACTCCTACCTTCCCTGACAGAGCTCAGGGAGACAGGAGACCCACGTGGCGCGGTTAGGATGGAGCTAGACACGTGCAAAGCGCTTTGGTTCCTCTGCTTGGCTTTGAAAGCACTGCTCCTCCAACGCTTGAGTTCGTGATACCGACCCTGGCTGCTCTGTCTGACTTCCCAAGTCCTTCTTGCTAGCCTGGGCTGGCTCATCTCTCCTGTTCTTGCTTTCACACATCTCCCCAGGTCAGAGGGAACAGCTTGGAGGAGGAGACCAATGGGCACCTCTTGCTCTAGTCTCTCTGTCATGCTAAGTCACAGCCTTTTACTATTATGACTTTTTTAAGTAACTTTTTTTGTGAGCAGAGGTTCAAGAGAGAAAATCCATCCATCTCATTCTGAGTTCAGGGCCTTTTTTTTTTCCCCCTCCCTTTCTTGGGAAATCATGCTGCATCCTTGAACTTTCTCATCATTATTTTTTTTTCGGTGTCCAGAGCCATTCAATGCATCCAAGTTGCCCTTTGCACGTCGACAGTGATTGTGGGGGAAAAGTAGAAACTGCTTTAAAGAGAAAACAACCAAAAAAAAAAACTGCTTAATTTTTTTTTTCCTTTAACTGTCGCCTTCTTCCCTTTATTTTTTATTTATTTATTTTTTTCTTTGTCTCACTCTAATTTAGGAAGCAAAGAAGGGACCTAACCCGCTCATGAGACGTAATAGCGTTACCCCTCTAGCAAGCCCAGAGCCCACCAAAAAACCTCGCATCAACAGCTTTGAGGAGCATGTGGCTGTTTCTTCCGCCCTGCCAGGCTGTGTTCCTCAGGAAGTGTCCACGCAGATGCCGGGACAAGTTAGTTGAACTATTTTTTTTTTTTTTCCCCGTTGTTCTTGTCGTTTATTGTTTGTCGTCTTCCTCCTGTCGCTCCTGAATCTGGGGAACGGCTTTTACTTTGTCTCCATCTGTGCTGCTGCTCTTCTGAGATGCATCAATCGTAGTGGCTCCTGTGGCTGCTGTGTCCCCTGCTGGGTTGGCTTCAGGAGCACCGAGTGAATTGGCGCTGTTGATCCTCTCTTGGGTTTGGAACGCGTCGCATAGCCCCGAAGCTCTGGGCTGAATTGACTGCATTGATTTGAAAGGTGTCTCTGCATCCCTGTCTGACGCTTGGAGTGCCAGTCCCTGGGGAAATTCTCCCCTGGAGCAGGCAGGACTAAAGGTTTTGCCCTGGCTCTTCTCCAACCCCAGTTATAGGTATTGCAAAAGAGTAGATATTCTTGCACTTAGCTGAAGAAGGAGCTGCCAGGACCCATCTTTGCTTGGACGTCTCTGCTCCTTGCTGGAGCACTAGGCAAAATGAACCAAAAAAGCAAGCAGCAGCTCTCTTTGCTAGCGCTGGGCACGGTCACCTGTCACCTCCTGTGGCCCCAGGTGCAGCCTCCGTGGGCAATTGGGCCAAATGACTGGCTGTGCATTTGCCAGGCAGCCTTATGGCAGCCGGCTGCTCCTTGCAGGGTCTGCTTGTGCGTCCTCTCCTCTTCTGACCATATTTGAAGAGATGTGGCCCCAAACTTTTACTTGGTGCCCATTTCTCCAGGAAGAAGACACCCTTCCCTTTCCTAGCTGAGAAGCTGGGGCAATACCTCTAAAGGTCTTCTGAGCAGCTTTAGCAATTTAGGAGTCCCATTGCTATGCTGCCCTTCCCACTAGCTGCTAGTTGGATCTTGCTGTGTCACCTGTCTCTTCAAGTGTCTATGTTGTCTGGTGTCTTCTTGCCCCCTCCTTGGCCAGGCCCCTGGGCAACTTAGGAAGGATGCTGCACTCATTAGAGCTCCTCCAACCTGGTTGAGCATTGCCCACTCTGCTTGGTGGCAGTCTTACGTTAACATTTCCATCCTGGCAAGCACTAAACGGGGCAGCGTGTTGGTCTCTTGGCTTTGGGGTGTTCTGCTTGGGCTGGTGGAGTCTTCTAACTAACCCTCCACTGGCTTAGGTTTTGGAAGTGCTCTTTGCTCGGGTGCCCCACGTGGACATCAAATGTCCTTTGCCCGTGCTCATGCTGCGTTACTGACACCTCTCTTTCCATTCTCTCTGTCTCTTTACAGCCTTTTCTAGGGAAGGCATGCCTGTAAGTACCTCCTTGCGTCTTATTCCCCTCTTGCCCGCTTTCCTTATCTCTTGCCATCCCACTGGTTATTTTGTTGTGGCTGTGAAATTTGAGTTAATGCAGCTGTGTGCGAGACTGGAATTTGGATATGCGTTAGGAAAGGTGAAGATCAGGCTATGGCTGTTGCTTTGGCCAACCTCTGTGTCCCAACTTGAAAAAAATATCCCAGTTATGTTGGGAAATTGAGCCAATTATCTGACCTCTCTCAATGCTGTCTAAATTTTCTGCCTTCTCCCTTAGCATCCAATGCATGGGAGATGCTAGAAGATTTTGATTGAGTTATCTCCTTTGCACAACACTTCGTATATGTGAGGGACCCAGGTGGTCTGTCCTTCCTGTGGGCTCCTAGTTGTATATATGAGTGACTGCACCGGAGATTTTCTTTTATTTGCCTTTATTTCAACACCTGTCAGATTTTTATTTCCTACATTAGAGCAAGAGTTCATTTTTGCAGTTGAGCTGACCTTGGGTCCTTGCATCTGTAGTTCCCCAAAACCAGGTTTGGGCACACTGGATGCCAGGATGTTGTCCTTCTCTAGCTCTAGCCAGGAGGCAAGAAGCTTTGAGCATTTAATGCACAAGTTAGATGTGGTCAAGGCTTCAGCAGGTTGGATCAGTGTTGTTAAATCCTTAGGAGAACAGGGACAGGACAGATGGATACATTTGGAGCCTTCTGACTTTATTCATGCTACATCATTAAGCTGAGATAGCAGCAGTCTTTGACATACTCAAATGTCTTCTCAAAGGTCAAGGAGATTTTCTTTTTTTCTGATTTAATCACAGATTGTGAGCAAAGCTAATAGGCACTGGCTGCTTGTCAGCAGTCTGCTGGGTTTGAGCTGAGGATGAGACAGTGCCTGGGGGTCAGTTTGCCCTCCACAGACCAGTTTGCATCAGCCAACGTGCATGACTGTCCTGTTACATCTTGTGGGCAGAGGACTGGGAGGTCTGCTGTTAACCAGCTGGACCATAATTTAACCCTGCTTTCATGTATCAGCTAACGAGCCTCGTGTTTCTTCCCTTTTTGGAGTAAATGATGTGGGGGAAAAGAGTTAGAAATATCAGACTGGGTTTTGCTCATAGATGCCCTAGGGAAGAGCAACCTGCTGCTAAGAGGCAACTGCAGAAGTTGAGTTGCTCAGCATGCCTGCTGTCCTCCTTGTGCTGCTGATAGGTGCCAGAACCCATGTTGAAGTGTTCAGTCTTCTCGGGTTCCTTGAAGGTGTTGTGTCATTATCTTCCACTCTGTTTTGATGGGGCACTGAAAGCGCTCTCGGAGTTTCCAGCCTTTGGGATGTATTTGCATCACAGTTGGGCAGAGGAAGAGCTGCTGGAGCAGGTGGTGATGACTCCATATCCCTGGTGTGGGACTGGAGGGGCAAGCTTAAAAATGCAACTCTTGGGGCCCTGCCTCCACCCGCCTAGCCCTGGGTTTAGAGGCAGCTTTGGAGGGAGCCAAGAAGGCTCCAAGCAAAGGGAGTCAGAAGTGGCCTCCCTTTCCAGTTTGCACCTCTGGCAGCACGAAGCTGCCCTGGAGGTTTCAGCCGTGTTACACTGACCTGGCAGCAGAACCCTGCAGAGCCCGGGGACACCCAAAAGTCCTCCTGGCTGTAGGCTCAGGACCCTGGGGAGATGGTGGCTGAGCCTGGCCAGGCTGTGGCATCAACTGTTATGATGGTGCCTCTTCTTTGGGCTTGCTCCACAATCCAAAGCGCTTTTATTTATTTGTTTGTTTATTTTTACAATGATCCAATTTACAGTTTCTCCTCCTCCCCCCTCTTCCCCTTTTTCTCCCCTTCGCTTTCCATGCTTAAAGACGACCCGTTTGTCACTTTCTCAAAGTTTTCTCTTTGCTAATATTTCCAAGGTAAATGGCTGTGGTGCATGTGGCTTTCCTAATCCTGACTCTGTCTCTGTAAATAACGCAGAGGGAGCAGCTCAGCCTTGTAGTCTATGTTGTGGGTCCAGCTGCCCATTCCTGTTGCTTGTAAGAGGCAATTTACATAGCTTAAAAAATATATATAGTGTTGAGAAACCTTCCTAGCCCGTTTTCCACCCCTGCTTTCCTGTAGCTTTGTTAAACTGGGAGATGTCCTTGTTATGACGACTCCTCGGTCTTCTCATGTTGTGGATGCATCCCCTTCTGACTGCTACTTTCTGTGGTGGTGCCTGCTTGCTTTTTAGCTCTCTGTCTCTGCCTCTCTTTTTTTTGTGTGTGGGTTTTGGGGCTTGCAGCTTTGCCATGCATTAGTGAATGTCCTGTTTGGGTGCCCTGATGCTGTGGGAACTTGTTGCAGAGGGGTGTGGGTCTCCTTGGAGAGGAGGGTTTTCCATGCAGCTGCGGGGTCACCAAAGGGTGTCACCAAGGAGATGGTCAAGGATGGTGACCTCTTCCGTGGCACAGCTGAGAACTTGTTTTTTAGCTGAGTTTTCAGGGATTTTGAAATGTGTTGAATCCCTAACCTTTAGTTAAGCACAGCTGGTGCATAGGGAGCCAGCCAAGGAGGTCCCCAACACCTCCTTGGCCACACTCTCCATCCTTCTCCTCCAGTGGATGGTGTCCTCTCCCTCCATGGCCGATGCTTTTGTAGTGCCCTGTGTCGTGGCTTTCCGTCCCCTCTCTTTATCCACACGCGGAAGGATGCGTCTGGGGGTCCCTGTGGCCCCCGCACGATGCTCAGCCCGGCTCTCTTGTCTCTTCCTCGCAGAACATGAACAACTCGCAGAAGCTGTCGTGATGTGGTCCCGAGCCCAGCAGCGACGCCGGCTCCCATCCCATCGTCATTTCTGCAGCTTGCTTGTAACCTGCTCTTCCTCAGCCACGGTTGCTTCCACCCCCAAAACTCGGTCACCAGCAAGCGGGGCCACTGAGCGACGGGAGGAGGAGGAGGATGCTCCAGGGCCGAAGGCGGATTCATCACCTGAGGCCGGGGCTTGGCGCCGCTCTCCTCTCCAGCGCGCTGTCATAGCAAGCTGTAAAGTGCTTCTCGTGCACGGGAGGTTTCCAGTTTAAATTTTCATGCGTAGGCATTTTTTTTTCCTTTTTCTCCTTTTGTTCTTTTTGTAGAGATGATTGGTACCGATCCGTCTCATGGTGGAGTTGTATATATGTGAATGATGCAGGGTTAGCTGATGGGGCTAGGGAGACAAAGGGGCTTCTAATTTTCTTTTTTATCATTATTATTGGTGTTATTATTGTTGTTGCTGTAATTATTATTTTCTAAGAAGGCCCCCAAGGCACTCTGCTAGGGTCCTTTCTGCTGCAGCCCGTCACACACACATGTCTGGTCTCACCAGGATGCATGCAATGTGTGCAAGGAGGGCAACAGGCTGTCTCAAGAAGCCCTTCAAAGCAAAAACTGCTGGTTTTAACCAAAAAAAAAAAATCAGAAGTTCAGGGGTCTTTGGAGCTCCACAGGCCAGGCTGAGCTGGGTGCGTGCCGCAGATGTGCGGGTCTCTCAGAGGCAACCAGAGGTCTTGCTAGGGTGCAGAATTTCACATGTGGCTACTAAAAGCCACGCCAAGAGACACTTACTTGTCCATGACTTTTTTTTTGATTTAATGTGTGTACACGCACACGCGTGTTTGCGGATATGTGCGCACCTGCAAAGCGCTTGGTTTTTGCACTTTATTTGTGAAAGGAGTGTAACTATTTTGTTTTTTCTTTTCTTGCTTTTTTTATTTCCCCAAGTCTTGCCCTTTTTTGCTGGGGAAGCCTAGCCACTACCTTGATTTTTTGGGGCTGCAAAGCCGAGATGCTGGCAAAGCAGCTGTTGTGGTGGCAGGTGCTGGCTTAGGGACTAGCTGTTGGAATAACCAGCTCCTGGGGGATTTTCCAGGCACGTTCTCAACAGCCCGTCCCAGGCCACAAGACATAGGGTTAAAAATGCCAATTAACCACTACCGTTTTGTGCAAAAGTCTGCGGACGCTGCTTTTTTTCCCCCTTTTTTTAGGGCTTTTTCCCCCCTTTGTGGCAAAGGGGAACCGCAGTGCCTCCTGTACAGATGAAAAAAGTAATATATATATATTTTTTTCCTTTGCATTTATTTTTATTCTTTTCCTCCTTTCTCAATAGCTGCCTTAAAGGCAGACTTCTCTGGGTGTGCTGCGTGTGTTTGACACTTGCCCTTTTGATTTTGGTTCCCCCCTGCCTACTCCCCAAATTTGAGACTGGTTTGTGTTTTGGGAGGACGAGTCCCTTGTCTCCCTGGGCCATTTCCAGGGGAGTTTCTCTTTCTCCTCCTGCCATGAAAAGATAAGGTGGCAAATGTGAGCACGTGATGTCTGGCTGCGCTATGATCAATCCTGTAAACATGTCATTCTGCAGACTTTTTTTTTTTTTTTCCCCATGTGAGTGTATGTGTATATGTATTTTATTTATTTATATATATATATATACACACACACACAAAGCTGCCACCACCAACAAAAAGAAAAAAAGTAATGACACAAAAAGTCATTTCTTTCTCTGGGAATTATCTAAGCCTTGGTAGGTCCTAAAAAAGAAAGCAAAATGGGAATTTTGATGGGTTTTCAGGCGAAACTGGTCTCTGAGCACTGAGAGCCCTCTCGTGCTGCGGGGTTGTCGAGGGCACTAGGAAACTTGCTGCCTGTCAGGTTTTGGTTAACCAAGTCGAGGAGCTGGTGACGAGAGGGGACTTGTCGAACCACACCAATGATTTTTTTCTCTTATTTTGTTTTTCTTTATAATACTTGAATTTATTTTTTTATGTTTTTTTGATAGCAAAGCACCGTTTATTTATTTAATGTGTACTGCAAAGCTTGGATGGAGAGAAGGTTAGTTACTTGGGGGGGATTTTTTTTTTTTTTTTTTTTTGACTTGTGGTACGTTAACTGTCCTGTATATGCGTCTGGAATAATTGCCTGATATAAAGCTGTGCCAGCTTAAAAGGGTATGCCTTTCAGAAATTTGTATATTTTGCAGTTGCTGGACCAATAAAATCTCTTGTTGGAATACAGATGTGATTTGGGTCTTACCTTGCCATTGGGAATCATGCTGTCTTGCATCCAGTGGAGAAATGGAGTTACAGCAAAGGCAGGAGAATGATTTACGACAATGCAGAACTAGTATATTTGTTACAGGAGGAATTTGTTAGCAAGACTCTGTTTCCTTCTTGAAGAGTGGGGACAAAAAGCTCTATCTAGACAAGTCCTAAAAAGAGAATTGGCGTTGCTATAGCTTTTTAGCAATGAAGAGCTCATTAGCGGTGTTCAGGGATGTGATTCATCAGACCTACTTAGACACCAACTTAGGGCAAGCTGAGGGCACCCCATACCCTACGGACCAGGTCACTGAGGAGCATAAAGGAAGCCCAAGGTGATGGTCTGGGATACATCCTCAAGGCTGTAAACTAGCCAGGATTTGCCATCTCTTCAGACCTGGTACAGTTCTTGCAGTCAAATACTTGCTTAAAATACTTCACTGTTAAATGAAGCAGAAGGGCTGAGCCAGAGCTGTCTCCTGAGATCACGGTCGTCTTTGCCCCAAAGGCAGGAAAACGACAGATGTGTCCCTCAATGGAAACTGTGGAATTTGCTGTGAAAGTCTCTTTTTTTTTTTTTTTTTCCCTCCTCTCTTCTTTCTCCAGGCTCCTGAGAAAACAGGGAGGGAGGATGTGAGGAGGAGGTCATTCGGACATGACACTTGGATGTGAGCCATGGGCAGGCTCCTTGGGTTGAAGCTTCCCATGGGATTGGAGGCTCATCCTCAGGTAGCTGGACCTCTGAAAGCTGGCTAGTACTAAAAGGGATTGGAAAAAAACCATAGTCCTGGACTGCTTCATATTCAGGCCCAGCTTTTTCTGATGTTGATGTGATGCAATGCAACCCGTGTCCTGCTCCACTTCAGCTTTGACTTGGATGTTGGAGTGGATCAAACCTTTCCTAGGGCTAAGGCATGCTGCAATACACCTTGGATTTGCAGGGGATGGCCACTGTCTCCAGTCTCCCCTTATTCCTGCCTGAAAGGACCCCTTCCTGCTTCCCTACCTGAGATCCTGGCAATAATTGCACTTTTTCCTGGGTTAATGCTCAGATGCACGAGGTTGGGCAGCCTTGCAAGGGTCCTTCTGAGAAAAGTCACAACCTGAGAGCTCTATAACTTTTTTTTTTTTTCCTCCATCTTTTGTACCAGTCATAGATTTGACTGGCTCCTTGATCCAAGCTGAGCGGAGTCCTGGGTTGAAATAGCCCTTCCCTTGCTTGGAACAGGGAGCACTTACCCTGCTGCAAGACCTGAAGCCTTGTGGCAAGGACGTTGGGCTCGAGCCCTGTGCCTGACCACTTTCCCAAAGGACGAGCTTTCTCCCTAGCCACAACATGAGCACGTGACATTCCTCCCGCAAGCAGAAGCGTTCGGAAAATCTTGATAACATCGACCTTGCCAGGGAGAGCCCGGGAAGAGCTGCCTTTATGGCAGCCAGGGACGTTTCAAGGCCAATCTGGAGGACAGGCCCATCTCCAGTGAGCTCCTGCTGCTGTTTCAGGATGCGGCTCATGATAGGCTGCGAGTGGGAGGTTGCACGAGGATGAGTGTGGTGGGAAGTGCAGCAGCGCAATGCTTCCCACCGCCGGGCTGCTGTGACAGGATGGAGCAGCCGTCACCATCAGCACCCGGAGGGCTCTGCGGCCTGCTGATGGACCAAGGTTGTGGTACAATAAATGATTTTATAGTTCTGAAGACACCTGACTACCTTGCTGAAAATGCTGTCCCAGGCAGCGTCCTTCTGTGAGTTCTGATACCCTCAGGGCTGAGCTGCCGTTCAGAGGGACCTAGACAGCCCAGAGAGATGGGCGGAGAGGAACCTTGTGAAGTTCGAGAAAGGCAAGTGCAGGGTCCTGCAGTTAGGAAGGAACAACTCCATACACCAAGGCGGGATGAGGGAGAGCTGCTGGAGAGCGGCTCTTGGAAAAGGACCTCAGGCTGCTGGTGGACATGTTGGCCACGAGCCAGCAGTGTACCCTTGTGGTCAAGAAGGCCAGTGGTCTCCTGGGTTGCATTAGGAAGAGTGTAGACTACAGGTTGAGAGAGGTGATTAGACTACAGGTTGAGAGGTGATCTTCTCTCTCTGCTGAGCTCCTGGTGAGGACACAGGTGAGTCCTGTGTCCAGGGCTGGGCTCCCCAGTACAAGAGAAACGTGGAAATACTGAAGTGAGTCTATCAGAGGACTACTGAGATGATGAAGGGCCTGGAGCATCTCCCGTATGAGGAGAGGCTGAGAGCTGGGCTTGGTCAGCCGGGAAGAGAAGGCTGAGAGGACCTTATCAGTGTGTATAGGTATCTGAAGGGAGGATGTCAAGAGGATGGGGCCAGACTCTTGTCAGTGGTGCCCAGCAACAGGACAAGGGGAAATGGGCACAAGCTGAAACACAAGAAGCTCAAGCTAAATATGAAGAAATTGTTGACTGTGAGGTGACAGAGCACTGGAACTGGTGCCCAGAGAGGTTGTGGAGTCCCTGGAGATATTCAAAACCCAACTGGACGTGATTCTGCACAATGTCCTCTAGGTGACCCTGCTGAAGCAGTGAGATTGGACTAGATGATCTCCTTGGGTCCCTTCCAGCCTCAAACTTTCTGTGATGCTGTGATGCTTGACCATTAACCAGTGACTACTGCATCCCACAGGATGGTAGGTCAGAGCTTCCTGAAGCTTCAACCCCCATGGAGGGTTGGCCCAGAATTGCATTTTCCCTCTTCTCCTGTTTTCTAGGGCCCCGGCATCCAGGTCAGGAGAGCCTGCGGGCAGAAGGGAGCAGGGTGAGGATGGGTCCACATACTGCGGGGGCGATTCTCCCTCCTGCTCTGCTCAAACCGCGCGGAAAGGCTTCCTTGCCTTGGCACGCACAGCCCGGGCAAGCACTGTCTCCGTGGCAGTGGCAATTCAGGCTTGTGTTTATCGAGTTTCCATTCTGCATTTTTTTTTTCCATGATACATTTCATTGCCATTGCGGCAAGGAGACGTTCCTTGAGGCAGAGTGGCTTTAAAGGTTATTCTTGACAGCAGAAGCATTTTTCCCTCGCAGACAAGCCCTTGTCTTTTCACCAGCCCCTCTTTTAGTTAAAAAAAGAAAACAAGGGAAAAAAAAAACTCTGCCAACAAGCAAGACTGGCTAAAGAACAAATAAAGAAAGAGTAGTCACGCTGGCTGACTCAGCTCTGATTGATGGCTCAGGAATACGTCTGATTGATACGTGTGAGGGGATTAAATAAACTGTGCGCAAACCTTTGCGATGCTGCATGCTCCACATGTCACATGACAGATAGGTTGTGACAGCCCCTTGCAGCTTCCTGAATATATGCATGAATTTTGCTTTTTTTTATTATTATTATTTTTATTTTTATTTTTTTATTTCTTCCAGATCACGGGTTGCTTGAGATACCAGATCAGTCATTTCCCCAGCCACGTGCTTTTGCTTTCGAATCTCTGAGCTCTTAAGGTGTGACCTGGTCACTGGGAAGGATCTGCCCCCTTCTTCCAGACACAGGATGACTCAGGCGAGACCTTAAAGCCTGGGCTAATCTTTCTAGGAGGCAAATAATTAGGAAAAGTAAACCAAGAGATCAGCAATACTGGATGCCCTGTGCCAGCCTGGAGGTTTCCCAGCAGGTTTGGTCACTGCTGCCACCTGTGCCCTCGTGGCAATGGGCACATCTTGCTTTGCTCATGGCCAACATGCACCATCATTGCATACTCGGAAGAGCAGGAGCATCCAGGAGGAACGGGCCACTCTGGGCTCTGGTTTTTGGCTAGGTTTTTGGCTTGGTTTTTGGCTAGGGAGCCAGAATGCCAAACCTGTAGTGAATTGCACCCCTTGTCCTTCTGCAGCTTTAGCACACAGACTGACTTGCCATATCCTTTCTGCATCAAGTCACCTGCACAGGCGATATCTACAAGACAGAGCTAAATCCAAGGGATAGTAGGACTAGCAGGAAAATAATGTAAAGGAGCACTGCTGTACCTCAGGGAAATAGAGCATCCCTAAAAGCCAAGAGATGCTGATGCTCTGAGATATAAAATAGCAAAGAGGGACTTTGGTGTGGGTGCATAGCAGTTCATTTTTGTGGTGGGCTATCTGTGGGCTACCAGCAGTGTAAGATGCACCTGCCAAGGGCATTTACCTGCATGCGTGTTGACACTTGCCCGTGCACAGGCTCAGCTCAACTCTCCGAGTGCATTTATCTCCCCAACCTCTTCTCAGAGGTAGATCTGTTCCCAGGGGAGGCACATGGGGATTTCTAGCCCAGCTTTCCTTGAAAGAGGGAGCTGCTGATGCTGAACACACTGAACCTTTATTATTTTTCAGGAGCATTTCTGCTCCACGTGGTCCCTGGGAGAAAACACAGAAAGAGAAAAGAAAGAAAATGCCAGGGCCTTGTCTGCAAGGCTGAGCAGTGCTGCAAATGCTTCATCCAAAACGGAGAAGCACTTGGGGGAAAGGAGAGTCTGCCCCAGATTGTTCCATCCTGGGGGCTGTGGTGGCCAAGGGATGGATTGGACTCAGGGACTGGTTAACTGGACCCCGGGACTGTCTAACCAGCAGCTGGAAGGAAGCTGCTTTGTTCCTCCTTTTCCCTTGGGATCTCACAAGTGCACTCTGGATTTAACCCTTCCCTTCTGCTGCTGCACTCTCAGGAACCTTGCAGGGAATAGCAGCTTTCAGATGGGGAGTGGGCTCCAGATATCCTTCCATTGGGGAAAAAACAGATTATCATCGGGATTTCTGGGGCCTGGAACTTTTTGCACCCCTTGAAGCAGGAGTCAGTGCCTCACCCATCAATGGGATTTTGTGAAGGGGCAGCAATGTGCAAATACGCACAGAAATCGGTATGTGCATAAAGAAACCCAGGGACCTGCCAGGCTGGCAAAACTCACGAATGTTAAAAAGCAAAGCATCTGACAGAGCCAGTGATATTACCAACTTTTTCCCTAGCCTCTCATTCTCCAGGATTGCGGATTTTCTCCAGAAAACAAACAAACAAAAGAAAAAAAGAGCTGATCCATGCACTGGCTGCATGGCACAGAAAGGGTTACGGCCACCCGGACATTGCTGAAATGACTGGACCAGGCTGGGTTTGCCTGTGTAAAGGGTTACCTTGGTGACAAGGAGGGGAAAAAATAGCCCAGAAAGAGCAGGAGGATCCTTCCAGCTGCAGGGAGGTGTAAGCATTGAATCCGGGCAGGGATCATGCCATGGGTTGCTGCCCAGACCCTGGATGGGGCAAAGACAGGAGGATTTGGGTGCAGGCAGGATGCAGAGCTGATCTTTAAACCTAGCTGGGGGTGCTTCAGAAAGGGCACCAAGCACTTGATAGCCAGGTGGCCACAACTCACTTCATCACCATCAGTGTCATGCATAAATCCCCTTTCTAAGCATGTAGGTCTGCCTTTTTCTCGATAAACCTCAAGTTCAGCCTGTTGCCATATCTCTCTGGTCTGTTCTGCTTTTTTTTTGTTAATTCCACCGAAAACTTCTTTATAGCATTTCTATAAACAGCATTAGCAGGAAAGCCTTCCTTTTCTGCAAGAGTAATTATAGAGCAGTTCCTGCCCTGAGCAGCCTCTCGAGATGGAGAGGATCCAAAGTATTTCGGAGGCTCAGCCTGTCCCCCATTGCACTCAGACCACCACCCTCCAGCATCCCTAGGCAATTGCTGGGCAAATGTGAACACCCGCTTTGGATAGACGGAAACAGAATTTTATCTTCCTGCCTCTGGAAAGTGTTGGAATAGTTTGCCTAGAGATGTTGAGCAGTCTCCATCCCAGAGGTGCTTAGGAATAGGAATGATTCTTGGGAAAGACCCAGGTTGAGCTGACTCTGTGCAAGGGCAGGCAGATAATCTAGATGACTTCTGGCATCTCTCCCAGTCCTGTCTATGGTGTTCTTAACCCAAGGAGATTGCACTGGAAGGGCCACAGCTTGCACTTTGCACCTATGGAATCCTCCATCCCCATCAAAGGCTGAAGGTGTTCTCATCTGCACTCTTTGGAATAGCGTTAAGGGCCTTTCTAAAGGAAAATTTGGGACTGCTTCCTGCAGACAGTATGGATAATACTACACTGGTCCTCTATCTTCAGTATTCTTAAAATTCTCCCACTGCAGGTTTACTATCTCAAAAACTCCATCTACCTTCATGCCAGTCCCATGAGCTGCAGCACAGACTCTGCATCCTGCTATGAAATGCCCCTGTGTTGAGGCGAGACCTGGGAAATGAGAACCAAAAACTCCCTCACCAGAACATGAATAAAATTTTGAATGTTTTGTATTCAAAAAAATGAGCAGTTTTGTCTCGGGCCTGCAGTCATACCCCAGACCGATGGGTGACCCAAGGCAATATGGAATCAAGCCACACTGGAGACCAGGGGTGACTCAGAGAAGCTGATGTTAGTGATGGAGATGTAATTTCTAAATACTCAGCTAATAGATAAAAGAAGTAGACCTCTATTTCTGGTTGTATCTGAATTTCACTGTCTAAACCCTGAGAGCACCAAATTTATTTCCACAAGCAAAACAACTTGCTGTCCCAGTTCATTGTGTTGGCCTTTGGGGATCTCTCTACTACGCAAGTGCACAGGGAACTATGTAGAGGTGGTAGAGTCCACGGAGTAGCAGAATACCTAGGAATCAGTCACTAGCATCCTGAGTATTTCCAGGCCTCAGATCTCCTGTTACTCTCTTCCTCATGAGCAGCTGCTACCATGTTTCAAGAACTCAGCAACTCCAGACCAACTGATCATGGACTAAATCCCTTGACAGATCTTCTCTACTGTTGTCTGCCAGGATCTTGTGGGCAAACTAACTGGCAACTTAAGAGCATGACAAATGGGGTTGCAGATTGTGGCACAAAACCTGACCAATGCATTTGGCCACTCAACCTGCGGACAAGGTGAGATCATTTCTTGTTGTTCTAAGAAGATCCAACATACGTTCCTCAGCTGCAGAGCTAGCCTGATCTGAAGTGATCATGATGACAGAAGGTTCAAGGTCACACAGGTTTTGTGGATTGCTTCTCCCTCCAGAGCAAGGTACAGATTCCTACTATAGAAACTTGTATTGCACTCCTACAGTCAGGCAGTTCCAAACATTACTTGGCATTTATTGGCACAACAGGTATCTGAGGACTCTTCATATTGAAATGCATGTTGACAGAATTCTCTTCCATACAGTGACCCCACGCAGAAGTTAGAAAAGTGGAAAGGAATGGCAGCAAAGGTTGTGACCAAAAAGCATGGCTGAATTTGAGCCATGAAGAGAAACAGTAATTAAGACCTAACAAATAATTGCCATGTTGGAGGGAAGTTTGAGAATGAGCACAGCCCCAAATCCAGATGTTTCTAGTTGCAGCTCAAAACCCACAATTAAACTGTGATTTTGGTCATTATGAGAAGATATTTCCAGAGCTGGGTCTTGTCTTTATTCACCAAAACAACTGAGTCAGCATCAACAGAAAGAAAACCAGGCATTTTGATAAATGTCATCCAAACCAGACTGGAGAGTGTTAGCCTACGCTGGATGCCTCCAGCAAAGCTGGATGCCAACCTGCGGGCAGAGCTGCCTTTTCTGGATGAAGTGAGGGGAATGCTTTCCGGCTGGCAGGAGATGTGTTCCGGAGAGGCGGAGGGTACCTAAAAATACTCTTATTCTCCCTTGGGAGCAGGGTGCCTACGATATGGCCGTATGGACAGGCAGGTGCCACTGCGCATATCTCTGGATCCTGGTCCTTCTCAGCCTTGATTGCTGAGGCACTGATTCACCAGAGGAAGGAAGGTAGGGAAAGAAGCTGCAGCTTTCCTATGGTTGTCTGCTTTGTCTGCTCATCCCATCCTCTTTGCGTTGTCCTCACTGGTGACTCTAGAGGCAAATCATACCATTGACCTAGATTTCTGGGCAGTGGTACAAGTGTTAATGGCTTATTTCCTTCCAGTCTCCCCCAGTGCTGGTGATCCAGCGACCAGTGACATGTTCTGGCTACCAAGCCTGTCCTCCTTATGCATCTCTTTATCCTTTGACAGACTACTGACATGTTGCTTGTTAGCCTACTCCCTAACTGCTCAACCACCATCATCAGCTCCCATTGCCCAGCTTCTGGCATACGGCTACAAGGGTTAGATGTCAGCTTTTTCAGACCTGCTCTGAGGGCATTGATCTGCTGGAGAAAGTTGAGTAATGGGATGTGGGGATTGTCCTTGGGGCAGGTTTGCACTAGCTGAGATATATCTACCTACACGTACGTGCTTTGGGATTTTCCAACAAAATCCCGAATAAGTTCCAGGCTGCATTCTGCTTCAACTTTTAATAGTTTTTCCAAGTTTTTCCTAAGAGAATACCATCTATTTGAGTGCATCCTGAGCTATGTTTCTGCCCATGGGTAACGCCTCAACTCTGACATCAAGGCCCAGCAGTGAACCAGCTAACCAGAGTCTAGTCCTCCCTGTAGAAGCTGCTTGGGGCAGGGAAGTTGTTTTCTTGTTTGGCTGTACATTATCTAGCAGTGACTGGCTGCTGTCTAAATAAAGCATAATAAAATAACAACACACAGATATTCACTGTAATTAATTTGTAATAATGACAGAGACACCTTTCCAGTCTTGCTAAACCAGCATGTAGGCTTATAGCGAGTATTTCCGAGGATGGACGCCACTAATTTCAAGTCTCTTCCTCTGGCATATTTTTACCCATGACTGAATCTGTTGCACGAAGGTGAGAAATGTCCATCTGTGACCATTATGTAAAACAGTCTGCAAGATTTGATAGACCCTAGAGACACATGGGACTGGGAGGAAAGTGAATTGAGCTTGAGGAGTTGTAATGAAGGGTTTTCAAGACTCATGGTTAGAGCTGGCTGCAAACCAAGGATTTTGGTTCACCAGAGATTTTCTTTTGCATATAAATAAAAATATATTCTTGGCTAAAAGGGGTGGAAAACTTTTTTTTCCCCACTCAAAATTTCTTGCAAGGCAAATTTCCTTTGCACTCTTGAGCAGCTCAGTAAACGGACAGACCATCTTCAATGAGGGGAGAGGGCCAAACGGCAGTATCTTTGGCCCAAGCATATCTGCCAACTACATCTACCCTGCAGCAATGTGCCAAGAAGTCTTCTTTTTCATCCCTCATCCCATTGAACTGAAGACATTTCAGCAAACTGGTGGCTGTTTCTTCAAACAAGACAGTCCTATGCTGGAGAAATGCCATGGCAGATTAATTTGCAGCAGCGCTGGAGGCAGCAATAACTTATTAGAGAACCAGGACCCATCCTCCATCATTCACAAAGCAGGATGTGAGGGTTTAATTCCCCTTATCTTATGTGGGTCCAAAGCATAAGTTGCACCCACAACAGGTTTTGTTGAGGCGCTTCCCATCAGAACCCATCAGAGACCCACCAGGATGGAGATATGGGTTCAGGACTGCAGCTCTGCTTCAGCACAGTGACTTTGATGTCCCACTCAGCATCATCCCTTGAAACTACTTGAGATGGTTGACCAGAAATGCTCCAGATGGGCCAAAAGGTTGGGAAGGGTAGGCTCAAACAGCAAGCTCACCTGCCTGTCCCCAGCAGTTCTAGTGCAGTATTAATTCCAATCCTATCTGCTAAGCTGATCTGAGCGTGTCTGTGGCTGGCTGCTTTCTCTTGGAGCTGCCTCATTGCACAGCACCTGCTGCTGCAAACACTGCTTGCTGCCTGCTCCAGCAAGGCCAGGACTGCTGCTGACAGTGCAATTAAGGCCTGCAAAGGTGACATCCAGTCCAGCATTAGTGTAAGGCTCTTTGCCCATGTCCATGGAGCTGATTTGTCTGCAGAGAGGCTGACTCAGTGAGGGGCAAGCTAAGCTGAGCTGATGCCTGCTTGCCACAGGATGAGACCCTGCACATGTTGAGCAGGCAGGATTTGGTCAACAGAGCATCATTGCAATAGCTCGGTCATGTGTCTGAGCTTGCAGTGTGGATTTCCTGGCTTTTTTGGGGGAGGTTTTTATTCTGCATGTGCAGCCTGGGAGTCCAGAGCTCCCTGCCATTTCACAACACAGCAGCGCAAGCTCTGCATTGCACAACGTTTCCCTTTCTCGCTGGGCTGCTGGGGTTTTGTGCCAATCCGGAAGGGTGGCTTGGGCTTCATGGCTCGTCTTTGGTGGCACAGCTAGGGCTGATGCCAAGTGTAGTGTCTGCAAGGAGCTGGGAGGGAGATCCATGCCCTCAAATACCCAACATGTTTGTTGGCTCGGGGATAACAGGAGCTCTTGTGTTTGCACATCTCTTGCAGGTCGTGGCTCAAAGCTGGTGAAAACCCCAAATACAAGCAATAGTTAAACAAACGGATACTGCCCAGGAAGTCAATATTTAAAATGCTAATGTGCAAGAGCAAACTGGATATGTATTTCAAAACGGGATGAATTTGCCTCTGTGCAAACATTCGGTGAAATATTAAGCAACTGGTACATCCTTCTGTTGCTGTGAATAGGTGCTGATGGTTCAACATCTGTGGGACTCTGCTCCATGAGTGGCCTGAGTTGGGTTTTTAGGCATGTTTGCAAAAGTTAGGCTGCTTATGAGATCCACATTAACTGCAGGCAATCAAATTAAAGACTTGAATGCCCAAATGCCACGGTCAACTGACTGTTCTCCTTTACACAAATTTCCACCTGGGAATTGTTGGTTTTGTGTGTTCACTGATAATTTTTCTCCCTCTGCCTGAGTAATGGCTTTACCATTGGGAAGCTGCTATCAACTCCCTCCCAGTGAACATTTGCTACCAGGCCTTATCATCAAGGAAAAAAAAAAACTCTGAATGGTGCAGTTGGGTCTAGGCACTATTGCAGAACCAGCACTTGACCTCTCTGCCAAATCAGGTGTGTTTTACTCCTAGATAGATACCGACAACTGTAGTCCTTTCAACTGAACTGCTCTCGGTTCAGTCGTCACCTCTGCTTGTGGCTGACAAGACATTAGCAAAACACATAATGCAAAACAGATATATTGCAGGGTGCAAATCCAGTCACATCTCATTTCGAGTAATTAACCAAGGGGTTAAAGCGAATATGCACAGAGAACAAATTAAATTATTGTGGATTGATCATGCCTGCAGAAAATAAAACTGTCAGGGAACTGGTTTCTTGCACTATGTACAATTATTTATAGTAGCATTCTTTGAAGTTGGAATAACTAATCTGAGAGGGAAAGGCTCAAGGGCTGTGGGTCCCTTTCTACTGATGATAGAAATCTGCTCCGAGGCAGGCAAAGTGAGTCAGGGACAAACTTTTTTTTTTTTTTCTTTTTTTCTTTCTAGTTGAAAGTGTGAATTTGTCAAAAATTGCATCTTTTTACAGGAGGATGCTGGGGTACATCGCTGTTGGGGCCTGGGCTGCAGGGCCCCGGGAAAGTCCCAACACTCAGAGTGAAACAAAGTCCCAACGGCCGCCTCTGTGGATGGCAAGGGCTGTGAGAACCTGCCTGTTTTGCAGCATTTTGAGGAACCTGCTTTGCCATGTGCTAGCTTTGGTGAGCCAAGAAGATGGACCAAGAATGCCAATCCCTGGCTGGTGCTATGCCCACCTCCATGGAGGAGCTCCCCTATCTTAAAGGGGGGAGCTCCCCTATCTCTTTCCCTCTTAACAAAGCATCCATTCCAGTCCGCTGGTACCTCTGCCTTGGCTGATGGAAAAGTTGCATTAGTCTTATTTTTGCTATTCCTGCTATTATTCTTATAGTACTTGGTAGTGTCACATGCTCTTCAGAGCATCTCAGGAACCAGGAGGTCAAGAAGGTCAAGAAAGGGTTCCGCTCACGCAGTGGATTCAGTATAGCTCTGCTGGAGTCCAAGGCCTAAAACTGTTTTTTTTTTTTTTTTTTTTTTTTCTCCTCTCTCCCGGAAAAGTAACAGGAAGAGAGGTGGTTAGTTGTGTCATTTCACTTCCTCCGGCATCCTGGTGTGCAGTTCACTGATCCCTGGGGGGATCTCGCTTCCTCTGGATGAAATACGCTGTCACAGCATTTAGCAACACTCATATGACTGCCTGGAAGCCCCACAGTTTGAGTGGCCGGTGAACTTGTTTAGGGAGCACATCAAAAATTAATGTTAAATGTGAAGTTCATCCTGCTTTCAGACATACCCCGGACATGTTCCAGGGCACACTATGAGGGCAACTCATCCTACCTGCCTCTGGAGAGCGGGTCTCCCTTCCTCCTCTCCATCCAAATTACAGATTGCTAATTTTCTGCAGTCTCCAGGCCTGGTGCTAATCTGTTCTGAGCAAACATCATTCCCATGAGGTTCATCAGCATTGAGCAGTATCCAGAAATGCTCTTTCCCCACTCCAGTCGCTACCTCATAGCACTGGGTCTGTTAGGGCTGGAAGATTGCAGCAGAAGTCATGCCTTCTAGTGGGGTGGATAGTGGACCTGTGGAGTCAGAAAGCATAGGAAGCAGCTGCAACTGGGGCCTGAACTGGGCATTTGCTCCCTCTTTAAATTCCCCACATCGCGTTTAGAAATGCTGATGCTTTGGTTTACGAGCTGCAGCTCGTCTGGCAGGTGCTACAGATGGCCAAAGCTTGCAGCTTCTCCTTCAGCAGCTGACCAGAGCTTAATCATTGCATTGCTCAATTCCCAGCTGGGCTGAGAAAAAGTTTGTGGTCAGATAAGACTTGATGTGAGCTCTGCCTATCAGTTTCTAATAAACCCTGCCAAAAAAAAAAAAGCATGCAGGCTTCACTCCTCTCCTGAACAAGAAACTCCAGAGACAGAGGCTTTGAATGCGGCAGTATGTAAAGCTGTGGGTTGTTACCAGCTGCCTTGGCTAAATGGACTCCTTTTCTCACATGTGGTGAGTGGAAGAAATGATTGAGATTTGCATTTTTGGCTGGTGCTCGCACAGAAGCGGCAGGTCTGCGGCTCAGAGCACGGGGGAGGAAGGGGAAGGATGTAGCTATGTGTCACAGGTAGTCATTGACGATAATTGATGCATGGTTTAGTCAAAGCCCATGTTTAATTTATGGCCAGGCGCAACTTGGGTAGCTCTCCCACTGCTTGCTTCTATAACCTATCTCTAAATTTGATCTCCTGTGGAAAGTATTTTATTTTTTTTTCCCCATTTAATTCACTTGAACTCTCAGTTCGAGTAGCATGGTTGCAGATGTCTGAGGACAGGCACCTCTGTATTCCTGGACCTGGATTTTTCCCCACCAGCTCTGCTCACCCATTTGTGAAAGATGCCTCAGGAGCTTGAGGTTATCTACAACAGAATCCTGGCATGTCCCTTTCCAGCTCCTTTCTGCAGGTAGGTTTCAGAGCTGTTGAACATCCTGATTTTGGTGGTACCTCCAAGGACTTTGGTGCTGTTGGAAACTCAGGTTATGAAGTCAGTAAATTGCAGGTGAGATTAACTAACTTTAAGGGTAGTACCTGGAGGGCGACCATGGTGGAACCATTATTTTGTACTAAATTTAGTACAAAAATTATTTAGTAAGTTATTTATTACAAAATAATGGTTCCTTGTACAAAAGTGGGGCTGTAGACAGGCCCTTACCATGCTGGATTAACAGTCTGAAGAGTTTTATGCTGAGACTAGCAAATGTGCACTGAGGAGATAGTATGGGTGGAAGAGGAGGTGATGAGGAACCAAACCATGGCCGTTGTTGAGGTGCATAAATCTAGGGAGCCGCTTGCCAGCTAGTGCCTCTTTGCAAAGCATGCTGAGAGCAGAGTTCATCAGCTATGCAAAGCTGCATGATTATGAAAATAATGTCCCAGCGAATCCAAAATACCATGTTGTGAGGTCCACAGAGAGGCTGTGTTTAGAAAGATGTAAAAGCCACTGTCTGCCTGGAGCCCTCAAATGAGGAGAAATGGCATCGTCGCTCGTCCATGAACGTGCATCAAGTCTGATCTGATCTCCCAGACGATGCACCAGCTTCTTGTCTCCTCCTCTTGCCTGCGGCATGTTTTGACTCCAACACTGAGCAGAGAGAAAAGCTTATGTGACCTAAATCAGGTTTTGCTTCTGCTGCTATCCCTGCAGCTTGAGTAAACAACGAGAGGATGTGACTGAAAGCACATACGGTACCTTGTCAACGCCTCCTTCTTGCTTCAGGTTTTCTTCTCCCTTCCCCAGAGATGTTTGACTCATTCTATATTTAGAGAGATGCCTTCCCTTTCTCCACACTGCTCATTAATCCTTTCTGATCAGCTGAGCCCCAGCCAACCTCTGCAGCCTCTATCATTTTATAAGGTGGCTTCGTCCAGCAGGACCTTCCTCCCAAGCCAAGACCCTCTGGTGGGCTGGAAAAGGCCTGGAAAAACACAGCAGACGGCCAAAACAAACAACAAAAAATGAGGCTCACTTGATCCCTCTGAGTGCCAGCCCCACCCTGGGGTGTGGAATAAACACTGGCAAGTATTTATTCATCTCCACTCAGCATCCAAATATTTGTTTCACTTTGTCTCATGATATATGTTCATGCAGCAGGTCTGATGCTTTTGTTAGCTGTGACCTGAGCATGCTTCTGTCTGGTAAGGCAGAGGGGGAAAGAGAGCCACTCTATAAGATTTGTTTTAAGTACGCTAAAATACTCAGCTCTGTGCTGTCTAGATGCCCAGGGATATTTCTGTTTGGGTATCTGGACTTCCACCTAAATGTTTGTGTGAGCCAAACATTTCTCCATCCATTTATCCTCATGTACTCACAAAAATTGCATATGTAAGTGTGTGTATATGTATATATGCATATAGCTACATCTACCTATCCACAGTCACCCACACAGGGATGCACAGTGGTGGATATGAAAATCTGGATGCCTTGATATTAATGATCCATGCATCTGGTATTTGCAGAAGTAAGAGCACGGCACATGCCTTTTTAAGCGTTGTATGCACACATATACATCTTTACCTCTTTGTAGGTATGTCAATATATATTTCTCAGTCTGTCTAGTTATAGTTACATGCTGGTGTATAGTCGTCCTTAAGGCCAGTATATTCTTGCATAGAAATGGAGATGAGTTAAGCTATCACACAGCGTTAAATATCTCTGTCAGAGAATACATCAGTAGAACCATTTAATTAAAATTTATATGCCTGTCTTATCTGGCTAAATCTATATGAATCTGTATATAATTTTCTTGATCATGTTGATGTAGTTGCTAAGGAGAAAAAAAAAAAGAAAAAAGAAATGCCTTTCGATGACTCATGATTGAGGAAAATTTCCAGCTGATCCAGTGCATGCTAATGTGTTTCATCCACAGATATTCTCTGATATTCTGAAATAGGCCATAGATAAAATGTGGAGGTGTTACACGGCACCTGGGAGAAAAGCTTTTCTTAATGCTGTACACAGATGACATTTAATAAGCACCCTTCGGTGTGCCCCAGAAATATGGTTATTAGAGGAAATGCCTTTGGGACAAATGGTTTGAAATGTTGACCATGTTGATTAGATAAGGGTATTTAGTGAGAAGTCTAATTTCCTACCTAAAATGGTCATGATGATCTGGGATGTGATGAATAATGATGAATTGTTAGAGGTCAGAAAAGGTCCCCAGGAGAAGATTTTTTTGAATGTCTTCAAGGAAGTAAAAGCAAGAGAAGTAAAGGAAGTTGTCCATCAATTTGCATATTTTATGGAACATGGGTTTTATCCAAATGTGATCCTTGGGGCGATTCTCTGTTGACCTGGTGAGACTCATGGAGCAAAGTTGAAGTGGTAACTCAGATAAGAGTCAAAGGCAACAGAGAGATTCTTACTCTGTTGCAAGTCTGGTTGCTTTTCAACCCACAGGTAATTTAAGAGGTGCTGGATCTGTATCAGCTACACTTTTCTTGTACATAATAGTCTGTCTTTTTGACAGCAATTTGCAGATGCTAAAGAAGATGCAATTCTTTATTGCCATCTCTCACTGCAACACCTACAATATGCTTCAGTCTTGGCACTGCAGCATAGCATCAAGAGACGAGGGAGTGGTGACAGCTCCAGTGAAAGCAGTGGGAGTAATGCCCAGTTTAGATACAGGGAGATAAAGTCCTTGAATTATTGACCCCACTCACTGGATAGTGAGCTGAGTTTGGGCCAGTCTGTAGGGGTTCTGCTCTTCTCTCTATATTTTTAAGATCAATGGAGTGCAAGACTCATCTTAGATCAGAAAGTTGTTGAATATAACACACACTGCAGCTGATGTCATTCCTCCAGTACTAATAGCTGTGAAGGCCTGTAACTGTACCTTTCTTCCACAGGTGTCCCTACCATCAACGGGATGGACACGAATTTGAATTTCTAGAACTAGGAAACCTATTTGGTCCCGGAGACAAGCCACTGTAGATTATAATGCTTCTAATTAGTCATAACACATGTATGCCACCTGTTATGTAAAAGGGCAAAGGAGTGCCTTCCTCTTTTTTAAAATTATTTTTTTTTCCCTGAAGCTGTCACAAGAACAGCCAGGCAAGCCTAGGAGGTCGATAAGAAACAACATGTTTTATCAGATAAGAAGGGGTATGATGGCTCATGCACTGAAACCTCATCACAGCGCAGGTTGTCACAAGTTTCCAGCACTCTCACGGGAAGGGTGGCAGATGGCAGCTTAGAGCCGACTTGTGGCACTTACGTAATTGGGAGACACACCTCTGAAGCTACAAATGCATGAGATCTTGGGAAATTACTGAGATCAATGAAAGAAGGCCAACAGAAGGTCTGTGACAGTACACAAATCTCCAAACAGACTGAAAACCTAGTGATGGAGAAGTCATTATACACAGCTACCACCCAGAGACAAGGCTCTTATGTGCTCTGTGGCTTGCTGCCATAGTCTTAATCTCAATTAGGCCCACTAACCATTATCTATAGCGTGTGATCTCACTTCTGCAACTCAACTCCTGCTCTGCACTCAGCCAAAAGTGGGCAACATTTTTATTTTTATTTTTAGAGGAAGATGAAGAAGGTTCTCCCAATTTCCCTCCTGGCTGGTTTTGCTCTAGCAAAGGAGCATAGGATGACTTTTTGGGTTCCCTGGCAAGGTGGGTCTGGATTGGCCAAGGTTCTTTGGTAGGCTCCAAGTTCTTCAGCGCCACCTACTGCTATGCTAACCCTTGGCTCCCCTGTCGTTCCTCCAGGAAAGCACCTAGAGGATATTTTCAGGCTCACAGGATGAAGATAATTAGTAGAAAGAGCTGTTGTTTTGCTGCAGCTATGGACTGAGTGCAAAGGAAAAATACATTAGACACTGGCGATGTCAACCTCGCTTCATTTTCATCGCCAATTCATATAAAAAGTGCCAGAAAAAAGCAAATGCTTCAGGTTTGTTGTCTAGCTTTTGTTCATTGCCAAACAAAAGATGATAACAGAATCCTACAGTTTCATTCTTTCTGATCTGCTGCTGGCTATATGCCTATAGCAACTATAGCCTATAGTTCTCCACTGTCAACAGAAAACTACTAAGTGAAAGTTGTGTTGTCCAGTCAGTGAAGATTAGAGGGAAATGGAGATATAGAGAGCGATTACAGTTTTGATTTTGTTGGCTCATCTGCTATTAGATCCAAATCATCCCTCATATTAAACAGTAAAGCAATGTTGAAAACGATTGATAAGATGTTGTTGATGTAATATATCTGTTTCTAGGTTTTATACTAATCTCATTCATCTTCAAGAAAATCAGCTGATATCAGTGTGTTGCATTGGATTTATGGTGCATGTGTGAAGGGCAGAACTTGGTTCTCTGTGTAGGAGAACACAGAAATTCAACACCTCTCTTATTCCTAGAGATCTCTAATTTGAGGAACAGGGCGGCAAATCTTCTCTGGTATTTTTCCAGATTTTATTCATGTAAGGAAAGTTTTGATGACCACTTGCAGATACTATTTGCATTGCAGGTCATGCTATGGCATTTTGTGCAGTATATTTCACCCCTGAACTCTCAGGGGTTAACAGTGGTTGGAAATACAACTGATGACTGATTCCAGGCCAGCAGCATTGTTTGCTCCTGTGTTTAACAGTGACCTGTAAGATAACATTACCTTGCTTTAAATTTTGGTTCGTGAAAGCATTACTACTAAGTGGGATCAATTTGAGCAAACGAGAGCGCATGTGGGAGAGCTCCAAGTCATATCTTCAACAAAATGTACACAATCAGCTCTAAATGCATCTCCTCTAGTCCTTGATCAGGACAAGGCATCCTGCATATGGAATGGCTTTCAGCAAACATGTTGGTTGGGAGATCCGTAAAGAGACTTCGGCATGCTCCTACTTTGGTTTTCCCAAGGTCAGATATACTCCCAGCACCTCTGGGACATGGAGAACATAGACATTTTTTTTTTTTTTTGAGAAACTTGTGAGATAAAAGCAGACGGAGACTTTGGAGGAGAAACTGAAAATTGGAGACTGAGCTTATTTAAAAGTTTGCTTGATACAACAGTCATCTAAGAGCACTGGTTATCTAAGCACTAAATACAATCTCAGGACTTCTCACATGCTCTTCTGGTGGGGATTTGATCAGCCTGATTCAGCACTGTTGAAAGGAAAGCAGCAGATATTAGAAACAATTAAGAGGTTCCCATTAATGGAAGATTCAGAACATAGTCTAGTATTTTTGCAACCTAAACACTTCTGCTGCTGACCTCTGGCTGACGCCGTTAGTCACCAACCTTCTGCTCTAGAAGGCTTTGCAAATCAGGAGTCTCTGTATAGCACCCTGTAGGCTTCTGAAGGAAGGAGAGAAGAAAAAAAAAAGAGAAAAAGAGAAAAAGGGGGAAGGACAAAACTCAATGAGATTTCTGCAGAAGTGAAATTTCAGTCTAAACACTGACTTTGGCCATCACTATGCAATACCAGTCCTATTGTCCATGCCTAAAAAGGATGCAAATAATAAGGACTGCTCTCAACTAAACACAACCTCTTGAAAAAATGTGATTTTACACTAAATTCTTAGTAAGACATCTTCTAGCTTATACACTTATATTGCCACTTCTGGCACACTGAATGGAAGGAGAAGGAAACAGTTGTGTAAAATCACCCAAATTCCTAGTGGATATCACTGAGGTCTCTGGATAGGAAATTCTACAACCAAAATGTGACCCCAATCTCTTGCTGAACCTTCCAGGGAGGGTGTGTTGCAATCAGCCTTCCTGAGATGGCTTGTAGTTATGTGATAAGATTAATATTTGTTCCCACCTACTTTTGGTGGCCCTGTGTTGCCAAGCACTGCTTCTCCCTTTGGCAGTCCCGCACCCTGGCACGTGCAGAGCTGGAACTCAGAAGTTCATGGTGACCTTGCTGAGCCTCTATGATCCCGGACCTACCCATGATTGAAAGGGTTAGGCTGAATGAATTTATCTTCTAGTGCTTCAGCTTACCAAGATGCCAAACAATGATAAGTGTTTCTTGGACATCTTTGTAAAGAGTAATATGACTTGATTATTCAGGAATTAATTATTCTACTTATCATACATTTTTTACTATAAGTGATTTAACATAAAGGAGTCGTCTACTTGAGGTGATGGGGTAAAGAAACTTTTATAGCACTCAGTCAGCAGGATTTGAAGACAAGATACCCAACATCTACTCCTGAATCTATGATTGTCACTCCTACATGAACTTAGCCAGGACACTTAAACATCTCTGTGGCTCAGTCATATTTTTAACCTATATGTAAAAATAAAAGGTAAATAATACTGAGCACACAGAGTGCGGATGAATCCCTCATTGTCTACAAGATGTCCAGAAAATCTTAAGTGCCTTGAAATAAAAAAAATGCTTATTGTTTTCCTCCTTTTGGCTTCAGTTTTTGATCTGGGTACCCAGGAAACACTGTGAAAGCATTTGTGATAACAAATTTGTATTTGACATTTAACAACCCGCATGAATGGAAGGGAACTGCACCTCTGCTACAAAATGCTCCACAATTAAAAAAAAAAAAGGAAAAAGAAAGAAAGAAAAAAAAAGTTTGGACAGCTCTATTTGTAGAGTGTAGTAATGGATACAGAGCTACATGTACCATAGTGTCTAATTTGCTGGACAACTGACTCTTTCTCCATAAATAGACATGGCAGCCAAGTTTAGCTAATGTGGTCTCCAGGTTTGAGCTAAGAGTGCCCATCATGTGGTTTCTACCTACTGGTGATGACCAGGGGACATTTCTCAGCATAGCAGTTACTTCCTTGTTACTCCAGCTTGAATTAGTCAAATGACTGCTTTATACCAGCCTCACCCTGGCCACACAGGCTTTCCAGAGACACAGGATTTTCAGACCTCTGTCATTTTCAAGTGATGAGCTAAAAGCAGCAAATATTCCCCTTATGCAAGAAAAGGGACATATTCAGTTTACTCTCATCCTCATGGGTTCCTCTCGTTCATCTGCCCTTTGCTCTTCACTGACAGATGTGGTTTTGCAATTGTCTTCTTCTGTACTTTTGTTTTGGTTTTCTTTTTCATGGGCTTTGCAGTCCTGAGTTGATGTATTGAAGAATCATGCAATTAACAAGAGAGTCCGACATAACCTTGACTCTGTGCACTGAGTGACTTTCATCCCATCTTCAAAGATAAGACATGGCAGATTTGCCTTTTCAATCCCACCTGCATAGTGGTCCTGCAAAGATGTTGCCACTTGCAGCCTTGTCATGGGGATATGAGATGAACTCAGAGTGGAGTCATGTGCACAGCGGTGCCAAGTCATCCCATGCAGGGGGTTTTCATTTTTATCACAATCACTGATGTTCAGAACATACTTATGTGGTGCTTGAAACAACAGTGAATAAAAGCAATTAATTGAGAGGTGTGATGTTTAAGTTGGCCAGGGCCTTTAAGCACTTCTAAAGCACATTAAGATCCTTGGATGAAAGACGGAGTGTAAAGACAAGAATATTATTGTTATTAGTTCAAACTCTGTGTTCCAGGCATGTGAAGTTGCAAGAACCCAAGGTCAGGGTGAAAGCAAACTGCACGCCATATGCAGCAGTGGAATTTGATCCTTGCTGCCGGGTGAGCTGCTAATTAGACGAGGACTTTGTACCACTACTGTATTTGTTTCTAGTCACAAGCTGTTCAAGTTAAAGGAGTTGAACGTGGACGTTTAAGGCAAGCAGAAAATTTATTGATCTAGGGTTAAAAGCCTTAGATTTATTTTGAGGAAGTTCTCAGAGATATAAGGCAAAGCAACAATATTCTTAGCAAAGTGAACTCTCAGTATAGGAGATGGCCAGGACTTGGAGGGCTGCGGAAACACTGGAAATGTTGCCTTTCAGATATTAATAGTAAAACACTGATCTTTCTCTCTCTCTCTCTCTCTCTTTTTATCCAAACTGGATTTAAAGAAGTCCACAGATCGGATTGGTTCTCCATTTAACAGATGAGAAGCTAAGCACACCCAATCATGGGGCGTGGGTTTAATCTGTGCTGCTAAGGGATTGCCCAAGCACTGATTTGGAGGTGATATGAACTGTCGTTTCCTTTGGCTGGAACATCAACTAGTGAAAGAGAAGAGGGCCACCTTGTCTTGGCAAGGGACTCCACAGGGTCCTTCCCAGTAGGCCAAGAGATATCACAAAATTCACCAGAGCAGCATTGCCATATGCGTGTTCACCTGCTGTGTGAGGCCTGGCAGGGAGACAGATCTGCAGAAATGTTGGCAGATGTCCTTAAACTGAGACAAGGCATTGGTGTAGATTCCCACTCATGTGCCTTTCTCTGCCCTGAACCTGTTGGGTGCACTGGGCATCATGATTGGGATGGCTTTTAAGAAGCAGTAGAAAGTTGTAGCAGTCGAGAGCTGAGTTGGTATGAGAGGTGACAAAATGCTCGTGATCATGGTAATATCCCCAGGAAAGAGAAACAGAAAAGGAAAGAGAAAAGCCAGCCCTTGCTTATGGTACATCCCCTTTGAGCCCTTGATCACAAGACTCATCAGACACCTAGCCTAGAAATGATTAATCTTCAGTGGGAACAATGCTGTGAAAGGAAAAGGCATCTGATTTTTTTCTCTTGAGCATTATGCAGACACTACAGGTAGCAATCAGGTCTACGTGTTCCTGTGCCCCAGCACAGTTCCTGTGCAGTGAATGCACTGCTCCTACTCCTTGAGATGCAACACCAGCAGCAGAATAAATAGGACATCCAGTCTGGGACTGAAATGGGGAAAGAGGAATTGTTTGGGGAGCTCTGGAAAAATGCCTTACAGCTGCATGGCCACAAGTCATCTGGATCTAAAGTGTGCCATAAAAAATTACTCTTCCAATCTTGTTGAATGGACAGGTTGAAAAGGCCTTCTGATGATTGTCCATATAATTTTCGATCCTGCATGTTGTCCCCCTTTTTTGTGTTCTGGAGCAACTCTGTGTGGTTTGTGAAATCTCTTGAGAGTGAAGTGCAAGAAGGCAAGCACAGACAAAGTTTCTCCTTGGATATAATAAATGAGTAAGGATGATACCTTTCCTTGGACTTCGCGTGGTTTGTGTTTGGTACAAGAGCTCTCCTGAGAACGCCAGAGAGATACGAACCCTGGTGTGACCATATAGCAGGATGCTCCTGTTGGCCTCCATTTTTCTTGGACCCATTCCCCTTTTTGGTTAGCATCGCTCAAAGATCAAGGCTAGACTTTTCTTGGCTGACATTTAAACCGTTGTCTGTTAGAAATTCTTTTGTCACTATATTGCCATTACGCAGCTGTCAAGAACAACACGGTGGGAGACAAAAGACAAAGGACATTTTGTCACGTAATTGTATGCCATTTCAACCCAAAGGTGGAAGAGAGGAGGAGGTGATATTGCCTGCTGCAATTGCAGCCTTAATTAGGCCTGAGAGGAGGTACAGAGAATTAAACCCATAATTTATACATTTTATGTTCATTTCTGTTTGAATGGCCTACTAATTAAGACACGCTTCTTGATCAATAGCTGGGCAATTATGAGATTAGAGTTAATGGCTCTAACTCACTGAAGTTTAGCTGAGTCCTGCTTGTGATTAGTTTTACCTTGCCAGGATTCTGGCTACAAATGAATAGGCAGAAGAAAAGTTCCCGTCCTTTTTATCCAGCAGTGGTCAGTAGAAAATATACAGGGCTTCACTAAGGCTGGGCATGGACACATCTTTGCCAGCTACTCTGCCATGGGGCTTTCCAGGAGCAAAGAATAATGTGTCTGTAGGAAATGACTTCGAAAATGATGGTAACTTCCTAGATGTCCACCCCATCCTTTCCCACAGGAATGTCAGACAGACAGGGCAACGTTCAAGTCATCCCTGAATGTCTGAGAAGGCAGTGAGTGCCTATAAAAACAGAGGAATATGGTTCACACACAAGAACACCTACATCTAGGCATCTGTATGCAGGGTTTTATATGTGAATTTGGTGTCTATGTTTCCATTACAATCAATGCAGATCTAACCAGTGGAGCCAATATTGTCTAGAAAGAGATTAATTCCACCCAAAAGGGATTCCTGGAGTGGGACTCAGTTGCCTAAGCACACCTGACTCATGCTGGGTTGCCCTAGATATCCACACAGGGCAGAAATATGGGAATTCAAAATATAAGGAATTTTCACTACTGAGAAAAGATGGGATTCTTGTGACTGGTAAGGTGTCTCTGAGTGGCTAAGTAAAATCACTGAAGAAGATCCCATATGGGAAAGAAACCACAGAAACCACTTGAATGAGCTAGAGGGGAACCAAGATCCCTGTGACACTGATGATGGTGATCACTAGCATCATATACTAGCCCTGGATTTCATGGGAAGGGTATCAAAAAGAAGCACGGTCTCACTGATGACATTGATCTTTGGAGAGAAGAACATCTCAAATCCAGGAATGAGATAAGAAGCATCAATTTTTTTTTTTTTTTTTTTTGCATTTATAGGCTAGTTTTGCTGGACCCAGAAAGATAGAAGCATACAAAGGCTCACAGACGAGTCTCCAGCCAATGAATTTCTTGGTGAATGTCTTCTCCTGCCCAGCTGGCTGTGCAGTATGCCTGTGACAGATGCTGCTGGAAAATGAGCAGCACTTCCAAAGCTCTCATTAGGACTTAAATCACTGCCAAGATGGGTTTTGCTTTCATAACTTTGTTTTGCCAGTGAGGCCTAGACTTTAAACATACTGTGATCTTGCAGCTCTTTTCTTACATCCATTGAGTTTCCTGCTCCTGTGCTACATGGCAATCCATATGTATACAAGATTGTCCATCTGCAAAATAGAGACTCTTTAAGGGTTGTAAGGAGACATACTTGGTTACAGCAGAATCTGTCCAAGTAGCAGAGTGGCTGAGAATGAGATAATCATTACACAAGGCAATCATTACACAGGTTTGCAAGGTTTAGAGTTCCCTGATAATTGGTTGTGAATGAAATCTTTGCCTCCTAATATTAACAGATAGGCAAAAGACAAGCAGATGTTATTATTTAAGTCATTCTTCCTGTGTTTTTAAAGGTTTAAAGATGAGTGGTCTGTTCACATAACTAATGCATGTTCTTTTTTCACACTTCCTTTTTTCTTTTTCACCCTATCAGACTACAAAATAATTTGATTATCTTTTTCAGGATTTTTTTTTTTTCGGGAAATGTAACCTCACGGTAACTTTGCTCTGGGGACTGCAGACAAACATCAAAATAACAAACACGCCTAAAGGCAAAATCCAACATCTGCCATGAACAGATTCAACCCAGACACGGCTACTTTTGGTGACATAAAGAGTTTCTTATCCAGTGTGCCAGGCAATCTGATTCAACTTGTACTGATTGTGCTTAGTGCGGCAGGACCAGCTTCAACGCAGTTACTCCAGCTAATACGGCTTGAGCTAAATACTATTTATACAGCAGTAGTGGTCATATTAGTCACTTCCATGAATGAAATAATCCCAATCCAACCACAAAAATGCAACAGTCTAAACCTCCCAGGCTTCTTTGGCCGATCGCTGCTGTTCTGTTTCCATGGGACCTTCATGCCTACCCTTGGGAGCGTGCTGCTCCGAGGGCTGCCGTGCACACTGCGTCTGATGTAGCCTTTTGAAAGCCAAGCTGTGCTTCCCCACGCATGTATTCTTCACTGGCAGGGACACACTTTCCACCACTGAGTTTACCACAGAGTGAGTCTGGCTGCTTTCAGGCGGTTGAATACTATTTGCTCAAATTAATTGGCAGAATACTCAGGAAAAAAACATCACTGCATGTTGATTATGTTATAATTCCCTTAAATTACTGCTGTTGACCACAATTTTGGGCAACAGGGATCAGGAATGGTGGCATTTTTATGTTCTTCTGCACATAGAAACACAACATCCATGCTTACATTCCCTGGTGTCCGCCATGGTACATGGGATATGCACAGGAAGGGGACAAGAGAGGGTCAATATGATGCTATCTCTGCAATTCGGGGGGGGTGTGTCAAAGTTGTAAGAATACAGTGAAAAAAAAAACATAATTCCCCTTCATATGCAAAAAACCCATCACCATTATAAAAACACATGCAGAAATATGAAATCCAAGCTGAAAAAATAAATATCCTGCCTGGAGCTCAGGGGCATTGCTTGTAATATCTTGCTTATGTTATGAAGCCTGATTTTTTTAAAAAAAAAGAATTAAAAAAATTAAAAAGAAAATAAAAAATCATATAAAAAAGAACATCTAAAAAAAAAGATAAGAAAGAAAGGAAGGGAAAGAATGAGGTAGACTCAATTACTTTAGACTCAATTACTTTGCTGAGATACCTCTGACCTGCTGATAAACCAGATTAAAAGCCTCCTGCCATAGCCTTGTATAGGCTTGTGTCGGGAAGGAATTTCTCCTGCTCTGTAATCATGTGGGTTCCTATAACGACAGGAAAGGCTTGGGCATTTTCGTGCCTTGTTCTCCTCGTGACAGCCGGTGTTGCACCCTGCGTGTGGGTGTGAGCATCCTTTACCTGCGACGCGGGGTTAAGGTGGCCAAGAGATAATGTGACGTGGCTCGTGACTCCTAATCCCGTGTTGCATTTGCTGGATGATTGCTTTGACAAGGGAAGAAAAAGTGATGCAGTGGCTCCACTGAAATGTGGTCCAAAGTTGAGATTCCAGGGCTGCCACCCCAAAAATGGGGGAAGAAGGGAAATCTTGGCTCACAGAAAAGCTGTGATTTTTCCTTGAATGGACCTCAGTGAAAGCTCAGGTCTCTAAAGGGCTTTGGGGGAGTGACTTGGGCTAAGGCTGATGCCAAATTTGCTGTGCTGAGACCTCTGATGTGAACCAGGACCAACACTGTATTAATATCAGTGCTGGCTTCACACAGCCACGCAGTTACTTGTGTAGGATCGCCTAAATAGTACCTTTTCAAGGAAAAAAAGTGAATGTGCAGGCAGGGAAAATATATATTTATATAGTCACTAATGTTTGCTCAAGCCAACAAGAGGTTAGGCATGTCTTAAATACCTCTACTGTTTTTTTTTTTTCCTGTTCCTCTTTTTTTTTTTTTTAAGAGTCACCCAGATCTCATGCAGATGAAGTCATTTTCAGAGGTGACTTCAGGACACAGAAATCACCTCGAAGCCACGCTGGACTTTCGCCTTATGTCTACACCAGGTGTTACTCAGCACAGTTTACTTAATGCGTCCTTGTCGTCTCTTGAAGTACCAGGAAATTAAATGAAATAGTATTTTCACACGTTCTCTCCTTCAGTCACTAGAATCTTATAGATTCTTTGCTGCAGACATGCTTCATTTCAAGCCCAAATATGGACTTAGAGGAAATTCAGCACTCTGACTATATAAAAAAGTGAAACCTCCCCCCTCCTAATTACCAGTTGACATAATTAGAGGAAGAATGAGAGGTATTTATTAATTTGAGCTGCAGGAGTCTGAATGACTGAGAACATGCTCAAAAGTGCTGATGTCACTGCAGATTCCAGGTCCGGGAAATCTCTGAGTCACAGAGAGACGCAGAGCCAGGAAATAAAAGCAAAAGATTCAGAAAAAAATATATATAGTAAGAGGCTGAATCAATTTGGAAGCTCATCATAACTTCCTGAAAGAAATCACGAGCCCCGAGAGTCTCAGCCCCTGCTTGAACTTTGTTAGCTGCAATCTGTAGGCTTTGGTTAAATGTCAGCATTTACCTTGGTTAACACATTGGGCCAGAATTTCTCCCCTGGTGCAATTGCCTAATGACAGAAAGAAGGAGGCGGCACATGCTCAGATATGATCCATGGTTTTGGAATGTAAACTAGAGTCTCGGCAGCTTCAGCTAATTGGAAAAAAAAAAAAAAAAAAAAGAAAAAGCCCTACTCGTGTCTCAGCAGAGAAAGGAGGGAGTGGGACTCATACAGATCCCCATTAATTTTCCTGCCAGCCCCATCTCTCAACACATGGATTAGGACCGGAGGATACTGAGTTCTATAAACTCCCAATGACTTCCAAGACATCTGATTTGACCCAGGTCTGGAACCAAGAAGATGCTCTTGGTACTCTTTTGGGTAGGCAAAAGCTCTCTGCAAAGCCTGACGGAATTCAATAAATGATTGCAGGTGGAAAAAAAGAAGAAAATCTGGTAACATTTTAAGGTAGGATTCAGGCATATTTTCATAGTGGGAATAAACATAAAATTCATGTAGTTTTATTTTTCTTCCTCATTTTTCCTACCTTTTGGTGGGCAGATTTTTTTTTTTTTTTGTCACTGGAAAAGTAGAAAATGGAATATCTTGAAGAGGGGGAAGAGAAACTGAGGACCCTCATGGACTTGTTGCTCTCCATTTACTATATGGAAAGCATGAAGTCTTTGTGTTTCAAGTACCTTCATGGTGCATTTCAAACCAAACAGGGCTAATGCATACCACAACCAGTGAAAAAACAGAAAAAAAATATATATTTTAAAATTTATTTTTCCTACTACAAATTCCTTGTTTTCCTCATGGGATCTTCTTAGTTCCATTGATTCAGGGCTTTGTATAGACAAGTGGGGAACTAGATAAACAGAGAAACAATCTTTCTCTCCCGGGTCAGTAAAGAGGAAACGTCTGTGTGATGACTTCAAGTGAAGCTGGCATGTTTTTGCCAAATCTGCTCAAGACATCTGAGTTTCACTTCACTGTGGGAACTCTGCCTGTGGTTCGAGTTTGCTGTCACTCACGACATCACTTATTTTGGATGCAAAGCTTTTGCATTGCGTATGTTGAAGCATGGAGAAATTTAAATGGTACTTTCCTTTAGAGCTGCAGCCCTGGCTGGGAGAGCTGGAGAACATGAGTATTGCGGGAATCCAGCTCTTTGCAACGCTTGAGTTTTGATGTCAGATGTGTCCGGTGGTGGAATAGGAAGGGAACATTAACACTCCGTTTCCTGTCTCAAATCCTTACTCACAGCAGCACATCATGAACTGCATCTAGGAGGAAGCTGTCCTTTTAGGTTTCCTTTCAGGTGCAGACCATGGTAGCATGAGTAACTTTGTGTTTATAAATGCCATAGAATATTTTTCTCTCTCTCTGTTTGATTTGGTCTCAGATAAAATACTCTCTGGCCCTGGAGAACATCTTTTGCTCCTGACACATGTGTATATGTAAAATGAAGAAGGTTGCTGGGAATGTGTGTGAACAAATTTAAGAGGGAATTTAAAGACGGTCCAGTCTCCCAGAATCTTTGAGAGAAAAATTTCATAATCCCCAACCTCTCTGAAATCTGAAAGTCTCATAAGTGGTTTACCAAAACTGCACTGCACTAATGCCTTCAGCTTTCATTTTTGGTTTAACATTCCTAACTTCATTTCTTCCAAACTGAGCTTTCTTATGGGTAGATTACAGCTTTGTGGAGGTGCTCAGTGATGGTCGCTTTGCTATCGTTATTGTTAATTTTATTTTATAGAGCCCCAAAGTAAACATCTATTTCCAAAGACAGGTGGGCCCTAAGAGAAGCCCAGTTTCTGTGCTGAAGAGTCTGAGACCACCTCAATGGAGGAACCTGGACCCTGTGAGCACCTTCTCCTCCTCACTGAAAAAAGGTAGGAAGCCCAGCTGGTCATGCTGAGGAGAACAGTGCCCTGGTCTTCACCTCTCTCATCCTCACTTGCTCAAATTTCTTTGAGTTTGGGGTTACGAGCCCACTAGTGTTTCCTAAAATTAGGTGTTTATATTGTTTTGGGGCATTAAGTCACCAAATATGCATTGCCTGCCAGTGGCAGAGATGGCCCAACTGTTGTTTCAACTGTGCAGGGCCTCGAGAAATGGGAGATCTGCATCTTGAGGGCTTCCAAATCTGCCCTCTCCTCTCTCTTCCCCACGTGGAAGAAATCTCATCCCATGGGCCTCAAGCTGAGAAGCCCTCTCTGACCTTCTCAATGAAATTATAGGATCTGATGCCAATTTTAAATCATGGAAATGCATGGAAATGCTTGCTTAATGTGCTCTGAGTTCTATGGTGCCACAGCTACCTTCATCTAGTGCTGTCTGAGCCATGAATTGAGTATTTATTTTCAGTTGTGTCTAAGATGCATGTCACCTGGACTGAAGGCATGATAGAAACTCCAGATTTTAGCCAGAGCCACAGAAAGCTTTGGGAAGGAAGGGAGTAGATTTACAAGATGTGGATACTGGGCTTTAGGTGCATCCATACCACAGCATCTTCTGTATCCACACGTAGTCACAGGGCTGGAAGTCTCTGCAGAACTGCACAGAGCCTGCTTGAAGTCCCACACGGCAGAGTTAAGAGCAAGCCCTCATCCCAGAGCATATGCAATGTCATGGGCAACAGGCAAAGGGACCCAAGGGCATGCCACCAACCCAAGATGAAACCCCATCACCCCATGGGCAGCCCATGGCAAAGGCAAGGGGATGGTTTTCTATCAATTTAAGATGCAGAAAGCGCTCAGCATCAGGTCTGAGAGCTATAGCCGATGTGAAGGAGTGGGAAGATGTTCCCCAAGAAATCAAGGGACACAGGCAGCCTGGAGGCAAATGGGTTTAGGCCCTGGTGTTATTAGATCAAACATTCCCGCTTCTCCCAGTGCTATCCCAGCTATTGCACTTGCTGCTCCTTTTTCTGTGTATTCCTACGACTGCGTGGTCTAGACAGCCTACCCTCCCACAAAGTCTAGAGTGAGCAAATACAGCTGCATCTCACATGCTTCGCTGTTTAGTCTCCTGCATTTGCACTACTGGATCATGGGTCCGTCGTCCCCATTTTGCTCTTTTGAACTCTCTTCACCCTCCCTTGGGGCTTATCTCTGCCTCATGCCAACTTCTAATATGTTCTGCAAAGCTTGTTTCTATAAGGCCTGACACTGAATAAGGCAGTGAAGGCTGTGTATTATCTTGTAAGCACATGTAGAAATATAAACAATGATTAATAAAAAAAAAATAATAAAAAAAGAGAGAGAGAATTCAGATGTTTGCAATTTCCTTTTGGAGGTAACTTTAAAGAAATTTTTGGCCCATTTTGAAGCACAGGGAAACAAAGGAAAGCCTCAGTTCTATTAGGTTCTTCATCATATTTGAGATATTGGAAGTGATTTTAAAATCACTCCAGACTGTGATTAAAGCTATTTTCAGGGTAATTCCTCTGAGTCTCAGTATATTGCTGTTTACAAGATGGTTAACAGTTAAATGTCAAGTTTTGCATTGAACTATCTGGTTCATTAGTTCCATATGACTTCAAATTATGCAAATAGTTTGGCCACACAAAAATCCTAGCTCGGTAGCTCAGCTGAAACAAAGAGCCATGGAAAACAGTTGCAGGATTTCTTGTTGCTATTTCTAGGAAAGGACCAAAGAGATGTGAAAGGGGGTGCACAGGTGACCATACTTCTACATGATGGAAAGGTGAAACCGTGACTTGACTAAACACAGCTGGTCATCTGCTCTTCTAAAAGTGGCCATCCACAAGGGGCTTTGCAAACGCTTTTATTTAGCCCAGAGGACATGCATGCCTCCTACCATGTGTACAGTCAGCACCCATTGAACAGCTCACTGCACAGACATAGCAAAAAAGGCACTGAAGACCTGCACTCCTCTCCAGCCTCACCATGACCTTTGAATCTTCCAGTGACAGTGGGTCATGCACCGACCTTCTACACTAATCCAGATTTAATTATTTTGCTTCCATTATGGGGTGTCAACTACCCCAGTTCAGTGTTTGTGGGTTCTCCAGGGCCACAGAGTTCTGAAGAGCCCCTTGAGTGAAGACATGCCAGGCTGGGAGCAGCAGTGTCTTGAGGAAAGAGTTAGAATGAGGTCAAGGTGGATGAACTGTGTCTAAAAGGGACCTTTTTTTTCCAACTTGTTTTCAGAGAGGAGCGTACAGCCCTCTGTGTCTACATTGTTTGGTGGGATTCAGGCCCAAACTCAGAGATCTTCTCTTTAGTATTTAGGATGCTGGTGTCCCCACCTGAGCCAGACGTTTGAGTTTCCAAGGAGTCTTTGGAGATCTAGGCCAGTTTTCAGGTGCCTAAACCTGATATCATCTTAGTCATCATCTCAGTCTCTATCCTGGCTGGTCTTCAGCTGCTGCTCTAAAAGAACACATCCTCTCCGGTCTTTGTCATATTTGGGTATCTTTGGGCACAGCAAATGGTGCTATACGATGATGTTTAAGCAACTGTATACTGATTTAGAATAGTCAGTGAGATCTAGAAAGCTATTTCTAGACTTAAATATCTAGGGGTATTTGGGTTGTATCCTCTGTGGTTTCCACACAGGTGCCCTTGTCCTCCCACGTGTGTTGCATCACATCTGCCAGACCTTTGCAAATGGTGCAGGCAGGGTGTCTCCAATGTTGCTAGATGCCTCTGCAACATTAAATCAAACACCTGACCCAAAGTCTGACCCAGACAGGAGCCCGGGTGGTCCAAAAGACAGAGAGAACCAAAGGCAGGTTTTTTTGTCCCTGTCTGGGCGAGCTGGTTAGTGGGTTTTGGATATGTCAAGAAAAGGAGAGGACTCAACAACAAGAGAATGCAGGTATTAAAGAAGAAAATAAGGACAGGAGGGAAGTGGTTTGGAAGGAAGACAAGGACGACTGTATGCTTGTGTCATTTGACTTGTTTCTTGTTTCCTGTTTTAACACTTGTAGCACTGTGGACCATGTAGAAAACGGAGTGGCTTGGGCATATGTTTTGCATTGCAATTACAAGCTTCCTTCCTGCTGGCCTAAGAAAAAGTCAAAAAGACAACAGAGCAGAGCAAACACTTTCCATGGCTGGCTGGCTTCCCCACTTACCAAAGACTCTTCACTGCTATTACTTTAGTAAAGTATCACTAAGGTATAAATTGGGCATCACTAAAGTATGAATTATAAACACGAGACAGGTATGTTATATAACAGCTATGTTTTAAAGACAGTGAAATAGAACCTGATGGGCATAAAATTCGAAATCTCAAGACATAGAAATGTGAAGCAGAAATGTGGCTGAGGAAACATACAGCTTGAAATATGACTTGCTCTATTTGGAAAATAGGCTTTCCCATCCCTGACTTCTGTTATGCAGAGAGTCAAAAATAAATGAATATAATGTATTTTTAAGAATATGCAGGTGAGGAGGCCAGTATATTTTCTGGGACTTGTGGGCAAAGCTTTCGGCCTTTCTTTTGCACCTACAAACTTCAGCAAAATTTCCCAAAGACATTTGGGAATGCTGGTGGGAATCACCTGCTCTGATTTCAAGAGCTTCATCCACTTGCTTAATCTTGCCCCAGAGTACTAGAGAAATCCATGTAAGACTGGCAAATATGACCCAGGATATACAAAAGGAAAAATTGTCTTTGGAATTGGCAGCTTGATGCCAGACAGGTCACCTCAAAAGGCACTGGACTTGTTTAAATGACTTAGAGTGTCATCAAAGAGTCCCTGGAGTTCATGAAATAATTTCTCTGAGCAGTGCAGGTATCTCCTTTAGGATGAGATGAGCCGTGCTGTAACAGCCCTTTGATGATGTTATTCAGCTTTTTGCAGTGAAAAGGTCCAAAGTGTCTCAGGTGATTTGTGCTTATTTCCAGTTCAACATGGGCTTGTTCTCAGCCTACCTCTGACCAAACCAAGACAAATTCAAAATACGTCCTGTGCTGAAACAGGAAGCCCTGCAATGCCAGGGTGGATGGGTGAGGGCAACACCGAACTCATGAGCTGCCTTGAATATGGAGGAAGATGTGAGGCTCAGGAGGATGTCAGGGAAATCTGGATATCTTTCAAGTGCTTTCCCCACTGTAAAAGCTTTCCCTAAGAATAATAAGAGTGATAGAAATCTAAAACCTGGATCCACAGAGATCATGAGATATGGACCTCCATTCAGAGTTAGGCGCCTACTTCCCTTTACAGATATAATCTAACTCACCTTCACCCTAGGAGAAATGAGGCTGCTCGAGCTAAGGCTGATAGACTCTGTTAGGAAAGTTATTAGGAACATGCTCTGAGAGATCCAGGGATGGCCCAGGCCAGCAGAAAGGCAATTGCTGCTCTGAAATGCTTTGAAGGTTGAAGATCCTGCCCTCTCTCTCAAGCATCTCATGAATTTACAAAAAAAAAAAAAAAAAAAAAAAAGGAAAGTTACAGCTGGAATTTAATAAAATGCAGCTCCTTCCCCCCGGCCCCAGCTATTTGCTTTCCTTAGTCATCTCGGCTTGCCCGGACCTTTGAAAGCGGCAGCTGAGAGTCGTTTTCGTATTGACCTGTATCCACCGGCGGTACCTTTGCTTCCAGTAAAAGCAGAGCACATTTCCTTTGTTTCCCTGCTCACTTGGAGACAATCACATTTATCTGCTCACTGCCCTTCAATGGCAGGCAGCTTCTAATGGGTTTCTGAATGAGGGCTGCCCCCGCTGTCCCACTAATTGAAATTCAGCGCACAGAGTTACATTGGTGCAGTGCAATGGCCAAGAATATCAATGCCCAAAGCCCAGAGCATAGCGGGAAGGGAGAAGTTAAAAGTTTTCAGAGTCTTGTAGCAAATATGACTGGGATTTCCTTGTGCACTGAAGCAGTGCAACATGGTCAAATGCCCCAAATCCTTGTCTCTGAGTCACAAACTATTGAAACAGATGGAATATTTGTCACCCCCAAGGGGGTTCAACAGTGAGGGTGAGTTTAGATAATCCCAATGTTTGAAGCTTTGTTACTTCACACTGCAAAGTAGTTAGGGACCTTATATACTGATGCTGTGCAAATGTTTCCAATGCCCTAGAAGATCTCAACTGGCTCTAGACACTGTTGAGTGAGCAGTTTGGTGGAGCCCAATGTATTTATTGATTGCAATAGAACATCAGCTTCCCAGATGACATGGAGATACCTGCACACAGTGAAGAGTCTATTGTCTGAACAGAGGTGACACCTGAGATGTCCCAGAGTGAGCAGAGTATCCATGCGGGGCTGTTGGATACGACAAAGGACTATGTGAGACCCAGCAGAAGCTGGAAACTTGAGTGGAAACTGTGGGATGACAAAAGCGACGCTGGGTACTCGTGTTTAGTCAAGTGAGTCCTGTCACTGTGTCTCACACACCCTTCTAGCTGACACTGATCTTGTGTCTTCAGAAAACATTGTCTCCTTTTGAATTGTCTCCAGAAACACGTACTGGCTTGTGGTTTGGGGGCTGTGATAGCTGTGGAGTCATGCTCCTGCTCTGCAACAAGCATTCCGCAGGAAACCAGGCCAACTGTAGCAGGTCTTTCCTTCAAAGCTTGATTTTAGGAGATACATGATCAGACAGCTAGCACTCTGTTTGAATCCTCTGTAGCCCTTCTTCTGCTGAGCTCTACTTAAAGAAGAACTGGGTTTCTGCCCATTTCAGTGGTGTGGAAGGCAGGGATAAGGTCAGTTTGAGGGCAAATCTTTTTAATCTCACTGTGCCTCAGGAGGGATGGCAATACTTCACTCCCTCCATCCCTTCTCTAGTACGAACATAAACATTTTAGTAGCAGGAGGCAGCAGTCTGTTTGGGCTGCACTTGGCACTGCTTTGCCACATTAAATTGGTTCCGTTTGTACACACAGGGCAATCTGGCTATTACTAAAAATGAATAATTCTGAACAGTTTTGTTTATTTTGATCCTGAGAGAAGGCACCGTCTCCTGCTCTATTTGCACATAGCTCCTGCAAAAAGGAAGTCTGATCTCAAGCACGGTTTCTAGCCAGGGCTGTAATTCCAGGTTTGATAACAATAATAAACATGGCAATAACCACTCCCTAATATAGCGCTTGGCACTTCTTTTCCCGTACAAATATTAGTTCCCGTGACTGTCATTCTTTGCACGCTACCAGATCCTGGCATTTGGAAATGTCAGCTGCTTCCTAAAATGCCTTTTGTGCAGTAGAGATCATTTCCAGTAGACTGCACTGCAAACTGCAGCGTTGCACTTGCTCAAGGTAGCAAGGGGAAGAGCGAGTCCTCGTGCATCTTGTGATTCTGAAAAGAGAGGGCATCACTGGTGCAGGGCTTAACTGCGCACAGATTTCACCTCATCCTTTTTCCTTGTGTTTCTAGTGAAAAAAAAAGTGGCTTGCGTAGTTCCCAGAAGGTACTGAAACTGCTGGATGTAGGGCTGTTGTTAGCCCTGCAACACTGCAGGACCTGACAAATTTTTGTTCCCAAATAAGTCAAAACTAGGTTGAAATATTAGCATTTTCCAGATTAGCTATTCCTCCTCAAAAACACATGCCTCTGCAAAGACTTAATTTTGGCATTTCTAATCCAAAGGAAATATTTTTTTAATTCACGAATTTAGTAATTTTCTGTTCGGAGTTCTTTTTGGGGTAGAGGGTGGGGTTGTTTTTCCATAAGAATTAATCTCAGTCATTTAGAGTTGTCATAGATCATCTGTGCTCTGTTTTAATTGTTTTAGGCTCGTTTTTCCTCTTTGCCAGGCACTGTGTTCACTATTCTCACTGGACGAACATAGTGCACAGAGGGAATCAATGTTCTGGGTGTATCATGGAAAATGCTCTCCATACTGGGACATTTGCAGAAGCAGGCCAAAGACATCGAAAACAATTCTTATGAAGTCCCTATGTAATAAAAATAGGCCAAGCATGAGATCAGCATGACCAAAGCAAAATTTCTGCCTAACAAAATAAAACAAATGGACTCGGATCAATTTAACCAGAAATGAAGTTGTCTGTTACTATTTCCCTCAAGGCAAAAAAAGTAAAATTGGGTGAATCTGTGGGCATCCAAGTTCATAGACAAATTACGGAAACCTCCAGTTACACAGAAATTGCATTTTCCATGAAACTATTTCCCAGAAAGGGGTAGGTGATCCTCTATCTGATGGAGAGATGGGATTGGTCAGACATGCTTGATTTTATGAATGTTCAAGATAAGTTCATGACATTTCAGGATAAAATTCAAGAAAGCCTTCTTACCCCTCAGGAATACCAAATTCTCCATTTTACTTACAATCTGCAAGGCAATAGGAGAAATAAAGCAACATGACCAATGACTTCCAGGAGATGGACGGGAACGTGGGGGCACAGATAGGGCAGTGAAGAAGGAGCGAAGAGTTTAACTCAGGAAGGTGAAGAAAGAACTGGGAAGTGACGAACATGAAGGTGACATTTCATAGCCTTTCAGATGGGATTTACGTGAGACGTGAGTATTGCTCACACTTGCTGTAGAGGCAGCTCTTTTCCTGCCAGGAGTCACAGCCATGATTCCTTCTTGGCTTTACTGCATAGGAGTGCCTTGACCTCCCCGTGAGGCAACGGAGGAAAGACCAACATTTTATCAGCCACATGCATTACACTTTAGACTCATGACTGTGGGGATTTACAGCCTTCCTTATCAGACTGTATGTTTCTCATCGTGTAAATTGATAGACGGATACTGGGCACAAGCTAAACTGCTGGAATAGCAATTACCTCTTACTTAGTACAAGGAAAGGCAATGGATTTTTTTTTTAATGATTACTAATATCTTGGATGGGTCAGGCTGAGGTGTGCTCTTTTGCGTCTTTGCATTATAGCTTTTGCACTGAAAGATAGACCAGCTAATTAACAGATAACAGCGCACGCGGGCACTCGCTGCCCCTCTCGAGGGTTGTTTTCAAATAATCACAGACAGATTTGTAGTCCAGAGAGGAGCATCGTGATAATTTAATCTGGCCTTCATGCATATCAGAAAGCAAGTGATTCCACCCTGTATTTTCAGTACCACAGCAAGGTCTTTGGATCAGCTCTCCCTGGGGTTGTATTTGAACCTATGCCCTAGAAGAGGAAAGATCTTTCTTCCCAGAGGCACTGAAAAATCAAGAAAAAGACTTGAAGTATTTCCTGACCCCTAATCCAGGATGCTGTCTTTTGCAGGAGGTCACAGGACAGCCTGCACTATAAAAAAATTCTTTGTAAAAAGGAAGCAAAGGGACAGGGCTTTGCTTTTCCTTCTCTTGTAATCCCACATCCAGGCTGTTCATCCCCAAGAGGAAGGATGTCTGCTCAAAAGCCAGTGTTGCCCATATTATCCTCGTTGGCTGCACTCACATGCAAAAACGGTTTCCTTAAGTGTTGTCCTTGGTCAAAGAGGCCAAGAGCAGATCTGACCTGCCTTCCAAAATTTGTGAAGATATGGGAAACTGCTTGAAATCCCTCTAGCCAGCTCTGGGCTGTGTCCTTCTGTTTGAACAGCATCAGGAGACTTTCAGTGCTCCTGGTGAGCTCCGATGCCACTGCAAGCCCCAGGTAACGTAACAACTTTGGGCAAAGCCATGTGAAACCAGGAGACAGCATTTGGGCAGTTGTATTTAGGTGACTGAATTGCACCCTTGATGTGAGCAACCATCTGAGCAATGTTCTTATCCCTGGAAGACATCAGACACTTAAAGTGGGATTTGTGCCCTATTTAGGTAAAACACCCCATAACCCCGACCCAAATGTTTCTCCCTGCTGACTATGGAGAAAAGTGGCTTGAGCGCTGATAGAGCTGTCTCAATTTGATCCACTGAATCCCACCCTGCACCTTAAATAAAAAGGGCTGTTCTTCTATAAAGTGGTCCAATTCATCTGGAAAAGCAGTGCTGAACTCAGCAGTGAGCTGATGAGATGGTTACGTTGACCCCCACTCAGGTTCCAGCCCTTGCATCTGTGAATATTCACTGTGCAGTGGCAAAAACAGGATCTTGGTGGGATTCAGAGAGGTCTGCTTGTCTCGCATCCCAAAGGCCAGCTGTCTCAGCCCGTTACATCCACCCCAATTTAGAGTTATACACAGGACTCACAAAGCTGAGCAATGGGCACCAACAGCAGCAAGTTCATCTCTTGGCCTGTGCATGCTAGGCTGGAAGCAGGCTTAGCGTGCCACAGAATAATAGTATCCATTTGTACAGGGAGAAAACAAACAAACAAAAGAAACAAAATCTAACATTTACGCTGGAAGTTCTGTCTGGTTGACTTGCCCAGACTCGAAACAATTCTTTGTTAGAGTCAGGTGGGGAGGTATTACAATAACAGAGCAGACCATGACCAAAAAAAAACCCCTACCATTTGAAGGGGAAGAGAGGAGAAATACTGTTCATCCTGCTAATTTTATTTTCCAGCTTACTAAATCTCCACTTCAAATTAAGTTGAGTCTTTATTTTCAGAGGCAGCTGAGGAAATACATTTTCAGTTGAAAAACAGGCGTTTGCTCTCTGAGACAGACTTCTCCTTTGGGGCTGGCAAATCTCAGTGCAACTCTCAGCACTGTCCTCATTTAACCTCTCCCAGAGCCAAAAAATACTCAAATAACTGTCTGCTTCATGCACTGGCCATTAACTTGGCTAACACTGATCAGGCAAATTAATTCCAGTGAATTTAAACAAAACCTTCCTGCGGCTCTAAGGCATCTAGTTAAGTCTTCCAGCTTACTGGAAAAAAGTGGAAAAGGTAAACGAGTTGAACCAAAAGTTGTCTCAAAATGTGTTGGTGCAGATGCCTTGGTTGTGTGAAGTCCCACCAGGTCCTCCTCAAGGAAGGGGCTTGGCCAGTGTGTTGTCATCTCCAAGATGTCCTAAAACACCTTGAATTCCCAAGCTATACCCTGAAGTCCTCTCCTGGATGCCTTATTCCAGTGATGATGAGTTAAGCCAAGTGAGGAAGGCTGTGAAGGTCTTTACTTCTCATCATATCAGCGATGGTGAGGAAAGGAGCTTTACTTTTTTCTTACATCCTGCCCTGCTGTGAGTTGGCTCCTTCTGCAGAATAGCAGGTAAAACTCTCCTGCCTTTTTTAGCGTATTAATTGGACATATGAATTGCAATTAGCACAAATCTCCTTGAGGGACAGTGACAAGTCCTGCTGTCAGTATTTCCTTATTTCACATGAAACCTCCTGAAATAGGCACACGGGGATGTGTGCATATGTATGTGACAGTGTATGGGTAAATAGGGAAGTGTTTTTCTGTAACTAAGGTGGACTAAGTATAAAAGCAGGACAAGGTTTGTAGGTATAGTTGGAAAAAGTAGCCAAGCTTTTGAGCATATAAGATACCTGAGGTCTGGAGAAAGGCCTATATGCCCAGAAGTTTCTCTGAGTCTTATCTCACTGGTTGACTCTAATAAAAGATGATTAATCTGTATATGGATCTTTCCTGATTATGCATTCATATCCATTTATGTATATTTGTACACATACTTATTTACATAAAGAATGAGAGAGACAGTATAAAAGGAAGTTAGCTGAGCTGAATTTTTTAACTTTTAATCTACCTAAAAAGTCAAAATAAATCTCTTTAGTGACTTGAAGGCCTGGTGCAATAGATTCACCTTCAATGCAAAGGATTCCTAATGACACTCACATTTTGTGTAAGCAGCTGCTTTGCCTCATGCTTCCTGAAGACCGATGACTAATGCAACTCCAGGCAACATCTGGCACAAACATCTGGTTTTGTGCCCATCTAATGTCATTGAATGCCTATCTACTGGAGGGAAGAGACTGAGCTGGGACTTAAAGTGAGGACCTGATGGAGAGAAATAATCAGTTCAACATTATCCAACAGACACTGCCTGCAGCAGCAACTGTTCTATGAGGGTAGAAAATTCAGTGTAGGATGGCACACATACAGTCTTGCGGCCTGGTGTAGAAAGCTACTGCAGACATAATAAAATGGAGGAGATAAGCTATAACCAACACAGATGACATGGGAGAACATTGCCAGGGTTTGAAACTGCTCCAACTATAATCCTTGTGCAACTTGTGTTTGAAATCCTTTTACAAGGACAGCAGCCATGATCAGAGCCGAGGAGAGGGAACCACAACAAGGTCATGGCTACATTATGATTGGTGCTCCTGCTCCTCCAGCACCTCACCTGGCATTGGTGGTGGCCAACCCCACTGCCATTTACCCTCAGTTTTGCCTAGTTTGCTGACTGCTTTTAGGTCACCATCTGCCTCTATATCTCCCTTGACAGAAGAAGCCCTGGACAAGCTGCTGCATTGAACTAACATCCCTTAGTGAAATGAAGCCGTAACAGGGCATGGTGCCATCTACAACAGATGGGGATGAACAAGTTATCACCCCTAGCACAGGCCTTGCTAGCTCCTGATGGTGCTCTACAGGAGTGTCAGACTTTGTCCAGGATGTGACTCTCTGGACGTTCATCTGTTGGTCCAGCATTAAATGAGTTGTCCCAGGGGCAGACAAACCACTGTTGTGCCTTGTTGTCTTCTCAAGAGCCTGTATCTGCACCCACAGCACAAAACGCTAAGGTGATGACCTCCAAATTTAAAAGTAGCTTTGCCTCTTCCCTTAGTTCTTCTCTGGCTTGATTTTCTACAGTCTCCTGCAATCCTTCTGACTCATTAATGCCACCATTCCTGATTGCACCTACCCTTCCCACAGCTCCTGGGGCCATGGCTGGGAGGAGGCAGGCAATGCTGGCTCTTATCCTCCATCTTCCCTGAGAAGCAGTAGACGGGATAAGAACAACTAACCTTAGGATCAAAGGCAATTCCTAAGCACCAGGTTAGGGAGCTCTGGTACACCTTCCCATCAAGTTAAAGAGCAGGGAAACTCCCCCTTGCACACATCAGCTTTTAAAATGATGCTGAATAAGTTTAAGATGGGGATTGAGCGGATGGACCATGGAACAGACCCTGGAAGTCATTTTACTTCCATGTTCCTGGACACCCAATGGATTTAGGGATTTAAACAAGCAGGGGTGGGAGCTGGGTGAAACTTGCTGTTAGTATCAGGCTGAAAGGGTTAAATTTATCTATTAGGAACCAGCAATTACAGGATGCCTTTGCTCTGTTTCCCAGCTGTTTTCACAGAGAGTTGTTGTCTGAGTCTGCCCCAGCCCGACTGTCTGCAATAAAGTCAACATTCCCAACCAGGCTCCAAGTGAACCTTTCTGCTTAGCTGGGCAATGGGCGCTGCAACACCTGCAATGCTGGCTAAACCCCTCTTACCTCTGCACTCAAGCTCTGGATGGCCAAAAGCAACCCAGAGTTGTGGTCAGGTAGCTGTGGTAAATCCCCTGACAGGGTCAGTCCACCACGATAATTTTTTTAATGAACAGCTTGAAATGATCTTGCGGCGTTTTTAATTTTATTCCTATTCTTTCCGGCTGATCCTGCAGGGGAAGGGATGAATGGCCACTTAATTCTGAATAAATCGGCTGGAAAATTCACAAGATGCATATAACATAATCAGACTAGATGGGCCCTTTCTAGCAGATGTCTGAAGCCAGGATCAGATGAAAATTTTCAACAGGGTCTGATTTATGGTCTAACCTGACAAATATTCATATAAGCATGAAAAAGCTTTTGAAGATGGGCCATGGAGCTTTGCAGACTTGGTCATCTTGGTCGCAAGCCTCACTGCTTGCTGCATCTCAGATTGTTTCGATATTCCAGTTGATTTCAGCTCCAGGGTGATTTTCCTCAGTTCAGTGAAACCTCAGGTTTGAAGCTGAAGATATTTCACACATGGCAGATGATTGGCACCCAGTGCCTAAAGGTCCAGCTACACTGACTGTGATTGAGTTTGGTCCAAACTGTATGCAGACATAAATCAGTCTGATAGATTGAAGAGATTGCTTCTTTTACTATCAACAAAAGGATCAGTAATGAGCAAATTTCTAATATACCCAGAGAGTCCTGCCTTGCAGTATGAAACCTTTCCTCTTTGTTTGCTTTGAAATCTGCATTTCTGTGATTCCAGATGCCACAGGTAATGGAAGACTGTGCCACTTACAGTTTTAATCATGCAGTGTGCATGCAGAAATCTGGATGTGGATCACAGGCGTCTGAGAACAGGGGAAGAACAGAGGGCAAAGGGAGCATACGGTTACAAAAGATGCATCCCCTTGCAGCTATAACACAGAGAACTGTGTTGCATAATTCTGGAAACCTGTGGGAATATGGAAGAAAGGAAGCATTTCATGCATATGCAAGGCAAAGAGGACTTCAATTTTTTCTCAGTATTATCTGGTGTTTTTTATTTTTTCTTGGTGCAATCAACATTGCCTGATTTCACTCTCTTTGGAAATATATACCTGGAATGCAGGATTCACAATCTCGCATGCACAGGTGTATGCTCTGTGTCTCCAACAGGAGCAATAGTGGCTGAAAAAACCTGTCTCTCTAGGAAAACACGTTAAATTTGGGTAACGTGGAGATTACAAAAAGGAAAAGTCTGACGACTTGTTTCCCTTGTGTGACTGACAATGTGTCTCTGCATAGACCGTTTTCCTGTCTAGTTAGGAGAATGACTTAAAGACAAATGTTGTCTTTGCAAGTTCCCTTGTTTATATAGGTAAATAATGATGTTATTGATGTCTTATCTAGTGTTTTCAGCTCCTGACCTCAAAGAGCTTTAGAAAACACAGGGAGGAAAGGGTGAGGATTTGGAGCTGGCTTTTTGCAGATGGGGAAATAGGGACATGGAGAAAGAAAGTGACTTCTTGAAAGCCCCTAGCAGCCACAGGCATGAAAACTCAGCCTTTATCCTCAGCTACATGCTGCGACTATGCTGCTTCTATAAAACTTTGTTTTTCAAAGTACCTGTAGATGCCCAAGTCCTTATGACTTGGCTGGATTACTGATGTTTTGAATCTCCTTTGCAGCCTAAATATCTGAGTTTTATGGAGATAAATTTGGTGCCTGCTGTGGGTAGATGTGGCTGAAGGAGCACTGAAAGACAGACTCATATGAATACCAGTTGGTGGCACACACATTTGACAAGAAATCTCTGATAAAGGTTTTCAGATGGGTAATTGCTGTGAGCTTGTGGTTGCTCACACAGATTTTGACAGAAACTAATGCAAACAACAAATCAAAATAGACTCTCTGAAAGAGGGAGATCCAGGTTGCTGGGGCACTGGGCGCTAGGGTGTCTTGCCATCTATTTTTGTCTTTCTTTATATGTGTTACATCAGAGCCTGAATTTCCAGAGAAATACTAGCTCTATTTGAGTTTGTTTCTGGGTGTTGCTTCTAATCCCCTTAACGGTTTGGGGTAGGAAGTATTCAAAATGGTTAAGCTCAGATCTCTGTGGATCATTCACAGATTTTTGAAAATCTGCCTTTCCCAAAGTTGATTATTCGGTGCAGGAAACAAAGAAATGACAAAAAAAAAAAAAAAAAAAAAAAAAAGTTGCTCTCGTATGCACAAATGGTTGCATTTTCCATGTTGCATTTTTCCCATTTGCTGCTCTGCTTGCTGAGTCAGCGTGTTGCACTAGCATGTAAAGAAGAGACTGAAGGGGGTTGGTGATATTGAACCAATAAACCCATTCCACTCTCTCGAAAGCCTTTTCTCTGTCTATGCAAACAAGTGTGTGGAACAAATCTCTGAACCTGGAACTCCCTGGATCAAGTCAAAAGCCTTTCTTTTTCGATCTTATGGCATAAAGCCCAGCCTGTCCTCTAGGAGAGCCTTGCTATTGATAAAATGCCTTCCAAGAGCTAAGCCTGCTGAGTCTCTTTAGGAGGAAATTTGGGAAATTTACAACAAAAGCAGCCATCCTCAGCCAACATGGCCATTATTGCAGTAAAGATTGTATCTCCAGATAAAAGAGGGCAAGAAAAGGATGCTTCTAGGCAAGCAAGATCCCAGATGAAAAGTTGCTTCTAAGTTCACCCAGAATTAAAATGATACCAATGTGTGCCACTGAGAAATCCTCAACCTGTGCCACTGAGGGCTGAAAAAAATTTGTTGTCTCTGAGTGTAGATGCTAAATAAACCTAGACCTGACCAGTGTTTTTACATGAAGACACCACAAGGTTAACTGAAGAAGCCAAGAGCAGGCATTAGATGCCAGGAAATGATGATTTGGAAAATCAAAAAAAAAAAAAAAAGGTGGGAATGGGGGAAGGAAAATCACAACATAAAAGCTGCGAGGCAGCTTTGAGCTGGTAGAGGAGAAATGAGGAGAATTTCGTCCTGCTGATTCATGGATATAGACAACTACTCAGCTGTGTGCTGCTGACTTTGCTGTCTGTTTACAGGGATTTCCCTTCTATCAGCCATGGGGCAGCTGAGCCCTAGTGAAAAGAAGAACCACACAGTTTTATCACATGCCAGTGGTAAAGGCAGCCTGAACAAGGAGCTGCTTTCTTCCAGCACTGAAGAAGGATCTTGAGTCAGACAGAAAACAACAGCATCTTAAAAATACTCTATTTCCTCTTCTGGCAGTAACTCCAAAAGGGTCAGGCTGTCTGGGAAATGCCGAGACAGAATTACTTGCTTAGGGATTTTGGGTGCAAAAGCTCAGCTCACAGTTTCCAATTCCCAGGGCCTCTCAAAGCCTATGATATGGATTCACAAGCCTCTGAGCAGAGGCAATGCTCACCGGGCCAGTCTCACTCGTGGAAGATGAAATGAATGATGCCATCTTTCTATTTTGGTGCAAATAAACCCCATTTCAGGAGACACACTCTAGAAAATGTGACTTTCTGCAAAAGTATGAGCAGCCTGGGGTGCACAAGGAGGGGAGCTGCTCTTCACTCTCCATGGCCTTTTTTCTTGCCCTTGGGTAGGAAAACAAATGACTCCCAATGTAGTGTCCTTGTCTCCTTCATAAGCCACAGCATGACTATGAAACGGCATGGGTCTGAGAAGCTGTTCCATGGATATGTCATCAAGACTGCACATTAGCCAAAGTTTCTTTCCTTGTTTAGTTTTCCAAAGAAACTTTCCAAAGTGTTTTGCCTCTGCTTAGTTGATGACACGTTGCTAGCCAAATCTCAGGACTTTTATGTTCCTGTGAAATCAGTAACATTAAACAGGGCTTAGCCTTCCCAGTAAGAGGCCGAATCCCCCCTCCCTCCTCGTCTCTTTTCGGAGCAGGGAATATATCTCCTTGTGTGTGTAAGATTCAGCTCACGGCAGTTTTGCTCAGCTGATGGAGCCCGTTGCTCGGGCTCCAGGGTGCGTGACTGCTGATGTGTTTGGCAACCTCTTTAACTGGCTCCTTCCCCAGCAGGGCATAGACGATGTGTCAGGAGGGATGTGAGGTTTCACACGTCCTCGTCCCTCACGGCTCAGGGGAAGAAACGCTGCCTTCGATCAGACCCCATTTGTGGGACATCTCATCAAGAGACGGACAGCAGAGAGCATCCTGCAGGCTGCCTCCAGCGAAGGTTTTGGAGAGGGGAGGGCTCAAGAGAAGGGCACCTTTGTGTAGTCTGAGTTATAATAGCTTGACTGCAAGTATTGAGCAAAGCAGATTTTTAACACAGCATTTCAGAGCTGTGCTCTGTTGCTCACTGATGGTCTCAAGGGATAGCCATGTGGGTCTCCTACTGATGTTCATGGACTTGGAGCCCCTGCGAAGCTGTAACACAGACAGGCTTTATTGCAGCAGACGGACCACAAATGCCTCAATCTCTTGCTCATGGACACATGCGTGGCTGTTTCTGATTGACTTGGTGGGATGTCTGGCTGCTGCCTTTCCCTGGAGAGGCCTGGGCCATGCCAAGGGGCACAGCACGCTGCTTATGTGCCATCACCTGATGTTCAAGCTCCTGGGGTGCAGCTGGGGCTGTAGGGACGTGTGTGCTAGTGCCCCCATCTAGTGGTTGTCCCCAAGCCTGCAGCACATCCCCTCCTCTTCCTCAGGTGCTGCTCAGCTTGAGGGTGAGTGTGGGAATGGCGAAGGGACCCTGATGTTGACGGTCCTGGGGTGTCACCAGGCTTGGGGTGTGCATGTCCCTTTGCGATGCAGATTTCTGACACACTTTCCAGTGATAAACTGAGCACACATAAAATTCACGTTGGGGCAAAGAATTGAAACCTGATAGTTTCCTATTCTAGCCCAGGTTCCCAACACCTGGTCTAGTGCTGGAGAACGTTTTGTTACATAAAGTCCTTCATCTTGGATAGAATTCCAAAGAAATTAAGGGGAGAAAAGACTTTGGTGGAGATAAATCAACTTTTCCCTGACTCTCCTGCTGCTGGCTTGCTTTTGAGCAAGAAAAGATTTTTTTTTTGAATCTGTTTACAAAACAAAAATTCACCCTAAACCACCACCATATGGTAGGTCCTGATTTGAGATTCTTCCCAAGGCACAAAAGGAATTTGCAGACAGAGATGACGTCATTTGAAGTGGAAGCTGAAGCCGTTTGTAAATGTTTGGCCATTCTGTAAAAGTTTGGGATGCAAGATGTTGTGAATTTGGTGGCAAACATAGTTGGAAGACCCAGATGAACCTGAGATATCCAAACAGACATCTGCTTCTCAGACAAACAAGCAGTACTCGTCAACTCTGGTGGTAACATAAAGGCTTTCTATTTCCTGTTACAGCATTATCTCAACACTTTTATCATCTTCTCTATTTCCTCCCACAACTCCTTAGTCAGCATGCCGGCTTTATTCGTATTTGTGTAATAGGAAAAAGTGCACAGAGAGACTTACTGAAGATGCAAGAAGAAATAAGCAGAAAAATAGGGAACCAAACTTTGATTTCTGCTTGCCATTGAGCTGTCTTAGGCCTATCCGTAAAAACTCCCCCTTATCCCTAGAACTCAACAAGACAGAGAAGTCATGACCAAAGACCAAGCAGCATCAGAGTACAGCTCAAATACTTCCAGCCATTGAGGTGAAATCATGTCTGGCACTCATCATTTTTTATTTTTGCTCTTTGCACTTGGATGATGCCTATGGCACTGCCTGGAAATAAGACTCCTAAAGATGTGGTGGCAGCAGCTAGGAAAAGAGACTAGGAAGCCTTCTCAGGGCATTACCTGAACTCAGTTGCTTTCAGACAGATTTCCTCAGGCAGTTACAGAAATGATATCTGATAGTGACTTAAAACCTCTGGAAAAAAGAAATAAATGAATATTTTCCTTTGCTCTCTGTCCCTTCCTTCCTGGCTTCCCACACTGTAAAAATAACAAGGTCCTGCAGATCTTAATGCTGAACAGTAAATAAATGTATTTCAGGTGCATCCCCTTTCTTGTTCCTTTTTTTACAACACTCCTAGAGTGCTTTTGGAGACATAACATTACTTCTACAGAGAGAGATCAAGCTGAAAGAAGTCCTTCTGATCTATGACTGCTTATGTTGGTAAGTGTAACTCCTTGTGTTAAAGGCTGCGGATCAGGATATGCTGGTAGGAGTGGATCAGTAGTGACTGTCATTAAGTGCAATGTCAAGATCAGTGCTCAGCAGCTGAAGGTGGGCCTAGTGTTACCCTTGATTTTTGGTCTAACAGATGAGGGCAAAGCAAGCCACCAAAGACCATGTGTCATTTGCAGTTTTTTTCCCCAAAACATTACTGTTAACTCTTTGGTGTATTCTTTTTGGTTGTTTTGAAGTAATCTGTTCAGGGACTTGTCCAGATGCTCCTCTGCTGCTTTCTGCAGCAAGATTGCTCTATACAATACCTCATCAGAGTCTAACACCAAAATGGCCATTCCAGGATAGGCCAACGGTCCATCTGAATCCCATCTGCAGCCTATATGCAAATGAAATGCAAAGCAAACACGCAATGACCTCTCCAAGTTAACTGTCCAAGACTTCAGTGATTCATGCCAGAAAAAAATGGTTGTGGTTAGTAAATTAGGGTGTATTTTCCGTGAAGCGTTCCCATCTGCTGCACTTTATGGCACAGTTTAACTCTGTAGGAGTCAGGTCCACCTGCTTCTGTTTGTTTTGAACCGTTATCCGCTAGTTCCATCACTGATTTATTTAAGAAGAAACATTGAGCAATCATTCTCTTTTCACCCCTTTCAGTCCATTTGTGGTTTCTAGATGACTCTCTTCCCCCACTTACAACATCCCATTTCTATCTGGAAAACCGTATTCCACTTAATTTCGTGTCATGCATAGTTCGATCCAGACCTCCTTATCACTCTTTTTTTTTTTTTTACTTTTTCGAGCTCAATTTGTCTTTTTTGAGTAAAAGAATTATGCTTAATATTCAAGATGTGGAAAGGAGATGGATATTTTGATATCTAGCCTTCCTTCTACTTTACAAAGAAGGTAAGCATGGGTAGCACTTGTGTGATCTAGGTCCAACATATAGAAGCTGGATGTCAAAATCTGAGTCTTCTTTTATATGGAAAAGCAGTAGAGGTGATTCACATCAGCCCTAGGCAGAAGTTCAAAACAGGACAAATGAATCATTCTCCAGAAGACTGTATTTTTCTCCACTAATTGTTAAGGAAGTTTGGTTTGACTAGTTAAGGTTGAGACATCCCAGACTTAGATGTCTTTTGCTGTCAAGTTACATCTCACTGAATAATGTCTATCTGAACTGATTTTTGCCTTTCTTTCTGACCCTTTTGTTTTGAAGCCATCCTGATCTGCTCTGTCATTCTGCAAACCTTCAGCCTAACACCGGATCCCTTTACTCAGCTCTTGCTGGCAGATTTTGTGTTTATTTTTCTGATGTTTTGGAGCCAAATTTTCCTCCCAGTACTGCTCTTTCCACCTTTTCTTGACATTCATTTCTTTCACAGGATTTTCCACAAATCTGGCTTCCCTTCCCATTCCTCCAATGTCCTTCACCACCCACCTCGAGTTGTCCCCAGACCTCTTACCCGTTTCTCCAGGTTCTCACAGGTGGAGATTGGAGTGATGATTAGTTTCTGCTATACACCATTTACAGGACTTTTTCTCCTATTAAGAGTAAACAGCACTGGTTAATGCCTCCCAGAGGGGTACTTAGAGTTAAATCACCCAGTCACCAGCTTTCTCAGGCATAGTGGGGACAAGGATGACTCGGTGTATCCATTTCACAGTCCTCCTCCTTCCGAGAAGTCCTCTTGGCAAACACTCTCCATTTCAAAGAGTAATAAACAAGCCCTTTTGGATGTAGGCTAGTTTACAGTGGGTCTGGAAGAGAGAAGAAAGGAGACTGTTTTCCAAGCCCTGCAGAGATCCCAGATTTGATAAACCCACTCTTTTCCTTTCCTCTCCCTCCCTCACCTCCCAGGGGTACGACTCAAGTATTTATGAATGCAAATGCTTCTTGGGTCGAAAGAAGGTCAGAAAATGCTATGAGGACAGGATAACACCTCCTCTGTTCCACCAAGAAACATATTGCAGTCCTCTGTTTCACCAGTGCACATATTGCAACACACAAAAAATAGAGGCTGTGCCCCTTAAGCGCCCCATTCTCACCCTCCACCCTCTCATCCCTTCTCCCTCTTTGCTTCTCCAGCTTGTGTCCCATCTTGGCTCACAGAGGCCTGGGCATGTTGCGCTTATGAAGGCTGAAAAAATCAATATCAGACGGATCTGCTGAGCAGCCCTGGAACTGTGTTTCTAAAAATGGCCAGGGTTATATAATATTGGGGGCGGGGAGGAGGAAGAAAGGATGGAAAAACACCAATAAAAGCTACCGCTGCTCTCATTGGCCCTGACTCGCCGCGATGACAGAGAGGTTTCTCCAGAGATGCACAAAGTCACTGGGAGCCCTCTGTGATCACATGTATGTGGTGCCCATGGCTTTTGGAAGTGAAAACACGATTCTCTTTGCTGCCAGAGGCACGATGCCAGATTGAGGCGTTGTTTTGACTCCTCATTCACCTGTGTAAAATCCTCTTGAAGTTTCTGGGGATCATTCTGAGTTTTTGTTGCGTTTCAGAGCTCAATGTAGGTAGTCAAGGTCTGGTACCTGTGAATACAGAGCAGTCCAAGACTCTTTTTTTGTTTGTTTGTTTCTCTTGGTTGCCACAGTCATCTCAGTGATTAAATGAGGTCCTTTCACAGCACAAACAGTTCTGTTGGCTCCAGAAGACACAATGGCACAGTTTGTGCTTAAGGTGTTTCTCTGTATTCCAGAGAAACCCCTCCAGATTCTCGCCAGCTTCCCTGTCCTCATGGTGCAACCCAAATGCAGCCCTACGTAATTCCATTTTTCTATCTGCCCCAGGGGTGATGACATCTTATTAACTAATTGGCCCTCATGACAGTCCCATGTTGCATCTAATTCAGGCCAGGGGGAGGGAAAAGCCAATTTCCATCATCACCCAGGGAGTCAGTGGCAAATGGGAAGCATGGATACACCCTCCTTAGTTGGCAGGTTTCCACAGATCTCCCTTCTGTTTATGGTGCCCTCGGGCATCATTCTATTCATGCAGCAAAATCAAATGCAAATTTTTGAGACTCAGGCCCATGCTCAGCCCCCTGCATGGATTTTCTAGGAAGTACTGCCTGGCTGCAGGATATTTGTACGTTAGTTATTCTTTTACCCTGAGTGACCAGCAGCCTCCTGATCTCTAAGTACTGATCCTATTTGTATTCTGACTGCTGTGCTAAGAAGCCTTGTACTGACCTAGCTACCCTCCTTCCTGGAGATAATGATTAGATAATCTAACTTATCATCTTGCTTCCTGCTTTTAAAATGCAGAAAGATATTTAAGCACTGGCACCTGGAAGAACTAGCTTGTAGATAATAGAAGAAATCCAAATCCTTCTGTCCCTGCTTGTTTTCTGATGAGCAATAGGTAGCACAGGTCACTTTTAATGTAATTTCCAAAATAGACTGCATTTAGACTGCCCTGAACAGAGCTGACATATGTGTAAAAGTTTGGAATAGCATTGGCTGCTTAGTAAAAGGTGATATAGAAATAATATGGAAAAACAAATACAACTGATTGATAGAAATCATCCTCTTTAGAGATCAAGCTAGTAGGGGAAATTCAACTTCTATAACAAGGAGTTGTTCCCATCACTTCTGCCTCATTCAGCAACATTGACCAATTCTTGCAGAACATTTCCTCATACTCATGGAAAAGGAAAGTTTTGAGGGAGAAGAAACTGAAGACCATGTCCTGTTATATGAAGAAACCAAGTTAAAATTCCTCAAGTGCCTTCACATCTTCCATCTCTCAATGGTGTACTATCACAACCAGAAAATTCACTTAATAAATTATCTGATGGCATATTCAAGAACATAATCTGTACCTAATTGTGTGGGCACAGATTAATTTTACTTGCAGCTCTCATGGCCTTTATAAAGAAAAGGATAATCAAATGCAATTCATTGGGTGTATTTCTATTAAAACTCATGTGCCTGCAACTGTCTGGGTCAGAACATGCCCAGGCTTACTGTAATGACATTCCAAATTAGACCATTTAAAATGATACAACAATCATTGCTAATGCTGCTGCATCATGCTGGGCTGTCAGATAGATCCCGGGGCTATAATGTATATTTATACATATAACACTTAACATATAACATTTATAACGTTGCCCATACTTCTTTAATTAGGAGATGGAAATGTTAACCAGAGACAAAGAAGAAAATGCCAACAAAGGCAGATCATGCTTCCGTTCACATCGAGGCGTTCATTGCTGACAAGATACAGCTGCATCAGCCTTTTCTTTTTGGGTTGTATTTGGCTCTGTTAAATCCTATTGATTCATGTCAGTAAAATGTCTAGAGCAGTGTCATTTTCCAGGGGAGGCAGGGGGGCAAAGTTAGAGGGCTGTGGTGTACCTGCTGTCAGTTCTGTCGGATATTGAGGCTGTATTAACGGCACCAAGCAACACCGTGTAGATTAGGCAATCTCATGGTCAGGTTAGAAAGAATTTTGGAAAATCTATCTGGCAGGGGCAACCTGGAGGTGGCTCTCCCTGCTTGGCATGGGTCAAAATTCTTGGTGTTCAGCTGGAGGGAATCAGCTCATTATGGGGGTGAACATCCCTGCAGCCCTCTTGGCCAGCCTTTCTGAAGTGCTGCATGGATTCAGGAGATGGGACTACAGCAAAGAGTCTGGATGAAACTTGTCTCAGAACAATTGAGACTGGTCCATCTTCTCTTGGCAGAGTGTGCCAAGTCATTTGTAGTATGTAGGATAAGTCTGAGATTTAGGCTTTGTTTTTATGTTGTTTGCTGTGAAAATGGGAAGGGAAGAGTTGAATTGCAGTGTCTTGACAGTACATCCAGTCACTGACCTGCAGGCAGGCTTGACTCCAATCCCCATGCTGAACATCTCTCAACTTTAAGATATGTTGAAGCGGGCAGCAAGCATCATAGTTCATGAGTGTTTATGATCTCAGCCCTGGACCTGCTTTTCCTTTGTATGCTTGCTAATTAATACAGTGACATTGGTTGTGATGGAGTGAAAAAGAAGCCTTCAAGAGGCACTTCACAGATCTGCAGTGCTTGCCCAAAAAGTCATTAGGTCCAATTAAACTATGATACAATATTTTGCAGTCCACCTGGACTGGACCATGCTGAATGACCACCACAGGCTTTCTTGAAAGGTTCTGTCATGAGGAGGAGAAAGAAGTGAGGGTAATGAAGCACAAACCAGAAAGCATGCAAACAGATGTTGACCCAGAAAGCAGTCATCTGTACCACCATAGAAAACTGAGCCTGCTGTAAGCTACAACAAACCGTCTCAGAGCACTTTGGTGAGAATAGGTGTGTTCTTAGAAACGGGAAAAAAAAACAAACAAACATGCTCTATCCCAAGAGACATAGCTTGCTTGGCAAAATCCCTAATGTAGTTGCAATTAGGCTAGCAGTGCTTTTGTTGGCCTAGTTTATATCATTGTAAGAGGAGGCAGAATTACCTCAGCAGCAAAAAAGCCTTTGTCGGCACATTGGTGTGTCTCTGCAGGCCTAAGTTTCCAGGCAGGTGGGGGGTGAGGGACGGGTAATAAGTGGGCAGCAGCCATCTGCTCCTGTTCTTCCACTGCAGTGAGGGTAGATCAAGTGTTTTTCGGTATTCCTGTTCAATTTCAGTTTTCCTGTTCAATTTATTCATCAATGACCTGGATGAAGGCACAGAGTGCTCCCTCAGCAAGTTTGCTGATGATACCAAACTGGGAGGAGTAGCTGATACCCCAGAGGGCTGCGCTGCCATCCAGAGGGACCTGGACAGACTGGACAACTGGGCGGTGAAAAACCTCATGCAATTCAACAAGACCAAGTGCAAGGTCCTGCACCTGGGGAGGAATAACCCTAGACACCAGTACAGGCTGGGGACCGACCTTGTGGAGAGCAGCTCTGCAGAGAAAGACCTGGGTGTCATGAAGTTGACCATGAGGCAGCAGTGTGCCCTCGTGTCCAAGGAGACCAATTCCCATTGGGGAATTGGAGTGCGTTAAGAAGAGCATCTCCAGCAGGTCGAGAGAGGTGATCCTGCCCCTCTGCTCAGCCCTGGTGAGGCCACATCTGGAGTATTGTGTCCAATTCTGGGCTCCACAGTACAAGAGGGATGTGGAATTGCTGGAGAGAGTCCAGTGCAGGGCTACAAGGATGATCAAGGGCCTGGAACATCTGCCCTATGAGGAGAGGCTGAGGGAGCTGGGCCTGTTCAGCCTGGAGGAGAGAAGGCTGAGAGGGGATCTAATCAGTGTCTCTAAGTACCTGAAGGGAGGGAGTGCAGAGGATGGTGCTGACCTCTTTTCAGTGGTGGCCACCAACAGAACTAGAGGAAACAGCCACAAACTGAAGCACCAAAAGTTCCGCATGAACTTAAGGAAAATTTTTTAACAGTGAGGGTGCCAGAGCACTGGAACAGGCTGCCCAGAGAGGTTGTGGAGTCTCCTTCACTGGAGATCTTCAAAACCCTCTTGGATGCAGTCCTGTGCCACGTGCTCTAGGTGACCCTGCGTGTGCAGGGGGGTTGGACTAGATGACCTCTAGAGGTCCCTTCCAACCTTAAGCATTCTATGATTCTATGATTCTATGATTTTGTTGTGGGTTCTTCTTGCTTTTGCCTGGCAGTCGCAGCCATACTGTGAACAAAATACAACTGGCAGATAGGTTCATCAAAGAGGGCGGGGTGTCTGCGTAGGGCCTTCTGGGTCCTTCTGATTGCAGACTCTTGATGTCTTTGACCTAGCACATAACAGTGCCCTATTCACAGTGGGCTGTCCTTGTCCTTAAGGGAGACATTTCTAGCCCAGCAATGAAAGTGTCCTCTGGTGTAGACACATTCTGCATGTATATTGCTCAGAGATGCAATAGTGGCTTTGTGGACTGGAGAGAGAGCCTGACCTAAGATGACCTTTTTAGCCCCTAGGCTTTTCTGGTCATCCTGTATACCATAGTTTTCCCCAGAAAACTTTGCCCTTGTGCTATCAGGATCAGAACAGCCAAGGACAGGGACAGATTGCAAAGTTGTGTGGACCAAGCTTCAGACTATGGATACCATACTATAGGGAGAAAAGCTGTGGAAGCAAGCCGAAAGTAGAGCTGATTATAGTTTCATCATGAAGACTAAATAAATCTGTTAACTATCACAACTCTTATTTAGCTCTGAAGTTGGGGACCTCCTAAATAGTCATACCTCTACGTTCTCAGGGTAGTTCCTTCATGGCAGTTAAAATAAAAGTTGGTGATTATCCACAGAAGCATCTAGCAAAACCAGAGCCCAAAATGTGGCTGCCAGAAAAGGCCATTTTAACTAGAAGTCTACTGTAGACAAGTCCTCAATTGTGGAGTCTTAAATAAGTTTTGAGAGTCCCATATTCATGGTGGAAGGGCTACTGAAAATCCCATGCTTCAAGGCACAATATATTCTTATGGATATTTATGCACTTCAGGAGTATTTATGCACATAATTATGTTTCTATGAACCCTGCTTGAATTTCCAGCCAGTCTGAGATTTTGCATGCTTTTATTTTTCTTGTCAAGTGTATAAAGTTCATAAGCTTGTTTCTTCAGTCTTGAAGAACTTGATGTTATTTTCTTGAATTTAACTGAGTCAAATCTGGAGGTGTTAAATTATGCCAAATCCCTAGGGAGGTTAAATTTGAACTAATAGTACTAGTATACTATTTGGTATCCAAGTGGAGATCAGGAGAAGAGAGTGGCTTTTGCCAAATTTAAAATCCCTGAGAATTGCTACAGTACAGATTTAGAACAAATCTAATCTTTTGACAGATTTTGTTATATTTATCTTTGCAAAACCATGCTGCTTTGAGCTGCCTCCTATTCCCCAACGAGTCCACAAAGTAAAATAGAAAATTGTTTCCAAAGAAGAATAATTATAGCTTGCATAACACAGTCTTGCATTGAATTACAAAGTCAAATAAACCAATCAGGACATCTTGCTTGTACAAACAATGTCTGACTTCATTTTGTTCTGAGTTTGAAAGTCCAAGAGATTTTACCAAACTTAAACAATCTCTGCCTTTTTCCCCACTCTCTCTTGCTAAAGTTCTAGCCCAATATTGAATTCTCAGACTTCGGGTAGAGAAAACAAAAGTAAAACTCTTTGCTTCTCTTTGCTTTCTCTTTGCTTGATTTTCCCAGTCACTAGATGAGTGTGTTCAGTTAGAGATAAAATGTGTGGCAGGCCCTCCTTCTTCAGACTCAAGGTATGATGTGATGTGAGAACAGATCTGAGGACAGTTTCAACAATTTTCCACACTTCAGGATTTCTGGAGGATTTGCCTTTTCCCCACTGCCTGCCTGGGAAGCAAGTGGCCATTTCCAGATAACTGAACCTCCCTGAGGTCAGCAGAGGTAGCTTCACCTCTCCAGATGCTACCAGCACTTATTTTCAAGTACGAAGCTACCAAGATATTTTCTTGGGTGTTGTCCTTTCAAGGAAGGTGAAATGTGAAATGTGAAATTCTTGCACAATCATGTTGGAATCCTGTAACATAATCTACCGTGAAGATAATCTAATCTGGGTTAAAAGCAACTTCTGTTTGGAGTGATGATGAACACTTACCTCTTGTGTCTGCAGAACAAACACTATCTTCTGCAGATCCCAGGATCATTTACAAGGCAGTAAAAAACTCCATTTACCCTTTCTCCTTCCTTCCCGTGAAGGTAAAAGGCCACGGGCATCAGAACTGTGCCAATCCTTCCATCCTGGGAAGGCAATGTAAAGACCAGATTCAGTTTACTGATAAAGACACCCTGGGTAGGTATTTGCGCAGAGCCATTTTCATGTGAGTTGGGACCCTAGTGGAGATCTAGTTAATACAGTTAATAAAGTCAATAGAATCTTGGTAGAGATCCAGCTAGTTATGTGCAGGTGCCTGATGTAGAGTGAGTTATGTCACTCTCCAGACTATTCATCATGTTGACTAGATACTTGATTCAGTTTTCTAAATGCAGATGTCTAGGGGATTAATTGCATGCCAGAAGTACTGATTTTGTCAACTGTAAAGGAAACCTCAGTCCCTAGTCCAGGTGACTTTTACACAGAAGGAATCTATGGCTGGTTGGTTTGATGAGCTCCATCATAGGATACACAGTGAGAAGTGTGACAGCTGAACCTCTTTAGAGTAAGCTATGCCTAGGGTGTAATTTTGACAAACATGGAGGAGGACACAGATAGCTATTCATCCAACTCTGGAAAACAATAGCAAGAGTTTTATCTTCATTCTGAGCTCCATCAGGGCTCCTATTTTTCCTATCCCTCTAGATAATTAGGGATAAATATCTGTCAGTTTTCTCAGCTGTTTGTTCTTCCTTAAAATCCTGGAAAAAAAAAAGGATTTTGAATATTCCCAAGGAATTACAGGGAATATGCTCAAGAGAAGGGAGTCTGAAGTGGGAACTTTTTGCTGGCATTAATTTTCCATCTTGGATAGTTTTGTGGAATGTTTATTCCCAGATGAATAAATTAAGGCAAATAACAACCCAAGTAAGGCCCACACATCACAGATACAAGCGGTGCAGTGTGCAGTGCCCTTCCAAATGTGTCTGGCTGTCCTGGTCACCACAAACACACCTTGTCTGCATGCTGGGACACAAGGCTTGTGTCTGGGCCATTTTGGTGGGACACCAAAAGCACAAGATCATGGGCTGGGCAATCAGAGAACCGGGAACGCAGGACACACAGCATGTCACTGCAGCATCAGCACAGCCAGGGATCTCTCCCAAACTTGCTCATGCTCCCCTTTGAGGCTCCAGCAGTGTTCAGAGCTGGTCGGTAGGTGGATTGATCCAAAGTCCTTCATACTAGCAGAGAGTTTTGTGGGCACAAGTCAGATAGCCAGGGAAAGCAGGAAGGGAGAACAACTTATGGGATAGAGACACCTTGATAACCTGACATTTTTGGCTCTCAGTTGTGTAAGGTGGCTGAAAACTCAAGGCAAGTCATCTGTGCAACTTCTAAAGAAACCTTTCTCATAGGAAATGTGTTGATGGAGAGCTGTGGCCACCTTAGGTTATTGCTGTAAGGCACCTATGGACTGGAGAAAGCTTCAGCTGAAGCCAGTAATGCCAAGGAGGGTTAATGCAGGACAAGCCCTTGTCAATCATTTGCCATTTCTCCACTGAAATTTTACATAGAGTCTTTGCTTTACCATAGTATAGCTGGTGTTTGGAGCAGAGAGCAGGAATTTATTTTACTTTGGGCTGGACTTGAGAGTAAATTACCTTAGGGCGGACACGGAAAGGCAGTTGGGTACAGCATGTCCTTCTTAGTTGCCCCTTCAGTTTCCAGATAAGATTCAGGAAGGAACAATAAACAAGAGTAAGGCCCATAGCCCCCCCGCCTGATCCCCAGGGCACGTGGTGCTTTCACCTGGCTCCTACCCCAGACCAGAGATATCTGCAGTTAGTTACAACAGCTTTAGTCAATGCCTGTTCTGCCCTGAGCTGCTTGATGTTATCTCAGTGCCAGGACAAGGATGGACAACTTTTTCTTGTCGGAGAAAAGTATCAGAAATGTTATGAAGCATATTCCTGGCGCTTCCCCTCTCCGTAGTGGGTGGAATGATCTCAAAATTCAAGTATTTTCCCTCTTTTTTTTTCTGATTCCTTTCTTTGTGAGGTTGCTAAGCCTTGCTGGAGGGAATTAAAAAGATTCTGGACTGGAGACGCCTCAGTCTTTTGCAGACTCATGGCTCCGTCAAAACCGTCTCCGTGCTTGGGCCGTGGCCCTGCTCATCTATCAACAGGGCAAAGCACGTGTCAGCTTTTCCCATGAATTTGTGAAGCTCTCTTCCCTCTGCCTGGCCCCAACTTGTCTGAGGTCAGATTAAAAGCTACATAAGCCTCGTGCTGCCTCTGTAATGCATAGCCATGGGCTGATGACACTAGCCATGGGCTAGTGTTGCCAGCTACGTACTCCTGAGCAAGCTGCTTGTCTCATTTCTTCAGGAAAGTTCTACATTTGTGAATTTGTCTGGTTTCCGAGGCAGTGAGATTTATACCTCTGGGCTTTCTGTGTGTGCATGAGTGTGAGAAAGAGAGTGCTTCCACCCCAATAGCTTTGGACCCTGAAGACATTTTAAACTAAATTTGACAGGATGGTCAAGACTGCAAAAGCATTCAGTTCTTAGGCGTTTCATGATACTGGGTGACCAGGTCAAAGAGAGAGAATCTAATAATGCACCCATTGATGGAGGGACCATGCTGTGAACTCATCCCTGGACAGGCAGAAAAATACAGATGCAGAAAATCCAACTGTGAACTGCAAATCAACAAATCCAAGTGAATTCTGTCATTCAAGAACAGCTGGTTTATCCCTGATTAGAATTAAATGGGCTTAAAATGCTAAATTAAATGAACTTTCTCTCTACTCCACTCGGCTTAGGATCTGCTAGAGCCAGAGATAGTCTCATAATTTCATAGATTGCCTTTCATAGATTTCCTAGTCTACTGTTTTTGGTCTACAGCTGGGCAGTCCTAAAGAAATGCTGCTGGTGCATTTGTGATGAAAAATAAGTATTATTCAAATTGGTTTATGTAATTTGCCTCCCTATCAATTATAGGGATCTGTGCAATGCTTCACAATTTATACAAATTTATATAAATAATTTACACAATTATACAATGCTTCCTCATTGGACCAATCCAAGAAATATTGAAATTTTGAAAATTATTACTTTTACCACTGTGAAGAGATGAAGAATTATCTCCATCCTGCTTTTGGAGAGAGAAAACACATGGAAAATTGCTAGTAACAGGCTTGGAAACGTATGCTGAAGTAATGTATGGAGTCCTCAGGATAAGGCAGGGGAGGTAGGAAGTCTGTATAAGCTAGTAAGATCTGATGGACTTCAGTTTCATGGGAAAGCCTAGAGAAGCAACAGAATGGTTCAGAGACCAGGAGAAGGGAGGATAGTGGAGTAGGAATGATTTTGACTCTTTGAGGTAATAGCTTGCCAATATTCTCATCAGCTGCAGAAGAAGCACAGGGACATTCTGCCCTAAATTTTATTTTCCATCCAGGTGCCTTTTTAAAAAAAGTGAAAATTGAGTTTCTTTGGGAGCTGTCAGGGTATGCATTCCCCAACAGGCTCTGGAGGACCATTGAGAAATGCAGCTTGCAGCTTCACTGCTGAGAATTCTGCTTGTTCTCTTTCTTCTGCTAGTCTGACCAAAGACAGAGCTGAGCGACTGTGGGGAGCTTGCAGAGTTTATGAAGACTTGTGGGACCAAAGCCGCAGGCTAGGAAAGTCATTTAATAGGCAAAAATACAAGGAATCTTTGGAATTTAATAAAGTGCTTGGGCTGTCCCCGTGAACGGGAGAGAGTAAAGCAACTTCTAGAGTAGATCAGTGGCCTCAAGAACAGATCCATCCATGCTGTAGAGAGGTGCAAATATTTCTATATGTGATTTAAGAATCTGTGTGTTACATCAAGGAGGGTGAAAAGAGTTACAGCTTCACTAGTAATTCTCTGATAAATTGGAGAAGAGGAAAATGCTCCTCGTCCTGGCATTTACTGAATTCTTCCTATCCTTGATTCATTACCTTCTTTGTCCGTCTCTTCCTTCGGGCCATCTCCCCTCTCTCTGGATGAGTCTGCCCTGTGAATTAACCAGCACAACCATCAATCCTCTTTTCTGGGCTTTCCTGTGTGGAAAGGGATATTGCTGAGCATGTAGCTCCATCTACCGCCGTGAAAGGAAATGCCAGTCAATGACTAATTATCAGCTTTAATATGGACATATTTAGAATGATGCAAAGCATCAAAACAGCAGAAGAGATTCCAACAGTGGAGAAGACGGAAGAAAAATCTCTCTTAGTGATTTAAAACAGCATTGACTTCCGTTTTTAATGATTAAAGAGGTTCTTAGTTGGTTTGAATCAACCATTGGATGATTTTTATGTCTGGATCCTCATTTCCAAGCTCCTTTTTGCATGGTAAAAGGTGTTTCTAAAATCCCAGTTGCACTTGCACGCCACTCCAGAAGCAATTTCCAGGAAATGCAGGGCAAGCTTTGAACAAGAGTTATGCAGAGGTAGGGAAAGCAGTGTATGATCCAGTTCTCCTACCTGTGAAACACACCTAAAAATATCAAACATTTTGCTGGAAGTCCAAGGCTTTATCCTGTTCTCTGAAACATGCAGGAGAATGTGACCACCCATTTCGGTGGCAGTGGGACTTCTAAGGGACGCATGTTCGATTCAGTTGTGGTCACTGATAATACTTGTATTGATTGCAACAAAAGCAGAAGCCAGTCTAATTTTGCAGAATCCAGGGATAGTGCTTCTGGTCACCAGAGACAATGACAGTCTTTCTATTGACTTCACGGGGCGCAGGGTATGGCTATGAAAGCTGGTCTTGTGTTGCACAGAAAGGGAAGGGCTTTGGGAATGCATAGCTGCAGGGATTAATAATGAACAAAGGGCCTTTAGCTTCTAGGTCACTGCTCCAAACCCCTGCCAAGCTGCTGGCGAGTGAAAGCTTTTGCCATCTGTGCAGTGGCGGCTGACAAATGAGTTTGATAGTCCTCACCTCGCTCCTGGTTGGAAAAAGTCTATATCGTTTGGGAGTTCCTGTTTCTTCTCACTTCAGCAGAGAAGTTGAGGATGAAGGGAGACCGAACCCTTCCCCGTTGTGTGGGACCTATTGGCAGGGAGAACAACAGTATTGCCCTTTGGTGAAAGGCACCTAAGTTCATTTGATTTGCCAAAGCTCCCTCTGTGTAGCTAGGACTGTGTATTCCCACTTAATCTTGACCTAAAGGTTTCCAGTAGTGAAAAATCAGATCAAATGAGCAGTTGTAAAGACCTGTACTCTTGACCAATCCATGTTGCTGGACAGTCCTTATTCCTCTCTGTCTCTGCCTCAGTCAGTCATGTCCAACCAGAATTCCATGTCAATCCTTGCATGTATGGTGCACTCTGGCTGTTGGCCTGTGTTAGTAGGAGGCTGGGAAGCCGAGCAGCTCTATGGCTGGTAGCTTTTGAGCTGTCATTTGCTTTACCCTCATCAGAGACGCTGTGAGCTTCCATTTCATAGAATCATAAGGCTGGACAGGGCTTCTTGAGAAGGTCTGTAGTCCAAGATCTGGCACAAAACAAGGTCACCTTTGAGGTCAGACCAAGTTACGTGGGGTTTTATTCAGTGCAGTGTTGAAAACATCCCGTCTCCTATTTTCTGTTTCCAAATTTTCCTAACACATTTGTGACTTAGATTCTTGTCTCTCAACCCCATGGTATTCGTCTTTAGTTGCAGGTAACTCTGTGGGACCTTTTTTCCTGAGCAATCTCTCTTTGCCTTGCCCATTCTCCAAGCTATCCAACCTGTCTTGTAGAGAGCTAAAGGTGTGTTTGGAAAGGAGTACTTTTCTATGTTACTATTTTTTAAGAATAGGTGTTAGGGAAGAACTTCACAATTCTATCAGTGTATCCTCTGTGCCCTGGCTGGTAAGATCTGTGGCACAATTAGGTGGCAAGAGGGGACCTTTATAGAAAAAGGCCCATTTACCACAGTTTGGGGCTGACAAACACAGCATGCATAATCCGAACCACTGTATTGCGTGAGGATCTTACCCTTCAGGATCAGCTTTCATGTAATCCCAGAACCTGACTCAAAATGGAGTGAAATGAGAGCTTTCCAAAGCATATTATTTCCCTTCCATCTGTCCCTGACAAGCTAAATGGCACCAGTAGCTAACCCAAAAAAGCAGCTGCTCTCTCAGGCACCAGAAGCTCCCAAAGTCTGTGATTTGCACAGCATTACCCTAGCATCTTTCCCTAGCCTACTTTTTCCTTTCTAAAATTTGGTCACCTACTTTTCCAAATCCAGAGACTGGAAATTATTCTAGTGAGCTATGTGGGACTGCCTGTGAAGTACTTTTCTCACCACAACCTCACAGATGCTATATTTATTTTAAAATTACATGATGCCATAGAAATATGGATGGAGTAGTGTGCTGCAACAGTGGGAGTATCAAACAATTGCAAGCGGCATTTTTACATGGGCTTTTGGGTCTCCAAAGAAGCGACCATAAAAACAAATAAATAAATAAATAAAAGCACAAGGGAGTAGGATGGCTACTGGTGAAATCCCCCACTAAACTGGTACCCAACTGAACCATAGCGCAACTTGTTACTGCTCAATTTATTGAGCCCTAAACCTTAACTATTTATTTGATATGGTGTCAAGATGTAGTCAATCCTCAATCCTAAAATTACGATCATGTCCAGGAGATAGACATGCCCAGGAAATCTGGAATGGAAATTTCCAGGAATGGAATCAGTCCAGGCTGTGAGAGCTTAGAAGGGAAGACTGGTTTGCTTTGGCTTCAGGTATGAAGTGATTCTGGTTCAGTTTTGGATTTGCATTATAAATAAATAAATAATAATATAAAAAACACTTTATAATACTCTGTGGATTCTTGTTTGAAAGAAAAATGAGTGGCTTAGAATGTTTTTCAGTCTGGATTTACTGCTCAGTCTGTGTTACACAGCAAATGATAATCATAGGTGGCTGAAAAAGAGCAAAGTATCTTTTTGAATATTTTTATAAGGATTAAAAATAAAAAAACTCCATTTGGTTTTACATGGGGGAGCAGAAACCTGAAAATCTATTGAGAAAAATTATTTCAAGAAATTAGGAATGGGAAATGAATAATGAAGCAATAATTGAGGTATATTTCAGAGTTCAAAAAGTTGAAAGCAGCCCTCTCCCTTCTTAGGAAGAGGACATGTGTGTTAAATGTATAAAGGTTGTCTCTCCAAGGAGGGGAAACATCTCCCTTTAACCTCATTTCCTTTGGAGCCTCACTTAAGCAACGCTGCGAGCCCCATGAAAAAACATTGAACCAGTTGGCTGGTTTTGGTGACACTTGGCAGACACAAGAATGTCTCCCAGGCAGTTACATTCCCATGGATTTTGCAAGCAAGTGTCTGGGTAGACAGGAGACTCTCTAAGGGCTCGTATGAGCCCCTGAGGTTGGAAGACAGGGTGAACTTGCTCGCTGTTGGGCATGACGAAGCCCTCTACAAGAGCAATGGACAGATGGTTAGTTGGCTCAACCACCTGCCCACAGGTGTTTAGCCACAGAAAGCGGATGAGGAAGGTGCCTGAGAATTGAATTCCTAAACCGTCATCAAAAATATTTAGTCCGACACTCACAGAAAAGATATATTGTTTTCCCAATGAGTCTCTCACAAAGTCACATGACTCCAGGAACAAGGACTTGACTCCTGTTCCATCTCCCTCACAGGTCACTTCTCAGTTCCCTGAGATCTTCTCAGTGCTGACTCAGCTTTGTCCGGTGGCTCGAGTCTCAAAGATTTCAGTCATTAACTTCCCCCTTGGGAAGGAGCAAAGAGCTGGTCTGGAAGTTTGTGTTGCACATGCAACACAAGGATTGAGGAGTCTTTCTCAAATGCTGACTGAGATGGGAACACTGCAGACACAGCAGATCTGAATTTGGTTACAATATAATTCTGGACGGTGCATTTTTGTTGCTAGTATTTGCTCAGCTTGTATTGCATTTTGCCATCTGGCACTTTCTGCTTGGGCTGACGGGGATTTTGCTGGCATCATGGAATTAACCCATGTTATATAGGCAAAGGATGGTGGGCACCATCTCCAACAGGAAGTCTAGGGGTCTCATCGCAGGCAACCCTTCCCGTGATGACAGTGTCCTGGGGATGTTTTTTTCCAAGGATGAGAAGGGAAATGAATCCTTTATAAATATATCACTGCATCTCTGCTAGCACATTTCCTGCAACATGGGTCTAACCCTCCTTTTCTTGAGCCAGTGAATAGATGTCTATCTGTCAGACAGGCACTGTGGCTTCTCCTCTTCTGCAGCCCGGAGACTTCTTGGAAAGATTCATCATTGAAAGATCCAAGCTGGGCTCATTTCAAACACAGTGAGAAGTAGCGTGAAGCAGCAGTTTGTATCGGTGGATGGCAGCACCATCTTGTGTTCACTTCTGCAGAGGACACACATTCTCTTAATCACCGAATAGGCTGCCTAATCTGTCCTATTCTCGAGTTCTTCAGTAGCTTTCATGAGAAAAATTATAACTACTGGCAAACGGTGGATAAACACAAGGCAGAGACATAAAGTCTAGGACAGACTCCCAAACTTCCTTTGTACCCAAGGTTTCCAGCCAGTGTTTTTCTTTTGTTTGCACACAAGAATCGGTTAAAGATGTGCCCCCTTTGTATTCCTAAAACACTTCATTTTCATGGTCAGTTCTAGTAGATGTACTCGTGGCAGGTCACTAGATCCACCCTTTGAAATCAGGCAATCTTTCCTCACTCTGCAAAGTTTCAGTGTATAGAAGCTACATCATTAGTCTGATGGGCTGTGTCTGGGCCTGATTATCACACACTATTAAATCCAGCCTGAGAACCTTCCCAGAAAAAATCGTGTTGTGAGCTCTTGGAACAATTAAAGACTTCTCCAGCCTGCTGAAAAAGAGACTTTGATCAAAAAAAAAAAATGTTTCTTCATCTCTGACCTCCAATCCTCTGCACAGGGAAAGCAAAGGGCCCTTGAGAGAGCCAAGTCTGTCGCAGGTGGCCAGAAAATGGGGGCACTGCCAGATTAAACCTTGTCCAAGGAGCCCCTATGTATGAAAGAGGGGAAAAAGCTCCTAGCAATTTTTGAGCACATCATTCTACACCATTTCTACCATGCTGTCAGCTAAGTGCCTCTTTCTCTGACCTAGCCCTGTGCTAGACATTTGCAAGAAAAGCCGTATGACATTTGGCCAGAGTTGAAGTAACAACAGATTTGCTGTGCATTGCAAAACATGTAAGTCATAACTGCTTGTCAAAACAGCAAGGAATCAGAGCCCAAGGCTTGGAAACCATGATAAGATTGCATTATTATTGTGCTTTTCATGAGATGTGGTCTGAAAGAGTACCAACAAACTCCCGCCGTGGATCGGATGCCTCTGGCTTTAAAGGTATATGCTGTATATAGATAAATACTGGTCAAGTGTGTGGGGAACATTGTTGGACCCTCTCCGCATTTGTGAAGTTCCTTCAAATCTAGCCCATTTCTTCTAAGATTCTCCCTAAAACCATTCCCCCCTCTGCCAGTTGGCCCAGTCCAGGGACCATTGCCTGGGGGCAGTTTGCTCACAGTCACTTTGCTTTTGGAGGTGGACAGTTTTATAGCATAGAAACAAGCTGCTACAAGAGAACTGGTCCCAGTACATGGACATACATGGTGGCATATTTAGTTTGTTATTAGCGGGTGGCTCTAACTACAGCGTTACGGAAATATGGGATGTTTTTAAATCTATATTCAAGGCAGGAGAGGAAAGGTGGGTGCAGGAACAGAGGAATGGCCAAAAAAAACCCCAAACAAAAAAACAAACAAAAAAAGCAGTCCTGTTTCAGGAATGACTTAAAATGACTTTATATCCATTTTCTCTACACTTTTTCTCTACACTTGTTTCATGGTCTGCAGACTGACAACCCCTGAAGGGTGTTTGCAAATTCTGCTGCATAATTAAGGGATTGGAGACACAAAAGTCCTGAGGGGGCTGTGTGGTCCTCAGTGGAGGACCTCAGTGGAGGTCTTCCTTCCTTCTCCACCTCAGTGGAGAAATGGCTATTAGAAATGGGACAATATTGACCAGCAACTACCCCCTTTCTTGGGTAACCACTGAGGTGGCATGCTGTGACAGAGGAAAGCATTTAAAACATAGATCCACTGCAACAAGCAAAGGCTGAATCAAAAGCTTGGAGGCAGTATTGCTCTCAGGTTGAGGTGCAGAGAGGATTTTCAGGCTATCCAGCCTGTTTCCTTCTCGGTCCTAAAATGCCATCCTCAGAGAAATCTTTCACAATAAACTCATCTGTTTGCCTAATCAGCCTTTTTTTTTAAAAAAAAAAAATGGTTTCACTGCAGTATTTGCCAGTGGTTTTGTTTCTTGGATTTTGTTTGGCATAAATGCAGGATTCCAGGATACGCCAACGGGGGATGTGCTTCATCTGCGGTAAGGAGATGATTTCTGACTGATAAAAGTCTAATTCAATAGAAAGGCCTTGAGGAGAGTGATGGAAATGTTCAGAAAGGCTTTAAATGAGCAGCTGGAAGGAGAGGGTGTTGCAAATGGTTAATGCTGGTAGGGATCAGGGTCACACCTCCCCTCTTACATATAGCAGTGGAGTCAAACTGAAGGTTTTAGTTCTGAGCTGCCTGATGTCTCCCCTTTAGCACAAATGTCTCCACCAGCTTCTGCAAAAGTTGGTCTTACCTTGTCATTTTTAGGTATTTTTTTAGGCACACCCTGGGTATTTTTAGGGAGAGATGATGGCCTTTTCTCCAGCTGTGACTCTAGAATCGTGTCCTGTGGTACTAGGAACTAGAGAAAGGGAAGAAGCTTTTTTTTTTTTTTTTTTTTTTTAATAGTCTGGAAGCATTTTATAGCATTGATGCAACCAGAAATATACTTTAGTTGTGACCCTGCTGTATTAGAGTGCTTCATATGGCAGGTCAAGATGACGTGACTATCCTGCCACTCCTAATCCCAACTGGAATCTGCATCTGTGAGTGAAATGTGTTTATATATATATATATATATATGTGTGTGTATATATAAACATACATATATACGATACTCAGACACTCTCAGTGGCCAAGGGTCATGGTTTCAAACCCTAAAAAAACAAAGAGATGGATTTACTATAACAGAGAAATTACTGTGAAGTAAGTACTGTGGATATTCAGTCTGATTTAGAGACAGGCTCACAATTGATATTCCTTTGTATTTACTTTTCATGTGCATTTTAGCAAATGAGATTGCTGGCAGAAGACTCCAATCAGAGCTAATTAAAGCAACTCATTAGGAAAGCAGTTTTCAAATCTGCAAGTACAAAATATGCTAAGTGAGGACTGTTGTCCAGGGGGGCGTCAGGAAAAATGTTGTGGCTTATTCAGCAGAGCTCTTCTTCTGATCAAGGGGGTCAACCAGCAATCACAAATCATCAGCATATCCTCTTAACTTACCTGTTTTTTTCATCAAAAACTCTTTTAGAAAGAGCTTCAATGCAAGGTCCTGAAGTTGGAAGGTTATGGAATTCAAGGTATTTCAGACCCCATGGCATCAGATCACGGTTCATATGACCTGCACCTCCTGTCAAAAGACTTTGAGTTTGTGACAGTCATAAAGTGTAGTTTGTGGAAGAGCTACAAGTGATTCAAGGGAATCGGGCAATTATCAACCATCATCTGGGATTTGAACATAAGGAAAAAAAGGCTATCTCCTGACTCCAAGATCACAGAGAAACACCAAGAGAGGATCTGAGAAGATTATTTGCCACATGTTCTCTGTTGTAGCTAGTGCTACTCTCCATGTTAGATCAATTTGTATGTGCAGATATTTGCTGTAAAGGAAAACTTGCAACAGTTGAAGTCTCACTGCCTTTGCCTTGAGTAGGGACATTTTGCTAGGCATGCATGACTATACTGGCACTAAAAATAAACTCCCAAAAGCCTAAGATCTTCTTAGGATAGGCTTGCAATTATTAAAAACTTCTCTGTATCATGAGGTGGGAGTATTTTATGGTAGAGAGTAAGAGAGTAGGTGGGTATTGCTGCATCTGTCCTAGTTTCTCAAATGAATTTGAGGAAGGATTTGTTTGGGGCCAGTACAGTAGCCTTGAGTATGGTTGAGATTAGTTTCTTTGAAGGCACTCCCTGAATTGCGTTGGAAATGGGTTGACTGTGAGCCAGTTGTGTCTTGGAGAGTCTTCTTTCATGCCATTGTTTGGTTTTGAACTTGTCTGTTCTTTTCTTCTTTTTGGATCTGACTCAGCTACAACCAAGGGTGATCTAAGTGCCATGTGTTTCATGTTCTTTGCTTTACAGAAAAAAAAAATCTCTGAACTATCCAAATAAAGGCTAATGTAACTAGATCATTACAAGGAAGATGAGTTCTGAGAAGAAATGTTACCCTTGTATATAGAAACTAGTAAGTTCATAAAAAGATAGCTGCCAGACCAGGTTTCAGAATTGCATGAACCTTGCCCTGTTTATATGCTCAGACTGAAGCCAAACAAATCTTTGCAGTCCTTTTGCTTTATGTAATTTTGAGTTTGAGTCATTTTGAGGAGAACAACTTTCTGAGAGACAAAACCTATGGATGAAAGTACACTAGTACTGAGCCCAAACCCTCATCCAGCAGAACCCTACAGAGGACTCACAATAGACATGAGCCTGGGATCTAGGATTACCTCTATGCTCAAGAAAGGTTGTAAATAGGTACATGAGATATGAATGACTGAACACTGGGAATTCATTATATACAGATACAGTACATAGTTATTCCTGTAAACAAACTGCTCCTTCTAACCAGGAGAACTGCTGGGGAAAGTTTTTGGCCAAATAGGGCTGTCTAGAGCTGAAGTGTATTGTGGACCCAGAACAAGCTGGTGAAGGGAAGATTCTTCATAAGATCATCACACAACAAAGCTAATTAATAAAGTGTAAATGAAGACAGCTGTGGCAAAAGAATAGCCTACAAACACAAATGATGAAAAGTCTGCACGCGGCACCTCAAATAATGTTGACTGACAAATGAGCTGGTGACAATTAAAAGTCTGTGACCATTAAATTCTATGCATAGATAATTCATGAACAGAAAGTAATTTTTGTTTTTTGATTTCCCTTCTTCTTCTGATTCCCAGTATCAGTGATCAGATGTTGGGCATGCTGCTCTGGAGTTTCTGTTTTTGTTAAGTATTAGATGCCATGTGGAAAAAGTGAAGATATAATTTCTTAAGTTCAGTTATGTTCCACAGGTGAGCTAGACATACAGATATGGAGAGATTCTGTCTGTGCTATAGAGTTTAGAGTAACAATGTTTTTCCATATCATCCGAGATGTTTTACATTTCTAATTTCCACTTGGAAGGACTTAAGTATCTAAATACCCTGTAAAATGAGATGCTGAGTTACAGTCAGATATTGAAATTCTACCATCACCAAGAAGCTGGTCTTCCTAGACAGCTGGCACCTCTGAAGGCTTTGAACCTGGGAAACACTGGAAACTATGGAAACATAGACAGAGGTGGAATTCAAGCTGTCTCTGCATAGCTTCAATGACTTCAATTTTTTACTGTTTTTATTTGGTGGTCTGAGTGTCCAGGAGTTTATGTGGGTCACAGGCTCTTCCATCCATGGAAATGTAACTGCAACAGACCAGCCAGGCACAGGGAAGGCACACGAGAAAGGACATTGCTAACCAGAATTCAGATGGGATTTTTCAAGCCTATACTTTGTTCCCTTCATTGTGTTAAAAATCTGACTGTGATCTTCTGCATTTCCATAGTGCGTCTGTCCTGTTACCTTTGTATCACTGCATATGCTTCATGCTTCAGTCTTTTGATTTTCTCTGCATCTTCGGACCTTGTTTATAGACGTTCATATTTGATGAGATTAAAAGAAAATACTGAATAAATCATTTGGAAGAGTAATTGAACTGGAGTGACCTTTATGTAAATAAAAATGTCCCTTGCCTGTGTGCAAACACTTTAGCCCTTGCAAAGTAGGGAATTCATTTCATCTGTTTAATTCACAAGTGGCTTTTTTTTGTTTCTGTTTGTTTTGTTTTAAATAACTGCCTAATAGCTGGAACTGGCATTGTGTTCCTCCTGCTGACTCACTGGTTTCCAAAAGCTCTGTAATGAGTGTGACATCTTTAAACACCATGGAATATACTGTTTTCTTTCAACCAGACATAATCTGCAATGATTCAGCTCATGTAAAAGAACCATGTGGGTACAAGTATCCCAGCTGAATACGTCAGCCTCGATCCCTCCAGCCTCCCCGCCTTGCACCTGACCCACTCTGCAGCTCTAATATTTACTACAGTGATCAATAAACATGCACAGTTGGTGGCTTGCCTTTGTTTCAAAATCATGTCATGCACAAGAAATTTGGCTGCGTCAAAATAGCCTATATTCATTACTGTGAATAATTCCAATTCTTGCCTCTACCAGGGTATGAAGTGTATTAACGCTAGCAATAAAGGATAGCACATTGCTTGGAGCTGCGGAACGGGAAAAAGCCAAAACTGCATGTGCTAAAAAAATCCCTAAGTCACTGCTTGGCAAAAGTATCTAGATCTAAACATTGTGCAAGATTTAGAGAGCAGAGGTTAATTTTGTAATTCTGCTATTTCCTATAAAATCAAGGGCAGGTCTCTCAATTGTGGTGAACATCGGTTCCTTTTCTGTAAAATGAGGATGGTAACATGTCATTTGTTTGGTGCATTAAGACTGAGCTCTTCAGGAAAGAGGCTATTTTTCCCTCTGAGTTTCTAAAGTGCTGAAAACAAGAAGGGCTTTTCTTCTCGTTGAGGTTTCTAGATGGCACTTCAATATAAATAATCTGTGAATGTTCCTGTGTTTATGTGCAAAACATTTTTCTATTGGCTTTTTTTGAGACTGTTTGAGTGTTTACTCAAAGGGAATGTCTATGGAAAGTTAAGTTGTCAGGAGAATTGGTGAGAATAAATATTCATGAGAATACTCTCACTGCAAGTGCTTTTGCGGCCATCTGTAAAAGCTTTTTTATTATTCAAACAATGCCGAGCTTTTTGCAGATAATTTGCCAAAAGAAGAAAAAAAGAAAGGTTTTTTTTTTCTCCTCTTAAAGAAATCTGATGCTGTAGTGGCAAAGTCAGCATTGCCGTTGTGTGAGTTCATTTCCAGTATGTGACACAAATATCAAGGAAAGAATCGTGAGAATACTCCTGTACTTCCATGAGAAAGCAATGTTTAAAGTCTATTTACACAAGCTATTTGGAATAAAGAATGAATAAAGCCACACCTGTTTGTGAATCATTAAGACAAACCAATGATTCTCAGATTTTCAGATAACTTGCTTACAGCTAGTGATCTCTCCCTCTAGTGTCCACGTTTTTCATCACCGTGTTAGTAGAGCATATATAAAATCTTATGTCTCTACTCTTACTAAACCTGTTTTTTAAAGAAAAATTCCCATCTCTGTTTTGCAGGGAGGGAAGTGTAGTGAGGAGGGCATATTGGTCTATTCGTTTCACATAGAAAATCTTCGGCAGATTTGGGAAATGAATTTACATCAAAATCCCTCCTTCATTGCCATAATCGCAAAAATATTTTTCCTGTTAATCATCCTGTTCTTTCTTTGCTTTACTCTTTGGAGCTGAAAGAGAGGAAAAATGGGAAGAATCCCTCTGTTCTCAGCCACTTTTCTGGCACAGGTTTTACTGGCCATCGTTGAGGATGGATGGGTGCATGCTAGGAGGTCTACAGTTCTGATCAAGGTATGACTTTTTCATGTTATTTTTCCTGTTCGATAACTGTGTGTGTTAAGTTTAGTTTTTCTCACTGTTATTTATCACCATCACCACCATCATCATTATCATTATGATTATTAGTTGCTTATGTAAGTCTACAGAAATTTTTATTTGCTACACTGTTCCATGTTCCAGCCTGTCCATATCACAGATTTCTTCTGAGGGACATTTGTTGGGAGTTCTGGGGCAAAAATGTGGCCCCCATATACCCCACCCTTGAATGGGTTAATCTGCCTAAAAATCAGGGCTTTCAAGCCTGACTTTTCAAGTCTTTGCTTGGGGTCTCTTTTCCTTTTAACTTGAAGAGGGACTTTTCCATAGCATGTTGAACCTGTAGCACATTTTATCTGAAAGCAGCCATCTGGTTGCTTCAGCTTCTCTGACATCACTCACCAAATTCTTTACAAGTGTCATAGGGCTAAAACACAGAGATTCTTCTCATCAAGATGGGAATAAGGCAGGGAGACAGTACCCAACCATTATGCCATGGATAAAAATTAGGGCTCAGGACTCAAAGCCTGAGAGGTCATTTGGCAGCTGGGGAAATCTCTGATTCTGTACGTTTGGAATCGTGCTCAGTTCAGGCAGTTGTCTCAGCAGAGATGAAAGCATGAGCCCAGCATATTCCTTACACTTTCTTTCTTTCTTGCAGCAGCAAAGCTGAATAGCTTTGTCCCTCTGAAGGAGGCATCTCCAAGAGCATTGACATTTCAACGGAGCATGGCAGGTCTGTCATCAGCATGACAACCTGCCTGTTTCTCTGCATCGATGCAAGTCCTCATGCATGCCATGTCTTTCTGTGTGTCTGCAAACTGGCTGTGCTGCTGGAGTTAAACCAGCTCAATGTGCAAATAACAGGGAACTGGTCTCCAAGAAAATTCCCTTCAGATTGCAGTCTATTTTTTGGCTGACATGACCCTTTGGGACAGGTAGTCATGTACTGTGAGGTTCACGGATAGAGGGACATATGGGTTTGGAGCAGGGACTTCGCAATGCACTCAGTTCAGAATAACTTTGTACATATCAAACTTGAACCAAAATCAATACGTGTGCATTTCATATATGGTTTTATATCATGCCATCTCTCAGACCCCAATATGAATGTCACATGCAGTAGGGTGAGTTTGGATGCAGACTCTGAATTTATAACCAAAAATAAATCCCCATCCTCTACTCTGAACAAGACTGGCTTGTACTTTGCAGCTCCTGTCCTTCTGACTTTCTCTTTTCCCTTTCACACATCAGCTGCAAACATCTCATTTGGCTGAAACGTTAAAGGCAGGCTCATTGCTAGCAGTTCCAGGCTGTTAATTCAATCAGCTCTTATACCAGCACTAACATAAGTAAGTGAAAAAAAAGCTTTTGAATCTCATCACCTTGTTAAAAACCCATATTTCTGAAAGGATTATTTGATTTGCTTCACTAGGTCTTATAAAGGTTTGTACACAGCATTTAAACTATTATTATTTACTTTTAACAAGCTATTTATGTCCTACTCTTAACTGCATAATCAATACTGCTCTCCCATTTGTTCAGAGATCCTGACACCAGCAAATTTCAATTCTCCGCTGACTGAGTAAAAAAGAAGGAATAATTTAAATACAATGAAGGAGTGAAGAAAGTGAGGCTGAGAAAGCCTGATGTGAACTGAATTGCCATGTCCAAAGATCACCAGGCATTCATGATCTGTGGATTCATATTCTAACCTTGCTGAAGACAACTCCTAAAGCCTAGAAGGAAGATGTTACATCTGATAATAGATGTAAGTGATTGTAAGTTATCGTTTAATATTTCAAAGCCATTAAAGCTGCTTAAATGAGTTTATTTAAAAAATCTTTTATTGTAACTTCTACAAGTTCTTAAGATTTCAAGTAATGAGTTTTCTTGAAAGAAATTGTTTATATTGAGTGTTATTCGGTATCTAAGTGTTATTCCTAGACCAGGTCCTCATATTGATCTATGAATTTTGCTAATGCAGAGCATAAAGAGAGCTCTGTTAGAACAACTTCGCTAAATTCAGTGTAGACAGTGGACAACAATCCCCTTGGTGACCTTGTCTATGTAGCTACTTTGATGGCCCTGCTGGCTTACAGTTTAATTAGGTAGGTTGTGACCTCCTTGCTGTGATCCTATCTAGGAGGGGATTCATCTCTCCAGTTTCTAAATTACTTTACTGTAGGGGTCTGCATGTGAGACATCTGCTGTGGTCCTGTGAAGGTCAATGGAGACCTAGCCAAAAGAGCTGATGAAGTTTAAGGGATGAATTATGAGGATATTTACTTAAAGATGAGTTGACTTGTGTGCTAAATTTCTCTGACAGTAATAACTAGGCCTCAGTGACTATAGAGGAAGTTGAGGTTGCATTCGTTAGGTACAAGCACCCTATACTCTTGCCCTTAGATAGTCACAGATCTGATTTCTAGGAATCGGAATTCACTCTTGTGTTATCTGAACTTCACAGCAGGTCACAGATTTTGTCAGTCTTGCCTAACCTTAGGTACTTGAAAGGTTTTTAATCTAAGATGGGCATGCAAGCATCTGGACATTGTCTTTCAATCAATTTGTTTTAGTCATTCTTTAGGGGATCAAATGAATAACCCTCTAGGTAAGTCTGTATTGACTGCAGAGGGAAGCTACCAGACATGCTAGGAAAGATCTCAAATTTCAGATGGCTAAAGTCAGACAAGAGAAATCTGGACTGTGCAATCAGGAAAAAATAGATTCCGAGGACCTAACACTAAGCTTAGGTCTACAGACCCTTAAGAAAAGGGATCTTCTTAAGGAAACCTTATATATAAGCAAAACACCTGAACACCTAAAATAAAAACACTTTCAGACCTGCCGTTTCACCTTTCTTTTGCAGTGCCTGGCCAAGGTCATACTGTAGCAGCGATATCCAATGAAGAAGCACAAATTAATCAAAAATCTCTAATCAAAGTATTAATCAGGTGTTTGGGTCTGATTCCCTGGGGCAAATAATCATATTAAGGATATCGAGAGTTAGACCTATGGTAAGAAAAGCTCGTAGAAGCCCTCTCAGCTTTTTCAGCTTTCTCCCCTTAGTGGTTACTCCATAAATGTGTGTGAAATTGCCACTGTTTTTAGCAAAGGCACTTAACTGACATCTTAAGGCAACAGCTCAAACTATCAGGTTCAAGCCCTGCTTTTGGTGCAGACATTTCTGTCTTTCAGTAAAAGTTGCTGTGGTCTTTTGTGGACACTTTCTGTTTTTTCTTTTCTGTTTGTCCATCCAAATGACATCAAGGAAGTGTTTCATTTGAAGTGAAGAGAGTGCAGAGCAAAGAAACAGTTAATGTTCCTCTTCCCATCTGAATTCTAGCGTCACTGAATCTCCTGCAGAACTAAAATGCATTGTTAAGTTTTAGCATCCTCTTTTTTAGAAAGGTCATTTTGTGTCACTGCTGACTCCTACCTCACTATCTCAAAAATGCCATTGTGGTCTCAGATTTATCATCCCTGTGATAACAGCATGCTCCATTTTCCCCATTCTTTCATTTTTTTTACTCTTTTTATTATGCCTAGTACGACTACCACTGACTTGATTTGCTGGGCGGATTATTATTCCTTTTGAATGAATGTTTCTATTTTGTCCCAGTTTCTCCACTGTTTTGGCCCCATGACATTTTGGAAGGGAAGAAGAGAAGCAATGAGATGTTATATCTTGAAAAATTTCACCCTAGTGGAAAATACCAATGATTTAAAATAAATACACTCTCTGCGATATCACATTACCCTGCCAAGCTCATGTACAGCAGAGATAAAATGGCTTTTTTAGAACTGAATTTTCTTTCCCCACCAGCTGAACAGAATATCAAAGTGCACAATTTAAAGGAACTATTAGAGAAAAGGTTATACATAATGCTATCAACAGAAAGGAGCTGAAAATTAAATGGAAATGATTACCACAGAACTCATTTTCTTTGCTACTGGGAAGCTAACAACAATAATAAAAAGAATATAGAAGTAAAGGCTAAGACACTCCCTCTGATGTCTGAATTTTTAATGTTTAAATTCCTTTAAGAGAAAGGGTCATATCAGAAATGAAATGCTTAATTTTCACTTCCCCTCCCATGCAAATACCACGTGTTCTAGGTGATTATTAAAATAGTGTTGTGGCTCTCAGACTGCCACATAAAAGGGAGGTTTTGTTTAGGCACTGGAGCAGCACTCACACAGAGTGACTGAGGGCTGTTTTTCAGACAGATCTGGGTTGCCTCTGGGAACAGAAATTGATGCTTTGTTTTATTTCACATGGGCAAATGTAGAATGAGAAAGAAGCATTCCTACAATCCTGCTTATTTGAGCGTCTCCAATCTTAAGCATTTATCTAAGCCTCCTACACACTTGAGTTTTGGAGGTAACATCATTATTCTAATGCAGAAACTCAGGCTGAGTGGCTGACTGTAATCTGGCCTGCTACAAATCACTCACACTGGAGTCAAAGATGGGTTTAAAATACATTATTCACTACCCAGAGCCATACTTAGGTTCAGTTACTGAATCTGCACCGCCTTGAAGCTGAAGAGTTTCACCCACAATATTGGCATGGAGCCAAGCTCTGTTCAGGTAGGACACTTATGGGTAAATTCTTGCTAGATCCCAACCAATCATGGTTTTCTCAGGACTCTGGCAAGTTTTCCTAAGAGGTCTTCAGCTTCTATATGGCATAGGGCTGTGGAAAACCTCTGCAGCTTTTGAGTGTCCTACATGTACAGTAGAAGCTAAGCTGCAGGCAGCCTACATTTGTGTGAAATCCAGCCATCCAGACAGATGTGCAGAGGATGTTGGATTGGAAATGATTAAGCTCTGCTTCATGAGACTGCTCTTCACTTTGTAGTCTAGACTGTAAGAAAACAAACTCGTTACTTGTATGTGACAGAAATGCTCCTTCCCCAGCTCATCCTGACTTCTCACACATAGCCCTGTTCAGGTGTTAACGACCGCATTATCTGATCCTGGTAGTTGCCTCCCTGATTTCTTCCCCCACCCAGACATTAACCATCAATAACAGTCCTGATGGCCCTGCCCTGATGGGGAGATAGGGCTAATGGTGAGTACACCAGCCAACAGTCATTTCTGAATTGAAAGAACGACTATCAGTCAATCGTCTTATCCCATACACATGGGGACAGCCCAAGAGCCCATTGAGCTCTCCTTGCATGGCAGTGGGCTGCATGCCGGGATCTCCCCTTGAGCAGGGATGCCTCTCAAGGATACTCCTCGAGGTTAAGAGATCCTTCCCACTACAGATTCGTGGCAAGTGACTGTCGCGTGCCTTTCTCTTTTTGAATTTGTAAACCTTACTTTGTAACTGTGCAAAAATCCCTTAGACATAAACCGTTGACCAGGTCTGGGACTAGGACTGGATTCAGCCGCACCCAGACTCCTCTCAGAAGGAGTTTGGAAAGCAAGGGGGTCCAGTCTGAACCTTGTGACCCAATGGGAGGGTGTCCTTGATAATTCTGTCTGTATCTTGAACCTCCATGCAGTAACTAATAAGTGACCTTGCCACAGAATCTCATGAAATCATTGTCATTACTAATAAAACCTATTGCTATTTCTTTTCCACGGGTGAAGTGCATTGTGTCACTCACCCCCAGTGCATCATGTCACTCACCCCCACCACCACTCATTCCATGACACTCGTATCAAAGAATACGGGGAACTACAGACCAGCCAGCCTCTCTTTCATCCTTGGGACTATCACGAATTAAAATCTTCTGGAAGCTGTTTCCAAACCTATTAAGGATAGGAAGGTGAATGGGAATAGTCAGCATGGATTTATGAGAGAATAATCATTATTGACTTACCTATTAGCTCAGTGGATGAGGAGAGCAATGGACGTTGTTTATCTTGACATTTATCAAGGCTTTCCTCTCTGTCTCTTATAACAACCTTATAGACCAACTGATAAAGTACACACTACACAAATGGACAGTGATGTGGACAGTCCCCTTTGCTATTCTGAGTCCTAGTTACCAAACCAGAAGCGTCATATTAGATACCAGAGTGCCATGATACTCACAGCACGTTCATTCAACACCAGTCCCACATTGTATTTTCTTTATTTATATACTGTCAGTACTATATCTATCTATCTGACCCACAGATATCCAACAGTCCCCAACAAGGTGATACACATATATACACAGGACAAGACTCACCTACCGTTCTAGACAGTGAAAAGAGTGAGACGTTCAGTGAACAGCCAGGCTGTCTGTCTAAGAACAGGATGAATCAGGCTCTTAGTTTCTTTCTACTGAAAATAGAGGAAGCCCAGATGATTATTTTGGGTGCAGCTAGATAACTTTCAGTGAACTTTAAGTATGATGAACTAATTAGTTGAACTGAATCTCCTTCCAAGAAAGCCTTTGCTCTGAACAGCCAAGAGGGACAGAATAGGAATTATTTCCTTGCAGAGAAGGAAAAGTCAAAGTCTAGTAAGCCACAGGAGATATGTATAGCAGAACTGGGAAATCAGTCTAGGTCTGCAGAGACTCAGTAACACCTCAAGCATGAGATCACATTTCCCCTAACACACTTCTCTGCACATATGTGCTGAATACTATTAGTTCATAGTTTTCCTCCAACTTAACTCCAATAAAAGATCCACTGCGATTGACTGATCTTCTAAAGAAATTTCAGAGGTTTTAAGAGTTTGAAATAAGCTTCTGCAAAATTTTTATAGAGGTAAAGGAAAATTTCAAGCAGAGTTTTACTTTGAATTTTTGACTTATTAGATCCTCAAAGTAAAACTGAATGCCCTCGCCTAGATTGAAACTAAAGACAGTTCTCAGAGGAATATAAATTCTGAGCTTTTGCCTCTCTGGTCATCGCTGCAAGGCTGGTAAATGGGAAGAGAACTGCAGTGTCATCTGGTCCATCTTAATGAGAATGTAGCAGAAGGATTAAGAATTTGCTTCTTGAAGTTTCTTAGTGACTACAGAAAATACGTCAATGACTCATTTTTAGATGTCTCCTCCTGAAAGGCTCTTGACAATGACAAAACATGAAGACGTTTCCAGTTTCAAGGCCAGTCTACTTCAGTAGGTCAGGGCTGACCAATGTCCCAGCTAGGGCATGTAGATCTGCTCTGCCTTCCACTGGGCTCACACCAGCTGCTGATGGTGATGGAAAACACAGCCACAGATTTCCTCTAGCTGGGAGGCTGGTAGTCACCACAGCAAAGGCTATTAATTTCTGATGGTGTTCAGGACATGAGTCATGCAGTGCTTCCTTTTTGACTCATATTTTACTTTAGCAACTTAGTAGCAAAAGTGGAAAAAAAAGTGAAAAAAATACATATGTGCTGAGATGTGACATTCTGTCCCCCTCCACAAAGAGCGGCTCAACCAACTGAATATAGATGCTTGGTGTAGGGTGAGCTGAGTTGCTGCCTGGAAGCCTCTGGCTCATGGAAGGGCTTCGTTTGGTTGCTTACACAGAGGTGCCCTTTGCTATTGGACATTGGTTATGTCACACATCGTAAGTGGGACTCATGTCCGCTGCAGAGGCGCCTGGATGCCCTCATGATATCCCAAGATCTCCCAGTGATGCTAGATAACTAAAAGTGAACAGCTAAACAACATTCCTATATTGCAGACAGTCATATTCACATATTTGAATTGGGAGCTGAAGTTAGATTTAAGACAGAAATACTTTAATTTATGTGGGAAATGTGAAGGCAGAAATAGCTGTGAGGTGCCAAATTGGAGCTGTCCATTTCTTCCAGTCTCTGACTCTCCCATTCTCTGAAATCCCTGCAAATCCTGTGCTTCAGGGGAAAAAGCAACTCTGGGATGTTATTGGTGGCTTGGAAGGAAAACAATAGCAAAGTAACAGTCAAAATCATTGAATGAAGGAAAGTATTTTATCAACCTGTAACCAGCTTCTCTCCTTCTTTCCTCTGCCTATGCTTCATCTTCCACAGCGTAGTGCTGTTTTTATTTATTTATTTTTTATTTATTTCTTTTTTTTTGTATATATTAAGCCAGTATAAATGATAAAGGCCTCTGTCCTGCCCATTACCAAATGGTAGATAAGATCCCAGTGTGCTCAGGTAGTCACTGAACTATTAGCGCCATCATTTTGCAGGCAGTAATAATTACAGAACAGCAAGAAATGCAGTAATTCATGTATTTCATTAGGCCTGCTTGAGCTGTTTCGTCTACTGCAATATGTGTTCTGGTAATTTTTTTCTTTAAAGCAATAAAAGGGTTTTGTGCTTCTTGTAGTCCTTACTCAGATGTGTGCAGGTCTCACAAGACCACAAAGATATGCTTTTGGTCACATATTGGTTTTGATCTTATGTGATACATTAGCTAAGCTGGGATCTCTGCATGAGCCACCACTTTAGACCGGAGCTGTGATCTCTCTTTTAGATTTTCAGCAGTGAAGGTGCAAATACTGTAGAATCATAGAATCCTAGAACCATAGAATGCTTAAGGTTGGAAGGGACCTCTAGAGGTCATCTAGTCCAACACCCTGCACACGCAGGGTCACCTAGAGCACGTGGTACAGGACTGCGTCCAAGTGGGTTTGAAGATCTCCAGAGAAGGAGACTCCACAACCTCTCTGGGCAGCCTGATCAGGGAAGAACACATGTACCTGCAGGACCTGCTGCTTGGAGCTGCACCTATAGGCAGGGACTTTCTGCTACCTCCACATTTGTCACAGAGATTGCTGTTGCAAGGTGTGCCCAATAATCCCTGGGCAAAGATGCCTTTGCTGTGGAAATGACATTGCATGAGCAGTGAAGGGCATGGTAGGGAAGGGGCTGAGCCTGGGTCTCTCCCAAGGAACAGGCACAGCCTAATCCCAAACTGCTGGCTGCAGCCTAACCAACCTGCCAAGAAGCTATGAGTCAAGGAACCTCCTTTGAAGGCACCTCAGGTGCAGGAGGGTTGGAGACAGGGCTGCTACTCATTGGTGGCTCCTCCTCAACCCGAGTCATATACCAGCCTGGATTTTAGTATTGTGAATGCCAACAAGGAGGAATTCGTTCATCTGTAGAGTGGAACAGCAAGACAGGGGAAGAAGCAGTTGGATGCTGAGGCCTCCCAGACCTTGAGCTGAAGCAGGCAGTGATGAAAGTTGGACACTGGTGCTGTGCTGGGATATCATGAGACTATAGAACAGCATTAGCAAGTAAATAACCCAACCTGTCGAGCTTCGTCATTTTTGCTTTTCAGATGAGGGTGAAGGAAAAAAAAAAAAAAGACAATGAAGGTGCCGGGTTTAGCCAAGGCAACAAACATCTCTGTGAGCATCTGGGTTCCTGCTCATTTCCGTGCGCGTGTTTGACTTTCAGCCCTCGTTGGCTCCTATCTCTCCAAATCGCTTTCACCACAGGAAAACGCTTGCTGCTTACCACGTCATTCTCACCGCACCGCAGACCCGGTTCAGAGGGTTTTCACGCGCGCTCGCAGCGGCTCGTACCCACTTCTCCCCCCAGTTGTCAGTGGGTGCCTCTGTTCTTCTAGCTGATGACACCTTGCAGGGGGAAACAGGCACCTCCTCTTGTGGTTTGCACCAAATGCAATGCAATAAGCTCAGTGCCGTATCTGCTTTTGTAGTTACTCCAACGTGTGCACCCGTACAAGCCGTTCTCACTGGCACTGAGATATGAGGGTAGCACACCTCTCAGTTCGCTCCAAATGCCTAGAAATGCTATCTCTGGTCTGAGTCAGGCCACCCAGGCTCCTTCTGTAGTGTGTGAACACAGTCAGGCTCTTGCTGGGCTTGGTGGAACCATCCTTGACTAGGTGTTCAAGGAGGATGGCCCAAATCGTCTTTTACCTGTGATTGGCCATCTTCCCACATCTGGCTCTGCAAGCACTTGGAGATGGTAAACCGCTTATTACAAATATTTCTGAGACTAAAAAGGAACATTTTACTCTTTTCTTGGACAGCTTTGCAGAATGTCAAATTATTCCTTCAGGTACTAACTTGTCGTGGATGAAAACTACAGAGATCCAGAGATTTCAGTAGAGCTAAACACAGTCAAATCCATGGACAGCTTGGTCCTGCAAAACATTTTGTGGAAAAATGTAGATAGCATTTGGCATTCGAACTGCTCCTGAAGTCACAGAATAGATGCAGCTGATGATCTTTTCTATTTATGGGTTTAAATTCCTTCGGGGAACATCCTCAGAAAAGCACATAATAGTTTTAACCATTTTTCCTTGCACCTTTGATCTCTGTTAATCACTTTGATGCTCATTTTCCAATTGTACACAACATTTTATTAAACTGTACAAACAGCACTGACATTTAAAAAATTCACATTAACTCTTCCAATTAAACATGATGACCAGCTGCACAGACTGTAAGTGCAAATCCCCCCTGTATTTCCTACAGCACAAGGAGTGATTTCACAAAAATTTCTGGGCTAACTCTGCTGGGGAAATCTTTTTTAAGGGCAATCAGTTTTTCTTGTCAACTTTAGGCAATTCTGCTTTTGGCCCTGTAGGATTTGGTGTCTACAGCCACCGACAGCAACATCCAGGCAGTGATTGCACAGCCTGCAAGTCAGGATTTTGTCCCATGGGGAGGTCCATGTTAACAGGCTCCCTCCGCAGCCCATGGAAGGCAGAAAGGCACCTTCAAAGGCTTTCTGATTTCCTGATGGGTCATTCTTTAGAGGTTCTGTTCTCCACAGACTGGAGGAGTTCATGCAACAAAGCTCTGAACTGGCACACTTCAGTTAGAGCCTAACATCAGCCAGAGAGTCCACCCAAATTGAATTATTACAGAATCTTTTGATTTGGGCTCTTTGGGGGGTTGGTTTTTGACCCAACATTTACCTAGTCAGGGAAAAGCAGTAACTGGGTGTTTCCAGATCTCTCCAGCCTCAGTGCATCTTTATTTAAGAGGGTACCACTATGAAAGGATCACAACTAAGATTGTTTTGTTTGTTTGTCTGCTGATCTACATTTCCACAGACTGCAAAGACAGCAAAATATCATGAGGTGGAAGGAGAGGGTTAAGCTCATACAATGTGCTGTCCTGCTCTGTGACTGCTGGATGCCACTTGTCTTGTTGTCTGCGTTGCATGCCAAAATGTTGGTACATCATTTAGAGCAATACAAAGTATATCAGCTGTTGGAAGGACTGATTACCTCCTTCCAAGTAAAACAGGCCAGTGAAATGACAGGAAGGTCAATCTTATGATGTAGGCCAATTTTGAACAATGATTTAAGGAAACCTCTTCCTCCTTTCTGATGTAGTTTTAGGATAAAACCACAGAAAGCCTGATCCAACTTTTACTCTGAGAAATTCTGCTCATGTGAACAAAAGTGGAGGTTTCCAAGCCAATGTGAAATCTCCCCAGATGCCTTCAGGTCTTGAGCTCATCCCTCATCCTGCAGAAAGAGGTGGGAATTGCAGGAATAAACACCAAAATCCCTGGAAGTTGGAATATGTTTAGTTTGACTGACAGGGAAACCCACTAGCTGTTCATAAAAGTAAAGTGGAATGGGCTTTGCCATCTCCTCTTTTTCAAATGCTCTCAATTACAAAAACACTCAGAAAAGAGAGAAGAGAGACCAAAAGATACATGAAGAGGCTTTGTCGTTAGTGAACAGTGGTTGGCATCTGCTACAGACTGGAACAAGCTGAAAGGCTCCAGGTACAGTACAAGTTTCAGCTGACGTGTTTTTCTGGTGAGTCCTTGGTAAAATCCACCATGTACAGTCTTCAGTTGACAGTGTTACTCAAGTTGTTACAGAGAATTCCTTTAGTAAGGAAAGCCCTCGGTAAGGCAGATCTCAGGAAAATATCTTCTCCATTTTAGGGTTCACAAAAGAAAAGTTGCTGAACATATTTTGGTCCATGCTGTTAATCAGTGTTCTGTCAGCACAGGACAGTCTGGGTTTTTCATTTAGGAATTCCTTGTCGAAATTGCTACAGTCACTTGGAGATTTCTTCAAGAGAAGGAAACAAAGAAAAAGAAGAATTAAACCACTATTATCCAAGTCTCCATTAAAAAGGTACTGGTCATCACAAGCAGTTTCCTCTGAACTCAGGCACATATATGACTGACCAAGGCTGCAGGAGCTCAGCTAAGGAGACACACTGACACTTTCAAATGACACTTTGAAAAACTTAACTTGCGCCTTAAACTGTTTTCAGCGCAAATACAGACATTTATCCACCTTAAAAAATTTAACTGCATCAATCCAAATAGTTCTGGAGGTCTCTGATATTAAAGACTTATTTCTGGAATTTGGACAATGTCCCTGTATAAAGGGGTTTCAAATATTACTGTGGACCCTGATTTGGTTTACTTCTAGCACTCATCGGAAAGTATGAACATTTGCGAAGGAATGATTGTGGAAAGAAAGTCATCTATATATAAAAATCAAAATAGTTGCATATTTACCACTCTGGGTTTGAAAGGAGGCTCCATCTTTCTGTCTTCCAAAGCTTCCCAGTTTATTTCCTGGAAAAAGGCATGTTGGCGGATGTTCCCTTTTGCTCCAAGTCTCCTCTCAGGTTCTCTCACAAAAAGCTAGGATTTTGAAGACAGAGAATTACTTTCCTCTTTTATTTGTAACACTGTATCGATTGGACAGTTCTAACAGACAGACTCTTAGGCTTCAGACTCAAGCAAGGTTGGCACAAGTGTGAAGACTCTTTCACTTACTGAAATAGTGGTTGGGGAACCAATTTAGATTCTCAGTCTAATATCCCAAAATTGAGAGATCTCAGTCACATCTTTCTTTTACAAGAGTGGGAGGACAAATTTGCTATCGTAGCAGCCAAGCTGAACCTTCAGCGTGTGTGTCTGAATATGCAAATGCCAATTACATATGTGAAATCTCCTTTCTGCACCTGCAAGCTTTTGCATGTAGCTTCATGCAAGAAAGCAAAATTAATAGCTAAAACATGAACATCATGTGTGGAAATATTAATCATCTGGCCTATGTCAACTTGGATTAAATTCCTACGCCTTTAGATGCCACTGTTTAGTGCTTGACCTACAACTTCCTTTAAAGTTAAAGGCAAAAATCATTTAACCTCTTTTACACAGGTATGAATGAGGTTAAAGACTCTTTGGAAGTGCTTGCTACTGTCCACTGACCAGCTGAGATGTGGACAGCTGTATACATTGTCAAAAGATTCCCAATTCTGACAGATAGTTTGTGCTTGCTGCAGACTACAAGCCCCATGGAGGAATAATCTTGGTAAAGATAAGAAAAAAAACAGAATTGGAGGCATATGTTTTCATCATCAGCTAAGTCTGAGCCAGCTTTCCACCTTAGTATAGCCTGTATTGTCATAGACACTTTCATGGCGATGCTGGAACTACTTGGCTCCAGAAATAGCTCAATAGTTTTTGGTGAAGATTACAGGAGTGCTAAATGCTTCTGAAGTGCTTGTATATGGTTGGGAGCAGGACGCAGTGTTCAAACATTGCTGTAATGGTACATATGAATAGGGAAAGGTCTATCTTTAGATCTGCAATATGATGCCTGGGGCCTCTGGACTAGCTGGCTGGGACAGTGTCAGGTCCTAGCTTTCTCTAAGGTCAGTGGAGATGAATGGTTGCAACACCTGATAGGCGGTGGCCTGCATACAGCCAGCATATCCTATTTCAGAATTAAGGGCGGATTTTCAAAACCTAGGTCATCCTAAAATTCCGTGTTATGCACGTTAAAAGTTTTCGGCTACGCCACTTGGGCATGAGAAAACAAACAGTAGTTATCACCCAAGAAAGAACAAATACAGACAACTAATGCCCAAAGTAGCCTCAAATAAATCTGATATACAGCCAGTTGAAGGCCTATTTGAAAAGAAACAGGTATTGAGTTTTGGTAGACTTTAGCAAGACTGAATATTTAACTCTACAGGGTCAATGACAATGAGAATATCCCATAATAGAGAAAACCTTTTTCTTTATTTTTTTTTCCTGAACAAAGAAGTTTAGTGAGTGGTGTAAAGATGATTACCATTTTTAACCCTGACTAGCAGACACGCAAGTTGTTTGTGTAGGACGATGGCACTGTATGTCCCATAAAGAGATACCTCAAATCTCTGTTTGCTGTGGTAGGTGTTCATGGAGCAAATGCTTTCATTATTATCATTTCATTGTGATCTCTGAACCTCCATCTCTGGTTTGAGAGCCACACACAGGAAGGTGACTCACTTTGCTCCTATCATGCTAGAGCCGTTTCTCTGAACAGATGAAGATGACCGTTCTGGTAAAAACATGTTAGATATTCGATAATTCTTACCTTCACCAGAATATCCTTTGCATCCTTCTCAAGCCAGCGAGGGTAAAATGGGTTATCCATGCGGATAGACTGGAAAAGCTCCTCTTCATCTTGGCCATGGAAAGGAGATTGGCCAATAAGCATCTCATATAGGAGGACACCAAATGACCACCAGTCAACGGAGGAATTGTACTTCTGCCCCAGCAAAATCTGCCCAAAGAAAGGAGTGACAAAGGCATGAAATGTATGACATGAGTATTTCCACTTCAGAAAGGTGGACAGGCTCTGATTCTCCAGCAGTTGCTTTGCATGGACAGCAAAGTGTTTTTCCCAGCCTAAACAGTGAGTTAGAGTAGAGCATCACTGCAGTGGTCCTGCCCACAACCAATGGTGCAGATGTTGTGGTCCCGTGTCAAAACAGTCCTAAGTATATTTTACTGGTTACTTTTAAGCTATTTTAACAAATCCTTGGCTACCACAGACGTGAAGAGAGTCTTCAAGCAAGCTGGCGCTCTAAGTTATATCAACGGTTCACATCAGGCTTGTGAACTCCACTGTTCAAAGAGAAGTCAGATGCCTAGGTAGCCTTTGGGGACTCATTTAATTAAAAAAAAAAAAAGTATTTCAAACCCACAGGTTTGTCAGTGTGAGGGTGCACTGAGGGTGAGTGAGGATCAATGGAAATTCTGTGCTCCTATTCCAACAAAATCTGTCCCAGGAAAAACAGGAGAAAACGACTGCTCATCTGTCCTCTCAATATCATCTCATATGCTGTTTCTTGACTGTTTTGCTTCATACATTGCTTGTAAACGCCTTAAGATTGCCACGTGGGCCCAGGTTCATCTCTCTTATCATCTAAAAGTGATGTGTCTATTCAACTTGTTATCCAGGGTCTCTGTACAGTTAATGGGGAAAGAATGGCTATTTACACACATTAGGCAGGATGAGGTGACTTGTCTTCTGTAGATGTTTCCCTTTCTATAAGACTATAAGATTTCACCTGATGCTTCATTTTAGATATGTCATTAATACCTCTGGTATACGCGTGGCATTTATTAAAACAGGGCCTTAATCACAGATATCTAAGGTCAAGCTCATGCAGACATGAATAACAGATCTGTATCCAAAATGAGACAGATAGATAGGACATATCCTACTCTTGTGTAGGGCAAAAGTTATTTGGATTTAAGGGTATTCAATTAACTTTTGAGTTATTTGAATATAAGGTGCAAAATAAGCAATATTATTCACATGTGGGAAGAGGAGAGGGTGGACAGGAAACACCAACTCTCTAGTATTTTTCCTCTATTCTGCTTATAAACAAGATCATGCCTTCTGAAAGGGCATACATTTTTATAAGGCCTTATTTTTTAAGTATAAAATGCCTAGAAAATGAAATTAAGTGGTTTATGACAGCTTACAAAAATATTTATTAGTTCTGCATTTCTCTGTGAAAAAGAATAAACTCCAGAAATTTTATTTCAGTTTAACATTTTTGTCTAATATATACTTTTGGAATTCTAACATTGCTTGTCTACTGATCCAAGTTCCCTTATTTGCATAGTTGCAGCCAACATGCAGCACCTGTAACAAATCACAGTCCTAGCAGCTGCACTGAAATACTGAAAAAAGTTCTGTGCTTCCACCTTTAACGGGAGGGATGATCCATAAACTCTAGCAGAGCTTTCAATTTGGAGGGAGAATGTTTTATAAGTACTCATTGAATCTTTTAAATAAAAGATGGTCACAGCTATTTTAAGCTCTATGTAGTAAAGTGGATTATCAGTTGGCTCTGTTTTAGGATGAGGAAAACAAAGTGTTTATCTTTTTAAATAAAAGAACATTAAAGTAGAGTATTGGAATTAGAATTGGAATAAAAGACAGTTGCAGTTTGACTGGAGAACACACTTATGCCTGCTTTTAAGCAATGGAAGTCCAACAGGTTGAAGAAAACTGCCCTATTGTCAACAGTGGTGTACCCTAGATCTGAACTGAGCCCTTGGAATGCAGTAAAAGATCAATGAATTACAGTGGAGAAGAAAATATCAAAAGCTTTAAAAGCCATCTGGCAAGCAGTGATATGCATTGTGAAAACACTAAAATCAGGGAATGGAATCTAGAAAGATAAATAAATAGTTTGGAGTGATGTTAACCTGATGTATAGAGGACTTGGTTCTCGGAGCCAAAAAAATGTTTTCTTTGGTCCAGTTTGCCACCTAACTGGTCCAGCTCTATCCACAGTGAGATTTGTGATTGTGTTATTTCACCAAGAAAGGCAGTTTGTGCTTTTCTGGAGGGATCTACTCCAAAATATCTACATGCACTAGAGCAAGAAAATGAGATCAAGGCCCTGTGTAAGTAGAACATGGTAAGGGAAGAAGGGGAAGGGTAAAGTAACGCACAAACTGGTGTCTGTGACTACTCAGCTTTATTGCTTGGGGCACGCAAAAAAGTTTTGGAGACTATCTCCGAGGAAGCCCCAGCCTCAGGTCCTCACGCATAGCACAAACACCTTGAGTCCCAAGGGCACAGCAGGACCTTGACCCAGGCTATGGACCCTGCCTTGCCCTCATTAGCTCAAGCGTAACCTGGAACAACAATCTTGCCTCCAAACTTAGAGCCTCCTTCATGTGGAGGCAGCTTGTGGAGACATGTCCTTCAAAGAGGGATTCAAGCATGAGTATCGGGTGCTCTGGCACCTTGCTCAGCCAAAGCAGAGACATTGGTACCCAGGGTAGTGCAGAGCCCAGCCCAGAGTTAGCAGGTTCAGGACTAGCTGTCCTGTAGATAGTAACACATCTCCTCTGGCTGCTGAGGAAACAACAGAGGAGGGAACAGGGAACAATCAGTGTGTGTGAACACCCCTGTGTTCCAATCATCTCAATCCCTTCTACAAGTAGCTGTAGCTATGAGGTGTTTTTTATTATTATTTTTTTATTTATTTTATTATTATTTTTTTTAACATAGACCTCTAAACTTGTACCTGATTTCAGAGGTCTGCAACCTGTGGGAGATTCAGCTCTGAGAGGACTTTTGTGATGTGATGAATGTGTTTGCAGCCAGACAAGAATCTTTCGGAGAGAGAGGAAAACCTATGCTCGCTGTTGTCATTCCTATTCAAGCACTGGGGCATATCCCAGAGGGAAGACAAAGCCCCATCACAGACTTACCATGGGCCCCACCTCTCTCTCCATTCTCAGTAAGGAAAATCAGCCCCAGGTGAGCATTTTGTCCCACCTTTCCTTATTTTCTAAATGAGGATGAGCCAAGATGGCCCAGAGCATTCCATCAGCTATAAAGGAGTCTGAAAAGGTAACTGAGACATGGAGACCTACTAAGTAATATGCCTCCCATTCCTTGTACTGTTTCTGTCTCTGAATTGCACGACCTACCTTTTGGACATGCTTCTTCCACAGCCCAAACTGGACTTCCATTAAGAATTTTGTTTCCAGGGCATGCCAAACACAGCTTGCTTGTGGCCCATGGTCAAGTGCACAACAAGAGAATTAGCCACACAAATGTGAAAAGACAGACAGCAAAGCGGGCCCTGAAGTAGCCAAACTGAAATCCAGTTGCAAATTCTTCCTTGCTCAAAAGCAAATTCTTATACTTTACACTCTCCCCCATCACTGACCAACAAACCTTTCTTTACATGTGTCCTCTGTCTCAGTCACAGAAGCTTGCTGATCTCCCTAGGCCTTACACCTACCTCAGGAGCAATATAGTCAGGAGTCCCACAAAAAGTGCTCGTCTTTGCATCTCCAAACATGTTCTCCTTACACATCCCAAAGTCGGCAATTTTGATGTGCCCTTCGTTGTCCAAGAGCACGTTATCTAGCTTCAAGTCTCTGTGGAGGAAGAAGAGGACAGAGAAAACATCCTCCTTTTCAGATATTATAGAGACACACAGGTTAGTTTAGCACAATCCATAACTAACAGTCCTTAATTAGCTGTCTGCATTTGCACAGTGTCTGTGTGTTTTAGTTATAGAGAGAGGCTGAGGACTAAAGCAGAAGCTGCTATTTGTTGGACTTCAATATGTCTCTTCCCCATACCTTCTGCCTCAGCACAATCTTGTTTGTTGGAGAAGACTTTGCCCAAAATATCTGCTAAAAGCAGTGTCCTCGGAGGGCGCAGAACAGTGAAGCTAAAAGGTGTCCTGTTCAGGATGACCTTTCTGCTCTAATGAAATCTGGAGCAAAAAAGGGACTTGTGTGTCTTGCAGAAGGTCAGACCAACCCAGGACATTCACCCCCCTTTCACTTCTGGACTGTGCTCTCTGAACCCTGGGGATTTACAAAGTCCTTCACATGTATCTGTCAAGTTGTTTTCAGAGGTTTCATGTTCTGAGAGCTGCTGAGGAAAGCAAAGAGTCTACAGAAAGAGACAAAAAGAAATGTGTACAGGAGGAAATAAAAGGCAGCTCACGAATCACAGCCACTGACAGAGTACAAAGAATTCCTCATGTGGCAGCAATCTCTGAAAGAAAAGTAAAGCAATACAGAGAAAAAGAGGTGGAAAAAAAGGGAGGCTGGCATGGTTTCCATGCTATATGGTTTATATCTTAATTAAACATATTTATTTTCACTGAAAGAATGACCCAGAGAGATGTTCATATCAATTATGTCCCACCTCACATGAGATGTGGGAAGAGTTTGGGTACCTGCATGTCAGAGCACCCACGCTCCTGCACTGCCTAACCTGTGATATCAATCACTGCTTCTGTTCCCAAAGCACCTTGACATAACATTTTCTTGTGCCCACAACAGAGGAAATAGTTGTCTTTTCTACATCTCACTGATTCACAGCCAACACATATTTTCCATATGTTGGGCAAGAGTTCAAACCATTTATCTAGCTACCCTTCTGGTAAAAACTGCCTTAGATGTTCTTTCTTTTTCTTTTTTTTTTTTTTTCCAGAAGTGGACTTGACCATCTGACTCCCCCACAGAAGATGCTTTCTCATGCATGATGCTCCTGAGATGATCATCTACAATTTCAGGAAAGAGGGCTGGGTAACCTCCCACTATCCAAAGCTTCCTAGCTCAGTTTGGCTAGGTGCTGATCAGAGAGTGAGACCTTGTGATGTTCACACACTAAACTGCTCTTATGGGGCAATTGTTCCTTGCTGCTAGGTTACAGCTGAAGAAAAGGTGAGTCATTGATCAAACAGAGCAGTAAACAGAAGAACATAGAGATGACCACACTGTTTGCTTTCCAAGTGGCAGGTACTTATGTTGCCACACTTTCCAGATGGAATAACTTATTCCAGTCACACCATGAAGATCAATCTCTGTCTGCCAGTACTGCTTTTATTCTTTTGGAATATTGAAGAAAAACAAATCATATACAGTTCATTTCATTGTTTTGATGAGTCTCAAACTCCTGGGCTCCAGGGGTTGCACCAGTTTCTGCCAAAACTTGGGGTTATTCATTAAAATTTAAGCCAACATTCCTGAACATGGGTGCATGAAGCATAACAGCTGGACTCATGACTACTGCCATATCACATGGATTACAAGGAATGTATACATTATACAATAAAAATGAATACAAGGAAAATAATTTCTGCTCACTTTCCTAAGTGTAAATTAGCTGTGGGTGAATTCTCAAGTGATATTTTGATCACTGTCTCCAGTGAAGAAAAGGGAAAAGGAGTAGGACTGGTCAATTCTTTTCTATTGAAGTTTGATATAGAAATCCAAGCCACACTGATTCTTGGGATTCCTGGGAGCTATTCCTTCATATCACCATGTTATCCAGTGGCCAACTTCCCCATTTTAGCCCACATGTCCCAGCAAAAGCTATGGCTCCAGATTCCCAGCATCTCTCTCCTCTTATGAGGAAAGGGTCATATTGATGGGACACATATTCTGACACAGACCACTGCATGGCAGAACCTTGAAACTGAATCTGAACTCCTACACACTGCTGATGTAGCAGTTTCAAATAATAATGTCGGTTACAACCAAAAAGTGATGATAGCAGTCCTATCAAGAATTCAAAATATCCTACATACATTTTTAAATGACTTTTCTAAGAACTCTGAGTAAAAACAACAGATGTGGTTAAGTGATTTGGGCTCTTCCAAAAATGTTTCCCTTTAGTCATCCAGTACAATGATTAGAGCCAAAGACTCACTGAGACCCTAGAGATCATCTTAGCTTAATGCTATTGATATTGATCTCATGTTTATGCAATCAGCATCATTGGTCAATAAAGACTATGAACTGCTCCCACATGAGTACTAATAACGAATAATAAAGAGAGTTCATATAAATCAAAGCTTGCGTTTTAACATGAGAGTAGATTGTAAACAAGCAATTCACTTCCAGCATTTGTTCTAATGTTCATCCTACGTGACAAACATTGAAATAAACTGATTTCACTTTCAGCAAACATTGCTGCTTTACTGAGCCTCTGACAATCTATTTGCTCCCTTATTTTACAAAAGGTTGCAATGTACTAACTAACTTTCCCACGAAGAAGAGACGGACTAGAGCACAGAAACTCAGTTACTGCCTTTATGCATGGGAAAACAGACCACGATCTCATATGTGCAGCCTCTGCTGCTCCCGTCTTGTCTCTCTTCTTTTATACAGGTCTGAAACACAATCATTGTGCATTAGATTAAAGCATCCGTGCATCGAAGCTCTTAGGGAAGTCAAGTGGAAGTTTTGGATGGGTAATTTTACAGGAGGGCATTTTTCCTCTGCAGGGTTTGATGGACTGAGTCCTTTTGGAAAACGTACATGCCCAGAACTCTGGGACAGGAATCCTCTGCTCTAGCTGAGTTGCCTCCAGCATCTAACTGAGGCCCTGCTGGCTCCATTTAGCTGGCAGCACTTCTCAGACACAAGTTGATTAATCATAAAACAGCTCTAATGAACCATCACCTAAAAAGTCAATTTCTTTCTGCTTTCTACAAAGAGAGCTTGGACCTCAGATTCCTGATGTTAGGAGAGATGAATTCCAATCCATGGGTTAACTAGAATCCCCAAACCTTCCTATGGATCAACACATGATCTGCCCCCAGATTAATATATATCACTTGTCACCACTGTTACAGAGTACCTAGCATAGCAGACAAACAATTTCTCATGACTAGGTTGACCTAATATACCTTAATGCATGAGAAGCTTAAATCGAGTGCCTATGCTGGCTGTTATGTGAATGACTCAGTGTTAATGTAGCAGCATCAGAGAGGTGCTTTAATGTCAACACAAACAGGACTGAATTCTCAAGAAGGGCTTGAAGTTGCCTTTTTTTTTTTTTTTTCTCCACGCTCTCTCTTCAAAATAAAACAGGCAGACGTTACAAAAACAAAATCTGCTTGGAACCACAATACCACTAAGCACCCCCAAAGAGTAATCGGTCAGGTACAATCAATACTTGCAGGGAAAGCAGAAAAGGTTCAGCATATTAGACATTGAAGAGTAAACCTACCTGTATATTATTCCTTTGGAATGGAGGAACTGCAGACCACATATGATTTCAGCAGCATAAAACCTGAGTTAATAAAGCACGAGTTAGAACAGATGCTTCCAAACATGCGTTTTCAGCTAGAACTCAAAATACAGAAACCAGCAGCCCTCCTGAGGAGTCTAAGGAGCTGGGACAACATTTGACAAAGTTGGTGATGGATTCAGAAGCCCAGATCCCATCAAAGCTTTTGAAGGCTTACAGTAACTGGTTTTTACTGCTCCATCAGGTAGCTAATGCGTGATGTGAGATTTTTGAAAGCACGCAGTGCACCTAGCAGCCTAACTCCCACTGAAACAACTCTGGAAAATGGTTGGGACTCATGAGCCTACTCATCTTCAGGGCTTTGAAAACTGCAGTACGCAACTAGCTGTGTTTTAGATATGTAGCTGTCTCTGAGGATATGTCTGTAAGTGCCCAAAGATGTCTCCAGATCAGCTCTGAAGCAAAATACCACACCTTCTAATTCCAACTGTCTACGTTAGAAGACATTGCCCATGTAGCATGGAAGACAAAATCGTGGTGTCTGTGCCTCTTGCTAAGTCACATATTTGGTGTGCAAACTAATGATTTACAGTGATACACCAGACTGTAAGCTGCAAGTTGCAGTTAATGCCTCACATCAAAAAGCAGTGGTGATTTGTCCCATGCACTAGCCACTGCATGAACCACAGAACGGTCCTGGCTATGGACAGACAAGTGGACAATTAGGACTGGAGACCTCCCTGGCTTGTCAGACAGCTCTCCTTGGTGCCTGTATTTATGACTTTCTTTTGCAGTCTTACCCAAGATGTGAATGAGCTGCTAGATGCTTGGTGGTCTTTCTGTAGATTTTTTTTGAACTTCAGATCTTTGTTTTCATCACATTTCTGCTTGAGAACATTCTTCTTTTGCAGAGAATCAGCACAGGGCTGAAGCACCATGAAACAATGAATGTGCTCTGTGCAAAAGCTAAGGTAACCACAGGATCATATCCCCCCTAGCACTGCAAAGTCTGATCCCCTAGACTTCAATGCATTGGCTTGGGGGCTTAATTCTAAACATGAAAATACTTTAAAAAAATCTTCACATTAAACACTGATTTAAATGAAGGGGCTTAGTTTTAATTATTAAATAAAATTAATTTCTACAGTAGTTTAAATATTGACTTTCAAAATACCTTTTGCTCGCAGAAAGATTTTTAAATTTTTAAAATTTATTCTAATTCCCTATTTATTTTAATCACAGCTAAACAAATTTTTAATCCTCTGTTGGTGTATTAATTTTTATTTAAATTTGCCTCTTGCACTTCTGATAGGTTTTATCACTTATTTCTTTTTCCTTTTTTTTCAAAGCTCAAAGGGAAAACATTTTTTTTTCTTTTCTACCAAACAATAGCTTTGCCTTTGGTCTTTGGGCTGGCGATCTCAGTTTGAGCAGCTTAGCTAGAAACTACTCATGGAGTTATAAAGCAAAAGCTGTGTGGTTTTAGAGATGGCTGAGAACACAACTGTGTGCAAAGAAATGAAGGTTAACCCCACAGGACAGTTGCAGAAGGGGAAAAATAACAAAGAGCTCCAGTTCCCCCAGCTTCCCTTTTTGCTTCTACCGCATTGGACTTACAAGTGAAACAGCAATAATATCATCTTACGTTGCTCTGGGAAGGTCGAACTTATGACAGCTCTGGATATGGAACATGAGGTCTCCTCCATTGAGGTATTCCATTACGAAAAAGAGGTTTTCCTAGAAAAGGAGACAAGATGACAACTATGAATGGGGAAGGAGGAGAAAAAGTGAATCAGTCAGAAACAGGAAGGAAAAGATTGCAAGTAGGGTTTTGGAAAGAATGCATTTTCTCTCCCTGATTTCTATTTTTGCTCTTTGTTCTCTAACCTCATACTCACACTTATTACTTTGATTTGTGCAATGAGTGTTAGTTAACTTTATGAATCCACAAGCTAGTGCCATTGTTCTTTGTTTTTTATCATCAAAACTCAAGAGGCACTTGAAGGGGATCAGGGACCCTACAGTGCCTTTGCACAGAAGCACAGATACTTCCGAGCTTCCGAGATGGAAGAAACATAAGTGAATCCAAGTTTTTCTGGATCACAGTCCAGTATATTATCCACCCAGTGGATGGATGTCAGGCAAGTGGTACTTCCATTCCTAAACATCTTTATAGGTCTCACCTTTTGGGACTTATTCGTTAGATGCAATAAACTATTTCAGCACATGCTTGATTTGAAGGCTGTGAGCTGCTGTGTTAAAGGAGGCAGAACTTAACTTGCTAGTGGGAAGATTCATGAACTACTCGTGTTTCTGGATATCCATTTGGCAGTTCATGTAGGAAAAGATTGAAAAAAGCTATGGTCATTGTTCCCAACTGCACACAACCATTAGTTGTTCTACCAGGGGCATAGAAAAGTCTCCTGTTGGTACATAAGAATGGTGGAGGGATCTCTCTGCACTGAATTCAATTCCAGTCCTTGATGTACATTACATCGATCCCCTTGATGCTTTGACAGAGTAACTTCACCACCAGACCCATGCTAAATCTGAAGATCTTCAGGGTATCCTCAGGTTTAGGAATATACTTTCCCTTTGTTGGCTGTTTCTCATCACTATTTTGCTAGAAGACTTCTTTTTGCTTAAGTTTTTAATGGTCGAAGGAAAAATTTTATCCAGAAGATCTAACACAAGCATCTCTGGCAGCAGTCCAAGAGCTGGCTATTAAAAATAAAGTGCTTATTCTTTTCAAATAACAGATGTCTGCTCTAATTTGCACAATTTCTTTAGACAGATCCTTTTAATTACTGTACTGTTGCTAAATGGAAGTCTGGCTGGAAACCACACCTGTCATCTGACTAGCACAGGGCCAGATACGGCATCCCAAGTGAAGAATACAAATTTTGCCAATAAACCAACTGGGTATGATTTTTCAGTTTGAAAGTCTTGCATTTATGCACATGAATCAGTTTAAGTAAGCAGGAAGGCCAAATGGACTTGAGCGATTTAAGATACACATGCACAGATATTGGAAGAAATATGAATTCAAGGCACACTTTAGGAAAGCACTTGAACAGATGCTTGTTATTAAAACACAGTGGGAGATGACAAGGTTTAGGTAACAACAGCCCATGAGAAACTACTGGACACACGAGATGATAGTGCTGAACAGGGCAAATAACAGTGAGAGAAGATGAAAAAAAAAACTACGGAAGATGTTTTGAGGGACAGATTGCTTCTCAGATGGCTAAGGTGGAGTTATGTGAGGGATAGGCAAGGTTCACAGACAGATGAGGGGACTATTGGGGACCTTTTGGGAAGTGCAACAATGAGAAGCGATAGCACCTGGTAAACATATTGGTAAATGCCATGCAAGGCCAAGATGATCTAGGTAACAGTATCAGAAATAACAAAATTGTGTTCAGATGTAGCAGAACAGGGCCAATGGGTTGTTTTATTTGGAAGAGAAAAGGGTGGAGAAAGGGAGGGGTCAAGGGGTCTATAAGCATAAACCCAGCTTATTCATCAGAAGATGTAATCACACTCAGCTTGCTCATGATTTTGAGTAGCGGCCTAATGTACCCACATAACTGATTAGAGGGCTCTGATAACATCTCTCTGACACCTGGGGAAAGAAAAAGCTGAAATCTCTCAGACACTTTGGCATCCAAAGAACGGATATAAGAGCTCTGAACTCTTCGAAGACTCAGAAGAGTCTCTGAGCTACTTAAACATATGAAGTGGATGACCACAAAGTTGACTCAGGCATGATTTCTATTGAAGTTCTTGGTCTATCAGCTGCTACCGTGTGGTATATAAATTCTGTCGAAAATAAAAGAGAGCATCACTCTGAGTTTCTGCTATGAAATTGGAAGCTCCCCTTGGTTTTTATAAAGATCAGTTGTCTAGGATTGTCCAAGGACATAATTCTGCTGAGGCCAACTCTAAGGGTAAATAAGAGTAGCAAGATGTAATCAAGCAGTAGAACTGCAACTAATTATTGGAGACAACTTCCTAAGCCCAATATCTGTGGTACTACGGAACATCTTCAAAAGGGAAACAGCAAAACTCATGCTTGGAACCACCAAAAATTCAACAGAGTACTAGAAGTTAAAGGGTTAGAATGGCGTGGAGGACATGTTCTTAGACAGGCTCTGACTGATACTTCCTTTTGCCCTGGGAAATTTATCTGATGTCTCTTTCTCAAGTGTCTGATACTGCAAAACTCTGAAGTCTGTCAGCTTCAAGACCAGACAGGAGTGGGTAGAGTAGGTATTTCTCAAGAAGCAGCGGTAGGGATGGTAACATCTACATATATGGCATAATAACAACGGCATGCTCTTAATTCTGGTGGCCACAGGTCAGAAGTACTAAGCAAACAAACACAAACATCTCAGTGATGGTATCTACACAGCTCTGAAAGAGGCTTTGGAAGAGTCTCCCACCTTCCTCTTACACATCTGTCTTGTAAACCATGGTCAGTTTGCAGATCTCTTGCTGTTAGAATATCCATGGATAGCAAACTTCCAAGTCAAACTTCTGGTCATGGTTTCAGACTTGAATGGCATAAGCATACCTGGTCTTAGGACAGAGTTTGGGACCATACTTTATAACCATAGAGTTCAAGGAGGACTGGAAATGTAGTTCCTACTCTCTGCCTTGGGAACTGCTCCAGGAGAGTTGACTCTGTCTCAGGAACATCAGTGCTGGATACCATCCTTTTTGCAGCACAGAGAATAGGATTAGCCCTGATATGGGAGGACTAAGAGCTGTTTCTGCAGCAGACAAAATGCTGCTGTGCAACACACACACACAAGTGCATCCCACATGCAAAATAACATGGTGGCCTCCTTGGCTCAGTCTCAGCAGGTGTTCACAGAATCACAGAATGGTTAAGGTGGGAAGTGACCTCTAGAGATCATCTAGTTCAACCCCCCTGCTCAAGCACCTACAGCATGTGGCACAGGGTGGTGTCTAGGTGGGTTTGGAAGATCTCCAGACAAGGAGACTCCACAGCCTCTCCGGGCAGCCTGTTCCAGGGCTCTGTCATCCTCACACAAAAGAAGTTCTTCCTCATGTGAAGATTAAACTTCCTATGTTTCAACTTGCAACCGTTACCCCTTGTCCTGTCACCAGCCACCATGGAGAAGAGTCTTGCCCCATCCTCCCTACATTCACATGTTAATCAAATCTCCTCTCAGTCTTCTCTTCTCTAGACTAAAGAGGCCCATCTTGCTTAGTCTTTCATCATATGATAGATGCTCCAGTCCCTTAATCATCTTTGTCGCTCTATGCTGGAGCCTCTCTAGAAGCTCAGTGTCTTTCTTGCACTGGGGAGCCCAGAACTGCACCCAATATTCCAGGTGTGACCTCATCAGAGGTGAGTAGAGGAGGAGGATCACCTCCCTCGATCTGCTGGCAACACTCCTCCTGATGCAGGCCAGGACCCCATTGGCCTTCTTGGCCATGAGGGCACATTGCTGACTCATGGTTACTTTGTTGTCAACCAGGACTCCCAAATCCCTATCTGCAGAGCTGCTTTCCAGCAGGGCAACCCCTAATCTGTACTGGTTCCTAGGGTTATTCCTCCCCAGGTGCAGGGCCCTGCACTTGTCCTTGTTGAACCTCATGAGGTTCCTCTCTGCCCAACTCTCCGCTCAACTCTCCATCCTGTCTTTGCCTCTCTGAACAGCCCTCTGGAGTGTCAGCCACTCCACTCAAGTTTTGTATCATCTTGTTGACAACTGTCTTGTTGACAGACTTCATTTTGTCAAGAACTCAGTTTCTTGCCCCATAAATCCCTCAGTGTCCAAGCTGTTACTCTGCTGAACAATGTGCTCTCTCTGCCTCTCCAGGACATGGCAGAAAAGGAGTTAAACCAACCTGCTTCTGTTCTGCCTGCGACTGCTGTGAGAATGAATAGTCACCATCAGGGATGCTTTTGACTTTATAAACAATGAGTATAAAGCAAGCAGCATTTAAATTGGTCTTTTGAAGGTACATCCTATAACAGGCTCTTAAAATCCTCAAAGCAGCTGGAAGCCCTCCAGAGTACTTTTCTGTGGAGATTTTAAGGTTTTGTTTTCTATGCATGTGAAAGCATTTGCCTACATACAAATACACAATTTAACATAATTTAATGGAGAGCAAAATTCTCCTTCGCAGGGCTTCTGAGACACGAATATTGGAACAATTAATGCTGCAGGACTGTGCAGCATTACCCTGACGAGAGCAGCTATCCTAGCAAATGATTCAATTTGAAGAAAGCTCCTGAGTCCAGACAAAGTGACCGTGCTCCACTGCAATTCCATTGAGTTTAGTTGGTGCTGGTCAAGAGAATGGCTTGGCATTATGCAGTTCCCACAGTTGATTCCTGTCTCACTCTTTCCTACAGTTAAGCCCAGCTCTTGTGGTGCTGCAATGCAGAAAACTGGGTCCCGCATTCCAAGTCTGAGTCTCTGGAGTTCAACAATTGCGTCCAAACTGACTCTTGGTAACAACCCCTGGCCCATGCTACCTCTGAAAGACACCTGAGCAGTAAAGCGTGAGATACCACAGGCTAAAATCCTGCCAAGGAGAATGCAACAGTCTGGATGCTCATCCAGAACTTGGCCCTATTCTACTTCATAGAATAGATGGCAACCAAAGGCCTCGCTGATCTTTACAATGCCACCAGTGAATGTCCTAAAGGTTGCAATCCCATCCACCGGGAAGGGTAACAATGCATGCACCAATGCATGCACATGCATCTGCTCTCTGCAGGGACAGCTAATATAGTAGCTGCCCCACATTCCCTAGCAGGTGACCATAGAAGGTACCAACTCTATTTGCACCATCTGAGGAGTAGCAAAGCCAATTTGCTACTGAAAAAGGCAACAAAGGTGTAATTTTGCTCTTTGCTCTAAAAGACTTTTTTTTCCCCCCTTGTGTAATACCAGCCTATCTGCTAGAGATGGCAGCATTTCTCACAGCTAGCAGTCAATGTGGTCCAGCCCCTGATCTTATGATTTCTTTTTTCCTTCTAAACTTCACACTGTCAGCATCTTTCACTGCATATTAAACCACTAATTTGGTATAATTAGCTTTGTGCGCCCATCTACTTGGTGTAAAGCATATGAATAAACATATACATGTATGCATAAGTGTATGTGTGTGTGTGTGTATCAATATATATCAAAATGCTCGCATGTCTAGAATCACTTTTAATTGAATTCTGGTCTCCTAGGACCTTTATTCGCAGGCCAGAGCAGGCAAGGTATATTTGCACCATAGTTGCTGTGCTAAAGCTGGGCCCTGTAGGCTGAGTTACTATTACCCCTGTTCTGGAAGACAAAGCAGGTTTCCCTGTTAGTTTTGGGGGGAATCTTGGCAAGAGACTAATATTCTTAAAGGTGGAGGAAAAATCTCTGAATATTATGGGAAAAAGAATTCCCAAGCCAGAAACTAAATAAAAAGCAGACAATTTCATGAAACCCAAATAAATTGTCAACTAAACTGAAAAATGGGGAAACATCCCCAATGGGGTAAAAGTAATGTTTTTGCTTTGAAAAGTCAATCTTTCTGGGGAGATTAGCTAAACTGCAGCCTTTTAGCAATGCCAGTCTAAGCTGAATACATTTGGGACTAATTTTCCTCACAGCTGGGCAATGGGTAAGCAATGGAAATATGTGTATTTAATGTGTGCATTTAATATGCCTTCTAAGTCAATTGTCACATTAAATCCCCTTGTTCTCTGGCAGAACCTTGCTGAAATCCCAAAGCTCTGCTGAGATGCTGCTACTTCTATGGAATACGGGCCAGCCCTGAAAGAGAACTTGCCAGTTTTCCTGCCTACTGCTTGCAAGAAGAAGCCAAGAGCCCCAAAGACTCCCATTGCCCTAAGCTTTCCTTTCCTCCCCTGGCTTTTCTCTCAGAAAAACTCACTTGGCCTGAAAGTTCTGAGTCAGAGGGCTGCAAGATGACCTATCTTCAACAAGAGACCAGCAGACTGGAGCTCTAGAAACCTGGAAGCTTCAAGGTCTTATCAGCTCCTGCATAGTTGAATGCCAAGGTCTGGGACAGTTTGTGCAAGGGAAACAACATCACTTTGCATTTCCCTGCACTTTCTGCTTTAGCATCCCTGCTTGCTGAACACCAAAAACAGAGCACTGGCTTGAAGGATATTTGGGCTGACTCAAAGGACACCTTAGATTGTGGGTAACATTGCAGTGTTTCATTAAGTCAGTTCAACATTTTGCCATGTTTCAGTGGTTCAAGGCAGCTTCAGGTCAAGGTTTGCAATTGCTGCTCCTTGCAGGAGGACCTGCAATAAAGCTTAAGTCAAAGGACTTGATAAAGGTAAAATAATACAGCCCTGTTCCTCTAATGGCAAGCTAGAGATGTGAGAAAATTGAAATTGGTCCTGGAAAATTTTGCAGGAATTGCAATTTCCCCCTGAGGAGATAATTTGATGAGAAACCTCCTGAAAATACTCATGGAAAACACTTCAGAGGATTAGGGTCTAAGTATTTTTAAATTAAGACCATGGTCCAATTTTCAATTCTTTTCTGCCTTCTGCCAATGTAAGAGATTTTAGAGTCAATGTAAAACATATTAAAATAACAGAGCATAGAAAAACAGCTCACTGCCATCACTTTGAAAAGATATGATATGCTAGTATAGCAGAAACGAAATGTTTCTATAATCCTAGCTTTTAAATTACAATAAAGATTACTTCTGTTCCAGGTTAAGACAGTCCTCTATGTTGTCATTTTGTGCTAAAAAACAGAAAGCTTAAGGACTTAATTTGCATTCATGTAAAGGGTGTGAATAAGAACCTGCAATGAGGTAAGCAAACAAACAAAAGTGATTTTCAGAAAGAGAAAGCCTACTTTTATCACAGAAGATCAGGGAAATGAAAAGAGAAAAATAAAACATAGGCAAGCAAAAGCTAGTAACTCTGGGCATTACTAGCATTAGGATTTCACAGAATTATAAACATTTTTCCTTCTTTTTAATGTAACAGTGACCCTTTAAATCTAATAAAACAGAAACTGTTTTTCTTTTTTTTGTGTGGTTATTTTTAAGATTCACATCATCTGCTTGTGTCAGTTGAATATCCGGATGCAAAGATCACTGCAGCAAAATAAAACAGTCAACTTCAAAAACTGATCTGGAAAAAAGAACGTACAGATTTGGAAAAGAAACTCTATGCATTCAAATTTATTCTAATGCAGCAAAACATGACAAGTGTTCCGAGTTTCTAAAGTACCGATCACTCAGCCTCTGCTGAAGAAAAGGGAGCAGTAGGTGCCAGGCACCTACAGAAACCTGCCTGAGGGCTGCCAAGCTTTATATATTTGAGCATTTGCTGATTATCTGGGCTGAGGCCAGGGAAAAACTCAACCCAGAGCTCACAGTACGGTCAGCAGATTATATGACTTTTCTCTCTGGAGATCTAGGGAACTGCTCAGGCTGTTGTTTGATGTAGGAATGTTCCCATTTCTGCTGTCCTTTGCAGAGGCATTCAGCAAGGCCAGAAAGGCATTGGCACTTATTTCTGAAAGCAGTTGTTCAATAAAACAAACAAACAAGCAAACAAAACAAAATAAAATAAAACAAACAAAAATAAAAATAAAGAAAAAATACTCAGCTCACACACCTCTCCAGTGTTAAAGGTCAGAGAAGGACTGGCTTCTAAAATGGTTACTCCAAAAGACATTATAATTGAGCCACGCTCTGCACTGAGCAGCGAAAGATCCTCCATGGCTTGTCAAAGCCCTCCTGCTCTACCTGACTTTTACACATTGAATCATGGCCTTGCAAAGGTCAGAGGAGAAAATCATAAGCCAGAAATCAATCACTACTCAGAGCATCTTTGGCTTGGATAGACCCTTTCCAATTTCTGCATTTGTGAACTGGAGGGCACAAGTGAGTGACTGAATAACTTTAATGTGACGATATTGATTTGGAAGGAGATGGATGGAGATTTTATCCTTATAACAAGAGAAGGAGAAGGAGCAAGAAATGATCCCTTGGGCGTTTTAGTCTGAGTCCCCTGAATTTTTCAGGCGCTCACTCCTGTTCCTCCTGGCAGGGTTTCCTTGCCTCAGCTGCAGCTACAAGTACAGTCTTGCCAAAGCAGTCAGTAAATCACCTTGGGCTCACAGTAGGACTCTTTGGTCTGTCACCTTTTCTGCTGTGGTCTCCAGAGGGAAGTGGACACTTGCGTGCATGCACAGCCCAAAACCAGAGCTGCACATTGCTCCTGCTACATCTGTGCTGCCTGGCAAAGGCCCAAACTCCACTTCCAGCTTCCAGACCAAAGCTGGACCAGGGGGGACCACAGCATCTTGCTGCATGCAACTGCCGGAACCAGCCAACCTCCTCTTGGGCATCAGGAATTATACACAACACAGTCATCAATCCTTGGAGCATTAGTCTCCATATATTTTGTCTTTTTAATTAAAGTCTTGATTTTCTTTACTTCTGCAGTCAGGTCATTTATATCTTAAAGTAAAATCTAGCTTAAAAAAAAAAAAGAATTAATTCCTTTCCTCTAGAAAAGGATCTGTTCCCAGGATGTGCTGTCCTACTCACTGACAGTCCCAAAGGGGTTAAACACTAATGCCTGGGCTCAGTGTCACACTGCCTACAGTAGTTCCCAGACATTCCTTGGCATAAATTTAATCCCCTGTCTTTAAACAGGTGTCCGGTCTCACAGAGCAGAGCGGGAAACAGCAGAGGCTATATTTGTTTCTCATGACCCTGCAGAAGATACAAGCTCTCTTGCTGAGCAGGTGCTAACCTCATGCTAGGCAGTGTTCTCTGTCATTAAATCCTGGAACGGAGCAGGGACAGGAGCCTCCTCAGTGCAGCCCTGAGCAAGCAGCAATGTGAGGAGGGATGCTGATATAAATTTGGGCTCTGAGATGGAACAGAGGGACAGACAAGACAGTCTCTCCAAGTTCCTCCATCTTTATTTATTTATTAAGTTATATTTATGCCTGCACATTTGTGCTGGTGTTAAGAGTGGCTGTAGACAAGTATCCAAAAAAAGAATTGGCCCACGGCTATTAGGGCCAGAGAGATTTAAACATTACTTAAACACTACTTGAGTTTTGGAGACTTAAGAGATTTCGGGTGAAGATGCTTTGCACTGCTCCTCTGAACTGCAGCCCTCATGGTCAAAGGCCTGAGATGAATGATGAAGGGTCTGATGCAATCCAACAGCTAAGCTGGGGGAAAAGGAAAGTCCCTGAGGGAACAGCATGTCTGTTCTCTGTAAGAAGACACTGAGCAGATTTCTTGAGCTCATGGTGATCCAGGCTTGTTCCTGCAGTACAGCATTCAGAGGTTTGCATGACACTGGTATGGGTAGACCTGCACCCTGGCTGTGAATGTGGCCTTTGCACATGCTTGGCCTGGGGCATCAGGCTTCTGATTTGAACAGTGGCTCTCTGCACAGCTGCCTTATTCACTCTTGGGTAGCATTCCTATCAGATTGCCCCTCCAAATGAATGTGGGGAGGAAAGATGAAATTCCTGGGGCTACCTGGATACCCCTTCCCTTAACATGACTTTTCCTCGAAGATGGTCTCTCATATTTAGCAGATGTAAGCACAATCCCAGCATATTGGCCCATGTAGGGAGCTAATGGTGCCTCATCTTACCTTGGTCTGGAAGGTGCAGAAGACATGTGTCAGGAATGGGTGCTCCCAAGCTAAGGAGAGGACTCTCTTCTCCACCATCGTGCATTCAACGTCATCATCCATCAGCACCACGTCCTTCTTCAAGGCTTTCAGGGCGAAGTACTGGTCGGTGTTCTTCAGCTCGGCGAGGAACACCTAGGGTGGAAAGAATCCCTCAGAAAGACCAATGCTCTTCTCCCAGGCTGCATAAGCTGCCATGGTGGGACGCGAGCTGAGCAAGATCAGCTGAAACGCAGCACTGAGCAGAAAACTTTGCATGAGGGAATGGCTCTGGGGAATCCACTAGACCTTGAAGAAGCTGAAGTTAAAACCCCATCCTGCCTTTAAGTCTTTACAGCCTTCCAGTTTTTTCCCTGCACACAGAAAGGTGTTACGAGGCTAAACCCAAAAAGAGGTGAGAAGTATTGGGTGATTATGAGAGCAGGTGTCACATGCCCATATGGACAAAGCATTTCAGAGCCAGGCAGTTCTGACAACAGAAACCATGTTCATGCAAATGCTCATAAGAAACATTTCCTGTTTTCTATCTTTAAATAACAAAAAATAGATTATTTCTTTGTCAACACCATGCAAAATGCAAATACACTGCAGCAGATCCTCAGCAGGTGTAAACTGATGTCCACCAGTAATTAGACTAATCTACATTAGAGATGTGCTTTCTCCTCTCGCCTGGCAGTTAATGAAAGGCCTGAACAGGGTCCCCTGTGTTTCTTCTCTGAGACGAGCAAAATACATCTCAAGCACTAACAAGCCATGTCCTAGAGGAACTAGGACTACTACTATCTATTTTTACAGGCAGCAAAACTGAGGCATGGGGCAGCACAGTATTTTGCTTGAGGCCTTAAAGCAAAGCAGTTTTAGTGCTGAAAGTCAGTGCCAGTCCTGATCTTTAACAGCCTGTCAACACTGCTTCCTATAGACTGAATAAATATTTAAGACTCATGAAAGCAGCCTTTGGAGTTCTTTACTGAGTAAGTTCAGACACGTTGTAATCCTGACAAAAAGTTTTATTTGCCCTTTTGGCTACTGAAATAATTCACTCCATAGCACTAAACTGAAACTTAAGCTTCCCTGTGTCTCTACAGTGAAGGTCCATAAATGCTAGCATGCTACAAGAGCCTTTGGTTCCCTCATTCGCGTGTGAGCACTGCTCTCCTGGTGAAATGGGGGAATGCAACACAGGCATGACTTCTTCTGTTCCCTTGATGCAAGGCACAGGGTAGGCAGAGAGGACTCATGCAGAGAGGACTTCCTTGCAGGGCTGGACCCTAAACTTCCCTGGTTCATGCAGAGCTGGGGAGATCCCTCAGGCATGGAGATCTGAACACCTTGTTGCACCTTTATGGGGAAGTGAATCTATCTCCAAACAAACGAGAGCACCTGGAGGGAAACCTACACAGGAACCTGAGTGAGGTATTCTGCAAAAAAAAAGGCATGAACTAAAATCATCCTCTGCACATCTCCATGGTATATTGCATAAAAGTGATCCATGGTATATTGCAGAAAAGCGCAGAGGCATGGGACCTTGGAGGCCCCATGATAGCACATGGTACATAAGCAAGATACAGGATCTCCATCCTTAGACATATTCAAGACTTGACTAGGCAAGCCCCAGAGCAACTCGACCTAACTGGACCTGTTTTGAGTAGGAAGTTGGACCAGAGGACCTCTGAAGGTTCCTTCCAAGCTGTTTCTATGGTTGTACCACATCCATGTTCTTGAGTCTGGCTTAGTGCAGACTGTGGAGTATGAGGTATGCTGGGTTAGTCCTATTCGGGTATCTGAGCTCTGCTTCCCATGGAAAGTGTGAGCATTCTAAGTATTTTCAAGTGTGGAAAGCCAAGGCAGTAATACGTAAGGGAAACATTGTCCTTTCTGGCTATCAGAGCAATAATAACAAAACTTTTAAAAAAACAAACAAAAACAACACAGTGGTGATTTCTTCTGAAATGGCCTCATGCAGCTCTGCATTGGGATTAAGTAACAGTCCCCTTCCAGGGGTCATCTGCAAGACGAAGGAACAGCCAACCTTTCATCAAGATTAATGAAACCCCTGAAAACAGGTGGTTCTTGTTTCAAAAGACTCTTGCAAAATTAGCCTTATGCTCCAGCACAAATCAGAGCTGGGAAAGAACAGTCCAGCTGCTCTGGAGAGAGGAGAGGTGATCAATTTAGTATTTTTAGCTAATGCTGCCTTCCTGGCAGCTTGCTCAGTGATTCTGGCTGGTGCAGATGCCTGTGCACAGCACAGAGATCCTTCCCATCAACTTCTGGTAACTGCCCAGGCCACACGGACCTGCACAAAAGGGGAAGCAGCAGCATTAGCTGTTTTCCCCTCCAGTCATGGGTCCTTATGACACAGCAACTAACAGGTCAGAGCAAAAGACAAGGAGGATCTTTGTCTTATGTGAGGGCAAGAGTGGGCTGAAGATGGAGTGCTGCAAGAACAAGGGTTCACTAAGGGCCTAGAGATGTTATTCCAAAGTGATCTCCAGACCTCATGCTATTTAGCACCATTCAACCTGTGTTTGGATTAAGGTTGGAAAGGGAAGGCCAATGTTAAACTTTTAATGAGTCAACAACAGCAAATTGACTTTCAGCAGGTCAGTAAGTCATAAATGAGGTGTTTCTGTCCTCTAACAGGAGACATGCACAGACTTATGAAGCGCCATCCCACATCCCTGACATTTACCTTGCCAAAACTTCCCTTCCCCAGCATCTTGTGCAGGACAAAATCTTCAATGGTTAATTTTATTTGGACTTGATGCCCTTGCTGCTCCTGGGACTGTTCTCCTCCTGAATCTGGCTCTATGAGAGTCTCTCCTTTTGTTGTACCCTCCACTGGTGTCTCCCAGGAGATGCCCTGTGGTTCTGCAACACACATCAAAGCATTGAAAAGAAATCCCTGGAAATGAGAAACCCCCCAGAGCACTGACAAGTGTTTTGCTTAAAATTTAAAATGTCTTTTCACAGGAATGGATATGTGGTAACCACATCTAGTAGGTGGATTGGCTCTGCTCTCACATTGTCCTCTCTCCAGGGGAAATTTTACTCCATTGCAACTCCATCTTCTTCAGTGGCATTACTCCCACTTTAGAAACTCCATCAGATGTCATTTTATTTCATGGCAGCAAAATATGATCAAACCCCTCATTTCTGAATGCCTATGTTCTTCAGTCCTTCTTGCTGGCTGTCAGTATGATGTGGATCCATGTTTCCTAAGGCTTTTCAAGAGCCTTGGCAAAACCAGAGTGTGAAACAGACAGGGCAGTAAATGCTAATTTTTTTACGCCTCTGTCCCTCACTCGCCACCCTGAACCTCCACTCTTGGAGCGCAAAGGATGATAACACCTAGATCGGCTCCTGGGAGAATGATATGGGGATCAATTGATGATTTTCAAAGGGACTATCTGATATTTATGCCTTTGAAAGAAGTCTTTTTAAATTATCTATGTGTGTAGACGTGCAGATTGCATGAGCAAGCCAAGTCTTGCTCTAGACTAGAAAGACACACAAAAGATTCATTAGCTAACAAAATTCCCCTTGTTGCCTCCATCCAATCATTTTAAACAAAAAATCAAAATCAAAAAAAAAGCCCACAGTCCCAAACCACTAAACAAAACTACCTTTTTTTCCTGTTGTAGAAGTTGGTACTGTCTGAAGTTGCATCACTTCCTTCACAAGAACTGGGAAGCCAATTTCCAGAGGTCCGTCCCTAGAGATCTGTTCAGTGTCACGCTGACAGCGAGCCTGGATTACAGAAAACAGTGGATACGTATTGAACCAAATGTACTTATGGATGCTGCTGCCTCTTCTGTGACTATTGGCCTAGGAGTGTGACTGTCAAATGGGCAGAGATCTAGAAGTCTTTATTTATGAAAAGACCACCTCTGCATTTAATGTTCAGGGGTTTGTAACACCAGAGGAACCCACAGTTTTCATCACGGCAAAGAGTTCTATGGTGATGTCAAAGGACTTCTGTTGATTTCTCATGGGGGTGTTTATCTTAGCTCAGGGCTCACAGCTTGATGCACTTACCTGTTGAGTACTCTCAATCATTGCCAGGGCTTCAGCCATTAGTTTCTGGTTAACTCCACAGAGGTTTGCTACTTTTGTTTGGCACTTGTGATGGACATTCATGCCACATGCTGAAAGAAAGAACAGGGGCATCAGGACAGCAGAGAACAGCTATGCTGCAAAGGGTTTGATGTAAGGTCAGGATGTGCTGGTGTGAGCCTAGGATGAATGCCAACCAGGTAAACTGCATAAAACATGGACAACTTTTACGTCTCATTTTACTCAGGTTGATTTTTGATTGCTTACACATTGTTTTTCTATATCTGCTTCTGAGAAAAGGCTGTATTTCCATCTGTCAGCCTTTGAAACCACAGGTTACTGAAGCTCTGCAATCAATCAGCTCAGACACAACTGTAGTCACAGAAAAGGATCTTCCCGTAGGTTTAGGATCATGGAGACAGTGATGTGCATTGAGCCTGTCTGTTAGCAGAAATGCAGCCAAATCTTGATAACAGGATTTTGGAAGACAAGAGAGAGAGGTGAGCACTGAGACATGCCTTTACCTTTCTGGAACTCTTCAAGACCCACAGGCCACATACCCTTCTACATGCCCATAATGGTCCTCCTGGAAGGACAGTCATCATGATGTCTCCTTCAACACCCCACCATGATGGAGCCTCACTCAAAATTATGATAAATGGGATCTGATTCTTCGGATTGCAAGTCCCTAAAGATAGCAGCCTGCTTCTACTCAGCCCCTGCCTCGTACACCAGGGACTTACCATCACACTTTAACCCCTGCCGTGCAAGGCCCCAGAGGAGTGTCCCACAGTGCTCACAGAAAGTCGGGCTCTTGTAGTTGTAGACTTTGAAGCGGTGAGGCATGTCAATCTTGAACCGCTCCTTGTGGAACTGCAAGAAAAAAAGCTGTGTTAATGACGCTCTCCTCTCCACCTCAGCATATGAAGCCCCCAAGCTTGTACTCCAGAAGGCAGGGTATCTAGGTCAGTATTTCATCTTTGTTAATGGGTTTGAACATCAAATATAAACTATCTACAGCATTCAGACAGACAAGGACAAATTTTGCTACAAAACAGCCATGCAGTTCAGTGGGAAATGGGTAATTTAATTGCTGGGTTTTATTTATTTGATCAGATGTGGGTGTCTGCATCTCAGCTACTGACCCAGACTCCCTAACACTCAATGGAAAAACATGGGTACTGCTAAAGAATGATTCATCTCATCCTGAAATGAATGTCTGCTTTCACTGTCATGAATCACTTCCTGGAAGTGCCTATTTCTCTTCCTTCAGTATGTGACAAGTCAAAGATGATGACAAGGCTGCATACATTTACTCTAGAGATATGTGGAGACAGGTGAGATGAATGTCACCCCTCAGACTGTAGCAAATGAGTAGGAGGCAGGGTGAGACTGGGAACAAATAGAGCTATGGGACATAATGAAGAAAGAGGAAATACTCAAGACTTTAAATTCCACTTTTGCCAACTGAAAAGGAAGGTTTGCTATAAACTGATATAAGAAAAATAAAATAAATTATAGCAGAAATGCTAAGCCTTCCACTGATTGTTTGCAGATCTTAGATAACAGATTGGGATTTTAAAATACTGCTCTGAAAATTCAGTGTGACATCCTGCCTAGCACTGGAGAGTAAAGAATTTCCTCCAGTAATTCTCCACCTCATGTCCATGGCTTTCCTCTGAGCTATATGCTATATGTTAGAAAAAATGTCAGCCTTGATTCAAAGACTGACAGTTCAACAACTGCACTTGAGTAAATCACGTGCAGGAGGTAATGAAACTGCTAGAAATGTAAAAAGCAAAGGATACAGATCGGATCACACAGCTTCCAGCTCACTAGTGTCTTTCACTGCACTGGGTCCCTCTCCTTCTGTATCAGTGCATCTGAATAGTACTCAAGTTGTTTTAAAAGCAACCAAGCAAAAACACCTACCATCGTTTCTCTACTATTGATTGCGGATCCTGTACATTTCGCTATGACTTTATCAATGCACTTCTTATGGATGGCAGCATTACATTCTGAAAGAACAAGTGTGTCACATTGTTAGTAAAAAGAATTCTTCAAGAAAAGACCGAATAAGTAAGGAGAGGAACAACAACAACAAAAAGGTCTTACGCCTGCATTGATAGCCTTGTTTATTCAGACCCCTGGAATTAAAGACAGAAACGGTTAATTTTGAATTTTCTGAAAATCTCCACAGAAAAACGGACAGTAGAATGAGAGACACATGGAATAAATCAGCCTTGCTTCCTCATCAGTCTTTAGAGAGCTTCTTAGATCCAAATATATTCATTCAGTGCAGCTGTTGGAGTAATTCTTTGTTGTTTTCACAGCATTTTCAGCACATATTTACATTTTGAATTTTGCAATAGCAAAATGGCACGTGCTAAAATGCCAGTGTCTTTGGCCAAAAACAAATATATATAAAAAAAGAAAATAAAAATGAAGACAATTTTCAGAGTTGGAATTACATCTGTAAAATCGCATCATATCCTTGAAGTGATGCAATTACTCCTACAAGTAACGTGCTAAGGGTCCACTGTTGCTGTCTTTCCTAACAGCAGGCAGAGAAATATTTGCTGAAGAAGCAGCGCTGGTCTTTAGAGTTAAAAGGGGGAAACATGTAGAGCTATTTGCATTTACCACACAAACTCATGACAGACAGAGCAGAAGGTGGGTTGCGGAAAGAAGGTGGCTGTGAACTCATGACACTTGACATTATGGATTTTGGCCTGTTTGATGGCTCCTCTCCGCTGGTGCAAGGAGAAAAAGCCTTCGGTCTCACAGTCAATGATGTTCTTAGCATCTGGAGGGAAAAGAAACAGAGGGCTTGTTAGGGCACCCTGTCCTAACCAGGTACCTTGAGAAAAAGCAGAAGCCAAAATACTAAGTGACTGAGGGTAATGTATTCATGAGAATGGGTATTCTTAAGAAATATGCTTTCAGAAAACCACACAGGACTCATTAGGGACTGATTTATCCACTATCCATACAGAGACACTAAAATGACTTCAGGAACCAGTCAAAATTTGGAACATTGAGCTCCCTTGACTATTCATATATATTTTTTAAATATAGATCAGAAATCTACTAATGAGAGAAAATTTGCAGTTAAAAATAAGTCTTTCTGTAGCACTGAAGAACTATGCCCTAAAAAAGATGGAATTACATAAAAATAACTTATATGCAAACGTACATTACATATATGTACACACATACACACTCTTAATATTTACTTTTGTTTGATGGTAATTATCTAAATCTCTAATGTGTGTATGCACATGTGTGAGTACACGCACATATATATATATATATATACACACACACTCTTTTTCTTGATATTTTTCCATCCCTCATACCAACAGTTGCCTTACTATTTGCTGTATTCATAGCATTATTCACAGTTCACTTTTTATATTTTCCAGGCAGAAAACAAAACAACTCTGGCAACTTATGCATATACACACCTGCATTTAGCATTTACATATATGTTCACTTCTAGCTGTGCACATAACAGCTCACATTTTGTCCCTGTCTTGATTTATTCATATATAAAAGTGTCTATGAACACATATAGAAAAGTGTCTATGAAAAGTGTCTAGTGTTTTATTCATATATAAAAGTGTCTGTGGGAAGTGGCTCCCTGCACAGTCTGATGCTGATCCTACTAGCTGTAATACAGACAAAGCATTTTATGTGCTTTAGCGTCTCGTGTGTCTTAAACTACACAAAGAGGTAGCAAGAATCTACTAAGCAGTAAAGGTGGGAAATGATGAGGCTAACACCAGTAAGAACATGCTATTAGCTTCTTTCAGTACTTTTGTGCTTCCAAACATGGAAGGCCTTTCCTGGACCCTCTCCTTCCACAGCTCCAACCCAGGCCTGCTGAAGGCGACAAGAAGTTGGGCAAAGACAGGAGTGCACAACGGAGCATTTGGATCGCAACTCCTTCCCTTTGATGAAGAGAAATACATTTTGCATGGGCATCAAACTCTGATGGTGGGATTCAGGTGTCAATGAGGACACCTAAAAGCAGTCGTCTCGTGCAGGGTGACTAAGCTGCTGCCAAGTCCCTGGAGGTCTCAGGGCAGGCCTAGCAAATGAGTAAGCTTACCACACAGCAGATGAATCAGTCCCTTTCACTGTTTCACTTAGATTGCCCTTGATTAAAAAGCCCAACTTACACATTTATTTAGATGTTTTCATCCATGCATAGCATCCCACCTTTTTTTCTGCACTACAATTGCCTCATACTCACTACAGGCATACACATATGTATGTATTTCAGAGGGAGCTGGCTTCCTATGTCTCTGTCCTGTCTCAGTGTGAAAAAAAACCCATCTTTACAGTGGTAAAACTGCCAAAAGATATGTGATGCACATCACAGAGGAACAATAAGCCTTCCTTCCTGCCACATAATAAAAACTGCTTCTCCTGGAGCGCTCATTTCAAACCATTATGATTTCTATGAATAAATCAGTAATAACATAAGCACTGTTTTCTGCGCTAAGCATTTTCTTGAATACACTGAGTCTGTCCCATGTAACCAGAAGTCACATTTATCAGTTAGGAAACAAAATCACTTGCCACTTATTTCCAGGAAGTATCTTGCATTCATCAGCATTCTCCCTTGAGGTTTCAGTTCTAGCTGGTGGAGACAAGGAGAAAAACAACAACAAAAACAAAACAATTGTTACACAAATGGTCAAAATGGCAACAATCATTTCAGATGGTTCCAACTACCTCCATATCCCAGTGGGAACTGACACATGCCAATGAGGGTTAATTTTGCTCATACCCTTGTGGGGAAGAGAGGTTGAGAAGGTGAGAGCAGCTGCAGGCAGAAGGCTAAATCACTTCTTATCAAACTTTCAGGGCAGCATGATAGAACACAGATAAATGTGCCTAAAACATAGATGTGGGCAGGATTTTAGAAAGCTACACTGAACCAAGCACTTTCTATTGATATAACCTGTTGTTCCCCATGGGTGCTGCAAAGAAGACCTGGGAACAACTCTGAAAAATCACACCAGCTTCAGACGAGTGCTTAAAATTGGTCAAATCTTTCAGAATTTGGTTCTGCAAGTCTAACTTCCATTAACTTTATTTCAAGTGAGGATACAAATTTTTGACCTACATGCTGGACTCGGGAACTAGCACTTCTCTAAATCTTTGTGCACAGATGTCTCTGTAAATCTGGCTCCAAGAGGTCTAGGCCTAAACAAAAGTGCACTGACTTTGGGCCGATGCTGAACAGGAGCTTTAGATTTTCAAAATAAGCCCTGGGTATCTCAATTCCTTCCAAGTTATGCATTAAATGTGCAGTTCTTTACCAAATCTTGCCCAAAGATCTATGAATGCCCTAGGCCATTTTGACACATCTACTCTCTGCTTTAATCCAAGCAGTTTAACCTGAGAATTTACAGGAAAAACAAAACAAAAAACAATTCCAGTAAATCACTTTCTCTCCAAGTGTCATGCCACTACTATTCAGGGTATGGTTACTCAATACTACATGTTAAAGCCTATTACCAACAACTTTCCTGACAGATAATACAGTTTAACATTTAGCATCCTTAGGAGGACTGTGTTAGTTCAAATTTACTCCAGTGTAACTCCAGCGATTTTAAAGGAGTTCCTTTGGCATAACTCTAAAGCCAGGCAGCTGTGAATCAGTTACTTGATATTAGAAAGGTTAAATCTGTAAAGCTGTTACCCTAGAATCACATAAAATAATTCACATTTAACCACTCATATTACCATTTGTCCCCAGTGGGTTTCCTAAGCAAAGATTAATATATGGGCATGGCTCGCATGAACCAGAATCCTTGCTAATAGAGCATATATGTTTCAATACAACAACAGCAGGTAATATAAATCTTCTATGCTGTTCTTTTCTGATATTCATGGACATCTTTCTTTCACGTCATGCTCAAGTAAACTCAAACCATTAATAACTTAATGGTATCCCTTCCTGCTGCCACGTTGTTTTACATTCAGAGACAGGCACAAGGAAGGACATTCCCTTATCCTACAGCAGTCATAGGATGCAAAAGGAGATAGAAACACTCACCCATATTTCTGTCTTCCCATTGCTCTTTTTACACTTCTCTGCCAGCACTTTGAGTTCTACCGTCGTCTCTGAAACCATTTCAGCACTTTTGTCCTTGACAACAATGTGCATGACCCTGCCGTTGTTGATGTGGGCATCAAAAGTGCTGTTCCAGGGCGGGTACATGGTGGGCTTCTTCTGCACGTACACTTGGCCATTTTCTGTCAACAAGAAGTGGTCTGGAATGATTGGACTGGGTTATTTAGCCATTTTTAGGTGGGTATCTCAGGTGGGCCCATAATGGATTATGTTGAAGAGTCTCAGGAAGTTTCTGCGCCAAGTAAAACCAGGGAGGAGATTCATCTCACCCAGCAATATCTGGCTATAATGCACATGTCCAGATCTGCACTATACGAACGTTGGTTTCACTTATAGCAAGTGAAGTTTTAGTTAACAAAGGCATAATGGCGCAACTCATTTCAACAACTGAAAACATCTACCATAAAAATAATTTTCATCCTTGACTCTGCTAACTCGTCTGAGTAGATCTCAGATACAGACACCTACACCACAGATATCCATATCAAAGCAGATGAATTCCAACATGGATAACACACGTGCATCATTTGACTCATGGCACTGCAAAATAAAACCGGTTGTTCCAATTCCCCATGAAGCTGGATGTACTTTGTTACTAGGCTCAGCTGTAGTGCACATCCAGTCAGCTGCTACATCTTAGCTAACTTAGGGACACTGACATGTAAAGTCACTTCCAGTCTTGCAAACATATCCACATTGAGCTGTTGACCTAGCGAACCTCTTCTGCACTTTCACTGCATGCATTTGTTCCTTCATAGCAGGCACATCTTAAAATGGTGAAACGTATCTTTGAGGCCTACCATAACTGACAGTCATGTCTTTATTTTGACCTGTCAAATGAAAAGAGTCTCAGCCAGCTTGTTTTATTTCATACAGTCCGTTTTATATCCTGTAAAAGGCTTGGACACTTACTTAAGGTAAATTCTGTCTCATAGTCACCCTCTGTAACTTTTCAACCCATCAAGTGTCAAAGCTGGTGAAATAAGAGCACAGATATAAGTTGGGTGAACATCAGACCTTATGAATCCTGCTTCCTAAAGATGCTACCTCTATATCCAGGACACCCAGTCCTTCCCTTGTCCTACCTGGTTCGAAAAGCACATGCAACAGATAGCCTGAAATGCGACATTTGCTCATTGCTGAAGGAAATCTGTATCTATCTTTCCCTCTATAGGAGGAGTACTCCTGGTCTCTCTTCTCTGCTCAGCTTTGATTTACACAAAACAGGCAGCAACTCAGTGAGGCTTTTTGAGGCTTGTAGCATACTTCCAGGATGGATTAAAATTAGTCAACGAAGTTGAAAAAAGTTATTGGAGAAAAGGAAAAAAAATGAACAAACAATAATCTCAGTGGTCCCTAATTGTGCAATATTAAATCTCAAGAAATGTCATTCTGTCCAGCTTGACCAAAGGTTGTGCAGCTAAATCCTAGGTTCAAATTCCACTTCATCAAAGCTTAGAGAGCAACTGAGTTAATTTCCCATTAAACAACCAGAAGCCTTTTCCATTTACTTTAACTTTTCACATATACAGATTTAGACAACAGGATACTGAGCTCACAATGCAATCAAAGCTCAAAGCTTGGATCAAGGCTCAAGCTTGTAAATATACATTCAACCCATTCTGTCAACAAAAGCAGCCAAATGAGTGAAAAACTTTACTCATCAGTGAAACACTCTAAACTTGTGAAACACAGCACTTGCAAAAGAAATACTGTGGTTTGCATTACAATCCAAAATATATGGATTAAATGAACAAGCCCTGGAATGTGAATGAACTGGCCAATATATGGGATCAGACACTCATTCCTGGTGTATCCACTCTGACGTTTCTGGAGTTCTGCCAAGGATTAATTTAACCCTGGGCTCCTGAAGGATAAAATAGTGTCTGTCTGTCCTGAGCAGCAGCTTCCACTCTTGCTGGAGTACTTCTCCTGGAGGCCTACTGAGTTCAGACACAGAGGCAGATCTCTCATGAAGCAAATATCACCAAGACAGATGATAAAATGGCATGACAACAGATGACTCATGGAGAAAGAAACAATTTTTAAAGGATTTTTTTCTATTCCTCAGAAGAGCTTGTGATCTCTGGAATGGTTTGTCATCAGTAACAAACTGCTATAATGTTTCTTTCTTTCCTTCTTTCCTTCCTTCCTTCCCTTCCTTCCTTTCTGTATTATAAAATACCAAGATCCTTTCTGCAAAATGAACAGGTGGATCAATCGTTTGCCTTTTGAAAACTCTAATAGCACCAGATCAGAGCGCAGAGCTGATAGCCAGGATTTCTTGCATCTTCTACCACTGGTGAAACTGCTGGTAAAAGTGCTGGTGAACCTGCTGCATGAAACCAGGGAATTGGAGAGTAAACTATGAACGAAAGATAAAAAGCTAGAAATATGCCAGAGCAGAGGAGCAAGAATCTGAAAGTCCTTTTTTTTCTGTTCCCAGTCTCAAATCATATGAGCTGAAAGACTCTGGCAGCTTCATGCTTCATCTTAGATGCTGTCTCTTACCATTCTTACCACTCCACTTACTTTCCTTGCTCTATTAGTGTTGCTCTTTCTCCTCCAGACTCTCTAGTTCTTTTTATCCTTCCCATATTTCTTCTTCATTGCTTTTTCTCACTCATCTTTCCTCTAAAGGCCCACTCAATTCAGAAGACTCTGCAACACTAACACCTCTAGGCATGACACAGCTCTGAGGAGCCAGTGGAAAGCAGCAGGCATTTCTAGGATGTGATTCCTCAAAACTTCTCTAGATGTTCTCCTTAAGATGAAATTAATCTTATCATGGAAGTCTGTAGGTTCCTCTGGTCAACAAAGGAAGGATAACCAAATTTCTCAGATATTGATATTCTTGCATAAGATCAAAATTAGAGGAGATAAAGCCACAGGAGGATTTATCTTAGTCACCTTGACATAGGGCTAAGCTTCCAGGCATCTGTGCATCCTCCATCAGCAGCAGATTAAGACCAACATGTCCCAAAAGTGATTCATCTTACCTTACAAAGAGGTCAGAGACCAGTGGGATGAATCAGTCTCAGGTGGTTCCTGCCATTATCCACTGACATGAAAGAGCTGACATGATGAGGACCAAAGATCAGGCTGAGAGGAACCTCCCTGACTGCCCCAGAGTGCTCAGAGCACAGCAATCCCACCCCAGCAGAGGAAATCTTTTAATACAGGGCCATGATTTTCCCTATATTCAATCTTCACTGATGGAAAAGAGTTCCTCCAAACATAGTCTTTTCATTTCACATTGGAAGTTCTTTTATTAGAAAAGGCTCTCAGCAGAACAAAAATTATATGCCTTTGTTAGTACATTTTTGCTTTTTTAGATGCCAGAAAATGCTTTCAGCTCCATGTAAGATAAATAAGGTCTGTTCTGCCCAGATTGATTTTATTCACTTTTGAACTGACAGAGACTTCAGCTTGAGTTATGGCTCCTTCTCATTAAAACAAACAGCCAAGCCCCGCACAGAACTGAAATAGGACATTTTTAAAGTAAAAAGTGAGATCTTGTCATGCAGCAGTTTTTTTATTCCTTCTGAATTTATCAATCACTACATCTTCTAAAATGATTTAAAGAATAATATAAGCAAAGCCAACATTTTAATGTGATAAATGGTGACGACTTCTTTTTTTAACAATGAACCACTAAATCACTTTACAATTCTAATTTTTTTTCAGCTACTTTTAACATCCTCTGGAGGCTATAGTCCTGCCATTTCCAAAAGGATTTGTGAGTTGTTTTAAGTTTTAAAAGAATCACACGAGCAATAAATCTCATAATTTATCAAAGATTTAAGACAAGTAACAGCCAATACCCATGAGGGATACCATAGCCTTGAGGGATTTGATCTTCATGATCTTTGAAGAGCAGAACTGAAGAACTGTTTAAACTCTCACCAAGATTTTTATATGAATCAGGAAAATAAGAAATACTTTCCCAACATGGACTCATTAATGCTAAGGATAAGCATGCAAAAGTCTTTGTATCTAAAAGCATGTAGCTTAGTATAAAGTTTCAGTCTTGGACATTTTGCAGAGTACAACAACTAGAGAAATCAGCTCTCTCTCCAAAGATTGAGCCTGTTTGAGAGTTTTTTTAATGATGGAAGTTGCTGAATCTCACAGTCCCTCAAAAAAGTGTGACAAACAAAGGCAGCCTTCACAGGAATTTCCAGGACATTTAGATTTTATAAGTCTGGTGTCCCACTGGCAAACCAGCCACTGCTCAGATAACAGTACAACTAAATACAGCTCAGCTCATCCTGCTGTGTCATACACTGGGACCTGTAATTCAGTTGATAATAACCACAAAGTAAGGACGGAGACTTTATTAAGTGTCATTTTAAAGTCAGATTGCCTTGCAGGCTGTGCTGGATCCAACACTGAGCTGCATTTCAACAATAAGAATAATTCACAAACCCTTTACAAAGGTGCTTCCCACCTCCTCCTGTAATGACACAGTAACACACACATATATCTGATAAAAATCATGCTACATGCATATTTAATTCTTACCTGATTCCACTGCTTCTTTAACCATCACGGCACAGTAAGGGTTAATCACCTCCCCCTGGGATGGCAGGTAAGGGCCACTGTCATAGTTGGATAAACCGATACGAAGAAAGGGAGACATGACAAGTCCTGTGTCAAACAAAAGACGAGTGATAACTGAAAAGAGTCTAAAAATTCCCTCAGTTTTAACCAGCCTCTTATCTCCACTGGACAGGAGTCAACCAGACGTTAGTTATCCATCCAGCAGGAAAGTCTCAGACTTCCTCCACCGTCTAATGAGATGATGGACTGGCCAAACATGGTTTGATGTAGGTAAGGCAGTTTAAACTTCAGCTGTCAGCTTAACCATGTGTCTGAATGCAAAGCGAGGCTGGAAAGATCTGCAGTAGCTTTGAGTATTAGTGACTCGACACCAGCTGTCAAACTACAACAGAGCCGCGAAGCCAAATCAGGACTTTCTGGGCTGGGACAACTTCTGCTGTAATTTATATAAAGTCACGTGTTCAAGGAGCTAAATGCCATGAGAATAGAAAGGGTTTCAGGAAGACAAGCCCGTTGGAAGCCTGTAAGTTGAACATGAGACTGTGAAATAGCTGAGCACTATTTATATACCACGTGGAAATGATCTCAGGCATTCAGTTCACTGGGTGCTGACCCAGTGAAGCTATAAAGAGAAAATTCAGCTCATATGATCCAGACCATATAGTGGGAGGGGCAAAGAGAAGAGTGATCTCCAGAATAATTTTCAGTGTCTGAAAACAGAAACATATAAAAACACAATGTCAGGAAACACACCAACGGGTTTGTGTTGGTCTTTTCTGTAGGCTCTTTCAGAGCTTCCAATGAGAAGATTCAGTGAAGTCAGCACTTGCTGCTGTAGCTGGTGCTCATCACTGTGCCATCTGGGCACAAAGGCTGGGCTTTACCACCCAACTTTTGATGTCATCTGGGCTAGTCATTCCTGGCATTTCTTTTAGCCAATGGGGGGCAAGAGGCACTTTAAACTTAGCTGTAGGTATATAACTCTTGGACCATCAAAGTTAAATGAGAAGTCTCATCACTAGCCATTATCTGCCAAATATGTTGTTCCACAAAAACAACAGAAAGTTGAATGAAGTGTCTGGGAGGATACAACTCTCTCTTCTTTTTTTTTTTACTCACATTCTTTATTCCAAGGGCAGCTTCTCTAGCCTCGCATGTAAGAAGATCCTCATTCACTTCTGGGAGTAGTATTTTCTTACCTGTAGATAGTATTTTCCTGATAGACAAGTTCAGTCTCTGACTGGAGGGGCTCCTGTTTTCATCACACTTGCGGACAACATCGAAAGACTTTTCTTAGCTGAAAGAATCAAGGTAACTCCTCCTGTGGTGGGGCTGACTGTAAAACTCAAACTCTCTGTTCAGAGAGACAAGAGAGAGGAGAATCAAGGAAAGAAGAAAACTTGAGACACAAAATGGCAGCCCTTTGCCAGAGTGTCTTTCCTCTTACTCGGCAGTATGGAGTGATGCGTTTCCATCAGCCCTCTGTACAAAAGTCCAGGGCAAGCGTAAAATTCAGAACAACTCTCTGGTAGTGCATGGCCAAGTGTCAGCGAGCTGTCATTTTGTCTGCCTCTTGGCTATGTTGACATGTTCTTCTTCTTCCTGGTTTAGAAAATGAAGACAAAGCTACAGTTAGCGTAGGACTGAAATGTAAACTGGAACAAACTACTTTGGCCTGAATTTTCTTAAGTGCTGAGTACTCACTGTGTGATGCATTTTGCAAATGGGACAGCCCATGGCCCATAAAGCAATAGGCAGCTATTCTCTGTTGGAGATTTGAGTGTGTGTGTGGGAGGGGGGCTGCCCAAGAAGCTCCCCTAAATGTTACCCTGCATAAAGCCAACCCCCATAATAGACAGCACAGGAAGACCCTCCTTCCTGGTGCAGCTCACGGGTCCCCAAGCAACCAGTCTGAGTCTGCGTCAGGAACTCATAAACCTTCTTGGATAATGTGCTTGAAAAGAGAGGAAAGCTATTGGGTTCTTGGGGCGACAACAAAGGAAAGGAAGAGAGGAAACACTGTGAACCGTGTGTCTCCCCATGAATGAACAGGCAATGGGCCACTGGTGGCTTCAAGGCTCTTCTGAAGACTGGCCAAGGACCTCTGATTGCGTTGTCCTCAACTAGGAGATCATATCTTCCTAAGTATCAGCATTTGTTCAGCTTTACAGAACACAGCGGGAAAGGCAAAGCACCCTCTAGGGTAGCATCCAGGAGATGAGCAGAATTGTGCTCTTCAGGACAAGAGTGGCAACTCCCCAGAGGGTATTCTAAGTACATTGGCTAAGCCCCTGATGAACTTGCTCTAGAAAGCCTAAAACTCTAGAACTTACATACTCATGCTCTAGAACTTACATATTCAAGCACATTTAGCTCTGTAAATAGAGGCACTTGTGGCTAGCAAAGCAGAACAGCAAACGTTTTGTGACCTAAAATGGCTAAAAGGCTGAGAAATCCAATCAAGTTAGATAAGAAAAATATCTTTAAAAGGAACGAATAATTTATTCCCCTTTGACTTAGCTACTAGGACACTTCCTTTGTTTCCCAAAGTAAGAAGCCTGTTTGGTCTGAAAGCAGAAAGAAAAACAGATCAAAGGGGAATTCAAGCAGTTGCATGTTCTGTCTGTGCAAAGCATCACCAGGTGGGAAGTTAACAAGAACCAAGGTCATCAGTCAAGTATCTGCAGTCTTCTACTCACGCCTTTCATGCGAAGGAAGTTGTTTTCTGTCTGCCTACAGCTATACTTCACTAGTGCTTCTACTGACTGACGGGAAAGAGAAGATTATACAATCTCTTCCAAGTCCTTCGCTCCCACAGCCTTGGTTTCCAGGACCTAATCTTCTATGAACAGGACCATCAGGATGTGCAAAGAGGGCTGTAAACACTCCCTATCCAAGACTTGCAAAATTCTGGGAAAAAAAAATAGGGTGATGGTCAAAATTATTAATGAACATGTTGAGCACCTGAGGACATAAACGAAGTCAAAAGTTTTGATGACTTCCTGGGATTAAAATGCTCCATATGTAGCAATAGATTCTTAAGTGCTAAATAAACAGAATGAAAATTAAAGATTTGAGCCCGAAATTCATAATTGGTTCATTTCCATAAAGTCAGTGTTGTACGAAAATTGTGAAACTAGTCTATCCTGCTGAATATGAACGTCACGGAGAAAATATGGTCATTGGATATGCTACAGGTCCACAATCATGTCTGCTGAGCAATTTCCTAAACAACTATGTTTAAGAAAAACAAAACTCATCCTTCTGGTGCCTTACTTCATTTTTTCTGTTATCCACACCTCATGAAACCCTGCATGGGATAGATCTCACCTAATCCTAGATGTCTACACTGTCAGTGTCTCCATATGAGGCAGTTACCTGGACTCATGCTGGAGCAAGCAGAGAGAAACTGGAACCATCAGAACAAGAGCAGGACCTGTTTTAGACCCTGATAGCATGTGATGAAACCTCTGGCAGTGCTTGCTTCTCTGCTTTGACAGCAAGGGGGAATGAGTGGGGACAACCTGTTCACATTGGGCATCTCCACTATAGAGATATGGTTTTGATCAGAATCCCCAAATTCATTACAGGAAAAAGAAAAAAAAAAAAAAGCAAAACCAAGAAAAACTTGCTGCTTTATGTCTAAAAGACTGGACTGCCACCATGGAAGAAAAGTATGTTGGGACCATCACATAAGCCAGTCTATCTCGCGAGAAGTTTGGCAGAAACCAGCAAATGGAAAAGCACCTTCTGACCATCTCCAAAGGGCATAGGTTTGGTACGCCTAGTGCTTGCACTAGCAAACTAACAGCTGCCCACATTAGCCTTGCAAAGAATGGCTAAAATCACAGTTCAGCGTTGTACCAAACTTGTGGGAGCACTCTGCCCTGGGGGGAATTTCTTCACCCTGTCCAATAAATCAGACGATAACAGGCTTCCTGCTTCTATCTCACTGTCTTTCCTGAAACCACTTTGGCCTTGGCCCAAACATCTGTTTTCCAGGACATATCTTCAGCATTTGCCACTACAGGACTACTACTTGGCTCAAATCCACAGCCATAAACAATTAAGGAACAACACAGCTTAGCTCCAGGAATGGCTCACTATAATAGCAGCAGTTTAATTTAACACTAGAAGCAGCTGCAGTGGATATGGAGAGCGTCTGCTTAATTTCCCAGTGGAAAGGATACTGTAAGGTATATGAAAATTACAGATGAAGTGCATATTTCTATGCAGAAACACCTGCAAGTTCTCCTCCAATAAACCTCCCATCACAGCTTAATCAGGGCTCAGCACCCTGCTTCGCTGGCACAAGGGAGCTTCTCCCACTCCAGAGTAATGCAACATATGGAAATCCTTTCCGGATGATATTAGGAAGTAATAAGCTCCACAATTTCCTTAATCAATTGTGGTTAAGGAGAGAGGAAGAGAAGAGCTCTGGCTCGAAGTCAGCCAAGGAACTATATTTGAGACAGCTGCCTTCAGTGGGATTTGTGTTGTTGGGTTTTGTCGAATGGACCTGATACATACACGAGGTATGACTGCTGCAACAAGGCCCACTTAGAAGTGGAAATTCTTGAGAACTTGAGATTCTCTTTTTATTTACTGTCATTTTCTAGAGGTCAGAAGGAATATCTTCGGCTCTCTCTGCACCTCCCTTTGGAAACAAAACTGCACATGCAAAATGAATTCATAACCTGAGGATCAGCATCACCAAGAGAGAGCGGAGCCAGGGGTTACAGCTGAAGGATATGAACTTTGCCTCACCTCCTGAAAGGCGTCTCCCAGCCAAAAAGGCAAGCCCTGATCATGCAGAGAGCTGTTTATGCAGATGGCAGAGATCTGTACATGAGCATAACTCGACACACCTCAGGGCCTTCCTCCAGCCTTCAAGAAAGCTTGTTCCTCATGAGCAACACCAAGCACTGACAGCAATGGGTGAGGTCCCTACCTCTCCTCCCTGACTTCTAGCAACCAGGAGGCCTCATGGTGGGGAATGGGCATGCAAATAATTCCCTCAGTTGTCTTTCATTTTAGCTGCCTTCACTGCCTGCTCTTTCAGCGGAGACCAAAACAGCCTGTTTGTAAAGGAGGAAGTTCAGAAACGCTCAGGGTGACACCCAGCCTCTCTCACACTTTCCTTTTATCTTGGTGTGGATGAGGGCAGGAGGAGGAAAGGGAGGAGAATTTGCATAGTTCTTTAATTTCCCCTCTTTCTGTGGCAAGCTGCAACATTTTCAGCCAGTTTTTGAAGGCAGAAGATGGAGAAAAGAAAAGCAGAAATCTGCCATCTCTGATAGGATCGGTACAGCAGGAGGCTTGAGATGGCTAAAGTTCTTCCCAAAGCCGGTCAAATTCGATTTCAAAAGGCAGGATATGATTTCCATGCAAACCCTTCCCTGTGGCTTCCAGCCAGAGCACAGCCAAGCAAAGCATTTCTCCTGCCATGTGGAAATTACACTTTTTCCAGGGCCTGTGGTGAGTACAGGCATGAGGGATTCCCCTTCACATACCTATGGATGTTGTATTTGGAACAAGCTGCATGTATCAGTAGCTAGCTTTGGTCTCCTACATATAGTCTATTAACACAACTGTTTGAACCCTGCTAAGTTTATGTGTTTTCCTCCTGTTACACTTGTGATATTCAAGACAAGACGGAAGCCTCTCATCAGGCCTATTTTCAGCTCATGTAAGAGATTTAGCCACCATGGAGCTAATGCAAGTAAAAAGATTTACAGCTGTGCAAGGGCTGATATTCATCCCACTGGGGGAACTGCAGAAAATGGACTTTGAGAAGCTCCACTGAATATATCCCCAGGCTCCAAGATGGGATCTATAACCATTCTCTGCAGATAACGTTAGCTCTCTCTTCCAAACAAGGACTTAACAGTCTTAAAAACACTATCCTTATGCTGCCACCCAAATGCTTCAAGTTGACTTAACTATAGGCAATGTCAAAAGACAGAGTTTAGCTCTCCATCCCATCTCAGATTGGAGGTTCCCCATCTCCCTTAACACTGTGTCAGGTACGGGCAGCATACAGGACCAAGGAACAGATTTGGTTAAAAGCATCCCTTTTTCTTCCCTTGCCTTGACAAGTTGGTTTGCAGATGGATCCATCCCCTAACCCTATGCACTCTGCAGCTTCACAGAAGCTGGTGCCAGCAAGAGGGTGGCAGCAGCACTGCAGATTCGGGGGTGAGAGGCAACAACTGTGCATTGGTTGAGATGAAGAAACTGGCATGTCATGGTCAGTGGAGAAATTAAGGGTGCATTCAGATGAACACAGACATTTGCAGCACACATCTGATATCTCCCTTGATAAAAACATGTAAGTACTTGTAGGGCATGCATCATTCCCTCCTTAAGAAAAAGGCATCTAACATAGCTTAGGTGAAATATACCCTGGTATCTTTGTTTCTCTCCACCAACCAGTACGAATACATCAGACAAAGAAGCATATAGCATATAGCATATAGCAGGAATCACGCTCTTCCATCAACAAGGGAACTTCTTTCAGTATGCCATTCTTGTCCTATAGACCAATGCAACTCTCTGTGCCTTTAGCTCTCTCCGACAAGGGGCAATTTCTTAAGATGAAACCCTTGCTATTTCTATGTATCAGAAAGAGAAGCCATACAGACCTGCCAAAAAGAAAAGGCCAGGTGTGTATGGGGGACAAGCTCCTCCAGGCTCCCCTAAACTAGATCATAACCATTTTTCCCCACCTATATCAAACATTTGTCCATTACTCCTCCTAAAACAGAGCCAGCTTGCACACTGACTTGTTTCCCGAAAAGAGGCCAACTATTGAGTTGACTTTCCTTTGTATTTTTTTAAATCTTTTTAGTGCATTTTTTTTCATTTTGGGCTAGATTATTAAAACCAGCTTGTTGGTTTTGCTTTCGTATTTTCCTAGAGAGCTTCTGGTTGATGTTATTTCCTGTATAACTTCACTTCTGCAACATTTGGGTCACAGAGACTCCAAGGAAACATTTTAAAAATAATGATCCCTGTAGCTATAGTGTCTTCTTTCCTTTGTTCCCTAATTTGTTAACCCAGCACTTCCTGTATGTCTGCAATATTCTAGCATTGGTTAGCAGTTTCCATGTGTGTTACTTTTTTTAAGGACTGATAGAGATGGCGTCAAACATTTCACCATCTCGAATCTGAATGGCAACCAACACACTGAACTTTCTGCCAACAGCAGTGTCTGCAGACTCTTCTTCACCTTCTTTCTTTCTGTTGTAAAATGAGGAGGGAGGCAGAGACCAAAATGGGATGTATTAACTTGGTTCCTTCTGCAGGCCCAGTTTCAAGCCCATGGTTAATCTTGTACAGCAGAAGAGGCATTTAATCTCTTCATTTCATCCAGAAGTCTGCTGACAGCATTTGGACCTAGATTCATAGAAACACTGGGCTGGAAAAGAGCATTTAAATCATCCCCCTACCTCCTGGCAGACTGTGTCTGCATCATTCTTCATGTATCTGTCTTGCCATCTGTCAGGAATGATGCTTCTTGTATGCTCAGTGTTACCATATATCCCTCAAAACTGCAGCCAAATTTTCCAGAGAGGAGCTGGCAGAATATAATGGAATCCTGGAAATTATAACTGGAAATTCCAGATTATAATTGGAATCCACATTAACCATCCAAACCTTATTTGGTGGGACACACAGAACTCAGGAGCCACCTTTTAGGAAACTAATCTTGATCTAGGATTGTCCCTGTTTTTAGAGTTTGTGCTAATATTTTAAGGGAAATTAGTGTTTTCTCCTTGCTACTGTTTCTTTCCAGCACCAGGCATTTCCTGTCACCTCCGGTAGATGGAAATTGCAAGAAGCTTCTCAACTGCCAGGTAAAACTACATTGCATGCTTACTACAAACAAGCTCTGGTACATGGCCCTCAACTACCCCCTCCTTCCACAGCAGTCTTCTCCTCTCATTCACCCACCAGCGTCTTTCTCCGTTTCTGCCCTTAGTTACATCTCTGACTGAGATCATGCAGGACACACAGCAAATGGAAGAAGGCAATGCCGAATGCAATTGCTTTAGCCCAAAGTGATGAGGATTTTTTTTTCTCTTCACATCACTTCCTATTTGCTTAAGCAAAGCCATTGGGGCTCAGCTTCACACTGTGTGAAGTTCTAAATCGTGACCATGCAAATGCCAAACTCACACTATTTTCCCCGCTAAGTAACTCCTCTCTGGCTCATGCAGTCCCCTGAGCTCGAGGGGTTTCTTTCTTGCTTGAAAGAAACAAAAATTGAGTCCATTCTATGCTAGATATCTTGGTACTACCGTGACCCATGATCCATCTCAGCAACACTCTCCTAACTTAGACTTAAGTAACATGGAGTGCAAGAAAGGTGCCTGTCCTTCCTGCACAAGAAACTGGTAAGAGAAAATCTGGTATTTCCTAAAAAGAGCAAGCTCAGAAGCTCTCATCAGCACCACGGTCCATGAGCTCATAAAGCTGCAGCTGGAGATATTTCTACTAGCAGAGTCCAGGGCCCAAGAGGACCATGAGGCTCTAAAGAACAGCTTATAGACACTCTCTCATATAGATACATATCCATCTTATGGACTGGATGTCTCCTTCCCTCCACCCTTTCTCCAAGCTATACAATATATGACTGGGATTCCTGACACCTTCCTTTAGATATTCACACTACGAGCATCCACGTATGGATTAGTCATGCTCCCTTCATAATTAACCTCCCTAAAACAGGCCTGCTGGGTTTTCAAACACCCTTCAGCGTCTCATTTTTTTCCCTGCTGATAACAACCAGAAACCAGGGAACTAATTCAGGTGGAGATGCCTGTCTGGTGTGTAAGTATCTGACCTGAGAAGTGATGGCTCCCAACTGTGGTATCTTACAAGTCAGTGATTAAACAAATTTGGAAATCAACTTATGGACACTTGTGTGCCCATAAACACGGGGAACCCACATGACTTAACACATGTATTGCAGAGAGAGATGATGACTAAGCTGAGGACATGATGATAGTGTACATGTTTGACCAAGTTTTGGATCCAATATCCACTGAAGTCTTCCCAAAGCTCTGTAGAGGGTTTGAATCTCATCTATATGTAAGGCAGGATAATAACTAACTAATAACTGGGAGCTGAAAAAAACTGCAATAAGCTGTGTAACTGATTTTTTTTAAATGTTGACATTTGGTAAAAGCTCCATCCTTTTAAATCTCACTAGAAAATACATTACTGAGAACCACCTCTTTTGACAAGGGGAAAGGAAGAAATGGAGTCATTTTCAGAGATGGCCTCTATCTAAACTAATTTGCTTAAGTGTTTTTAATAACAACGGTGATAGCTGCCCTGACAACACTCTCCCCTCATATGATGAGGGGGAGGGAGATGAGGGAGCTGAAAACGGAAGCTGGAGGATGCATGTTCTTTACTACTTCACCAGCATTATAAATCAAAATATAAATAGCAAGTGTCACTGCTCTGTTGCAGAAAGCAAGGGCGGGAGGGGAAAACCTGGCTAAATTCAGTTCTCAATATGTGCACAATCCATCAAGACAAATAACGGCGTCTCTCACAACAGCGCTTGTGTCTCTGGCTCCTGTGGATAACTAGGGTATGACCTTGCCTAAATTCCCCTCACATGCCAGAACAAATCTTCATAAGCCCCAGCTGTTCCCCAAGATGTCTCTCAACACATCAGTCCCCAAACAACTCTCTTTTGCGCATTCATTCTGATTCTTCCCCCCTCCCAGTTATTTCTGATTTTTGCATGCTGGTAGAAGCGCAAGCCCACCACAGCACAGAAAGTCCACAGAAAAAAGCAAATCACCCTATGAGCAACCTCCTCAGGAAAATAAAATGTCTGCAACCAAAACCAAAGCAAAAAAAAAAAAAAAAAAGTTTAGTCACCAAACAATTAAGATAAAAGTCAAATTTCTGCTTATAACACACTTGCAGAAGACCAGAGCTACCCCACTGCAGCAAGGGAGCTTCTCGTGGATTTATGGTGGTATATGACCCCAGAGCTTGGCCTCTTCCGTTAATGTGATGGCAGCTCTGTTGCTGGCTGTGGTGCCCCTGAGCACCACTGTCGGTTGTTATCGTTGCTCCATAAAGTCAGGGGTTATTAAAAGATCAAGCTGAATTACGTCTTTTCATGTGCCAGGATAAAACTGCAGCAAGCCTGTAGGCTTCAGGAAAATTACTCCAGCCTTATGCTTGCAAATAGTGCTGCTTTCATTAGGATTTCTTATGGTTTTGGTTAAAAATAATAAAACTATATAACTAAAACTATAAAACTAATAAAACTAACCCATTACTGCACCACCCATTTAGGTTACAGGCTAAATTTGTCCTCTCAGATACAGACATTCGGCTCATAGTGAAGTTACTGCTGTTGGGTGTTTGGTCCCGAGGACGGAACACGGTCCTAAGTGTTGGGTTACCGCATCCATTGCCAATCTCTGCGAGGAGCGACAGGGACAAGGCACGTACTAAACCCAAGAAGATCCTTGCTTTCAGGCTAAAGATATGGGTACCTTTGTTAGGGCAGGCCTTCCCTCACAAAACACCACTTTAACTCTACGAAACTAGTCAGCAAAAGCTCTAAGCTAGTCTACTTTTGGCCCTCGATACCTGTGCCCCTGAGAGGAGCTACATTAAATCCATTCTCTTAGCCAATTTGTGTGTTTATGGACATGCAACAGCCCTTCTATTTATTGCGATGACTCCAGAAAACATGTGGTACAAGGACGTATGTGGGAGGAATTCCATTTCCTGACCTTGGTGAGTGGCTGCTCTGGGATGAAATATCTAGATGTGATGACAGAAGAGAAACCCGTGTATGACCTAGAGCTACAGTTTGGGTTGTAAGTTGTCTGCTGTGCTGTGATATTTAATATCTTGCAAATCTCAGGCTCATCAATGTGAGAAGCAGAGGAGCCTGGCCAATACACTGCCAACACAGATGCCCCTACAGGGCTGTGATTTAGTCCACAAAACATGGTGTGGACACAGCAGTGAAGAAAATGTCCACGAATTTCTCCTCACCTTGCCCGCTTAGGTCCATACTTGCCATACAGAGCTCATGAGGACAATTCACAGAACTACAGGACTGCTGGGACCAGAAGGGAACTTTGGAGATCGTCAGGTCCAATCCCTCTGCTCAAACGGGGCCAGCTAGAGGAGGTCCATTTCCAGTCAGGTCTTGAACATCTCCAAGGATGGAGGGTTATAGCCCCTCTAGGCAACTTGTTCCGATGTTTGACCACCCTCACAGTAAAGACGTGTTTTCTTATGTTCAAGAGGAATTTCCTGTGTTTCACGTTCATTACCCCTTTCTTGTCACAACACTTCCTGAGGGCAAGGACGTATTTCTTTTCTGTCCTGTGACAGCACATATGCCACAAGTCTAGCATTTCTAGGCCACTCACACCCTAGTGTACCCAAACAAGACAGCCTGAGCATGTGGAGTAATGTTGGTACCATTTGGATCAGCAGTGCACAGATACACTTATATTACACTAACTGCATCAACACGTGGCCTTTCTGCCTTTTTAATTCCCTCTCCTACAGAGATTATGGGAAACTGTCCATGGGCATCAAACGGTGAGCCAGTGTTTTTAGCTGCCACAGAAAATTCTGTCAAACACCATTTTTTTACTGAGGGAAACTTTTTCAACTGAAGAAAAATAAGTGTTTTCTGAGAAAAAAAAATCAAGAACTTACAAAAGCCATAGTTTCTATTTCTTCATGGCCTCATTATTTCTATCAATCAGATCCATCCATGGGAGCACATCTTCTGTGAACGCTACTGCCAGGGACCCCAGGGATAAAGCCATTACCTTCCTGCACCACATTATTACTATTAATTTCTTATGTCCACTAAAAACAACTAAATCCATAAGCCTGAAGCTTCCAACAGGCTCTACTTTTCTCTCTCCTTGCCTGTGAACATGTGCCTGCTTTTGTGAAGGAAGAGCTGTGGTCTATCTGCACACAAGGTTGCAAGATCTGCTCTTTCCTTCCATCATCTTCCTTTTTATCACCTTCCTACTTCCACATTAACCATGATTTGTGACCTCTGCTATAATTTACTCCTATTTGCATTGTTAATTCTTCAGGATTGTCTTTTATTTATATATTCATACATTACCTCAGCCCCTGATCAGGGCAGAACTAATTATGGAGAGATTCCTTTCACTGCCTTGATTGCTGATGATTATAATGCATAAGGAAAGAGGGACTGTTAGAACCACTGCTGAATGCTTCTACTCACCAGGGAGGGTGTCCCAATCATCCCCCATAGGCACTTATATTCAATTTCATGTTAAATTCTCTCCTTTAGTTTTTTATGCACTGGCAGCCTTGGGTAACGACTGCCTGAAATGATCATTGTGGCTCCCTTGTCCATGCACAAAGATGATTTCAATTTCAATAATTTGATGTAAACGAATACATTTTTTCTCACAAAAGAACTGACACTTTATCATTTCATGTTTTGTTTTTCTAGTCCATAATCAAGGAGATTAAGATATTTTTTCCCCCTAAACCTAGGTATTCAATAGGCCTTGATGAGAAGATAAAAACCCAAGATTCGGTGAAAGAGTTTCTCTATGAAGAGGCTATTCTGTTCCTGGAGAAGAAGCAGCATCATCCCTGATTCAAGGCTCAGTAACAGGACAAAATATTTCTTTCTGCCCCGTTTCATTCAAAATCCACTCTCAGCATCAGTAATGCTGCTCGGTGAAGCTCACAGCCAGGTTTACCAGCTATCTCGAGGCTTTCCATACTGTTCTCCTGGCCACAAAGCGTCTCCCTGTCTGCAAGCACTTTGCAGGCAGTTCAGAGCTGCTGTCCCCATCACCAAGCATGCAAGGCATGGGAGCATGATCCTTGTCACACCGCACGGCATGGGCCTCCACAGCTCCACGATGGTGTCAGTCAGCACCCACAGAATAAAGCACAGTTTGGCCACAAAGGAAACACGTTGTAGACAACACAGAGCAGAGCTGAGCTGCATTCACCAGCCCTTCCTTTCTCACCAGGCTGAAGGGTGAGGATGCCCTAAAGTGCACATGACTTGTTAAAACTCCTTTTGCTTCCCTGCTACAACGTCAAGCTCAGCTCAAGAGACACAATAGAAGTCGCAGCAGGAAGAGAATCAGACTGAAGGCTGTTCATACAGATATCCACCAGGTTCATAATGTCCCCACTCTCCTAGGTTTATCAACTGGAAATTTTCTGTCTTTTAGAGTTTGTACTTCCTGTGCTTATTGTTGTGCATCTTGGAGATGAAATGTGGAGAAACACACTTGCTTGTGTTTGCATTAGGATAAGGAAAAGAGATATCTACATCTCTTTTAATTCAAAACCAAACAAAATAAATAAGAATCTGGAGAGTTAATTACTGAAAAGCAATCCATCCCCAAATGAGTTGAATGTGATGCGGAAATGACCATTTGCAAAAAAAACAATAAAAATGTTACATAGAGTTTATCACTTGTAAATCTCAGGGCTCTTTACCGCTCAGATAAATATCACAAAATTCATTTTACAGATAACCGAACCCTACATCCGCATTGCACACATGATACTGCACTGATGGGGTAAGAGACAAGGTATAGCAACACAAAACCCACACCATCTGCCTTTCACTCTGTGCTGGCTGTATCCTTCACAACCTCACACCTCCATGCAGCATTTCTGCCCCTCTGTGCTCTCAGGAATAAGAGGGCCAAACATATGAATGTATTTTTACACCTACATGGAACTAAAAATACTACAAAATGGGATGACCCAGTTCTGTCCCCCTGAGCTGCTCGAAAGTAGTGGTGTTACAATCAGGTACGATGTGACCCCAAGGCATCATCTGCTGCCAAGGCAGCTGTGGGTAATTTCAAAAGCAATCCAAGCTTATTGCACACACATCATCTGAGCTAATGCACTTCAGCTTCACTACTGGGTGTGATCTGGGTGGCGAGGACAAATTAAAAAACTCCAGCAGGCTTGAGAAATCACAGAATTTACACAAACAAGAGATGATACAGAACACCTGGCAATTGGCTGCGGCAAAGGGTTTGCAGTTTATACTGCCTTTGCCAATGTTTTCTTTCCAGACAGGCATACAAAAAGGAGTCAGATGCTCTGGCTAGGATGGAAGTAGAGGCAACGAGAGAACAACGTTGCAACATGGAAACAAGTTGTCATGATAAAGGCTGAACACAGACTGCTGTCTGGTGTGAACTGAGAACACGATCCTCTGAATGGTTCTGTGTAGGCATAAGCAGATGGCTTATGAACAGCCTTGCAAGGGGCTGCTCATCTGCAGCCGTGAATACGCAGCACTGAAAGATCAAGGTCTTGGTTAGTCCTATACATCACGTCAGGCATTCAGGTTAGGGGTGTTTATACCACTGAACTCACTTTATCTTCCTTTCCTATTTTGAAAATCACTCTTTCAAAGCCTAGGCAGAGAACAACACCCTGCTTACACAAATCCTGACCAAGTTAACATATACCCATTAACACATATCCGAAAAAAGCGAGAGGATCTCTGAGAACATCGCCCTGAAAAGCCACCAAGGTGGCTACTTCACAGGCTGCTTCAGAGCCCTTGGCGATTAAATCCAGGTAATAAGATTAGAAACCCCAAACCTGTGATCAAAACTTATGCAGTCACCAAATCACCTTCTTCAGAGGAATCAAAATGCAAGGATGCACAGACACAAACCTGGAAAAGATCCCAAGGAGTGAAAGTAAAAACTTGTCATGCTGGGGAATTAAAGCGCTGTGACTCTCCTTCCTTCCATCCCTCCTTCCTTGTCTCTCTCTCTAATCCTGTTCTCTGGAGCCCTCCACTTCAGACGCAATAGTGGGGCAGCCAGCACGTTTGTGAGAAGCTCCAAGAGTCAACTGAGTGACTTTCCTTGAAAGGAAGCTCATTTGAAGCAGAAAAAAAAAAAAAGTTAGCTCCACCCTGGCAGTGTAATAGGTCTCTGATCATACCTCCCTCTCCCATGAACCTGTTGTGAGTCGATGGCACTAAGGTGAGAGAAGCTTCCGAGTCCATCTGCAGACAGGGCGGATTGTCAAGGGTGCCAGTTCAGGAGAAGCCTGCCCTAAGCTGGAAACAGGATGGCTACCTACCTCCTCCCAAAATCCCAGCATGCAAAATTCTAAAGCAGCCTGGGAAGTTCTCCAAGACATCTGGCACTGCAGGCCTGGAGTATAATTTTGAACCACTTAGACGTCCGTGAGAGAGACCCTGACAATTCCCCAGGGCCCTCGCTGGCATCCAGGTTCAACACAGGTGCTCAGAAACACCAAGCCTGTGGCCTCTGGAGAGGAGGCTATCTTAGGAGGCCATCTGCTACCACCAGCTGAGCACAACCTACCTCCACCACAACAAGCTGAATCTCTTCAGAACAGGCGCTATCTGCCCCTCCTTCCCCACCGCACATTTCCCGTAAGGATGCGAGAAAAAATGCTACATGGTTGGGGATGTGGAGTCCTTTCCTCCGATAGCAGCAAACAAACTAGACATAGGTCTAGGACCCCAAGGAACTGGATGTTCCAAAAATCAAAGGTCAGAGTACAGCACTACTACTCATTACAAATAGCTCTACTTCTTTCCCTCCTTCTCTCTCTTTTTTTAAATAGCATGTTCAGCAAAACCTTTATCTCGTCCTGCACCAGTAACCTTCATAAATAATTTGCCATTAGCATGAGTCAATCGAGTGGCTTTTCAGTTCCTCCAGTTGTTTTCTTTTCCATCAGTGAAATGACAGTGGCAATTAAAAGGCCCATGAAAAACTTTCTGCCCCTGAGAAGTGTCTCCCTAGTCTGTGCAACTGGAGGAATGTACAGCCGAGATGTTAGTTGTGCTGTAATAATGATTTAAAGAGTTTATTAAAAAGGAACTGATTACACTCAAGAGTTTAACTTCATTAGCATTCAATGTGCTTGCACACAGCATAACTGAAGTCTCAAGCTTGAACGGCCAGGCTGGGTTTTTGAAGTCTCCTCCTTCAAAAGGAAATGTAGCTACGACAGTGTGCAGAGGAGGAGGGATGGAGGCAGTTCATTTCGTTTTACCACCCAAATGAGCTTTCGCACTTACCACAGTGCTAGCTAGAGAATACTACAAATAGTATCTGAAAATGATTTACCCAGTTAATAAGCTACAACATTCACTGAAAACTGAACTTCAACCTGGCTGTCTTTTTGCAAGAAACACCTAAAATACATCAAAGAAACTAGCAGAGGAAAGTATTTCCCTCCCTTTTTTTCCAGTTTGTTTAGTGTGTGTGTTCAATAACATTTTAGCTGTAACCATTTTTCACTGTTTATCTCAGTCATTTTCCCCTCTTCTTTGTGTTGCATGAAGAAACAACACTTTTTTTAAAGTCAGGAAAATGTCATTATGAAACCAGTATCACTTGCAAAAGGTGTAGGACCTGAGAGTAATATAAACTCTTATTTTAAAATAATAATAAAAATAAAATAGTTAAGAAAAGCCTTCTGGCTGTATTTCGAGTTGACCATGGGTCTTAAATCCAGTAGTAGGATGAGACACAACAGCTGAAGCTGGGTAAAACAGTAGCGTCCTGAGAAAAACAAACCTGCCAACAATCCCCAAGAGTTCGCCCAATTTTCTCGCTCTCTTGAGCCTCTCAGCCAAGATGCTGCGTTCTGGAGCAGTGGGGACCTAGGTTCTTAGGGCACCCCGGCACTTGCTTCCTCTTGCACGGACATCACCTTCGTGCACCCAAGGGTCTTACTGTGGCCGCTCCGACACCTCCAGCACCTCGCGCTGCTCCGCGGATCGCACCTCCCAACGCGGCTCCACTCACCCGGGTTCCGAGCAGCTCAGAGCAATTCAGCCCGCTTCAGCCCCGTTCGGCTTTGCTCGATTCAGTTCAGCCCTGTCCCGCTTAGCTCCGCTCGGCTCAGCCCAGTTCCGTTCAGCTCGGCTCAGTTCAGCTCAGCTCGGTTCCGTTCCGTTTAGCCCGGCTCGGCTCGGCTCCCCGCGACGCTGCCGCCCACCACCCCCGAGGCTGCCCTCGCCGCCTCTTCCTCCTCCTCCTCCCCGCGCCCGCTCCGCCCCCGGTCTCCCCGGGGCCCGGTTCCCGCGTGGGGAGGGCTGCGACCACGCGGGGAGCCCCGTGTCCCCTGCCCTTGCTCCGGGCGGGGAAAAACCGAGGTTCGGCAGAGGAAAAGGGAAAGGGAGCGAAAAGGAAAGAGGAAAAGGAAAGGAAAAAGAAAAGGGTAAAAGAAAAAGGAAAGAAAAAAAGAGAAGAGGAAAAAGGAAGAGAAAAAGAGAAAAAGAAAAGAGAGAGAAAAAAAAGAAAAGACAAAAGAAAAAGAGGAAAAGAAAAAGGAAAAGGAAAAGAGAGGGAAAAAAAAGAATGAAAAGAATGGGAAAATAAATATCTGAGACAACCTGAGTTTGCTCAGGCTACAGATCCTTGTCCCTGTGGCTAGTTGAGGCAGTCCCCTTGGCAGAGGGGAAGTTAAGGGAACTGTCTTTCATGTTAGCCCTGACTTGAACTTTTTTTTTTTTTTTTCTTTTATTAATCCAAACCAAAGCCAGGCTGTGCTGTTTGGCATACCCCTTTCAGGGCCTGAGTGTGTCAAAAGGGGATTTTGCCCAGGACTTCCCTAGATCTGTTCTACTGTTCCCATGGCCTCCTCCTATGCTCTGAGATTAGGTGATGCTATGGGGACAAGCAGCCTTTTTTCTTTCTTTCTTTTGGAGGTCATGAAAATTAATCATTCATGAATTTTAGGAGCTCAAAGTGCTCGCTTGGAGTATTCCGGGATGCTGGTTTGAATATTGTTGTAGAAAGGAAAGATGTGATTGTTTTGCCCTAGTTGCTGATTCCTATAACATGAACTATTCAATTATAGAAAGGGAAGAGAGGGGAAGGGACTGGAGGAGACAGTAAAAGGAAGAGCTGCTGGTCTTTAGGAAATCGGGGAAGGTGAACTGCTTTCAAGCAGTATTTCTCTTCTATATGCTGGAACAATTGAGTCAAATATAATACATATCCTTTCTATCAGCAGGAAAAAAAAAAGGAAAACATTTCATGAAGCAGATGATTTTGCATTTTAATTCCTAACATGCCATTAAATTATGTATCTATCTTTCCTGTCTGCGTCAGAGATTGTTATATTGGGTGGGGGGGAGGTTGATACTGCAAACAGACATACAAAGTTCTTCGATAGCAACTGAAAGTAAGCAGCAGATAATTAAAATGTAACTCCAGAATTTGCCTGGATCTTGAAGGGAAATTGCTGACAAAATTATCCCTTGTTAAATTTGCAACTCCCATCAGTAGCTGCTGCTGCTGCTGCAATTTTCAGGAGTGTCCTGGCATTGCAGAAATGCCCTTGCCTGCAGGGCAGAGCTGGGACATCATCTACAGGTATCTTCAGAAGAAGAAAGGCAGGAGGAGGCAACATAGAATCACAGAATGGTTAAGGGTGGAAGGGACCTCTAGAGATCACCTAGTCCAACCCCACTGCACAGGCAGGGTCACTTAAAGCATGAAGTGGTGGCAATATCACTGGACTAAGAGTAAGAGAGGCAGCAGATCTCTGAAGAATGAGTGTTTGGAAACAAAACCAACTTTTTTAGTTGCATGATATAGTAAAATGGCGAGTGAAAGACTGCATTCATGCAAAGCTGGAGCATTAGAGCGGCACATTCCCACCTGCAATGCAGCTCCGCAGTCTGTTCTGGGACCCATTTGGCTTTGCACTCATAAATGCACCAGTTCTCTAGCTGTCTGAGTAGGGACAAGATTGCAAATCTGGAAAGACTTGGCAGGTCATTCCTGTCCAATGAAATACCCTTTCTAATCCTTCATCTGATTTGTGCCCCCAGGCAAGTGATGGAGACTCCACAGCTGCCCCTGGCATTTCAGAGCTGCCCAGTGTGGCTGGGAAACATTTCTTTCATACGCAACCTTAACCATCCTTGCTGTGATTTCAGCCCCCTTCTTCCCATCCTAACCACTGGGGAAATGAAGAACAGATTTTTCCTTTCTTTTTTTTTTTTTTCACAGCAGCTTTTTGCATATTTAAAAATGACAACACCATAGCCTGGGAGACAGCTGCCATATTAATTACCCAGCTGACAAAGAGCTTCCACTGGAACATGCATCAACTGCTGTGTATTATTATTGTCATTTAATTTGTCTTGTATAACTAATCAGGCATTGCCTTCTACAACAGACGAGGCTACTCCTGTGGGTGTAGGTATCTGGAAACCAAAAGCCCTTAAAGCTGCATCTTTCTGGTGGAAAATATCACCACAAGCCGCCGTGTTTTCTTTCCTGTATTTGAAAACCACCCACATGTTCAGTAAAAAAAAAAAAAAATATTAAACTGATTGAGTGTTTTACCCAGGCAATGGGCCTTCTTGAATGGTTTCATTCTCAAAATATTTGTCTCTGTTGTTTGTTTTTTTATGGATAGTTATTTACAAGTTCTTTGTTAATTTATAGAAAATAGCAGAGAGAGGAAATAACCAGAAGACACATTTAATAACGGCTGGGAAGAGAGTTGAAAATTTCTCTTTAAATTCATTGAAACTCATGTAATGAGGTACTGAGTCAAAGCACTCAGAAGAAAAAAAGAAGAAAAAAAAAAGGAAAGAAGAAGGAAAGAAGAAGGAAAAAAAGAAGAAAGAAGGAAAAAATAAGGCTAGGTGATTTTCAATGTTAAAATAACATAGAACCAGGTTTTTTTCCCTTTCTTTTTTTTCTTTTCTTCCCTAAAGTTCTCTTCTGCTCAAAGCATACACTGCATGTCAGGATGATGCTTATGCTTCAGTCTCTTTTAGCAGTCGTAAGGAATAGACTTGGAAGGAATCCGAGAGACTGCTTTATTCTTTGCCTCTGAGGCAAGTCCAACACATCCAGGGTGGTCCTGTCAGATGTCCATCCATCCCATCACACACTTCCAACTCAGGAGCAACCTGGGACGAGGGCAGGAAATGCAATGAGTAAATTGAACCCCTTGCAAAATGCTTCATGACAGAGCATGTTTCTGAGAGACTTTGCCAGAAAGAGCAGGTAAGCCTGACAGAATCCACAGGGCACAGTTTGATGTTACTGCCTTTACATCATGGTGGAGATCCTGTGGCTGAAGCCGTTGCATCACCATCCAGGAGTTGTTCATCTCCTGCAAAGACTGCCTGAACACACGGCACAAACCATAGTCCTGACCCATAAAGTTTACTCCATTGTGATTTTGCAAAGTTTTTCCTCAGGACCCCACTCAGTTCTCTTGAGCTCAGCTCTTCAGTATCCATGTCAACATCCATGAGCTGATGGTGTTTGAAATAATGCTAATCAAACAGATGCTAAGCACGTAATTTAGCGCCCATGGAGGCAAGGTCTCCACATGCTCATTCCCACACTCTGCCTCCTTCCTGCCTTCATCCTGTCTCTTCACCCTGCTTGCAGGTTCCTCACTTCGCTGACTGCAACGCTTGTATCTCTGTGCTCTGAACCAGACCAGCAAAATGATCTGAAAATAATAAAAATAATAAAAAAATAATAAAATAATTATAAATAATAAAGAAAATAATAATAAAAAGTAAGTAAGTAAACCAAAAATGGGAAAAAAGAGAAAGAGAGTGAGGGTCTACCCTTTGCCTGTACCCAGGATCATTTTCCCAGGGCAGGGCCATGTGAAGAACTGGGTGGGCAATGAACTCTTCCCACCCAGCTCTGTAGTCAAGAGGTTTGTGATGTGCAAACTGCATGGTCCAGCATGAAGAAGAACTGTGGTGCCTTGAAACTTCCGAAAAGAAGAAGAAAGAAAAAGTAGCAGGTCATTTGTGAGCAGAGGTTGTTCTCTGCTCCCATGGAAGAGTGTCCTATTACTTGTGCTAGAGTGATACTCCCTTGCATGCTTCAGCATAAGGTAAGGAGTTTCCCTGAAATGGAGATCTCGAAAAGCCAAAAGGACTCCAAGCTTGCCCTGATTTTATTCTTTCCCTGGGTGTTTGTCATTGACCACTTTTGGAGAAAAGCTATTAGGTTCTGGCATGGCTGGGCTCTTGGTGCACATTTTCTGCCCTACTTCACTGCTCTATAGCCTTAATTAATTTAATGGGGAAATCTGAAGAAAAAAAGGACAGTAATCATCTTTGAAATCAAAATGGGCTCTTTTTGTCAAGGCATTTATATGTATCCTCTGTATTTACTGTCTTCCCAGTTAAAAGAGTTTTAAGTCAAATTCAGTCTGGATTGGCCAGGGAAGAGCCAGGGAGGTTCAATAATGAGCAGGATTTCAAGTGCATCCACATTTATCTTTATAACCTGCACTAGTATCCAGCACAGAAATGCGTGCCACTCTAGAGAGCACTCTGAGAACAAGATTCCTGGGAGGCTGTTCAATCTTCTGCTGTCCCCATGCTGACAACACAGGGCTTTTTGTCTTGAGCATCAGACTAGCTTTGGTTTTGGGTCTGGAAGTCCTAGTTCTGAACCTTGATGCTGACAATTCACTCCATGGTGTCCTCCCTTGACTGAAATCTATACCGAGCTATATATAATATATATTCCAAGCTCTATAAACATGTATAAACTGTATAAGCTATAGTGTAACTGAAATATGAAATGAGTATTAGAGGTGGAAGGTGTGTGTGATGATGTGGAGCTCTTTTCCCTGGGGACATGTGTACAACCTTCTAAGAAATGGGCTCCTGCAGCACCGTTGTCCAGGGCTCACGGGTTTAACTCAACAGTTTGAGTCAACCTCCCCAAAAAAACATTCATTGTTTTTTGTATCACTTTGGTGTTTTCAGCAGACACCGAGTTGGTTTCCTACTTCTCAAATAAAAGTAGTTTGTCCGAAAGAGCGAGGTTAGTATAAATTTGGGTCTTAAACAGCTGGTGTGTTCTGTAATGAGGAATAATTGAGAAGCTGTGCTTTGAGATTCGTTTTCCCCTTGCCTGCCTATAGAGTCAGTCAGTAAGGTCACTGAGTCTCAAACAAGCTGTGAGCTCTGCACCAACTCCTCGTATTAAATAGCCTGTGTCATAGCAAGAAGTTTGGAGGAGGAAAGCCCAACAGAACAGGTTGTCTAAGGGAGCTGAGGGAGGATAAAAGCTTCTCAAATCCAAATTAGTAGTGCCTAACAGTGTTTTTTTTTGTGCCCCAAAGAGGAATAGTTTTCCTTCCTTTATAGGCATGCGATTGAAGCCTAGAGAGACAGAAGGGCAATGTCTCTCTTTTGGGTAGCAGCCAGCCAGTGAAATCCAAACCTTCAAGGCAGGCAGGCTGGGCACTTCCTGGGAGAGGATAAACGAGAAAAGTAAAATATCAAGACTGTCATTCACCACTATGCTTCTTACTCCACTGCAGAAATTTGGGGACTGGGTCTCAGCCATTTATTTGCCCAGATATAGTCCAGTGAATACAGGATCTGTCTAGAGGAGGACAAATCCTTTTTCTCAATCCTCTTTCTGATTTAGAGAAGGACTCGAATGAAGATCTCCCACATGGAAAAGCAGCTTGCATCTACCTCTTGCCCTTACTTTGCCTTTGTGTGCCACCTCCTAGCTGAGAGGGACCAGCAAAAATACATCTCTTTCCATGCATTTTACCTCTCCCCTGTTGTCCATCCAGGAGAAGGCCTGATGATCCATGAAGATCTTTGTAAGCCTGCAAGATTTCTCTGAATTATGTCTGTTTCTCTTGACATTAGCGTGCTAGTTGTTCTGAATTAGCCTATTCAAAAGGAGCAAGGAGGTGTGCAGATGTCCTTCTCTTTCCCAATGAAATTTTGCTAGTAATGAGTTACACATCTGAGGGCTGCGGTATGTACAGTCTTAAGTTTCTCTGAATTCTGCCTTATCTGTTGCAAAGTTAACATTAGCTGGGCTGTGTAGAGGCTGCTGACAGTAAATTAAGATCTGACCTCCTTGTGGTGACTATTTCGGGTGAGGACTGGGTTTGCTGGCTTGCTTTCTTTCAGTGGTTATGGTGAAAGGTCAAAACTTTTTCTTCTTCATGCTGTGAAAATGTCTGAGGTGAGTGCATTTACCATCAGTGCTGGCTGATGGAAACCTGTCAAGCTCCAGCTAAGAGAACCACTGTCGCATCCTTCATGTTAGGGCTACAAAAATCTCAAAATTATGGCTTTCTACAATAACCTCTTTTTACTGAAAGAGTCTGTCCAGGACACTTTCCCATCAATGCCTTTGGGATGCCTAGCAAGAGACATAATGAACTCATTTTTTAGCAGCATAGAAGAAAGTGAGACCAGATGGCATTAGATTTTTCCTCCTGAAAACCTAATCCTTTCAGATCAGCTCTGTCAGGCAGAAGAGCTAGTCCTTATAGGTGGATGCTACTTACAGAGATCTCAGCTAAGATCAGGAGGAATTTGGAACAATGCCCTGGGCAACTGTAGTGTTGGGAAGGGGTATGGAAAGCTCAAATAAGGGCAAAAAATGATGTCTTTCTGTTACCAGCCACAACCACCTGCTTATAACCAATATAGGTACAACTGCCTGCAAATGCTTTGGACCCCTGGCACGCTGTAGCTCCGGGGCTTTAGTGCTCCTTTAGTGCTCTTGTTGTGTGTCACACGAAGACCACGATGCGACTTCATGACATAGTCACACATCTGTTTTGAGGAGGTCATGACCTAAATAGTGTCAAGTCACTTGAACATCCTTCCCCCTAGGAATACTCCCAGTCATGCTATAGGGGCCTCATGCATTTATTCCACCCACTGAATTCTGGAATACTCTCTTATTATTAAAAGTAGGTCACTGTGGCAGCAGCTGGGGCTATTTTGTCTCTGGCAGAGTTGGTTTGAGCACTTTGCTTTCCAGACAGTGATAAGCATAACGGTGAATGAATCATTTTGTCCTTACCTCTAGCTTCACTTGGTTCTTAGAGAGAGTTCTCAGGAAGAAGGAGATGGCTGGAAGCCTGCTCAGGAGTGCATGCCAATGAGAGGGAAAACAAAAGATGGTGAGGAAGAACAAAACCAAAATTGCCTTTCTGCTGACTGACCCACAGCTGTTTATTGCTGCCAGTGATTTCCTTTAGGACATATAAGAAAAAGTTCAAACATTACTCTGAAATTAATTGAATGTAAGCTCTCCCATGCAGGAGGCAAATGAAGCACTTTAGCTATAGTAGAAGTTTATTTTGAAGGTTTAAGTGGAACTTAGGTAATAAGGCTTTATGTTTTATCTTTCAGCACAGGCTTGCAGACTGGACTGAATCCAGTATTGTGTAAGACATCAAGGGACTATAATATTATGTGTCTCAAAAGTAACAGCTGAAACCAGCAGTTCTTTTCATCTGTGCTTCTGGTTTGTGCTCAAAATACTCTTTTACAATTGCTGAGCACTCTAATATATGCTGTAGCATTAGTTACGAGTGCATTTTCAGGTGAGAGAATCCAGGGCTTTGTTTATTAGCAGCAAAAAAAAAAAAAAAAAAAAAAAGAAAGAAATTCTCTTGAAGTTTCAAAATGAGAAATGCTAAAGAACCAGAGGAATCACAGAGTGCCAAAAAAGATTTTAAAAGGTCATCGCACATAACCAAGAAAGGGAAGTCTGGTCTTCCTGCCAACCCTCAGAAATACAGGGGGGTTTTAATATTCATTGTGTGTTTTCCTTAAAATTCAGTGCACATTTAAATATGCCACTACATAAACTCTACATCCATGTTATTTCTTAGGTCATTGCATGTTCAGTAATGGGGAATCAGCTCCACACAGCAGTTGGATCATGCAATACAAAGGGTCTTGATTTTTTGTAATATCAATACACTTAGCATTGTCTTCAGTGCAGCTGGTTTTGAAATTTCATTCTAGTAGTGGTCCTCCTTTCTCCAGTGTCTTATAATTAGAATTGACAAGCCCTTTAGCACAGCAATTGTCACTTCCATAGGTCTGCAAATGTTCTGGAATGATGACTCTTCACTATGGCTGATAGCAAGATAATGTTAAAATATGAATGCTAAATGACAACAGTGCTGATAAGGAAGTATATATTTCCTTTAGTGATAATACTCTTGACTAATGAAATTTTTGTAGAATTTTACTTTAAAGAAGAACCATCGGTTTAGTTCAGAGCCAGATTGTCAAGACTGTAAAGTTAAAGAGACAACTGCTTGTGAATCACAGTAAGTTCACTGGGCTGACATTGACTTATTTAAACTCACCTCCAATTGTTTTAGAAGTTGGGATATCAATAGAAAAACTCCTGTTGTTTTAATTCAGGGTTAGGGAAGAGTTGCCTCTTCTAAGCCTTTTGGGACTGAAGGAGTAAGCTGGTGGGAGAGAGTGGGGAGCTGAAATGACTGTATGTAGACATTAAATGGACTGAACCCAAATGCTGGCAGATACAAGAAACAGGATCATCTGTGGACAATAGAGGGGGACACACTTAGCAATAGCAAGCAGCCAGAGGAAGTTCTTTTGGGACATCTTATCTGCATAGGCATTCCTCCCTCTGATGTGAAAGAAATGTATATGTAGGCACTGCTTCTTCCATGCGTCAACCTTTCATCCTTGCTTCATAGCCTCTGCACAGTGACTGAGTCACCATCAATTCCTCGATCGAGAAGAATTATGGACGTGAGAGGAACAGGGAAGCGTTACAAAAGCATGATGACAGAAAAATATAACTTGAGGCACAGGAGAGCTTTCAGAAGAATGCATATGCATACATACTTGCCTCTTCTGCTCACATAGCACGATTTCCCTGGTGACCTTGTTGCCAGTTGCAATTGGCTTGGGAAGGGGCTATTTCTCTGCATTTGTGCAATACTTTTCAGTGCAAAGGGAGAAAGGGGAAGCAGTCACTTGTGACCAGGCACTGGGCACTATAATAAGAGGAGGATGACGATACCAGTGAGGCTGAAAGGAAGGCAGGAAGTGCTGCTTTGTAAGTGCGTAGGCTTTGTTCTAATCCGTGTGACACACGCCTGTGTCAGCCCTGGGTCAAGCAGTGAAATCCTCGCTGGGAGTGCACTCAAGGGCCTAGAAGGATAGAGGTGGAATGGGAATAGCTCTGCCCAACGTGTTGAGATGCAACCAGATGTCTGCGAAATGTTCAGGTCGATTCAGTTATTCAACAGCAGAAGGCAAAAAAAAAAGAAAAAAAAGCTAAAGGGACCTTTCTCATGCATATATTCCTTTCGCTTTGAAGCCTTCTATGCTCAGCTGGTCACACAAAAGAGAGCAAAACAGCTCCTCAGTTCAGTGGGAGAGGTGTAAAGGAAGATCTGGGTCTTCCCTGGCAAATAAGAACCAATTTAATGACTCTGCCTCCTGGTGGACAGTGATTAATCGAGCTCTTTCGTGGGTATTTTGGCAGTGCATAGCACTGGACTTGTTTGTTTATGTTAAGTGCTACAGATTTTATGATAACTCATTAGTAACTCCCTCACATTAGTAAGAACTAGATATCATGCACAAAGTTTCAGTTTCACTCTGATCTGCCTTATCCAAATACAAATCTAAACTCTTCGTGTACTGTTAAATATCACTTAAGGCAGGAAAATATCTAGCATGCTGTTTATTGTCTTACCACTGTATTGTGTTTCTCTAAGAGATTTTTTTACTGATAGGTTGTTGTTTTAGCACAACAACAGTGATTTGGGTTTGCTCCTGGCTGTCATTGATTTGAGTTTCAGTATGTTCATCAGGGTCACTGGCATTGCAAGCCTTTCTCCATAGAGCTCTACAGAAGAATTTTAGACATCCTGAGAGAGCTTTTTCACTTAGGAACAAATCCACACTATCAGCTGCTCTCAGCAGAAAACAGAAATACAGTACATGTCCTGGGTAAGAGTCTTCATTTAAAGATTAATAGTTTTTCATTAGTGATGTTCTCCTTGTTACAGATTAGGAACCCATCAGGCCTGGTGATGAGAAAGTTATCTTCCAAAATGTATCCATCTGTAAGTCAGATATTAAGTTAATCACCTTGGGTCAATGGAGAGAGATGGGTGTGCCACCAGTAGCCTCACATATAGTACGTGTTTTCATGATTTGCAACTCAAAATCCTCTTTCTTTAGGTTAAATAAACCTTCACGTCTTCCTATAACCATTGATCTGAAGTTTACATTTCAGAACAGAGATCCTGCAAGGCGGATGTTAACTGAGCAGCAGCTGGAAAGTAGCAGCTGCATTGCAAATTGGAAAGCTGGCAGCTACTGAGATTGAACCTGAAAACCCACAATTTTCCTGGAAATGAACTGGATCTGGCAATGTTCATATAATCACAGCACCAGTGGCCTGGGACTGGTCATTCTCAGTAGCAGATTAGTCTACTGAGGAAAGGAAATCATCATCCTCAAACTATTTTTTATTGGATCTAATGGAATATTACCAGTAGCTGAGTACACAAAGCTGAAGGGTTAGGATTTCATCACTGATGGAAGTAATTACTGGCATTTTTTTGACTAAACCCTTGTTGTTGAAACCTTCACACCCCTCCAAGCTATGCGCAATGGATCTGTCTCTTCTTTGGGCATGGAAAATTCAACATTTCCAATGGAGATTTATTACTTACATTGTAGTTAGTGGTTTGGGGTGGTTTTGTTTGTTTGTTTGTTCTCATTTTTATTCCACCAGGATGGGAGAGAAAAAAAAAAAAAGAAGAAATCTATTGACTTTTAAAGTAATCCTTTCTGTCAATAAAGGCCAGGCATGTTTTGACTTCAAATAATTTATAGAGAGGTTCGAACACCTCATTTCAAGTGCCATGCCACGGTCTTGATTCTGTGCTGCAGGTTGTTTAATTAGTTACATTAATCCACTAAGCAATGGCAAAATGTTTAGTAATGACATCTAACTAGGGCATTGCAAGGCAACTTTGCTGTTTAATTAGGAGATAATTGATGATAGTGCAGAGACTACCAGGTTATAAAAGGTTTTTGCATCTCAATTGGGCTTGTGCTGAGCTCAATAAAATAGCTTTTAAATGGGCCGTTCGAATAAATTGCCATTATTATGGTACATAGATTTAACAGGGGCCATTATTCACCACAAATTTTGTTTTACCATTCTTTTAAGCCTAGCAAATTAGAAGTAGGGCTAATGAAAGATCCTTGGACGGAACCAGGGGATGGTGAATTAACCATGTGGTACTGTCTGAGCAATTAGCTCCATGAGGGACCCTAGATATTGGATTCCTGTTGATGCCTCACCTTCTTCCTGCCTTTGATGGACACTAATATATCTATACTTCAGAAACCTGAATACTCATGCAGATCTGGGTTTTAGACTCACAGATAGATCATTAATGCTGAGGATGGTTGTGTGTTGGCTGAGATGATGATAACTGTCAAAGCCAAGACCCTCTCATAGTCATACTATGGAACTCCTTTGGAGTAAGCCAGGTCCTCCTGAAGTCAGTGTCTTCCCCTTTATGGACTTTCATGGCTTCTGACCAGGGTTTAAGCCAGCCCTAAAGGGCAGAACTTGAGCAAAAAAGGTGCCGAAGACAGCTAGGAGAATAGGAGGAAAGCTCTAAATCTCTCAAGTTCATGTAGATTTGGGATAGGAGACAGCATCATGATGAACAGAGCCATAGCATTTGATGGTTGATGGCAAACACATCTTTTAATGCTCTGATGAGCACAAGAAAACACAGCATGTGCCCCAGTGAACTCTGAAGTGGTCCAGGCTGTCCAGGAGTAAGAGTTGATTCCTTGCCACATTTTACAGTATCATTACATAACTTGCAAGCCCAGATTTAATATATGGGGGTTGAACTGGGGTTGAGTGTGTTTTTTATCAAAGAATATTAAGGAAAAGTAAAAGTTTTAAGACAATAATTCAGATCAGATTGTCACAGTATTTCAATAGCTTTTAATGTTTGCTGAAGCTCTGATAATGACTAAAGCAGTTCTACTTTGCCAGACCTGACTCAAAAAAGTGTGAATCTTCTCCCCTAACTTTAGTTATCTTCATGTGAGGGGACTGTTGAGGCTCAACTGTCATCCCTGGAGATCTAGTCAATAGTTAGTGGAGTTTAAAATGTGATTTGTTTGACTGAATGTGGACATCTACTTCAGAGTGGGGTGAATTGCACCAGAAAACATCATTGATTGTCCGCATTCTTGACACAAACTCGACTGAGCTCTGTCCTCTACCTAGACAATTTATTCCAGTGTCTCCTTGTCTTCACCATGAGAAAGATGCTTAACATCCAATCTAAGTGCCCCATAATGCAACTGAAGCCTCTAGCTCATCCTGTGACAGGATGAGGACAGCTTGTGATCCTTATCCTGTCTATAAAATCACTGATTTAAAACTGACTAATTTATAGAGACTTGATTGCCATGGAGACAACAAGTAAGAAATTACTTCCCAAATTCTCTCTGCTACAAGAAAAATGGAGCATCAAATTCCAGTATATAAAATCTTATATGGAAAATAATAATAATAATAAAAAAGGCAGATGTAGTTTTGCATGCAACTTGCAAATGTCTTAATTACCCTGTGGAGTTCATCACTGGAGGTTACTGTTGTCACTGAAAACTTATATGCATTCAAAAACACCTAGAAAAATAAAAATCCCTTGAGGGTCATTAAATACCAAGAGACCCTCTCTGGCTTGGGAGCGCTGGAAATATGCTGGAGGCTGGGAATATCTGAGGAAGTATTACAGTATGTTTATTCTCATATACTCTTTCTTAGTCGTTTGCTCTCATAGACTGAGCACCTACTTGTGGTTCACTGCAATTATCTTTTCTTTCAGCTAAATTAGCCCAGTTCAGCTCATTTTCCCCTGTCAATGGCATTTTCTTAGCCTCTGAGGTTTCTCTTGGCACCTCCTTCTGTTTCATATCTTTCTTGAAAAGTGCAATCTGGACCAGACCTTGTCCTCTACGGGAACCAAGCTGACATCAAGTTTTATCTCATTTTTCTTGGAATTTTTGTTCTCTTTTGTACACCCAAATGTGGTGCTTTCTTTGGGTTAAAGTATCTCTCATGAACAGATGCAGACTGATGCAAATCTGTGCTATACAGATCTAGATGATAGAACAGCATACTAAAGGCATAAGGAAAGGGAGGGGTAAAAAACTCCTGTTAATTTTCCACGTAAATCTATTTCTGTGAAGATGTAGCTTTCCACCTCTAGTTTTCCTCACCATATACCACCCTGTCCTTGGTAAGCATTGCTGATATACTGAACAACTGAGAGAGAAATATCAGTCATGTGGTTATAGGACCACTGGGTCATTGTAGGACATCTGCTTCTCCCTTTGAATCTGCTGGAGACTTCAAGTACGACCCAAGCCTGGAGCTCTTGACACTTCATGAGATCTAAGATCTGCATCTAGACTTAAGAACCTTAAGTCTTGGAACCATCTTTTAGTTATGAGACATATATCATTTGTGTATACCTTTTTCTTCAAAATAGTATGATCTTCTCTGAATTAGCATAGGTCTAATGATGAACAGTGATTTCAAGAGACCTCCTAATAGTTCCAAACTGCATTTTATAACAGATAAATGCCTTCTACTGAAGCCTCATCTCTCTTGCTTCTGTAATCATATAACGGGTGGAATATGATTATAAGAAAAAAACATGTAAAATATACCAAGGTTAAAACAGTTGTTGTGAGGTATTTTCAGATCTGAACATCTTGATCTTTGTCATAATTTGCGTTCAGAGACAGTATGCTTGTTAAAGAAAATCTGAAAACAAAAGTTTAGTAAATATGTTACTTTGAGGACTATGTGGTTGAGTATGACATGCCAGACTGCTTTAACTTTTCCCAGTGCTTACAGATTTATCACTTGCTGTAGCACATTTTAATGCTACCTTCTTTGCAGCAAATGGGGCCAATTTTGTAGCAGTTTGCTAGCAGCAAGCAGGAAGCTAGTTTGCAGCAGAATTTGAGAGTACACAACACAGTTGCTCAAACATAGGTCTCTACTGCCATTCTCAGTGAACCTGGGTATGCTGCTAGGCCTCTAGCCATAGCTAAAGACATATGTGCTGTGTGGCCAACCTCAGCCGAATGTCTCAGGTCAGGTACCCTGAGCATTGCAGATGACACTGGGTATCTATATTTAGGTGAGATAAACTCTACCTCTTTTCCCATGGGAATTCAATTAACGAATGATTGTCTGAGGAGCGTTCCACTGAAATACGAAAACAAGGAAGACAATTAAAACATGGGCCATGTCCTTTCCTTAAGATATTCGTCTCCATGTGTTTTCCAACACTTCTGGCCTCCAGCCAGAAGGACCATGTCATCATTATTTTTCAGATTTAACACTGTGAGGAAAGGAGTCATCCGAATTTTCCCACTCAAAGCTGTTTGATGCTCGCTGAAAACTCGGGATAGGAACTTGAGTTCGCTTTTTCCTCCCACTTCAAAATCTTAAAGTTGCAGATAGAAACAAGGTAGTTTTTTCACATGTAAACCAAAATCCTGCAGCACAAATTCTCCTGGGAGGCAAAAGAAATTCATTAACCAGTTCTCTGACATGAAGACAATGCTCTTAGTCATGTCTGGTGGTGATAATATCCTGTCTTCTGCATTTTCACTGATTATTTCTGTTATTATCTTTCAAAATTGGCAACCTCCCACGTTTCAGTCAAATACTCTGGTTTCCTCCTCACCCCAAAACATCGACTGGTTTCCCTCCCTCATCAACAAAATGAAACATCTGATATTGGTGGGGGAAATAGATTAGGTTGGGGAAGCTGTGGGCTGTCCAGGTGCAAGTTTCCTGCCTCAGGTTCCTCCTTTTCCCAAAAAAGGAGAATAAGGAAGGGTTATTTTTCAGCTTTCAGGTTGAGGAAGAAAGAAGTCATTCCATTAATTCCATGTTGATTTACTGCAGGGGACTGGTTTCTTGCAGATGCTTGATGGACACAGCAGCAGTACAGAGATTTCTACAATGTGGATTCTCCAATGTCTCATAAAGGCTTCATTCACCCCACAGCCTTTGCAGGGAGAGGTCTGACATCTCTCTTCTATGCTGTCCCTCTTTCTATGTAGTGTGAAATATTCAGAGCCCTCAGCCTGATCATCTTGAAGGATACATTCAGTTCCAAAGGTATGAGACATGGGACACATCTGAGCCATCTCTCCATAAACTTTACTCCTGTATGACACCAAGATGAGACATGGCATGTGCTCTAAAGGAAATTGCCCTGCAAAGATATGAGAAAGCAAAGCTATCTCCCTCAGTTATGTGCAGCGCTGCAATAAATCCCTAAAGTGCCGTCACAGACCAGCAAGTAGACAAAATAGGATCAGACTGAGAAATGAAATGATTTAATTATTATAAAAAATAATTTCCATTGCCACGAGGTTACTGTCCTTTTATGGCCCAGGTACAGTGTACTTGGGCCTGAAAGAAAAATGATCTACACAGGCCCATTGGGCTGCATTGGGGAACCAGAGTGATTGAACAAATGTGGCTAGAAGTAATGTTAAAAGAATAGAGGTGACTTGAGAAAAGACCCAGGAGTCAACTTCAGCACCCAAAGGGAGACTTGGGATGAAAGATGGGGCAAGAAATAAGAAGTGTTTTTTTCTAGTAGACTGCTGCCACTTACTTGGGACTATGTGAATTTTGCTTCTTGACCAGGACCTGGTTCCTTCTGGCCTCTGAGTCCACTGAGGTTGCTGTTGTGTGGAGGAGCACCTAGCGACTTTATAAAATCATCGATCCTGCACTACTGTCTATGCCAAGACTGCTAAATGCAACAAGGATCACTTGCATCCTGCTTGGTCCTGGCTTTTCTCATGTCATGACTTATGCCCCAAGCTTTATTTTTTTTTGTATCATCCCTATAATTTCGGTTCAAGCGCATTGCAATAGGGTTGCTAAGGAGCATGCCAGAGTGTTGTTTCACAGTGCAAATACGAAAGTAAATGCTCTATACCTTGAGATTCGTCATGAGTCTCTGTTGCTGGATGGGAAACCTGCAGACATCATGACAGTGACCTGTGCAGGGTTGGGGGAGCCAACCCCAGTGCAATCACTTCATGTTGCAAAGGGGGAATGGTCCCTGCTAAACACTTTCCCTTTCCTCATACTTCTGCAGCCATCTCCTCAGCCCAGAAATGAGTTCAAAGTTATATAACTGCTCCCCTTCAGGCTACTATTCAGTATTTTTTCGAAAATCCTTGTCATCGTTCTGTTTACCTTTCTTTTGAGCAAAGCTCTGTCTTTAATGTTATTTTTACAAGTAAGTATATATGAGACATGAAAGACATGTTTACAGAGAAACCCTCCTTAATGTATTATTCATTTATCTTTTTAATAGGAGAGTTGCTGTGGCCCTGGTGGCTTGATGATATAAGGAAAGCTTATAGAGGTCAGGAAGAGGCAGTGTGTTTTATTAGACCAACTGATAGATTTAGAAAAGGAGAAAAGAATCAAGATGTGGACATAGAAACCCAAATAGGAGATCTTTTATGAATAGATTTTTTTTAGGTAGAAATTTAAGGATATTCCAGCTGCTTTGTCTTTGTTTTTGTTTTTTAAGAGAGAAAATAACATGATTGAGAACCACAATTGATAGGTTAAAAGATGTGCGATCTTGTTGACTGTCACATTAATTAACACAGTCCTGTCAATACAAATTTCTAGGAAGGCGTATTTTCTTTACTGACTAGTGTTGATATATTTTGGGTTGTGTTTAAGATTTTTTCATGTGCTTACTCTCTAAGAGATTAACTACATATATCAAAATAGGAATGTCCATGTGAAGATTTATGCTGGGTTTGTTGTGATGATTTCAGCTCATACCTTCAACGGTACCTTAGCAGCTTCCTCACGCTAACAAAGTTTATGCCTATAGATTTTGAACTGTAAATATTTAATAAATTAATATTTCTGGCTGATTTTACTGTTGTTCTCTATAAAACACTCAAATCAGTAGCTTTAACAATGGAGTTGATAGTATAGTTTAAATCAATGCAGAGGATTAATTTCACAATGTCAAGACCAATCTCACCCTTCCTTTTGTCAGCTCAGATGGGTACACCTGATGGAAATAGAGCAACAGGCAAGAGGAGATGACAAGGTCTGTTAAACAGCACAACACACAGCTTGAGTCTTTGTGCTGCCTGCAATGCTTCTGCCGAAAATAAGTCCTGATGGCTGCCAACCTGTTGAGTTCTTGTGTGTTTCTAAAGTGTTTCTGTTGTAGCCTGGGAAGCTTGTATTTACAGGCTGGAACATAATGATATCATCTTCTTTTTGGTTGCAATGCATACCTTCTAGGGTTCAAGGTTTCTTGAGAAGATGGGATAGAGTATGGTAAGGATCAGGGTGTGGAAAGCATGACTGTGGCAAAGGATGGAATCCACTAGGAATATTCAAATCTGGAGAAGTGAGTATCAACGCAGGATATGCCAATAGCTTTCAAATAAGACTAATAACTTTGAATGACAGTTTGACTTAGGTTTGATTCACTTTTGCCCTAACCCTTCAATTCCACCACAATTAGAATAATCCTAGTAAAATGAACCTAATAAAAATAATTATATTTTGATGAAAATGCTGTCAGAGAAACATCTGTAGCATTTATGACTGAGCATTTATGCTAAAGTTTTCATTTTGTACTGATAGTTTAGAGATAGAAGAAGCTTTTTAATGCTAGGACTAGTGATAACTTGGAGTAGGTTTCTTGGGGAAAGGATAGAAACTCCATTATTTATTTTTCTTTACAAATAACTTAGACAATTGTTTACTGAAAATGTTTTGGGTAATATAGATATTGCTTTGTGTAAAAGGGATGGAGAGGATAACCTATTGGGCTCCTGATAGCTCAGTCTTCTGTAAAAGTGCCCTCCTCTTTTTAGCCTTTTGGAAAGTTGTTCTTAAAAAGAGAATGAGCCACTTTTTAGGGTTGCTAAAATGAAACTAATGATTCGGAGATGTTTTGGTTTGTGTTTATGGGTAGCAATTTCCTGTGTCTGCTGTACAATGTGCCTGAGCCAAAATGAAATGACATGGCTGCAGCCGTCCAGCCCCAGGCTTCTATATCCATGACTTAGTCTGGATGCTCTTCCTAAGAGGTAGCTCCCAAGGAACATCAGGGCTTGGCTTCATGATTTTCAAATCTGTGACATAAGATTACCAAAGTCTTTTGAACTTTATTCCCTAGCCAGGCCTGGCTTTCTGGTTAAGATCTTCAAGAAGCGCTAAGCTACCTCGGAGTATTCGGATCCTGAGACTGAATCTGCAATAACCTCCTGGTGTAGACCTGGACTGCTCTGGAAAGCTGAGGGCTATGTTTTCTGCACATCCGTAAGAGAACTTCTCGTGACTGATCACCTCACCATTGAAGGCCATGTGCCTACTATGGCCAGACTTCATCTGGTGCCTCCACCCTCTTTTCAATGAGATGGGACTCAATGAGTGAACTCACTACTGGAGACCTAGCCATGCTCATGTGGGCTTTCAGATGTGTGACTGGGAATGTTGCATTTTGATAATGAGATAAGACTTCAGGCTGGTACTCATGGGTTCTGCTTTGCCATGGACCCAGATAATGCTGAATTGTTGCTAGGGTATGGTGGCTCCTCTGTTTCATAACAAGGAAGGAACTTGATGGTGACCTTGGCATGTACTTTTGGAGCAGCCTAGGCCTCCTCCTAGCACCTCTTTATGCCTTTATCCAACAAGTATCAGTTGTTCCATGTATTGACATACATGGACCACAAGATCAATATGAGGCATGAGTGGACTCAGTTGACTAATAGAGTGCAGCCTGAAAGACCACACAGATATGATGTACATAAATCCTAAACCATATGAATCCTAGAAGCCTCTTTGCAGGTGTGCAGTGGAGGTTTGTGTGATACCTCTCCTCCCTAAGTTACCCCTATGTGATCAATTCTGTGGGCAGTCCTTAGAAGAGCCTTAAATAATGCAGGGAAGAAGGTCACAGCGGCCATTTTCAGGAGAACTAATGCACAACCTACCAACTTGGTACTGAGAGAGCTCAGCTCTGGATACCTGATGACAGCCTGAGCTGTCACAGGCTGCATCTGATCCAAGCATGGTGCATGAATAGGAGCTGGGCTTAGGTTAAAGTCAGGTAGATACTGCTCCTGGATCCTGTTGTGTGTGGGACCAAATGGGCCCTTAAAACCAATCCTACAAGCAAACAGTCATGGACGCTTGCAGCAAATGCAAATTACGCTTCATGCCTCAAGCCAAAAAAAATGCTAGGTCAATGCTGTTTATATTTCTTATTGCAGAAAATCCAGCTGAGTTGAAAACTGGTCTCGAATCAGCAGCTCTGGTGAGATGTCTTTGAGGAACCCATTTTCTATGAGACAGTCAAGGATTATGGATGCTACAGAGCAGAGGAAGCTTGAATTTCAAAAGAATAGAGTTTTTGTAGCAGCCTGAAGTTGTACCACATGAAGGTTTTAAAAAAACGTTTCCAGCTGAATTGCCTGGGAATAAATGAAACTAAAATAAACTTTTTGGCTTCATGTGCAGAGAAGCCTTATTTTCTTTTCAGTTGCTTTACTTTCATGTTGCCGTAACTAACAGCAGAAAATTTGCTGGTGTTACTCTTGTTTCACCCCAGGTTTGGGGAGTGGAGATTCAGGCTGAAGTGCTGCATTAATGACTGACTCATCTTTTCCATTCTGGTGGGAAAACAATGAACAGAATGTCTGTGACTGAATCCGACTTTCAAAACAGCAGGAACAATGTATATTTATAGAAATATAGATGGATATTATATATTTAGGTGTTTATATATGTAAGCATGTGTAGGTTCTTTTGGTCTTCACTGGAACATATTGAATCTTTTTTTTTGACAGGGTCTGAAATGCACCGCTTAAAAAGAGTTTATGTTTGGAGAAGATCTCAAATATAAAACTTCTGAAGATGACTTGACAGCACTAACTGACAAAACAAAACTGTCGATACAGTCTCTAAGATTGACTGGACTGTGGACATTCTGATAACATATTGATCATATAAGTTTTTGAATGAATGATAATATTATTCTTATTTATATTTTTTGCAATAATTCAAGGAAAGGCTGTCTGCCCAGTGAATTTTTACAGAAATGTGAGAATCAGTTCAGACTCCAGGTGTTTGAGCTTATAAATCAGCTCTGGAGCCCATGAACAGAAAACACCATCATATTTAATAAAGAAGAAAGATTTTTCTGTGACTGAATGTTGCCAGTCACATGTCCACAAGCTTGCCAGAATAAAATAGCTCAATTTTATGCAAGATAGACCCATTAATTAAATAAGAAATTATAAGGGATTGTGTACTGTATACTAGCTTGTTCTCCCCCTGTGTTCTGGTATTCTCCTAGAAGAATCACTTTCTCACTTTTCTTGCCCTACTTGACAGTAAGCATTTATGGAGAAATATATATTAATATGGATATTTAATATAAACACATATAAACACAACTATGAGTACATCTATAAATACACAGATACAGTTACATATACATTTTCTGTATTTTATTTATAGATTATAGTGTATATTAATATAGATCCTACTTTTCTAAAAAAAAAGGAACCTGACTGTAGATTATTATAACCATAACACTCTGAAGGGTTTTTTTCTGGGATGTGTGTTCTCTTTTTCCAGTGACAGGAATGAGACTGGGAATAATGGGATTAAATTGCAAGAAGGGGTAGTTAGGGCAGACTCTGGGGAAAAGTATTCATTAGTTGTGTGTAGATAAGCTCAGAATAGGTTGCTGCAGGCGCAGAGGCTCCATCCCTTAAGGTATTTTAAGGCAATCTGTGCAGGTACAAAAACTTGTGCAAGTTCTTACGGACAGTGTAAGCAAATTTATATGGAAAACTGACTTCGATAGGGTTGATCCCAGTCAATAACAGACTGATGGGGACAGATGATAGACTATATGTCTTTCCAAGATCCTATTTCATGACAATTTTATGACTTCTCTGAATTCAGACTTATGCTGCTCATAAGCCCAGCTTAATATTTTTCTGTAGATATATTTGTATGGCAAAAATAATAGTAGTTACTGGAGATAAGAAAGACAATTCATTTCAGTTGACTCTGTAGGGTTTCAACCCACATTATGTTTAATGGAAAATATGCATCTGAGTCACAGATCAAACAACAGTGTAGAAAACACAAAGTGTAGAAGGTTGTCTGTATATTGGACAGCCTAGGGAAAAAAAACTTTTAAAATTATGGCAACCTAGAACAGTTTAGCTTGTGAGTAGCTATCCTGAATCCTTAGACTATTCTCAATATGTGCTTGCAGCAGTGCAGACCTCAATGGGAAAAAAAGGGGCAGTGTATAAAAAAATTCCATTCAGTATATAAAATACTCATGTGCATAATGAGCATTAAGAAATTTCTCTCCTGATGATAGGAAAGAGTTTTTCTTTTTGATCTTAATATCAAGAAAGTGATTTTCTGTTTCAGAAGGGTGGTCACTGGGGAGGAAGTGGCAACATTAAGTAGAGGCAATCTTCCCTGCTGAAGTCATATTTAAACTGACATTGATATATATGGGCCATGAAATGTCACAGAAGCGTTCACGTGAAGTCAAACTAATTCCTTTTGAATACAGCTAAGTAACTAATGATAAAACTCAGTAAATTCAAGCCAAGTACAAGAAAATCCAAACAAACCTCTTAGGAAAGGACTTTTAAAATCATTTGGTGCTCTGATGGGCTTTTTGAGTCCGTCTGGATAGCCCATGAAATGGACCAAATTCATAGAAGTTGGGGAATTCCTTAGAATTTTTCTTCCACTAGTTTATCTGCCTCGGGAATTCCTTAGGGAAGGATATTCTCTCCCTCCTAGCATTGTAAACTAAGGCCCTTCAGCCTTTGATATATTGACTGACAAGGCTGCCAGGGTAAACGCTGTTCTATTGGCAATTTTATGTACGTGTGTATTGTACATAGGAATTGAAGTCAGGTCGTGTACCTCATTTCACAAAACAATAATGAGCCAATCAATGCGCCAAGAGACTTTTGTGCATTATTTCACCAACAATGGGGCCATTATCCTGCAAGTGATATTATTTGTATCCTAGGAACAACACAGCCATGTAGTGACATCACATTTACCAAGCACCGCCGGGTATAAGCATCTCGCAACACGGATCAGGTACCTCCAGTTAGCTTGCCCCTTAATGAAAGAAACAAATAGCTTTGCATTTGTGGCAAGCTGCCACGAAGTGAAGACGTAGAAACCCAAATAATTAATCAGGAGCAACTAATGGGTGGTAACACGCTACCCCGTGGTAATTTTCTCATGCGTGAAAGCTCCCTGGTTACACAATGCAAATTAATCGAAACCCAGCCCCTGAAGAAAGCAGGGCCCTGCCACGCTGCTTGGGAGTGATTAATGAACATTGTACGATATAAGGAGTAAACTAAAGCAGCGAACTAAACTAATAATTGTAATAAAAAATACAGTGTTTGAAAAATTACTCTAGTTAAAAATCCTAAAATGAACCAAATCCCTTAGGGAGAGAGGAGAGCCACTGGAGACCCCCTTTATCACTCTTTTTCTGAGAGTAACTGGCTCTAACACGTTGGATGTTTTTAATGCTTTTGAGCTAACTCTGGCAGAACTAAACTAAGAAAGAGTGAGGCAGGAATAGAGGGAGAACTAGACTGCACATCAAGATGAGACATGAGACAGAGATGTTTTGAAACAGCTACTATCAAAAGAAGCTGAAAACCTAGACTTGATGAGTGATCTGAAGTTGATGAGAAATTCTATCTTTATGGGAGGCTGGATCCCTTGATCAGAGATCAGCGTGTGACAGTAGTTAGGAACTAAAAAGTCAGCATGAGAAAGCAGTGGCAGATTAGGCATTAACCCTTGATGTAGCTAGCGTGCATTAAGTAGAAAGTGGAAGATACTTTCTATGAAGAGCAGCTGGGGCTGGATTTGTACCTGAACTTGGCAGCAGTAAGTTCCATGCACAGCTGAGGACATAGCAATGGGTTTCTTGTGTCATTAGCACAGGGATAGCTGGTGCTTCCATTCCTGGCTGCAATTTCAGGCTATCTGCTGGGCCAGGTAATACCTATAACCAGACTGTGCAAAGGTACCTCAGAGCACCTTTATGTGAATGACATTCTGATATCAGCTTAAAAAAAACAACTTCAACAAAAATAAAATAAAACATAACAGAACAAGAGGAACAGAAATTACAAGGATCTTGGGAAGAACAGGAGTTTAACACATGCCTACATAAATTGCATGAAGCAGTAATAATAGATTAGGTGGACATCTGTGAGAAGGAGATGTCTGCAAACTGTGTTAAGAATGAGGCCACATCCAAAATGATTCTCCCCAAGGAGCAGATGCATGTGATCCAACAACTGGAATCACCAACTGGGTTTAACCAGGTTGGGGTGGAAGTCTCCAGGAAACATTTCAAAAATTGAAAGGATTCATCACAGAGGCCCAGTGTTATCTGGCCAGACAAATACAACTCAGGTCCAATAAATATTTCTGAGAAGGTGCATGAGAACAAGAATCCAAGTCAAAGAAGTAGTAGGTCGGACCAACACCTTGCTTTTGAGAGACTTCCTGTAGCTGTGGCTTTATATTCACTAGCTTTTCATGGATTATTCTTCCACCAGTTTATCTGATTGCTTTTTGAATCCCAGTAATCTTTCAATACCCACCACACCCCACGAGGGGAACCACGTAGGTTAACCTATGGCTATAAATCTAGTTACCAACTTCACCACCAACAGTGCAGTTATCTCATGGGAGATCTGAAAGGCCGCTGATTCCAGAATCTCACTGAACTATTTAAGCAAGCGCTTACAGTAAATAATTGCTTCTAATCATCTCAATTCTGTATTCTGATTGTGTTGGCTGTTGTTACTGTTGTCGCTACGCTGCCATTAGTAGAGACGTATGGGGCTGGGAAAGGAGCAGCACTGTGTTTTGAGATAATTTTGTTGCAAGCCTGGTGGAACCGTGTGTGTTTCCCTGGTTATCAGCACTGATCAGTTGCAACATGGACCTGAATGAAGCAGATCTTTGCTGAATTCCCAAGCTCCACATGATGGAGGTCCTTCTAGAACTCCTGAGAGTTGTCTTTTCCTTGGTTCCTTCTGATTGTCACAGATAAGAGATGTATCTTTGCATAATAATCTGCTTTACAAAATCATTATCTGTGCCAAAGAGTCCTGGTCTCAATCTCCCACCATCTGAAATGTCTCTTCATTGGACAGCTCGTGGTGGCATTGTGCAGCAGGGAGGGACAGGGAGCTGCTCTGTACCAAACGAAACCATGAACCGCCCTCACCCTTCCTTCTGCCCACACTGAGTGCTCTCGGGGAGAGGGAAGCTCTGCAGCAAAGAGAGTCCTGTGATTGCAAACACTGGCACTGTGTCTCCCAGGGACACCGAAGGTGAATTGCTGCAGTGGTGGTGCCAGAGACTGCTCCCCTCACTACGTGCTTATTGAAGAGCCATGTTGAGAAGAGCTTTTGCTCCTGGTCTCTGTCCGGCCCCCTTAGCAGCGAGGAAATGAACTTGATGTGTGCAATCAGTGATCAAAATGAATAAAATAAGAATGTGGGAGTGGAGAGACCACGAGAGGATTTCTGAGGAGGTGGGTGTTGAGAGCTTTGTGGAAAACAAGGCAACCTGGATTGTTCTAAGCCAGGCTGACATGGAAGTTTGTGAAGTCTTCATCCTCGGAGATATTCAGAAGCCGTCTGGACTAGATCATCTCTGCAGGTCCCTTCTAACTTGCAATCACTGCACGGTTCTGTTCTACCTCAAATGTTTTGTTCCACCCCAAATTCAGTCCTTTCTTTCATTATCCCTGTGGTAACCCCCTTTTTGCTTAGCCCTCATAGATGACTTCCCTCTTCAGAAGGAACAGGCCATTTACTTATGAGAAATCCCAATGTTTCATTTTCAAAAAGCACAAACAAAACATTCTGATCTTTTTATCCCACTTATTACTTTTCTGGGTGGTTTTTTTTTCACTGAATTCTGCCCGAGTTGCTGAGTAACTCTGTCTTCCCCAATTACTCCTCTTTTTTTTTCTCTTCCCACAGTGTTCTATCCACAGATAGAGTCCATCTCTCTGTCTTCCGCTTATCCCTTCCCACTCCACCAGCCTCAGCAACCACTTTTCGCTCTGCTTGTACAGAACTGGGCGCTGCCTGGGGTAGTGTCAGCAAAGGGACTTTACACGAGCTGTTTCTAGAGGGACTTCAATTCATAACTGAGAGTCAACATCCCTCCTATTACAGTGACCTCTCATTTTCAATCTACAGAGCATGATTCCCAGAACAGATTTAATCATCTGATGTCTTTGATATCTTTGTGAATGGAGTCATGCAAGAGCTAGTTATGTGATATGGTCATGGTGGTTGTTGAGCCCATGCAGGGATGAGGGATGCTTTCACGCCTCTCTTCACATCTCTGATATAACAGACCAGGCCCTCTCCTTGGTACCTTGAGCAATGGTTCTGGATCCTGGCAGGTAGAAGGAGGCTTTGAAACTTGGAGTTTTCCACAGGCACGAAATCATCTCACCAGGTCTCCATGAGGTTGGTTCTTCTTTAACTTTCTTATAAACAAGTATCATTATTTTTTATTTTCCTTCTAGGAAAAGCAAAAGATCATGAATCAAAAAGTGCCTTGGTTATGAGAGCAACTATGTTTCACCTTTCACTTTGGGTGTCTCAAAACAGTCTTTTGATGCCTACTTCCTGTGGCAAGTAAGAAAAAGTACACGTAGGGGTATGCATTTTTATTGTTTTCCTTTTAACCCACTTTTAATGATTCGGTAGCAGCTCTGTCAGACCCAAATAGTCTTGTTGCTCAAGCTGCCTATCACTAAGGCAAAGGCACAGAAAGGAGGAAGGAACCAAGTGGTAGAGCCCAGTTATGCCATAAATTCACTAGACATCTGCTTCTAGGATAGCTACAAAGCCCTATGGACCAAGGCCCCGAGGGGTGACTATGACTAGCTAGGAGACTACAGACTAACCGTTCAGGAGATTTCTGCTCTAGTTTGTTTTTCTGTTTTCTGAGCATTTCTGACGGTGAATGAGTCAGGGGAGGTGAAGGAAGAGTGAGAAACCCTCCAGGCTCTGCCTCTCCATGGAGCCCAGAGGAAGAAGATATTGTCTCTGTGGTTAAAACACCAGACACGTGTGAAACATTTGTGTTCGAGTCCTATGAAAAAAAAATGTCACATGAGTTGTATCATAGCTTGTGGCGAAGTTCTGCCTGCTGGGTCCACCAAGGGCTTGTTTGAGGTGGAAAGATGCAGCGCCTAGATGCAGCTATTTTCCTTGTGCAGACAGACTGTTCGTTGTAAGCTTTTCCATCACTCAGGGGTCTCCTCTGGGTTGCAGCAGAGCGGAGTGGGCACAGCATCAGCCCTGCCTGCCCACCAGGTCTAGAAGAGAAAGACAGATGAAAAGAGCAAAGCAATGGAAAAATAAGGCTTTGTGACTGTGTCCTTTTAGGAAAAAAAAAAAGAGTTAAAAGAATTTTCAGTATTTCAGTTTCTCTCTCTTTTATTTTTTTTCCTCATGGGTGAAACTCGACTCCTCCAAGAACCAGCATAAAGTGCTGGTAAAAATCACTCTGTGCTGGTAAATATGCACAGTCTGGAATAAAATTGCGTTTCGCCAGGGGAAGGAGGCCCACAGGCACTTTCTTTCCATAACTGTTTTGCTTCACTGATTACCGGAACATCCTTCCTGAGTAAATCTGTAAATTGTCCCAGATGAACCTTCTTCATGCTGGCCTAGCACAGGATGATGCTCAACTCTTCTGGGGAGGCTCAGCATGGTCATGGGGCAACGGAAAGCAGGTGGGATGGGCGACCTGCATCCCTTAATGCTCTCCTGCATCATTCTTTGGTGGAGACATCAGACAGGCCATGACAGTGGGACTTGGAGACCACTTGGTTTCTTTTCACACATTTTTTTTCTGAGTCACTGCGTGTACTTGGCTCCCCATTTGGAAAGAACCCATCTCATGTGGGGAGGGACAATTTTAACCCCTAAAGTTTGCATTAGACAACAAAGGGTGATAATTGGTTGAAATGTCTGATACACACGCAAAAAAATGTTCATAAATAGGTCAATAAGAATAAAACTGTGGGTTCTTTTTATATCCTTCTAGACTTGATGTTGTCACTGAAGCAAAACCCAGGGGACAGAGTGTACAGTGTTTGAAGTGGGCATGAATCATCACATTTTGCCTCAGAAGACAGTTCCCTTACAGGAAGCAATCCGAATTCTTGTTCTGCAACCAAATAGATCACAAAAACCCTCCCCACTGACACCTCGCTGAACCCTTTCAGTCAGCAAATTTCAGTGAGCGTTCTTCTCAGCTTTTGAAGGGCTTTAAACATCAGTGGGGCCATTTTTTAGGTCCCAACACACAATGAGCTGAGACATTAGCAAACACATGTGAGCTATGACTGTCTTTGATGTTGGGAACTGGCACTGTGCAACCTGGGACACAGCAAAGCAGCAAAGGCATTCTAGCCATCTGCAAGGGAAACATTGACATTTGGGTAGATGGACAATTACTGACTCTTCAAACCACTGGCTGAGTCACTTTGTGAGTTATTTTATTTTTCCCACAGTGGAAAGAATATCAAGAATGTCAGACATCCAAACCATCGGACTAGCTGTGTGTCATCATTCTACCGTTCTGTGGTTATCACAACCTTATTGTGTGAGAGTTGGGTTGCAAGTCTGATGATGGGTTGCAGTGATGATAGGAGAATTTGAATGCTGTTTCTTTTCATTTTCCTCTATGAGGGAACCAGTTCAGGATGTTTCTTGGTAACAGCTGCTTGAACAGAAAATGTCATTTAAGACTGGAGTGACCACTATAACTCAGGCCATTGCCTGGCAATTACTTCCTTGAGTTCAATAACTTGTAACTCTAAGTAAAGAAATGAATCAACATGTACCCATATTAAAGATAATATATGATTGCTTTCCTGGCTTCTTGCCCACAGATATTCCTTCATTTGGCCATATTTCCTAGAAATGCTGAGTTCCTTTGGTTATCATCTAATGCTGGCTCTTTATTGGAGCAGATGTCATCTCTGAGAAGAGGAATCTTGTGCAAGTTTTGTTGTTGGATGGCAACAGGCAATGTTTCAGTACAGTGAGGAAAAGAAGCATCTCACTGAAATAGAAATGCATTCTATTCTAGTCAGCCTGGTGATTTGCTACTTAAATTATTAGTTATTTGGCTTAGGGAGACTTTTTCTACAGCTGTATCTCCATGGTCGGCTGATGACAGCTTGGGAACTCCTTAACAAATGCTTGTGCATGGTTAGCCTTCAAGCCTGGGCTGAGGAACATCTGAAGCATAGTGGGCCCTGGTGTACAAGTACATTGGATATATTAGTGTGTCACCAAGTGCAGAGGACCTGGCAGTCTGGGGCTGTTGCAAAGTAGTGGCAAGGAAGCCTTGTGTGTGGGAATGGAGTTTGCTCTGCTTGCAGATGTTCCAGATGTGGCTTTGTGAGAGCTGAAGGAGTTAGATGATTACTAAAGTTAACAACAATCTTTAAAAAGCATCTTGCATAAGATCATTGAGCTAATTTGGGGATGAATAGGAGGAATTTCTTTCTCCTCCAAGAAAAATTTTCTAGGAAAACTGTCATTAATCGTTAATCTTGTATTTATACAGATGTCTGAAGAAACCATGCTGACTCAGGCGTAACAAGATAGATACATGTGTTGGATCTGTTAATATGGCTATATACACCTAAATTATATATACAAGAATGTGATTGGGCGTAGTATCATCATTTACATCTGGCCATTAGTCAGTGTAAGGAAGTATGTGTAAATCTGGTCAAGTCACTGTGAGTCTGAGGAGTGGCACTTGGGTGTTTATGGATATAAATTAACATGTTACACCTGAAAGGTGTAGTCATTCTTTAAAAGACCATTGACAAAAAGCTAATCATATGGCAGCCAAAGGGAGCTGTTATAATAATTATAAAACAGGCAGAGGATTGTAGTAGCTGGGTCTCACCCCACTAGAAGATGGAAGGATCATGTCACCTGGAAACACTTGAATTCTGAAAGATGCTACAATAGTCCAAAGAGAATGGCATAACAAAACAGCATCATGAATCAATTTACCTTGAGTAGTTTTGGCCTCAGGGGCTGCACAGCTTCAGCTCTGTTGCTTGCATTGGCGGTGGATTGTTTGGTGCGATGTGTGAACATGAACTCCAACCCTAGAATCAAACCAAAAGTCTTGGTGGAGGAAGATATAAGTCTGCTCATGGGTAGCTGATGTCTTGAATCACTGAATGTGATCTCCAGAGCGGATGATTCTAGTTTACTAGAACATTATTCAGTGAACAGCATTTCCTTTTTTTCTTGCACACAGCATCTTTGTTTTGTCTAAGATGATACCTGCAATGTCCTTGAATGATGTTCTCAAAGACGACGATGCTCAAAGTGCATAAGGAGTGTGGAACTAACCTGAGCATTAGCATAAAAAGTTTGTTTCTTAACGTAATGCTTTGTTTCTCAGTATAAGACAGCCTTGAGTTTTTTTCATCTACTCAAAACTACCTTAAGAACTCACTGTCATTGAAAAAGATAGGTTGTACGGGTATATTTCTTGATACATGGCAATATTATCTTACATAATTGGAAGAAAAGTAGATAATGTGAGCTAGGGAATCATGTGCTTTTGACAAGGCCTGTGATGATAAGTTTAATCCCACTCCTTGTATTGCCATATATCCAATTATAATATGATCAAGCTTATGTAATATTAGTGGTCATCATGTAGCATAAGAACTTTGTAGGGACAGTTGCACTATAAATGTGAAGTGCTTCACCTGATAAATGGAGCAGAAAATTCTACCATCAAAATCTGAATGCATTTATTCTTCAGACTACAAAAAGAGAGGAGTGTTGTCTGTCTGTTTTTTTTTTCCCTTAATGAAATGCTAACCAGTATTTGAATAGTAGTGATACATGTAGTTTGCTTTTCCTGAAAGAATGATTTTCTTGGTAGCAGACAAAAGCACTTTATTCCACAGCCTTTGGTCCTTAAAACTATCACCTCCATATGAACACGGGCAGATGCTCCTTTCAAACCAAATGGAACTCTCAAGATCATTCTTAGATTCTAGGAAAAAATATTTTTTAGAACAGCAAAATGATAATGGAAAAAACTCTAAGAACTGGACCTGAATCTTCCGCAGCTTCAGGGATAAGCATCGGTAAGAAGAACTTCATAACTTGATTTCAGTGATGCTAGAGGAAGTTGAATCTGAATGGTGATTAAGGTCGGATCAAAATCTGGTCAAGTTAGCGTTATTAAACTTTCTATTGCACATCTATAATGATGCATAATAAAAGCCAAATTTGTATAGTGGTTCTATCCATTTGGGCCTGGTGGTGCTACATAATCAATTAGTGCTTGTAAACCAAGTAATAGTATAGATACGTGCTCCTATCCTATTGTCCTACACAGTAAATTTGTGGTATGTTTTCCCACTTCTGTGAATAGTGTGCCTGGAAACCTTTCATTTCCTGTAAAGGTCACAAGTGTTAAAAAACTCTTGTATTGAAAAGATCTGATTCACTCCTAACCAACATTGTGTCATAACTAGCCTGGAGTGTGTACAGGACAGTGGATAAGAGCCAGTGAGTTGAAGCTGGCTCCAGGAGGGATTACTCTCAAATCCTGCTCAGATTGGCTCTGGATTGTGTATCCTAGAGTAAAAAAAAAGAAAAAAAGTAGTTAAAAATACCACTACTATCTCGGTCTGGATTTTGTCTCTGTGGTTTCCTTTAACATTTTTCACTCTGAGCACTTTTAATTCTGCTAATTTCCAGCTGTTGCTCTTGAGAAGCATGTGCATCAAGAAACAAATGTTTATTCTCTCTTGGCCATGGTACCTAGTTATTAATGGATTAGTTCCATTAATGTTCTATACTGCGGCTTTACCACTACTTGACATATGGTGTAATTTATCCCTGTTGACAAAAGGAACTGAAATCAGCATGTTCATTTTATAGCCTAATCCCGTATTTCCCATTAATGTGTAAACAATGACAAATGAGAATTTTACTGCTTGATATAAAACATACATCAGCTGAGTTGTACTGAAGAGATGTGAGTATGTGTTGGGGGAAAAATTTATATTGCAGAGAGGACTTTGCTTCACAGAGAAGTCTTGATGAAATAAGATGAAACCATCGAGGCTGAAAAAGCAAATGAGTCTTGTAATATGGAAATCAAAATAAGACAAGGTATAGCTTTTTGGTTCCCTGGAAGATTCAGCCGTTCAGCTTTAGGGATCTAGAGTATAAGCATCGACCTATGAGTCTGACACATGCTCGGCATTTAGTGCAGTCCATGGGAATTTAGTGAAAGCAGTCACTCTAAGGCAGGCTCAACATAACCATAAAGTAGACACCAAAAAGTTAAGCATAGGTGGCCAATACCACTTTAGATGCATCACATCTGGCCTCTAGCTGTTCCCCTGGATAGGTACAGATCTTCTGTAGGTTCTGTGTTATTTTTAACTATCATCAGCCCTGTGCAGAAATCTGGGATAACTTAGAGCATCTTGAATAACCTAGATGCCTGACTTCTATCTCCATGCGCGATTGGCTGGATGACTCTCAGGTCCCCAATTATTACTATATTTATATTGCTAAAATTTCCAGTTTTAAACACAGTGACTCAAGTAATAAGATAACCAAGGGAATTTGTGGGAATTCATCCTCATTATTACTCCTGCACAATTGTGTATCAGGGGTTGGAGTCCAGGTGAGTCATAGAATCATAAAATGCTTACGGTTGGAAGGGACCTCTAGAGGTCATCTAGTCCAACCCCTGCACACGCAGGGTCACCTAGAGCACAGGGCACAGGACTGCATCCAAGCAGGTTTTGAAGATCTCCAGAGAAGGAGACTCCACAACATCTCTTGGCAACCTGTTCCAGTGCTCTGTCACCCTCACTGTTAAGAATTTTTTCCTTACATTCCTGTGGAGCTTTTGATGATTTATTTTCCGTCTGTTTCCTCTAGTTCTATCACTGGCGACTACTGAAGAGACCAGCACCATCCTCCTCACTGCCTCCCTTGAGGTACTTATAGACACTGATCAGGTCCCCTCTCAGCCTTCTCTTCTCCAGGCTGAACAGGCCCAGCTCCCTCAGCCTCTCCTCATAGGGCAGATGTTCCAGGCCCCTGATCATCCTTGTGGCCCTGCGCTGGCATCTCTCCAGCAGCTCCACATCCCTCTTGTCCTGTGGAGCCCAGAACTGGGCTCCAATAGTCCACAATATTCCAGATGTGGCCTCACCAGGGCTAAGTAGAGAATTCTGAATCAAACCTAGAATTTGCGAGGGATGGATTTGTTACACTGAAAATGGAATGTCCTTAAAGCAACATAAAGACAAGTGAATTTCTCATGGATTAAATGTTCCTTAAACCATAGACACTGGTCAGACATACTCTGAGAAGCTGACAGGAAGGATGTTATCCATGAAGTGTGGGATTTATCTGATTAAAAAACAGGTAATTATTCAGAGAGAAATAGGGCCTTCCAGAACACAATTCAGCTCAATCTAAGAGAGATGTGTAAAATACATCAGACAATTCACATCTTAAAATGGTCTTTAACTGTTAAAAAAATAAAAGAAATAACAGTATTTAAAAAATGCCTTTAGGCAAAAGTGGGGAAAGGGAGAAGAATGATTAATACCTACAGTGATGATATGATTAGGTGAGTCTAACCTTGTCCTCAATGTCTCTGAAAAGGTCTCTGTTTCAACTAGTGAGTCACAACACTAACATTCCAGCCATAAGGAAACCTATGCTGTAAATGGGCCCCTGAAAAACATGGGAGCTTCATGATTTACAAATCTAGGGAGCTCCAGTCTACCTGAACACAACTATTTTCCATGGAAAGTTTTTAGATCCAAGGGCTTGCACATTTTCCATAGCTTCGACATATCTACTCAGGCAATGTAAATGCTTCCCCTTGTCCATGAGAAGTAAGACATTTGTGTATATGGGGTATTTCAATGCCTTTCATCAGACTTAGATTCTTGCATCTGCCTTATTCTGATTATCTCAGCTCTTTCTACCATTAATGTGGAGCTATGGCATATCTCAAAAGTGATTCAAAAAGGTCTAAGTATAGATGTCCACTAGAAAGGAGAGACAGGCACAGTACATGAGTCTTACATGGGTAAGATAAGGCCCTGCTGCAGCAACACTTGCACTGAAAGTATAGTTTTGTCAGATGTTTTCAACTGTGATGGATGTGGTGCTTCCCCAGCTCAACCTGGCTTTTCACATGTAGCCCTATTCAGGTGTTAACCACCAGTGACATTATCTGGTCCTGGTGGATGTGATAAGCATCTTTTTGGTTTTCATACACCTTTGTACAATGCGTTGGGGTCAAGAAAAGCACCTCTTGGTCTCTTTTATATTCTCAGGCTATAAAACAATAACAGAAAATGTCATGACACTACTATATACATTCCTGCAATACCCTCACTTGAAATGTTGTTTTTGTTGCTCTCCTGCCTCCCCACTGAAAATGCATATCCTAATATTTTGAAAAATAAATAGAGGTGTGACGATACTAAAATGTAGAGTTTTTGTATGAAGAGCAGCTAAATACAGTAGCAGTTTTTGCTCTGAAAAAAAAAAAGATTTCTGATAGAAATAGATGAGTGGCTTAAAGATGGGTAACAGGGCACATTTTTTTTTTCTGATTTGTCTATTAATAAAATACAGAGGACCAGAATCTAACATTAGTGACTAGTTCCTTCAGAACAACTGAAAAGACATTTTTCTAGCAAAAGTGCAGCTGTGGGGCACTTCCCCACACAACGCTGTGATGATAATGCTTATATGCAATTATAAAGTTACATGGCATAATTGGGGAAAAAATCTCCATTAAGGACTTTATGAAATCACCCTTGTAGCTATTGAAGGACAAGAGCTGCAAGCTGCTGGAAATATCACAAAGTGCCCAGCCCTCCTATTTCTCCCCCTTATGTGTCTTCTATTGGCCATTATTGGAGAAAGGTTTTGAGTAGGCGGACCTTTACTCTGACCTCATACAGCTTCGTATTGCTTCATCATGTGCAATCTTTCCCCACAGTATCCATGTGAAGATTATATTTATTTATGGTGAAAGAACCCTCTCTTTCAGGAATAGTGTCCTGGAGCCAAGAATAGTGTCTACTGAATGATTTACCCTGACCTGCAGCAGTATCTGGACATGCTCAGCTACTGCATCTGAACCCATGGAAGAAGGCTGCATCAAGCAGACTAAGTTGAAAAAGCTCCCAGGACTTCAAGAAACAAGACACCTTGCGTAGCCCTCAGCACAAATAAGGCCTTCACTAGCAAAGTGCTTATATGTGTCATTAGCTTTAAGCACATAGGGCGTGTAGGAGGAGCACCAGGCATTTAAGAGTATGTTTGCAGAACAAAGTCTCTGATTTCCATATATCCTGTGTGTCTTTAAGAAGAAGTAAGGGTTGTGTTGTCTTGACATTGTAAGACAGTGCTGTCTATAAGGCAATACAATGAGAATGGGAACCCAAATGTCCACAAAATGAGGAAGACACCTCCTGATTTAAGGATTCTCAAAATATGGTTCACCAGATACCCCTGTTTAGATGCTCTCTACATCTCCGAGGCTTTGGACTTGTCCATGTAATGAAATCAGTGCCACCTAGTGTTGTTCTACTTCAAGACAAAGAAAGGGCTGGGTTTTGGGGGTTTTTTTGTTTTGTTTTGGTTTTTTGTTTTTGTTTTTTTCCTTTTTTTTCTTTTTTTTTTGTGGACACTGAAGAAGATAGAAGTCATTTTGTCTCTGCTTAAGAATAGCTATGTTTGGCTTGCTTGCTTGGATATGACGGAGCACAGGGAAGCCTAATTTTGCTCTACCCTGAGATGCTCTCTAGCTAACTACAGGCAGGTGATGCATGTCCCAGGCATGGGGGAGGACACACAGACAGTTTCACAGTTCTTGTGGCATCCTCTGTGCTTCCTCCTCCATCACCTCCAGTGCCTGGCAACAGCAATAATCCTGGTCCTGGCTCCATGCTCTTTCCACTACCCCATGATCTTTAAATGGGATGCATTGATCTCACAGGGCCTTGACAAGTTCAACACTCAAGCTGAAATCACAGAGGAGGTTGACATTAGGCTTTTTTAGAAGAGGGTTGTCATGCCACTGGCTCATTGCAACGGAAGGTGGCTGCCCTTGGAGGAACAAGAATGAAAGCTGAGGCCCAGCTTTGGTGAGTCAATTTGTTTTTAAGCATGAGAAATGGCTTGGAAAAAAAAGAGTTGTAAAAATGTAATGTTTTGGCTCATGATTCCTTTCTTTTCCACTTCCAGCCTCTCCCTTTGACATCTAATTAAATCCTTCCAATCGCAAAGAAGGCTTGTGATGAATAAACATATTTGCCCATGTAGGTAGCTGAAGAGTTGGAGATTTGAAGAATGAAGCAGGTCAGCCAGCAGCATCCCTCATAAAGAAGTAAATTAGAAGAATTCAGTTCCCTTTAGTTTTTAGCCTGATTTCTGCCAGAAACAGGGTTGAGAACATACTGCCTGTCTGAGGATAGATCCCTTGCTAACATCTGAGTGCATTAGCAAGGTGGACTGAAGCATAACACTGGGATAGCAGTCTCAGAAGCATTACCTTTAAGTCCTGTGAGTGTTCATGGTGGGGTACCTAACAGAGAAGAAAGAACAAAGCCTGTTCTTTTTCTGTTGTGATTGACATGCCTATTTAATGCACACTCCACAGCCCATAGCTAAGATTTGGTGGATATAAGGATATCTGAAATATTTCACAAGAACACTACAGCTTACAAAGAAACTGAAGGTGTCATAGGGTGAGTTAAAGAACTGGAAAAGACTTTTGCCATGCACGACTGGTAGAAGACAGGGCAGAAAGCTGGTGCTATTCTGGAAAATAGATGTGGGAGGTGTATGGCACAAAACTATAAGAAAGTAGGCTTTATTTATCAGAATTATCGTTCCCGAACAGATCCTGATTACTACATAGTTATTCATCATGTTTTCCTAGCAATTCAGGAACAAATAAGACCTCATCTACTTCCTCTAATGATACTTTAGCTAGGACAATTTGTCCGCGGTGTGTACTCATCCCCAGGAACACAACCCTCTGAAGTTCCTCCCTCTTGACATATGAGATGATTGTCATACGGGGTCTCATGATATGCACTGGTGTACACTTTATGTGCTGGGTATTGCTCACCCACAGTGTTGGGTAGTCAAGCCAGTCTGTAGAAGATTAACTCTGCTAGTCCAAAGATTAAGGCCCAGTGTCTATGACCAAGGAGTCCCAAAGGGTGACAATCCCTCCTAGCATAGTCCAGGAAAATTAACAATGTCCATAATAAGTACAGAGAAAATCTGGGGCAGAGATAAGAGCTGACTAAGGCCAGAAGGAAGCAGGTGGGAACCCCATCATGTTAACTCTGTCCTCAGCAAGCGAGACACAGCAGCTGTGCAAATCTGGGTGACAGTCTCTCGAAGGAACCAGAGGTCTAGCTGGAAAGATTGAAGGTTTGGCTGCTTTCATGCTCACTGATGTCATGAACATTTCCTAGCTCAGTTCCCTGGGGATCAGCATCTCCCCATACAGGGATGCTCAGCAGAGGGGTGAGCATGGTGGGGCAGGACCACTGTGGGAGAGAGACTGATGCCGGTGTCTGGGGAAGTAGTGCAAGAGGAGAAGGGAAAGACTCTTGGTATAACCAAAAAGGAGACAGAATGTGACAATGAGGCTCCATATACTCAGTGGAGAAGGGCAGGTATGGTAGAAGAATGATTTAAAACACTTTTGACTTAAATCACTCACATTGGAGGCAATTATCATCTCTTTAGCTGCAGAGAGAACTTCAAGTCACAACACTTGTGAGTGAATTTTCTTGATTATCTGACAAAAGTTTCACAGCAATAGTCAGGCCTTTCTGGTTGAAAACTGGGTAATGTAGTCTTTACCCTTCCACGGGAAGGCAAAATTTTCTCTAAATGGCAAATTATCATGGCTGTTGGGACAAGCTGTTTAGTTCCTGTTGTAATGCTGCTGCCTCCATTCCTAGGTTATGGATCTTCTCTCTTTCTGCTGGAAAGATCCAAAGTTCAACCCCTGGCTAAGAGATATTAACACAGCATCAGCCAGGCTGCTTTTGAATAGCCACTAATATCTATGCTGCTTTAAGCTAAAAGAAAAGCCTTTTCAAGTGTCGCATACATTACCAGGAACAGTGGGGAAGGATGTTAATAATTCATTCATGCTCTCAGACTCCAGAGTGTACTAGATCTTTCAACTTATAACAATAGACTTCACCCTGCAGGCTGTCATGTCCTGCTTTTAACAAAGGAAAAGAAAAGAGAGGGGGTGAAAAGGAGGAAGATTTCCTGGGTAGAAAATCTGAAGCTTGATGAAGAATTAAAGCCTGTTAAATGTCTACTTGATCCAGCCATTGGGCAATAAAATCTATTTTCAACAGAGTGTTAGAAGAAAGAGCTGTGTGTGTAGTCAAAAAGCATTTGTTGAGAAAATGCTGGAGCTACTTTCCCTTGGTCGTGGAATATACAGCCCCTTAGGGCTTCTGATCATTTTGTTTTCTCTTGCTCAGGCCAAAGTAGAGAGGAAAAAGAAAATAGTTACACCCAAGAAAACCTGTGGGTAGAATTGTTTTTATGGGGACAGGCCATTTATAGACCCTGATAGTATCTGAATATCCACCATATAGTATCTATACAGTATAAATACCCTCCCATACATTATCTGTATACCCTCCATCTACAGTTTACATTTGAAAGAGCCTCACACATCTTTTTCCTCTTGTATTAAAAATAACGCAAATCGAAAATAGCAGCTATTGTCTGGGAAAGTAGGCTAACAAAAGCAAAAACTCGCCTGCTTTGTTGATGCTAAGCCCTGCCAACCTCAGACCAAGCTGCCACCACTGAAGGCAGAATCAGGATCTTTGGACTAGTTAACACTGCTGAAGGGCAACTGCTCCAGCAGCAGTCGTGTCCCTCCCATGGGGCAGGGAGAGTATCCACCCTGTTCTTCATGGATCGTCTTGATTCTTCATCCTTCTCCTTCTGTGTATGGAACAACCTGGCCCATAAGGGCCAAAGAATGTCCTTGTCTTGGTGGAAAGACATTTTTAAAGGAGAAGTTGAGGTCCTTCGTATGCTGTACAACACCTAAGGAGAACTTGAAGGTCCCTCTGCAAAAGAGATGACCATCCAAATGAGCAAGTGCAGAAGACTGAACTAAAATTTTTCCTTTCCAGGGTCAGCAGGAGAGGGAGAAATAGAATTTGAGTCCCCTGAGATCCAACCAACTTCCTTATTTTTTTTGGTCACATCGACAATTTGAGTCATTTAGCAAATTCTTCATGCTACTTCCCTCATTCCCACAGTTATCTCAAGGCTGATGGCAACTGGAGAGTCCTATTATTAGTTCTAATGTCTTGACAAAAGTCTTGGTTTCCACTGTGTGTTCTGGATAACTGATTACAGCACTTATTATTTCCCTCAAGTTTATTTGCTGCTGTTCTCCAAGAAAGACTTCCCACAGACATTTTGATGCCCATAAAAGAAAAAAAAAACAGTGCCTTAATTCATTCCTTGTACAACTCTGCATATCACCTAACAGAGAAGTTTTCCTGAAGAAGGAAAGATTCCCTCAAAGAAGAATTGCAACTTGAGCACTGCTGTACATAAAAGTACATTTAAAATTTCTGTTCTTCTTCACTGATGGTTCACTCCTAGTTCAGCAGATTCACTCCTAGTACAAGCGGATTCTTCCGCAAGGATATTTACAAACATATGCGAAGATGCCAGGTACAAAAGAGAACTCTGATCAGAAAAAAACAAAAACAAACAAGACAAAAACAACAATAAAAAAGGAAAGAAAAAGAAAACCACCCTAGTACCTTGGAAAGAAACCTCAGGAGAAAATAATTTACAAGTCAGGGGGAAAGCATGGTAAGCTGTGCTATGTAAACAGCTCAGGGAAACAGAGATAATCTTCCAACAAAATCTTGCTGATGAGTCTCTTTTTGCAGAAATGAGCAAAAAATCCATCTGGATGACTTGTACCTCGCATGGTTGTAATTTGAGTTCTCCCCATGGTTGGGATCGAGTTCAATTTCTGCTATTCCCACCACTCCAAATATTCTTTTATGTTTCCTGCTCAGACTAACACATATTCCTTCTTACAGAGGTGGTGCTGGAGTCATTCTTTACCCAGAATTTCATATCCATGAGAAAACCTTTCTCTTCCTTTGAGAGCCTACAATGTAGAGACCACAGAGGATAAGGGGGAAAGGCTGACAGAGTCAAGTAGCTCACTCAGCAAGGAAACAACCTCATCTCTTAACATCTCTTAATGCCTAGAATAACAGAATCATAGAATCATTAAGGTTGGAAGGGACCTCTGAGATCATCTAGTCCAACTCCCTGCACACACAGGGTCACCTAGAGCACGTGGTACAGGACTGCATCCAAGCGGGTTTTGAAGATCTCCAGAGAAGGAGATTCCACAACCTCTCCTGGCAAGCTGTTCCAGTGCTCTGTCATCCTCACTGTTAAGAAATTTTTCCTTAAGTTCCTGTGGAACTTCTGATGCTTCAGTTTGTGGCCATTTCCTCCTGTCCCACTGCTGGCCATCACAGAAAAGAGGCTGGACCCATCCTCCTCACTCCCTCCCTTAAGGTATTTATAGACACTGACCAGATCCCCTTTCAATCTTCTCTTCTTCAGGCTGAACAGACCCAACTCTCTCAGTCTTTCCTCATAGGGTAGGTGTTCCAGATTTCATCTAACCAACACTTCTGGAGCTTGCCCAAGAGGATGCTGTGAGGCACAGTGTCAAAAGCCTTGCTGAAGTCCAGATATATGACATTCACCACTATCCCCTCATCTATCCAGCCAGTCATTCCATCATAGAAGGCTATCAGGTTAGTTAAGTAGGATTTCCCCTTGGTGAATCCATGCTGACTACTCCTGAGCACCTTCTTGTCCTCCACATTTGTGACTGGAGTCCACTTCATCTCTCTGTATGTGCATGAAGGTTGTGGTTGGATCACCATGGAAATTCTGCCTCCCCTGGTCCCAAGTGTCACAAGTTTTCATGACTCTGCATAGTAGTTGAAAGAGGGAGGGAGTAGAAGTATGCAGCAGGCTGGCGTGACCCTGTCCCTTTCAACAGCAGCCTGTATTTGTGCCAAATTAAGGCTACTGGGAAGCCATATGCCAGAAATAAGATTCCCATTTATGGCTGGATAACCGAGGTTGATCCATCCCTACATGAGCAGTGAAAGTAGGAGCAGGGTTGTGGTTCAGACATACAAGATATCAAAGAGCTGTGAATTCAGATAAAGCGATGTGATAGAGAAGTTCCTGAAAAGTGGTGATCAGAAGGAGAAGACAGCAGCTCAAGCTTCTCCTATCTTTTCCCTTTCCCCTCCACATCTGCCACATGCCTCCAAAAAGATCTTCTCCAACCTGTTAACCTGCAGGCACTTCCAAGCTCCAAATCATGTGAACCCTTTGAGGACACAAGGCCTCTCAGCAAGCATTGCTCTGATGACTTCCAGGGAACACGGCTAATTTACATGATTTTTGTCCTTGCAGTATGGGTGCTTTTGGTGCATGATACAATCAAACAAACCTCCATTGAGACAACACAATCAGCTGAGTTCAGCCTGGAGCAAAGGCAACCCATCAGCCAGCAGTTGCCATGTCATTTATTCCAAGAGAGACAACTGACAGGGCTGATTTTCAGCCAGCAGTGAACTGTGTAGGGATTGCTAATATACATCAGAGCAGTTTGTGTTTTGCTCAGTTTTCTTTGGCAAGGAAAAGGAAGGAGCTTTTTACTTGTAATAGCACAGAACTGTCCAATATATAAGTAAGGCCCAATTTAAGGACCTCAGCTCTGAGAACTGTGTCCCCAGTGAAGGGTGACAAACATCATTTTGAGAGTTGAAAGATATGCAGCTAATAGAAGGTGAGCAACCTCTTGTAGATACTAGGTTTGATCTTCCAGACCTAAGAGCATCTCAAAAAGGAATGTCAGTTCTGCTGGGACCTCAGACTGGCCGGTCATCATCCTTGTGTTGACTCCCTGCCTGCTTTCTGTCTGTCAGGGCTTTCCAAACTGAAACACATACATTCAGTCAGTGAAAACCACTTTCTCTGGATCCACACCCTACTTTCTTTAGCAAAATACTCAGTGCTCACACTCTGTGAGCAAATGAACCAGAGTGCAATACACAATATGAAGGAAGATCGCAGCAATAGGAAGGTAAAAGCTGTACTTACAATCTTGTACCTCCATGTTCAGACATTTGAGTAAAGTCTGTCTTGGCAAGGTCTCCTCCAACATCTACTGAACATAGGATTGCCCATCTCTAGAGAGGATTCCATCCTGACCTGTGATGTTGTACTGATCATTAACTACGCAGAAATCTTTAAAGCAGCATTTGGGATTTGTTTGTTTGATCCCTTATCAGTTCTCTCTTCCTCATATACCATCCTTCCCTTGATCACTCCCAAGAAAACAACAATAACAGCAACAAAACTTTCATGGAGCAGAAGACTCCTAAATCGGAGATAATCCTTGGGTTGTTGTGACACTTTAGCAGTGACACTGCATTTTATGGGGAGATGCTATGGATGGGGAAAGGATGAGGAACTGCCGTGTCCCATCACTGACTTGCAGAAGGACTTCTCTTCAGGCGTTTGCACATAACTCCCTACATGAACAGGGACGCCACAGAGAAGGAAAGGCAGTGACGTGGTCCTTCTGCTCTCCCATCTCCTCCCTGGTCCCAAGGCCATCAAGGGATGTCTCCTCTGCAGACGTGCCAGTTCCACATGATAGAATTGCAAACAGGCTTGGCACAAGAGTTCTGTTTTCTTGTTATTTCCCTCTGTTGGGAAACACGGCCAAGAAAGTGTCATCTGCATAACTGCCCCAGTGGCGCCCTGCAAATTCCCCTGGTCAAAGCAGCTGGAGAGGAAAGGCAATGGAGTTGGAAACTTGTCGTTGTCAGCTGGTTTCTCTACACATGAACTCATAAGAAACATGACACAAAAACAGTTAGGTCCATTACAGTTTACTCCTGTCTGAGAAACTGCATAAAATTCCCTGAGTGTTTATTTAATTCTATATAACAGTTGCCTAACATCATGCTGTTCTGCCCGATTCCAACTCAACGGAATGGCTTTCTGGCTAAGGAAATTCATGGGTCAAACTGCCAGATCTTGGCGTTTGGTAGAACTCTGCAGTATAAGTCATTATGTCAAAATAGAAAGCTCTCAAATCCAGAGCTTTGGAGACCTATGGAAAAACATACAGGTTTGGACTTTATTTTCATTTTAGATACACCTGCGATGAAGCACTCGTTTTGGGCCGAACGACACAGAAATGAGAGGAAAACTGAGAGCCCCCATATGTGATGTTTATTTAATGGCCATCCTTTTTAAAGTCCTTTGGGGTTATTCAGTTTTTGGACTGGGCTATTCTTTTCCACCTAGTATGCTTGTACAACTGCACTTCCAGTGAAATCAGCCAGTCGAACCCAGGCAGACTGCACAGCTGAGAACAACATTTGGTTTCATGCTCCCCAAACAGGACCCTGAGAACCAGAAGTGCTTCAAAACCTGCTCTTGTTCAAAGCTGAAACAGAGATGACTTGAATAAAATAAATCTCCCACTTCTGTAAGCAAAAGGGAGAAGGCGGGGATTCTCTACAAAGGATGGACTGAAGAGGTTCACTTCGCACACTGGACTGCAAGGTATTTTTTTGTGGGAATACAGCTATTTACCCTGCTGGTCCTGTTTTGCCAGAATGTTAGCAGGGAAAATTTAGACCGAGAAAATTTGCATGCATTCATTTTTTAATATATTAACAAAGAGATTACTCTTATTACCCAGAAAGTGAAATATGTATGTAAATGTAGAGTGGCTGCGTTTTGTTGTACTCCAATGTATTTTTAGGGTTTTTTAAACTTTATTTAGGAACAAATTTCTTTTTAATAACATCCTAGTGCAAGAAGCACAGATGTAAATTGATAAAGGTATAAAAAATAATAGCCACAGAGAATAACTTTTGAATGTAATAACTAATGTCATGAAGAAACATCAGAAATTGAACATATAATGCAGATTAAATAACGTCTAAGAGGTGTACTTAAGGTTAGGTTTGACACCTGGCGTAATGTTTCTGGCTGTCATGTCACCTTGTTACTGCCAAGCAATGCTAAGGTGAACGCGCTGAATGACTGCTCTGATTTGAGCCATAAAAATCTTAACTCTGTTTCTTGGTTTATGCTTAGGTAAGCATGTAACTTTGTATAATGATTTTCACAGTCAGAAACTAACACAGGAAACATTAAGTTCTCATTCAATTCTACAGCAAACAAAATCACAGAAAAAAAAAACTCAGGAAATAGGGTTGTGAGAGCGTCAGTGATCTCCTAAACTGCTGTCCGGAGGGAGGACGACCTCTCCTTAGGCAGTTCCTCAAAATGCACATACCTGAGCTGCTTTTAAAAAGAACCTCCCATGATGGAGAGTCCAAGTCATCCTCGGGATGGGCGTTTCTGAGGTTTATTAGCCTCCTGCTCGACGGCGCTCTCCATTCCCCCAACACACAAGAGCGCGAGCACGTAGGGAGCGAGCACCAGCATCGCCGGCGCCGGCTTCAACGCGCCACCGAGCAGCAGCCTCCCACCCGCAGCCCCTTGCCCCACCGCACACATGGAGCAACAAATGGTATCTAAATATACTGCGAGCGGCGAAGGCAACAAACAGATGGCAGGAGAACAAGGGCTCGGATCCATCGGCAGAAATCTGGATCAACTCGCCGATGATTCACCGACTCAAAATGGGGGTAAATACATAACAGACGCCCCACGCCAGCCAACCTCCCTGGAGCCGACAGTCTCGTGCTGTGAGTCCGTCGCTGATGGTGTCTTTTTGCCGTTGTACACAGGAGGGCAGCAAACAGTTACTCAGCGTTGGCACCGTGTCTCGTCCCAACGCCACAAGCAGATGCAGTTGGGAGAGCGTAAACTGTCCCTCACCAAGAGTGAATGTCTGCTAAATAGCCCCATAATAAAACGAGCAAGCCAACCAACAAAAAAAAAAAAAAAAAAAAATTGACCGAAATTAGATGGAGGGCACAGTTTGGCTGTTACGATGAAGATAAAGGTTGCCTTGGGTTTTTTCTTGCTACTAGGCTACACACACCAAACTGGATATGCCTTTCTTCTTCCCTAGTTAAGTTTTAGAGGGTGTTTTCTGCCACTGGTGCAAATTTTTGCAGCATTTGTCAGTCTCCAGGGCAATCATATGTATTTTTCCCATCAAGGTGCTGAGACAGGCTTCTTAGACATGTTTGCTCCCCTTGTTTGCTGAGATGATGCACTAGGGAGTGGGGAAGAGGCGACCATGTACAGATATAATCTCTAAATACAGTCAGTGAAGTTTTTCATGGAACATAAAACAAAAATAAAAACCGAAAACATAAGTCAGGTTTTGTAGGGAAAAAAAAGGCCTGAAAGTGAGTTTTTCTCAGCCATGATTATTATTTTATTGTGTGTGAACTAAAGTAATTGTCTGAAGCCTACAAGCAAACTTACTGTCTCCTTCCCGCCCTCTGCTCAACTCATGTCATTTCTGTGACTTTTCACTAGCTTTAGCCCAGTAAATGACCCAGCACAAGCAATTCTCAACATTTATATTGATGCATATTTAATTTGGAGCCTTTAGGGTTGAGCTGTGTATTTTGCCTATGAAGTTGCTCTTAGTGAATCCTAATGAAAATATTGATTACTTTGTGGTTGTATACTCTTCTGCTGTCTAGCAGGACCCAAACTGAAAAATCAGTCTAGACTTCCCAAGCAGTCCCTGAGAAGATACAGGTGCTTTGAGGGGGTGATTCATCCTGTGTCAGCCTGGATTTCCAAGGTGGGATGAGCAATAGCTCCAGACTCTTTCCATCCACTTAAAAGGGAGCAGAGAGTGACTGGTCTATCTACACGCCCACATTCCAATTTCAGACATTTCAAATTAGGTGCTATGAATTCTGATGCAAAGGCCCAATTTCTTCCCATTTATTCCCAGGTGCAAGCCCAGGGGACAAAACATCCTCTACAAACCAAGAAGATTGAAAGTTCTAGGGTAGGAAATCACGGTCTTGTGTAAGGGCATAAAATTAGACAGGATGTGTCCAACAGCCAAATTTTACGTTGTTCTTGAGCACTGAAGTCAATGGGACATGGACGATGATTTGTCTGCCCAAGGTCACATCAGTGAGCTTGTGATAGTGGAGAATTGGACTCAAATTTGCATCTTGGCCAAATCTGTTCTGAATAATCATTCACTTCATGAGGTTCAGCACTTTCACATACACAGAGAACAGAACACTTCAGAAAACATTGCAGAAGGGTGACTGAAAACATGAAATAATGATGTTGCCTGTTCCTGCAATCTTTAATATGATAATATCTTTGGGGACCAGGTTATGAGAGGTGCTATGTGGAATGAGGCTGTCTTATATCACAAGAGTTCATCCTCTAAGAAAAAATATGCAATAAGAAAAAGCCTGACCAAGCAGAACTCAGATATCATCCAGCTGTGATTTCATGGCAACAAATATGTTTGGGGATTTTGCTTATCTGAGGGTATTACCCTGTGTTTTGTCACAGAATTACAGCCCAAGCCCTGAGTTCTGATTTGAGCAGTTCACCTCCTGAAGCAGCAATGCAGTATGGGCTGCCAGGAACACAGGAGCAGTCTCAGTATGTCACAGTAAAATCCCTGGCATGGTTTATTTACATTAGGAATATAAATTCAATTCTGGCTGTGGCTTTGGGCAGCTAAGCACAAAGAATCCTGCATGGACTGGAGCTTTAATTACCTGATTTTCTCTAACCTGATTTCATCTAAATCAATATGTCAATGGAATTGATCCCAGAATAGGACACTATTTCAATTCTCATTGTGTATTCTTCAAAACCCTAGCAATGGAGAATCGACTACTCACATGGGTGACAGTTCCAGGCTTACCATAGTTTTATATTGAAGTATGCTTTCAACTTTAGCAGAATTTCTTATGTTTTTAACTGATTCAGATGAAGATTTCCCACTTTTTAAGTCCAGAATTAGCATTTTTGATCACCTCATTTGATCGACTGGTGAAAACTTGCCATAGAATTGCACCTAGTAAGCCCTGAGTGTAGCATTCAAACATCATGCAGGCATTTCATAACTGCAGCCACCTTTGAATAAGATTGTAGAAGTGACATCCAATCAAGCTCCTCATATATGTGTTGATTTTTTTAACAAATTAAAAAAAAATCAAGAAGTGCGCAATTTTTTTCCCCAAATAATGTAAACAAGATTGTTCAACTCTATTGCTTCTCTGGTTCAGATCTGCAGATCTGCTTCTCTGACCTTGTAATCAGAGAAGACTGAGCCCAGCATTTGTCTTTGAAGACTGCTAATAATTAAATTCTATTGTTTCATTGAAACAGAACATGGCTCTCTCAATTTGTAACCAGAAGCAGTATAGCTGCAAAGAACAATGTTGGATAAACATGCCCTTCAAAGATCAAAGGATGTAGGGCTTTGTCAATTAAAAAAAAATCAGCATAGCTAAACTGCTGTTTCTCAGCAACTTAGTGTGGGTTCAGATCTGAGGCTGCTAGATTTCTTTGCTTTCATTTCACAGTCTCAAGGGCATCCTTATTTGCCAAAAGTGCATGGGGAAGCTGGCACACCCAGATGTGGGTTGAGAGACTTAGGGTAGAGAGGAAAGATACAGAGTACCCCCCTCATCATTAATTAAATGTTCAAAGGATTCATGCTCTATCCAAGCAGCATATCTTCGTGACATTAATAAAAATAGGCCTCAGAGAGAAAACATGAGCAAATACAATGTGTTCAACATGGTAACGGGCAAAAGGGTAACAAGGAGGCTTTGTAATGATCAGATTTGCTTTCCTTTGTCCCATGTGAGTGCTTCACATTGCCACTGATTTCCACCAGAAAAGTTGTCCTCCTTTCTGCAATCAGAGACTCACCATCGACTCCATGCAAACAGCAAAAGGAGAAAAAACCACCATTGCTTAGGACGTACGCCCTGTCCCACGAATGACTTATGGCAAGCATGACCTTTCCTATCTAAATCATTATGAGTGGCTCTCGCTAGTCACTTCATGGCAGCCTAGAAAGGGACAAATTCAGAGAAGATGAATCACAGCTAAACCTGAGCATGTCTGTTCAGCATTTTGTAGTATTTCCTTTCTCTGTTCAACATTTTCCTCCATTATGCTGGCTTTTCTTTTAGTGAAGAAAACCTAAAAGATCCATTAACCTTTGCAGTTCCCTGATCACAGAAGATGTTCTCGGAACTCCCTGAATAGCGTTGTTCTTTCTGTGGTAAAAATGGTAATGATATGTCTTCACACAAAAATGAATTTGACCTGTTTTCTTTTTAGAGGAAGAGAAAGAAGATAAACAGATGGACAAAATCATACTGCAATTTTGCAGCAAAGCTTTCTCATGCTCAGATCTGTGCTTTCAACTCTAGATCATGCTATCTCAGCGTCAGAGGGAATATGTGAGTTTTTCAGGTCAGGTCTCTTTAATTTCATAATTCTTGGAAATTGAAGAATTTGAGTTTATTAGCAGACTATCACAACATTCAAACAACACAGAAGAAAAATGACCGATTTTTCTAGTACCTGAGGGGCAGAGATTTTCTATTTTCTTTCATAGTTCTTAGATTTTATCATTCCATTTTGGAAAATGTTCTATGTTTTCCTTGAAATAAATTCCGTCTCCCCATCTTTTAAGGAGAAAATCTTATGTCAATGAGTTGAATTCAATATTAGTCAAACCAAAAAAGAATCTGGCCCATAAAGTTTGACAAATGATTATCATTAAAAAAAAAAAAAAGTACACATTGTGTCTAAATGCATTTGTCCTCATTCTCCCTCAACTGTCCTGATGTTCAGCTGCTTGGAAGGTTTTCTCCGGGGAAAACCCTTATTAAATGATTTGTGCTTCTTTTACATTTTGTTTCAAATTATCTCACTCCCTTGTTTTATTTCTTCTTTGGGCTGGCTGCTTGCTACAGCTAATTTGGTTGTCCTTGCTGGGACTACCATAAATACTCTTTCCCAGTAGTACTTTGTAAGCTGAATTAGTCAAGTGATCTTGGGTATAACATTCAAGAAAATGTAGTCTACAAGATTAAAGACTAGGAGAAACTTTATGGCTGGAGACATTGTTTTAAAGTCACCCATAAAGGTACATGAGCAAAAACTGCTGACAAGGCCAAAACATTTCATAGATGCTAAAATTGTGACCTTCAGCACTGTGCTAGAAGGCATATTTGTTCACTCACTTCTCTCCCTACAACCCTTATATTAAAGCAAAACACGCTTTGGAACTCTGAACAAGTACCCTTCCACAAAACTAGATGAAATACCAGATTAAAAAGAAGGAGATAAAAGCTGACCTTCAGACTGAAACTTAGAGTGTTGAAGCCCATCCGACTCAACGTACACCAGGTCCCTGTCCTCCAGCTGGAAGGTATTCCAGGATGGAGAGTGAACATCTCATCTGGGGGGACAGTGGCACAGGAGTATCCCAAAGCAGTGACTTCTTCCTCCTCTTTGTTTTTGCTCTTATTTCACCTGGAGCTACCTGGGGATTTAACCTGTGCAGGGCTGTAGCTCTCAGACAACAGCTATGGATGGTTAAGTCTGTGGTTGGTTCAGGGTAGCACAGATTTGCTATTCCCCACAAAATTAGCAGTGATTACTATGGCACAAGGTGCTCCATTGCTCCAGACACACTGGGATTGCGTTTCCCTTTCTATGGGCTCACTTCCTTCTCTCACATAGTCCAACATACTGATTTTTATTTTAGAGCTGGATGAATGCTTCATTCACTGAAACATAATTCTAGGGTAGCGGAGGGTGACTAGAGGGTTGAAATTAATTAACTAATTTCATTAATTGTTACTTGGGGAAATATTTGAACAGTTTCTGTCAAAAATATATATACATTTTTTTCCCAGACAGGACACCACTTGGAATATTTCATTTGACTATTTTCATAATTAAGCATTCCCTATTTTTACTTCTAAAATATTTCTTTTCTAGTCTAAAGTTGCAAATACTTTATTTAAAAGGGTCAGGAAAATCATTAAAAACACCCAATGAATGACATAAATGTTTGGTTTGACAGGAAATAGCTCTCTCTTATTCGCTGAAAACCAAGTATTATTCTTTTTCAATTCTTTTTCTTTCCATGATTGAGAACTCCTCCAAAAAAAAAAAAGAGTTTGTGAAATCAATTATTCCCATGGTTTGCTCAAGTTTTTTGAAATTTAATGGACAGATACATTTTCACATCAAAGCTGGGTTTAAAAGAACTTGGATGCTGTTATTAAATTGAAAAGGTTAAAACTTTATTCTGAAAAAAAGAAGAGAACTATTTTCATTTTATGTCCCCAGTCGCAATAGAAAATGTATTAAAATATCAGTATTTCCTGTAGGTTACAAAGTCTCCTATACCACACACAAGATAGATGGGCCTTTATTTTTGCAAGACCTTTTTTACTGCTAAAAGGTAAGTCTATTCATGCTACAGTAAACCTGGAAAATGCTAGGCTGCAGAAATGCATGGTGCAGTATAGAGATTATATGAGACATTTTAGGTACAAGCAAAAATTCCACTTTTATTGTAATAGATGACACTGCTTGAGGTTAGAACAAGAAGTACCTGTTGCCTGTGCTGTAACATTTCCTGCAAATAGCTCTTTATTTGTTGCTCTGATATAAAGGCTGTTTTACAGCGCTTGCCCAACTGGCTTTTCTGTGTCAGGTTATCACAGATACTTTTTTTTTCTCAATTCATTTTGAGGCCAACTGATGTTAAGAGGCTATAACAAGGGATGCAACTTGGCCTTTTCACTTCCATTCAGACGCTTTGAATAAACCCACATTTCAGGCTTTTACGGGTCCTCTTTCCATTATATTTATTTTATTTTATTTTTCTCCATGGGAATGGAGACATTTCATTCAGGTCATTTTCTGCAATATCACGTTGGCCCATTAAAACGGCAAATAACTTATTGCCCATTCACTCTGGCTGCTTGTTCTTTTCCCCTAAAAAGCACAGACATTTTTGTAAGTGCACCATGTCCCTACTCATTCAAAGGGCCTCATGGATCTCCTTACGTTCTCATTAAATCTCTCCGAAGAACAGTTTCCTTGGAAACCAGGGAGCCGATCCAGCAAAGGGACTGAGCATCCTTACCTTGCCTTGACTTTGGTGGGAGGTGAAGTCATTCAGCACCTCTGAAAGGAACCTAAGCATCTGGCCGGGAGAGAAACTATTATGCACTAACTATTAGTAGCTTCAGGATGATGGGAAATAATATTGGTCCTTACATGCCCTCATACCCTCTGCATGAACAACAGGAGATAAAAAGAGGTTGAAACTGCTGGTGCTTTTCTGGCTTCTGTGAAGCCATGTAGAACTGCAGGGTCTTTGGAGATGTAAGTGCATGATAACTCTTTAGCTGGAAGAACAAACCTTTTATGATAGTCTAAGAGGACCGAACTTTCTTTCCAGGTTATTTATAACACGCCAGTGCATTTGTAAGAGAGCTATCAGAGAGAAATATGTTAGAGACATGGAGGGAAGTAGGAAAACAGCTTGGTTTAAAAAGAAAAGAAAAACAAATAAACAGCAAATTTTAGATATTCTTTGAGATAAGAGGCAGTACCTTCCAAGAACTCAGCCAAAGTAAGCACAAAATCTCAGCATTTCCAAGAAAAACACTCTGGTGAATTTATCAGTATAGGAATGATGTCTAGCTGCAGTGATAACCAGAGGAAGAGTGATATTATGTAGATGAACTGTGCCCTAGGAGCTGGCTCTGCTCAGGTCGGCTTGGGACCGTCAGGTTCAGTGTCAAGGGCAGAACCACATAAATGAAGCAACTTTGCTTCCAGAGCCAGTTCTGCTCCAGGACCAGGCTAGCTGCTTTCACAAGGCCTTCAGACCTCCCCAACAAACTCTCCCCAGCCTCACCTGGCATCTTATGGAGGTATTTCTGGGATGTGCACCCTACTATGAATGCCAGCAGTATTGGATAAGGCCTAGGAGACCTTTGCAGCTGGAAGAGCACTGCACAGGACAGAAGAGAACTTCATTCTGAGGCATCTCCATGCAATCTAGCATTGAGAATAAGTTACACAACCCATGCAAAATGGGGAGACATCAGCATGGTTACCTAGATATTTCCATTATTAGGATATCTGAGCCTGCTCTGAACCAGGGAGAGTTGAAAGTCATGACGATACGTGACCAAATCCAAACCTTGGCATTGAAAAAACTAGCTAGCCACAGGACTGTCACATGCTGGTGGCCGTGACTTTATTAAACTTGCTCATTAATGTCTTTATTAGCTTTCTACAGGCAACTTTTTGGTCTCTTCTGTTTAATAAAGAACTGAGGACTCCATCTCTTCCCACTTCAGTCACAGTTTAAAAGTAGGTGGGACCTATATCTGTGCTTTATGGACGGTCCAGCACTACCAGGATGTCCTAGGTGGCTCTGAGAATTTTTATTGGATTTAAAGGAGGTGAGCAATATAAAGTGGAGATGTAGAGAAGCAGAATGTCTTCACATCAGGAGCAGAGCACCTACCAAGCCTAAGAAAACCCAGTGGAGAAGCAAGGTTTTCCAGGACTGTAGTTGGCTTAAGATGGTCAAGTATGTTTTATTCTTAGTTTGAGTTCCCTTGTCATCTTCTCACACTGACTTGTTCTGTTTCTGAGTTTTTCTCTTGATAATTTCAAGATGAAAAAAAAAAGATTTAGATTTTCAAATATTTTTTTATTTCATTTGTTTTGTTTACATTAATTTCTACTCCTTATTACAGCAGAAATGAATTTAAAATTTGAGGAAGCAAGCATTGGAAAGAAGCCACAACTCAAAAGCCTTCTGTGAAGCAAAAATTTCTTCTTTTACACAAATCCATATGAAACTCCTTCTACCTCAAACAAAACCAGTGTCTTACAAAGCATTGTGCTACAAGTGTGATCGCCTTCTCATGGAAGGATATGAGAGCAAAAAGGTGGTGTGTCATGTCACTCAATGCATTTCTTACAACTTTCTCATGACTGTAGATCTCTGCTCATGTGTCAAACTGATGTTTTTCAAGAGAAACACAGATAAACTTTAAAATGATATTTTGGACATATCTAGAGATAGCAAATGACACTGGAACAACTAATAGGTGCCAAAGGCCAAGGAAAAGGTTTTCCCTGTCCTGAAACCTTTGCAACTGGGAAAGGAAGTCAAAAGGATGCAAAAAGGATGATTTACTTTAACTCCTGCAAGTGCAACCAAAGCACAAGAAGTAACTCACTCAGCATCAACCAGAAATGTGTAAGACTAAAAAGCAACTTTGAACAACACCATACATGTGATGGACAAGAGCTTCTAGAGGATTATTTCAGAGCTGTTGATAGGTAATAACTTGTTCCTGTACAAAGAATTTGGCTCAGTGTCTGACATCCCATTGGGATATGAACATCTTACTGAGAGTGGAGTGGAAAAAAGAGTTGTGCATGGACAGGGGAAGTGCTGATGGGCAAAAGAACATGACATTGAGGTCCTGATCTGCAGAAATGAACTAACCTTAGGTGTCTACTTCAAAACTGAGTTCTTCTGAAAATCCATCCAGGAGCAATGGAAAAAAATGAATAATTAATCAAGCTAGCATGTGGCATTCTCTTTAGCATGCAACATTAGCTGGTGCTAAATATCTCTCTCTTCTCCCTTTTTCCTCATCATTTGCCTCTCCAAATTTTCTTTTGGAGACTGTTCCATAGAGGAAAGCAAAAAATCATAATTGAGAATGATGTGGGAGCTGAAATCATAGGTAGTGGGAAATAGCTTTCTCTAACCCACAACTAGGATGGGATAAAGTCAGGGCATGTTTTACCCAGAAAGAAGAAATCACTGATACTTTCCCAGCACTGCAGCATCAGCATCATGTCTAGTGTTGACAACTGAGAGCCCACAGGGTTTCCTTAGCCCTAAGAGGTCAAGATCTGAATTCAGGTTCCTGCTTTACCATATGGTGATTTGCTCTCTTGCCTTGGGCAAGTCCAAGATTGAACAAAGTGCTAAGTTTCACCTTGAAAATAGGGGTAGACACATTTTTTTATTTAGAAAATTTTTGGACAAAAGTGTCTCCCTTGCAATAAGTAGTGCTGGCAAGAATCTCCACCCCCAGAAGAGGGGTTTTTTTGCGCTGTTACAAGACAAATAATGTGCTTCTAATTAGAGCTGTTGCTGTAAACTCTCTAATCTGATAACACATTGTGCAGGAGGCAAGGAGACATCTGTTCATGCGAACACAATATTAAGGTGGATGCTGGATGCAAAATTATCCCTGCACTGTTTAATTAACATTAATATCTGGCAGCAAATGTTGAATTTGTCCTGCTGCTTTCTGAATTGGTGTAAAGTTACAGCATCCACATCCTTCTACATCAAAAAGCTGCATTGCTTAGGTGCACTCTACAAAGACACCAAGGAATTTCTGCTCCCTGAAACTCTCCCTGGGGTCTGCTGGTGTCATTTGATGTGAGCTTCAGCCTGGCAAGGAGGTTTGCAGAAAGGCAATAACAACGGCCCAACACTACCAGTGGGTGGCAATATCTTACATGGATCTTGTACTCAACTTTGGGTGTTGGTTGTGGTTTTGAGCGCTCCCTGGTACAGCGAGTTAGTGGTTTTCTGTCAGGCCCATTTTCTTATTGACTTAGTATTCGCCAGTGCAAATTGGAAAGCAGCTTCTGTTTCTTGACGCACATATACGTTGGTTTTGGTGCCCAGCCTCTAGAAATAGCTTGGTACTAACATCCAAAACTGGACTTGCTGGTTTTACCAGGAATGCAAGAGGAAGTTTGATTAACCACACATATGAGGTGATAAAAATAAACCTTCAAAACACTTAAGCTGAAGTAGAGCAGGAACCAATGCGAGATGATGCAGCTGACCTTGCATAAAATGTAGGAACAGCTGCTGATGTGAAAGATTTTTTGCTTCTCCTGTACAACTTCTGTTAAAATAAACTTGTTAGTAAGGAGGACTTACAGAAGCGCAGGGGGAGTATTCTCCAAAGAGGTGGTCAATGACAGAGTGCTGGTCTCCTATGCAGGGCAATAAAGATTCAATAGGACCTGCTGAACCAGTTATGGGGCACAATGTACAAATTCAGATATCTCCTTACAGTCCCTTCATCATCTCTACTCAGACGTCCTGAACTTTGGATGCCAGCTTTGGCACCAAATCATCATCATAGCTGTGGATCTTACATGTATTTTAGACCTTTCATATATTAGCTGAGTGGCAAGAATAGTGCTGACAGCAGAACAGAAGCTGAGAACATGATCACACTGCATGGTGCAGCAAGATGTATCAGCAGATCAAGAGAGACCATCTATTAGACTGTCTTAGAGAGGGAAAGTCTGTGTCTGAGTAAAACATTTGCACTTCTCAGGCATCAGAATTACACTGATGTTGGGGGTAAGTTGGTGTATAGATTATAAAAACAAACAAAAAAGGACCAAAATATTTTCAGACCTGCCCTAATCTTGTTGTCTTGGACTTTTGAAATAGTAGCTTTAAGTATATTAATTACAGCTCTGATTCCCAAAGGATTTTAGGCCCCTAATTCTCATGCCCATACTGCCAGAGAAATACATCAGGGCAAGGGACCAACAAGGACTGTGCTACTTCACTCAAGCTAAAAGCAATATGCAGATCAAATACAGCTACTATTCTCAGTTATTTTAGAAACAGACTCTAAACTGAGGAATCAGATTCCCAGAGAACTTAACACGGCTTGGGAAATTTCCATGCACCAGCTATTTTGTAGTTGCACCTTGCCTGTTTGTTGTCTGTGGAAAATGTACATTAGCATGACTTAGTATACTCTGTTGTGGTTAGGCAAAAGTAAGTAAAATTGCCTCGTGTTTTTGGTTGTTTAAGGACATGGACAATTGCCATGGCTAAGCTGTTACATAGCAACTTGTTAAAGCAGTAGCTCGCTTGCAGATCTGAGCCTCTGATATCAGCATGGTAGAGCAAGGAAATGAGCTGAATGCACAGTGAGGAGGGACATGGTAATTAGAAGTGAGGAATCAAACCCCTGGGGCTCAATTTTAGAAATATTTGTGAGCAACTTTACTCATTTATCACTTCCCATCAGTATCACTGGAGTTGCTCCAAAAAGCAGCTCAGAGGGTGTAAGCACAGCTGGACCCAAAATTCCTTCCAGCTCAGCCTGTGTCCGTGTTTTGTGCAAGTTCAAGAGTGCTATAAAAGCACTTTCTTTCAGGACTGAGTGAGCATTAATGTGAGGAATAGTGTGGGATGGTATAATGAAGGCGAACAGGGTACAGGCAGTACAGAAAGCGGTAAGTGCACCACCAGACTTGTGAGATGTCTGAACCATCTCTGGGAGAAGAGTTGGGTCCCGATGGCTCTCCTGTGTGAAGCACAGAGATTTCAGCTCTGCTTCTGCCCCGCACTGTGATGAAGCTAAAGCTTTTTGAAGTTAGGAGATGAGCATCCTCACAGGTCATCCCTTGACTCATCAACAGGCAGAATAGAAACTCCCAGCTAATGATGCCATAAACAGAAAGTGCATCTATTCCAGGGGCAGGATTTCCTTCTGTCCAAGTAAATGTCCTGACCAGAAGACAGTATTTTTTTTCACCTAATTTTAGGTACCTAACTCAGTCTTCCTTCCTGCTTGAATAGTCTAGGGCAAAGGTTAGGAACTCGCAGGGAAGATTCAAAGCAGGAGCCCAACTAAGATGCTCCAAATCACCCTCTGAAGACTCCCATAGGATTCGTATGGATCCTGCAAAGAAAAGCTTCCAAACTGAGGCACCCAAGCTAAGTAGCTAAAGCAAAATCTTTCTCTTTTTGAGGCTTCAAGCACACTGACAATTTTTATTCTCAGATTTAATTTGGAGTTACCTAGCTTTTTTCCTTTACTATGTCTTT